>NC_090265.1:1119683791-1120363791 GCF_040414725.1 Anabrus simplex | reverse complement strand
GCGTTTAAGGCTCAATGAATAGGATAAGGACTGGCCAAGGAAAATGCGGAGCAATATTGTACAAGTGGGGATGGAAGTCCTCTCCTCATTGCGACTGTGGTGAAGAACAGCAAACCATGGATCACATAGTGCTCAGAGCGTTTAGAGGCTCAATGAATAGGATAAGGACTGGCCAAGGAAGATGCGGAGCAATACTGTACAAGTGGGGATGGAAGTCCTCTCCTCATTGCGGCTGTGGTGAAGAACAGCAAACCATGGATCACATAGTGCTCAGAGCGTTTAGAGGCTCAATGAATAGGATAAGGACTGGCCAAGGAAGATGCGGAGCAATACTGTACAAGTGGGGATGGAAGTCCTCTCCTCATTGCGACTGTGGTGAAGAACAGCAAACCATGGATCACATAGTGCTCAGAGCGTTTAGAGGCTCAATGAATAGGATAAGGACTGGCCAAGGAAGATGCGGAGCAATACTGTACAAGTGGGGATGGAAGTCCTCTCCTCATTGCGACTGTGGTGAAGAACAGCAAACCATGGATCACATAGTGCTCAGAGCGTTTAGAGGCTCAATGAATAGGATAAGGACTGGCCAAGGAAGATGCGGAGCAATACTGTACAAGTGGGCATGGAAGTCCTCTCCTCATTGCGACTGTGGTGAAGAACAGCAAACCATGGATCACATAGTGCTCAGAGCGTTTAGAGGCTCAATGAATAGGATAAGGACTGGCCAAGGAAGATGCTGAGCAATACTGTACAATTGGAGATGGAAGTCCTCTCCTCATTGCGACTGTGGTGAAGAACAGCAAACCATGGATCACATAGTGCTCAGAGCGTTTAGAGGCTCAATGAATAGGATAAGGACTGGCCAAGGAAGATGCGGAGCAATACTGTACAAGTGGGGATGGAAGTCCTCTCCTCATTGCGACTGTGGTGAAGAACAGCAAACCATGGATCACATAGTGCTCAGAGCGTTTAGAGGCTCAATGAATAGGATAAGGACTGGCCAAGGAAGATGCGGAGCAATACTGTACAAGTGGGCATGGAAGTCCTCTCCTTATTGCGACTGTGGTGAAGAACAGCAAACCATGGATCACATAGTGCTCAGAGCGTTTAGAGGCTCAATGAATAGGATAAGGACTGGCCAAGGAAGATGCGGAGCAATACTGTACAAGTGGGGATGGAAGTCCTCTCCTCATTGCGACTGTGGTGAAGAACAGCAAACCATGGATCACATAGTGCTCAGAGCGTTTAGAGGCTCAATGAATAGGATAAGGACTGGCCAAGGAAGATGCGGAGCAATACTGTACAAGTGGGGATGGAAGTCCTCTCCTCATTGCGACTGTGGTGAAGAACAGCAAACCATGGATCACATAGTGCTCAGAGCGTTTAGAGTCTCAATGAATAGGATAAGGACTGGCCAAGGAAGATGCGGAGCAATACTGTACAAGTGGGGATGGAAGTCCTCTCCTCATTGCGGCTGTGGTGAAGAACAGCAAACCATGGATCACATAGTGCTCAGAGCGTTTAGAGGCTCAATGAATAGGATAAGGACTGGCCAAGGAAGATGCGGAGCAATACTGTACAAGTGGGGATGGAAGTCCTCTCCTCATTGCGACTGTGGTGAAGAACAGCAAACCATGGATCACATAGTGCTCAGAGCGTTTAGAGGCTCAATGAATAGGATAAGGACTGGCCGAGGAAGATGCGGAGCAATACTGTACAAGTGGGGATGGAAGTCCTCTCCTCATTGCGACTGTGGTGAAGAACAGCAAACCATGGATCACATAGTGCTCAGAGCGTTTAGAGGCTCAATGAATAGGATAAGGACTGGCCAAGGAAGATGCGGAGCAATACTGTACAAGTGGGCATGGAAGTCCTCTCCTCATTGCGACTGTGGTGAAGAACAGCAAACCATGGATCACATAGTGCTCAGAGCGTTTAGAGGCTCAATGAATAGGATAAGGACTGGCCAAGGAAGATGCGGAGCAATACTGTACAATTGGGGATGGAAGTCCTCTCCTCATTGCGACTGTGGTGAAGAACAGCAAACCATGGATCACATAGTGCTCAGAGCGTTTAGAGGCTCAATGAATAGGATAAGGTATGGCCAAGGAAGATGCGGAGCAATACTGTACAAGTGGGGATGGAAGTCCTCTCCTCATTGCGACTGTGGTGAAGAACAGCAAACCATGGATCACATAGTACTCAGAGCGTTTAGAGGCTCAATGAATAGGACAAGGACTGGCCAAGGAAGATGCGGAGCAATACTGTACAAGTGGGGATGGACTCTCCTCATTGCGACTGCGGTGAAGAACAGCAAACCATGGATCACATAGTGCTCAGAGCGTTTAGAGGCTCAATGAATAGGATAAGGACTGGCCAAGGTAGATGCGGAGCAATACTGTACAACTGGGGATGGACTCTTCTCATTGCGACTGCGGTGAAGAACAGCAAACCATGGATCACATAGTGCTCAGAGCGTTTAGAGGCTCAATGAATAGGATAAGGACTGGCCAAGGAAGATGCGGAGCAATACTGTACAAGTGGGGATGGAAGTCCTCTCCTCATTGCGACTGTGGTGAAGAACAGCAAACCATGGATCACATAGTGCTCAGAGCGTTTAGAGGCTCAATGAATAGGACAAGGACTGGCCAAGGAAGATGCCGAGCAATACTGTACAAGTGGGGATGGACTCTCCTCATTGCGACTGCGGTGAAGAACAGCAAACCATGGATCACATAGTGCTCAGAGCGTTTAGAGGCTCAATGAATAGGATAAGGACTGGCCAAGGAAGGTGCGGAGCAATACTGTACAAGTGGGGATGGACTCTCCTCATTGCGACTGTGGTGAAGAACAGCAAACCATGGATCACATAGTGCTCAGAGCGTTTAGAGGCTCAATGAATAGGATAAGGACTGGCCAAGGAAGATGCGGAGCAATACTGTACAAGTGGGGATGGACTCTCCTCATTGCGACTGTGGTGAAGAACAGCAAACCATGGATCACATAGTGCTCAGAGCGTTTAGAGGCTCAATGAATAGGATAAGGACTCCCGATCAATACCAAAACATCGACAGTCAGCACTTACATTCTAACCAGTCATAACACAAACAAAAGTCCTCCACGTTCACAACAATAAATAACACAATCCTAACCCAGCAGAAAATCACAATAACTTACAATCAAATTTCAACACTGGTCTCCCTCCACACTTACCTTAAATACCACTTTTATTTCAATGCATTACTACCTCTCATGTTGCAACTTGACCATTATTTAGCCATGCTTGATCTCATTTTAAAACCCAAGCCATGCTCAGCATTACATTTGCTATCGCAACCACCACTCATTCCGTGTCCTTGTGGATTCAGCACATACGTCATCTTCATTGTCCTCTAACTTACTCTCTGTCCAAACCATAACAACCAACATTCCGCAAT
This sequence comes from Anabrus simplex, assembly GCF_040414725.1. Taxonomy (NCBI): domain Eukaryota; kingdom Metazoa; phylum Arthropoda; class Insecta; order Orthoptera; family Tettigoniidae; genus Anabrus; species Anabrus simplex. The sequence continues at coordinate 1,120,360,354 of NC_090265.1, read as the reverse complement.
TGCCCTTCAATCCATCATACACTACATTTACCAACCCGCACTTAATACAATCATCTCTCCAACTCCAAAAGTTTCAGCAATAAATTAAACCATCTCATTACCAAACCATCTTCGCCTATACCAACACTTCTCCCACACCACATTTTTTTTTTTTTTCGATAAATCTAAACTAATTCAGCAATAAATAAACCATCTACATACCAACTCCCGGATTCAGATACCACCTCTTATCCACAATTTCCATTCCAGATCCACCTCATATACCTTCCACAATACACCACTAAATCTAAATTTACAACATCTCAGATTTACAAAATAACACCACTTAACACCGCTTCTCACCATATTTCAACCATAGTCCTCAATAACTGCGACCATTTTATACCACCACTTCTCCAACACCTCATTTCAGCAATATGACACATCTTACCTTAATCTTATCTAGATACCAGGCCATCTTAAATAGTTACCATCCTAGCCTAATAAAATTACAATGAATAACAATTACTGACATATCATAAAACAAACAGACCATGCCATCTCAGCCACTAAACCATTAAAATTTTAACCTACTATCTCCTTCCCTTATACAGATAACTATTCTACCCCCCTATTCCCCTGCCCACCCTCTAACTCACTCTCCTTCATTTTACTCTCGCAGGCCTTTTTTGTCGCACAAAAATACCTGTTCAATTCACCCCCTTTTTCCCATTGTTTAAGAATCCATCTCAGTATTGCGTTCTCATCCCCTCTCCCCAGTACTTCCCGATTCTCGGCACTCAATAATCTATGTCTTAACCCCCTCGTTCCCTCACAGTCTCTTAGCAAGTGAAACTCATCATTCACATCTCCACAAAGTACACACCTTGTCTTATCCCTGCCCTGTAACCAGCCCTTATTCCTTGGCAGACCTAAAAGCCACCACATCATCCCATATCGATTTGACCTATCAACGTATCTAATATTCAACCCTGCTATCTCCTCTATTTTCGTCAAAACAATCAGCGAATTTCTTAGTCTGCTTTCCCCCAATAATTTCTGCCTATGGATATCCCTAATTCTCCTTTCTAGTATTTTTATCCCTCTCACTTCTGTCTTTGACCAAACCTCCCCCCACAGGTGCCCTAATCCTATCCTCTCTAAATATCCTTTTATTTTTTCTAACCATCCCCCCTTATACATGCTCTTCAATTGCTGTACATATGCAGCCTGTAAAACTCTCCCACCTTCCTGTCTTTTTAAATTCATCCAATATCTAACTATTCTTTTCACACCCTCTGATTCCAATGAATAGGATAAGGACTGGCCAAGGAAGATGCGGAGCAATACTGTACAAGTGGGGATGGAAGTCCTCTCCTCATTGCGACTGTGGTGAAGAACAGCAAACCATGGATCACATAGTGCTCAGAGCGTTTAGAGGCTCAATGAATAGGATAAGGACTGGCCAAGGAAGATGCGGAGCAATACTGTACAAGTGGGGATGGAAGTCCTCTCCTCATTGCGACTGTGGTGAAGAACAGCAAACCATGGATCACATAGTACTCAGAGCGTTTAGAGGCTCAATGAATAGGACAAGGACTGGCCAAGGAAGATGCGGAGCAATACTGTACAAGTGGGGATGGAAGTCCTCTCCTCATTGCGACTGCGGTGAAGAACAGCAAACCATGGATCACATAGTGCTCAGAGCGTTTAGAGGCTCAATGAATAGGACAAGGACTGGCCAAGGAAGATGCGGAGCAATACTGTACAAGTGGGGATGGACTCTCCTCATTGCGACTGCGGTGAAGAACAGCAAACCATGGATCACATAGTGCTCAGAGCGTTTAGAGGCTCAATGAATAGGATAAGGACTGGCCAAGGAAGATGCGGAGCAATACTGTACAAGTGGGGATGGACTCTTCTCATTGCGACTGCGGTGAAGAACAGCAAACCATGGATCACATAGTGCTCAGAGCGTTTAGAGGCTCAATGAATAGGATAAGGACTGGCCAAGGAAGATGCGGAGCAATACTGTACAAGTGGGGATGGAAGTCATCTCCTCATTGCGACTGTGGTGAAGAACAGCAAACCATGGATCACATAGTGCTCAGAGCGTTTAGAGGCTCAATGAATAGGACAAGGACTGGCCAAGGAAGATGCGGAGCAATACTGTACAAGTGAGGATGGACTCTCCTCATTGCGACTGCGGTGAAGAACAGCAAACCATGGATCACATAGTGCTCAGAGCGTTTAGAGGCTCAATGAATAGGATAAGGACTGGCCAAGGAACATGCGGAGCAATACTGTACAAGTGGGGATGGACTCTCCTCATTGCGACTGCGGTGAAGAACAGCAAACCATGGATCACATAGTGCTCAGAGCGTTTAGAGGCTCAATGAATAGGACAAGGACTGGCCAAGGAAGATGCGGGGCAATACTGTACAAGTGGGGATGGAAGTCCTCTCCTCATTGCGACTGTGGTGAAGAACAGCAAACCATGGATCACATAGTGCTCAGAGCGTTTAGAGGCTCAATGAATAGGATAAGGACTGGCCAAGGAAGATGCGGAGCAATACTGTACAAGTGGGGATGGAAGTCATCTCCTCATTGCGACTGTGGTGAAGAACAGCAAACCATGGATCACATAGTGCTCAGAGCGTTTAGAGACTCAATGAATAGGATAAGGACTGGCCAAGGAAGATGCGGAGCAATACTGTACAAGTGGGGATGGAAGTCCTCTCCTCATTGCGACTGTGGTGAAGAACAGCAAACCATGGATCGCATAGTGCTCAGAGCGTTTAGAGGCTCAATGAATAGGATAAGGACTGGCCAAGGAAGATGCGGAGCAATACTGTACAAGTGGGGATGGAAGTCCTCTCCTCATTGCGACTGTGGTGAAGAACAGCAAACCATGGATCACATAGTGCTCAGAGCGTTTAGAGGCTCAATGAATAGGATAAGGACTGGCCAAGGAAGATGCGGAGCAATACTGTACAAGTGGGGATGGAAGTCCTCTCCCCATTGCGACTGTGGTGAAGAACAGCAAACCATGGATCACATAGTCCTCAGAGCGTTTAGAGGCTCAATGAATAGGATAAGGACTGGCCAAGGAAGATGCGGAGCAATACTGTACAAGTGGGGATGGAAGTCCTCTCCTCATTGCGACTGTGGTGAAGAACAGCAAACCATGGATCACATAGTGCTCAGAGCGTTTAGAGGCTCAATGAATAGGATAAGGACTGGCCAAGGAAGATGCGGAGCAATACTGTACAAGTGGGGATGGACTCTCCTCATTGCGACTGTGGTGAAGAACAGCAAACCATGGATCACATAGTGCTCAGAGCGTTTAGAGGCTCAATGAATAGGATAAGGACTGGCCAAGGAAGATGCGGAGCAATACTGTACAAGTGGGGATGGACTCTCCTCATTGCGACTGCGGTGAAGAACAGCAAACCATGGATCACATAGTGCTCAGAGCGTTTAGAGGCTCAATGAATAGGACAAGGACTGGCCAAGGAAGATGCGGAGCAATACTGTACAAGTGGGGATGGAAGTCCTCTCCTCTTTGCGACTGTGGTGAAGAACAGCAAACCATGGATCACATAGTGCTCAGAGCGTTTAAGGCTCAATGAATAGGATAAGGACTGGCCAAGGAAAATGCGGAGCAATATTGTACAAGTGGGGATGGAAGTCCTCTCCTCATTGCGACTGTGGTGAAGAACAGCAAACCATGGATCACATAGTGCTCAGAGCGTTTAGAGGCTCAATGAATAGGATAAGGACTGGCCAAGGAAGATGCGGAGCAATACTGTACAAGTGGGGATGGAAGTCCTCTCCTCATTGCGGCTGTGGTGAAGAACAGCAAACCATGGATCACATAGTGCTCAGAGCGTTTAGAGGCTCAATGAATAGGATAAGGACTGGCCAAGGAAGATGCGGAGCAATACTGTACAAGTGGGGATGGAAGTCCTCTCCTCATTGCGACTGTGGTGAAGAACAGCAAACCATGGATCACATAGTGCTCAGAGCGTTTAGAGGCTCAATGAATAGGATAAGGACTGGCCAAGGAAGATGCGGAGCAATACTGTACAAGTGGGGATGGAAGTCCTCTCCTCATTGCGACTGTGGTGAAGAACAGCAAACCATGGATCACATAGTGCTCAGAGCGTTTAGAGGCTCAATGAATAGGATAAGGACTGGCCAAGGAAGATGCGGAGCAATACTGTACAAGTGGGCATGGAAGTCCTCTCCTCATTGCGACTGTGGTGAAGAACAGCAAACCATGGATCACATAGTGCTCAGAGCGTTTAGAGGCTCAATGAATAGGATAAGGACTGGCCAAGGAAGATGCTGAGCAATACTGTACAATTGGAGATGGAAGTCCTCTCCTCATTGCGACTGTGGTGAAGAACAGCAAACCATGGATCACATAGTGCTCAGAGCGTTTAGAGGCTCAATGAATAGGATAAGGACTGGCCAAGGAAGATGCGGAGCAATACTGTACAAGTGGGGATGGAAGTCCTCTCCTCATTGCGACTGTGGTGAAGAACAGCAAACCATGGATCACATAGTGCTCAGAGCGTTTAGAGGCTCAATGAATAGGATAAGGACTGGCCAAGGAAGATGCGGAGCAATACTGTACAAGTGGGCATGGAAGTCCTCTCCTCATTGCGACTGTGGTGAAGAACAGCAAACCATGGATCACATAGTGCTCAGAGCGTTTAGAGGCTCAATGAATAGGATAAGGACTGGCCAAGGAAGATGCGGAGCAATACTGTACAAGTGGGGATGGAAGTCCTCTCCTCATTGCGACTGTGGTGAAGAACAGCAAACCATGGATCACATAGTGCTCAGAGCGTTTAGAGGCTCAATGAATAGGATAAGGACTGGCCAAGGAAGATGCGGAGCAATACTGTACAAGTGGGGATGGACTCTCCTCATTGCGACTGCGGTGAAGAACAGCAAACCATGGATCACATAGTGCTCAGAGCGTTTAGAGGCTCAATGAATAGGATAAGGACTGGCCAAGGTAGATGCGGAGCAATACTGTACAAGTGGGGATGGACTCTCCTCATTGCGACTGCGGTGAAGAACAGCAAACCATGGATCACATAGTGCTCAGAGCGTTTAGAGGCTCAATGAATAGGATAAGGACTGGCCAAGGAAGATGCGGAGCAATACTGTACAAGTGGGGATGGACTCTCCTCATTGCGACTGCGGTGAAGAACAGCAAACCATGGATCACATAGTGCTCAGAGCGTTTAGAGGCTCAATGAATAGGATAAGGACTGGCCAAGGAACATGCGGAGCAATACTGTACAAGTGGGGATGGACTCTCCTCATTGCGACTGCGGTGAAGAACAGCAAACCATGGATCACATAGTGCTCAGAGCGTTTAGAGGCTCAATGAATAGGACAAGGACTGGCCAAGGAAGATGCGGGGCAATACTGTACAAGTGGGGATGGAAGTCCTCTCCTCATTGCGACTGTGGTGAAGAACAGCAAACCATGGATCACATAGTGCTCAGAGCGTTTAGAGGCTCAATGAATAGGATAAGGACTGGCCAAGGAAGATGCGGAGCAATACTGTACAAGTGGGGATGGAAGTCATCTCCTCATTGCGACTGTGGTGAAGAACAGCAAACCATGGATCACATAGTGCTCAGAGCGTTTAGAGACTCAATGAATAGGATAAGGACTGGCCAAGGAAGATGCGGAGCAATACTGTACAAGTGGGGATGGAAGTCCTCTCCTCATTGCGACTGTGGTGAAGAACAGCAAACCATGGATCGCATAGTGCTCAGAGCGTTTAGAGGCTCAATGAATAGGATAAGGACTGGCCAAGGAAGATGCGGAGCAATACTGTACAAGTGGGGATGGAAGTCCTCTCCTCATTGCGACTGTGGTGAAGAACAGCAAACCATGGATCACATAGTGCTCAGAGCGTTTAGAGGCTCAATGAATAGGATAAGGACTGGCCAAGGAAGATGCGGAGCAATACTGTACAAGTGGGGATGGAAGTCCTCTCCCCATTGCGACTGTGGTGAAGAACAGCAAACCATGGATCACATAGTCCTCAGAGCGTTTAGAGGCTCAATGAATAGGATAAGGACTGGCCAAGGAAGATGCGGAGCAATACTGTACAAGTGGGGATGGAAGTCCTCTCCTCATTGCGACTGTGGTGAAGAACAGCAAACCATGGATCACATAGTGCTCAGAGCGTTTAGAGGCTCAATGAATAGGATAAGGACTGGCCAAGGAAGATGCGGAGCAATACTGTACAAGTGGGGATGGACTCTCCTCATTGCGACTGTGGTGAAGAACAGCAAACCATGGATCACATAGTGCTCAGAGCGTTTAGAGGCTCAATGAATAGGATAAGGACTGGCCAAGGAAGATGCGGAGCAATACTGTACAAGTGGGGATGGACTCTCCTCATTGCGACTGCGGTGAAGAACAGCAAACCATGGATCACATAGTGCTCAGAGCGTTTAGAGGCTCAATGAATAGGACAAGGACTGGCCAAGGAAGATGCGGAGCAATACTGTACAAGTGGGGATGGAAGTCCTCTCCTCTTTGCGACTGTGGTGAAGAACAGCAAACCATGGATCACATAGTGCTCAGAGCGTTTAAGGCTCAATGAATAGGATAAGGACTGGCCAAGGAAAATGCGGAGCAATATTGTACAAGTGGGGATGGAAGTCCTCTCCTCATTGCGACTGTGGTGAAGAACAGCAAACCATGGATCACATAGTGCTCAGAGCGTTTAGAGGCTCAATGAATAGGATAAGGACTGGCCAAGGAAGATGCGGAGCAATACTGTACAAGTGGGGATGGAAGTCCTCTCCTCATTGCGGCTGTGGTGAAGAACAGCAAACCATGGATCACATAGTGCTCAGAGCGTTTAGAGGCTCAATGAATAGGATAAGGACTGGCCAAGGAAGATGCGGAGCAATACTGTACAAGTGGGGATGGAAGTCCTCTCCTCATTGCGACTGTGGTGAAGAACAGCAAACCATGGATCACATAGTGCTCAGAGCGTTTAGAGGCTCAATGAATAGGATAAGGACTGGCCAAGGAAGATGCGGAGCAATACTGTACAAGTGGGGATGGAAGTCCTCTCCTCATTGCGACTGTGGTGAAGAACAGCAAACCATGGATCACATAGTGCTCAGAGCGTTTAGAGGCTCAATGAATAGGATAAGGACTGGCCAAGGAAGATGCGGAGCAATACTGTACAAGTGGGCATGGAAGTCCTCTCCTCATTGCGACTGTGGTGAAGAACAGCAAACCATGGATCACATAGTGCTCAGAGCGTTTAGAGGCTCAATGAATAGGATAAGGACTGGCCAAGGAAGATGCTGAGCAATACTGTACAATTGGAGATGGAAGTCCTCTCCTCATTGCGACTGTGGTGAAGAACAGCAAACCATGGATCACATAGTGCTCAGAGCGTTTAGAGGCTCAATGAATAGGATAAGGACTGGCCAAGGAAGATGCGGAGCAATACTGTACAAGTGGGGATGGAAGTCCTCTCCTCATTGCGACTGTGGTGAAGAACAGCAAACCATGGATCACATAGTGCTCAGAGCGTTTAGAGGCTCAATGAATAGGATAAGGACTGGCCAAGGAAGATGCGGAGCAATACTGTACAAGTGGGCATGGAAGTCCTCTCCTCATTGCGACTGTGGTGAAGAACAGCAAACCATGGATCACATAGTGCTCAGAGCGTTTAGAGGCTCAATGAATAGGATAAGGACTGGCCAAGGAAGATGCGGAGCAATACTGTACAAGTGGGGATGGAAGTCCTCTCCTCATTGCGACTGTGGTGAAGAACAGCAAACCATGGATCACATAGTGCTCAGAGCGTTTAGAGGCTCAATGAATAGGATAAGGACTGGCCAAGGAAGATGCGGAGCAATACTGTACAAGTGGGGATGGAAGTCCTCTCCTCATTGCGACTGTGGTGAAGAACAGCAAACCATGGATCACATAGTGCTCAGAGCGTTTAGAGTCTCAATGAATAGGATAAGGACTGGCCAAGGAAGATGCGGAGCAATACTGTACAAGTGGGGATGGAAGTCCTCTCCTCATTGCGGCTGTGGTGAAGAACAGCAAACCATGGATCACATAGTGCTCAGAGCGTTTAGAGGCTCAATGAATAGGATAAGGACTGGCCAAGGAAGATGCGGAGCAATACTGTACAAGTGGGGATGGAAGTCCTCTCCTCATTGCGACTGTGGTGAAGAACAGCAAACCATGGATCACATAGTGCTCAGAGCGTTTAGAGGCTCAATGAATAGGATAAGGACTGGCCGAGGAAGATGCGGAGCAATACTGTACAAGTGGGGATGGAAGTCCTCTCCTCATTGCGACTGTGGTGAAGAACAGCAAACCATGGATCACATAGTGCTCAGAGCGTTTAGAGGCTCAATGAATAGGATAAGGACTGGCCAAGGAAGATGCGGAGCAATACTGTACAAGTGGGCATGGAAGTCCTCTCCTCATTGCGACTGTGGTGAAGAACAGCAAACCATGGATCACATAGTGCTCAGAGCGTTTAGAGGCTCAATGAATAGGATAAGGACTGGCCAAGGAAGATGCGGAGCAATACTGTACAATTGGGGATGGAAGTCCTCTCCTCATTGCGACTGTGGTGAAGAACAGCAAACCATGGATCACATAGTGCTCAGAGCGTTTAGAGGCTCAATGAATAGGATAAGGTATGGCCAAGGAAGATGCGGAGCAATACTGTACAAGTGGGGATGGAAGTCCTCTCCTCATTGCGACTGTGGTGAAGAACAGCAAACCATGGATCACATAGTACTCAGAGCGTTTAGAGGCTCAATGAATAGGACAAGGACTGGCCAAGGAAGATGCGGAGCAATACTGTACAAGTGGGGATGGACTCTCCTCATTGCGACTGCGGTGAAGAACAGCAAACCATGGATCACATAGTGCTCAGAGCGTTTAGAGGCTCAATGAATAGGATAAGGACTGGCCAAGGTAGATGCGGAGCAATACTGTACAACTGGGGATGGACTCTTCTCATTGCGACTGCGGTGAAGAACAGCAAACCATGGATCACATAGTGCTCAGAGCGTTTAGAGGCTCAATGAATAGGATAAGGACTGGCCAAGGAAGATGCGGAGCAATACTGTACAAGTGGGGATGGAAGTCCTCTCCTCATTGCGACTGTGGTGAAGAACAGCAAACCATGGATCACATAGTGCTCAGAGCGTTTAGAGGCTCAATGAATAGGACAAGGACTGGCCAAGGAAGATGCCGAGCAATACTGTACAAGTGGGGATGGACTCTCCTCATTGCGACTGCGGTGAAGAACAGCAAACCATGGATCACATAGTGCTCAGAGCGTTTAGAGGCTCAATGAATAGGATAAGGACTGGCCAAGGAAGGTGCGGAGCAATACTGTACAAGTGGGGATGGACTCTCCTCATTGCGACTGTGGTGAAGAACAGCAAACCATGGATCACATAGTGCTCAGAGCGTTTAGAGGCTCAATGAATAGGATAAGGACTGGCCAAGGAAGATGCGGAGCAATACTGTACAAGTGGGGATGGACTCTCCTCATTGCGACTGTGGTGAAGAACAGCAAACCATGGATCACATAGTGCTCAGAGCGTTTAGAGGCTCAATGAATAGGATAAGGACTGGCCAAGGAAGATGCGGAGCAATACTGTACAAGTGTGGATGGACTCTCCTCATTGCGACTGCGGTGAAGAACAGCAAACCATGGATCACATAGTACTCAGAGCGTTTAGAGGCTCAATGAATAGGACAAGGACTGGCCAAGGAAGATGCGGGGCAATACTGTACAAGTGGGGATGGAAGTCCTCTCCTCATTGCGACTGTGGTGAAGAACAGCAAACCATGGATCACATAGTGCTCAGAGCGTTTAGAGGCTCAATGAATAGGATAAGGACTGGCCAAGGAAGATGCGGAGCAATACTGTACAAGTGGGGATGGACTCTCCTCATTGCGACTGTGGTGAGGAACAGCAAACCATGGATCACATAGTGCTCAGAGCGTTTAGAGGCTCAATGAATAGGATAAGGACTGGCCAAGGAAGATGCGGAGCAATACTGTACAAGTGGGGATGGAAGTCCTCTCCTCATTGCGACTGTGGTGAAGAACAGCAAACCATGGATCACATAGTGCTCAGAGCGTTTAGAGGCTCAATGAATAGGATAAGGACTGGCCAAGGAAGATGCGGAGCAATACTGTACAAGTGGGGATGGAAGTCCTCTCCTCATTGCGACTGTGGTGAAGAACAGCAAACCATGGATCACATAGTGCTCAGAGCGTTTAGAGGCTCAATGAATAGGATAAGGACTGGCCAAGGAAGATGCGGAGCAATACTGTACAAGTGGGGATGGAAGTCCTATCCTCATTGCGACTGTGGTGAAGAACAGCAAACCATGGATCACATAGTGCTCAGAGCGTTTAGAGGCTCAATGAATAGGATAAGGACTGGCCAAGGAAGATGCGGAGCAATACTGTACAAGTGGGGATGGACTCTCCTCATTGCGACTGTGGTGAAGAGCAGCAAACCATGGATCACATAGTGCTCAGAGCGTTTAGAGGCTCAATGAATAGGATAAGGACTGGCCAAGGAAGATGCGGAGCAATACTGTACAAGTGGGGATGGACTCTCCTCATTGCGACTGCGGTGAAGAACAGCAAACCATGGATCACATAGTGCTCAGAGCGTTTAGAGGCTCAATGAATAGGACAAGGACTGGCCAAGGAAGATGCGGAGCAATACTGTACAAGTGGGGATGGAAGTCCTCTCCTCATTGCGACTGTGGTGTAGAACAGCAAACCATGGATCACATAGTGCTTAGAGCGTTTAAGGCTCAATGAATAGGATAAGGACTGGCCAAGGAAGATGCGGAGCAATATTGTACAAGTGGGGATGGAAGTCCTCTCCTCATTGCGACTGTGGTGAAGAACAGCAAACCATGGATCACATAGTGCTCAGAGCGTTTAGAGGCTCAATGAATAGGATAAGGACTGGCCAAGGAAGATGCGGAGCAATACTGTACAAGTGGGGATGGAAGTCCTCTCCTCATTGCGACTGTGGTGAAGAACAGCAAACCATGGATCACATAGTGCTCAGAGCGTTTAGAGGCTCAATGAATAGGATAAGGACTGGCCAAAGAAGATGCGGAGCAATACTGTACAAGTGGGGATGGAAGTCCTCTCCTCATTGCGACTGTGGTGAAGAACAGCAAACCATGGATCACATAGTGCTCAGAGCGTTTAGAGGCTCAATGAATAGGATAAGGACTGGCCAAGGAAGATGCGGAGCAATACTGTACAAGTGGGGATGGAAGTCCTCTCCTCATTGCGACTGTGGTGAAGAACAGCAAACCATGGATCACATAGTGCTCAGAGCGTTTAGAGGCTCAATGAATAGGATAAGGACTGGCCAAGGAAGATGCGGAGCAATACTGTACAAGTGGGGATGGAAGTCCTCTCCTCATTGCGACTGTGGTGAAGAACAGCAAACCATGGATCACATAGTGCTCAGAGCGTTTAGAGGCTCAATGAATAGGATAAGGACTGGCCAAGGAAGATGCGGAGCAATACTGTACAAGTGGGGATGGAAGTCCTCTCCTCATTGCGACTGTGGTGAAGAACAGCAAACCATGGATCACATAGTGCTCAGAGCGTTTAGAGGCTCAATGAATAGGATAAGGACTGGCCAAAGAAGATGCGGAGCAATACTGTACAAGTGGGGATGGAAGTCCTCTCCTCATTGCGACTGTGGTGAAGAACAGCAAACCATGGATCACATAGTGCTCAGAGCGTTTAGAGGCTCAATGAATAGGATAAGGACTGGCCAAGGAAGATGCGGAGCAATACTGTACAAGTGGGGATGGAAGTCCTCTCCTCATTGCGACTGTGGTGAAGAACAGCAAACCATGGATCACATAGTGCTCAGAGCGTTTAGAGGCTCAATGAATAGGATAAGGACTGGCCAAGGAAGATGCGGAGCAATACTGTACAAGTGGGGATGGAAGTCCTCTCCTCATTGCGACTGTGGTGAAGAACAGCAAACCATGGATCACATAGTGCTCAGAGCGTTTAGAGGCTCAATGAATAGGATAAGGACTGGCCAAGGAAGATGCGGAGCAATACTGTACAAGTGGGGATGGAAGTCCTCTCCTCATTGCGACTGTGGTGAAGAACAGCAAACCATGGATCACATTGTGCTCAGAGCGTTTAGAGGCTCAATGAATAGGATAAGGACTGGCCAAGGAAGATGCGGAGCAATGCTGTACAAGTGGGGATGGAAGTCCTCTCCTCATTGCGACTGTGGTGAAGAACAGCAAACCATGGATCACATAGTACTCAGAGCGTTTAGAGGCTCAATGAATAGGACAAGGACTGGCCAAGGAAGATGCGGAGCAATACTGTACAAGTGGGGATGGAAGTCCTCTGCTCATTGCGACTGCGGTGAAGAACAGCAAACCATGGATCACATAGTGCTCAGAGCGTTTAGAGGCTCAATGAATAGGACAAGGACTGGCCAAGGAAGATGCGGAGCAATACTGTACAAGTGGGGATGGACTCTCCTCATTGCGACTGCGGTGAAGAACAGCAAACCATGGATCACATAGTGCTCAGAGCGTTTAGAGGCTCAATGAATAGGATAAGGACTGGCCAAGGAAGATGCGGAGCAATACTGTACAAGTGGGGATGGACTCTTCTCATTGCGACTGCGGTGAAGAACAGCAAACCATGGATCACATAGTGCTCAGAGCGTTTAGAGGCTCAATGAATAGGATAAGGACTGGCCAAGGAAGATGCGGAGCAATACTGTACAAGTGGGGATGGAAGTCCTCTCCTCATTGCGACTGTGGTGAAGAACAGCAAATCATGGATCACATAGTGCTCAGAGCGTTTAGAGGCTCAATGAATAGGACAAGGACTGGCCAAGGAAGATGCGGAGCAATACTGTACAAGTGGGGATGGACTCTCCTCATTGCGACTGCGGTGAAGAACAGCAAACCATGGATCACATAGTGCTCAGAGCGTTTAGAGGCTCAATGAATAGGATAAGGACTGGCCAAGGAAGATGCGGAGCAATACTGTACAAGTGGGGATGGACTCTCCTCATTGCGACTGTGGTGAAGAACAGCAAACCATGGATCACATAGTGCTCAGAGCGTTTAGAGGCTCAATGAATAGGATAAGGACTGGCCAAGGAAGATGCGGAGCAATACTGTACAAGTGGGGATGGACTCTCCTCATTGCGACTGTGGTGAAGAACAGCAAACCATGGATCACATAGTGCTCAGAGCGTTTAGAGTCTCAATGAATAGGATAAGGACTGGCCAAGGAAAATGCGGAGCAATACTGTACAAGTGTGGATGGACTCTCCTCATTGCGACTGCGGTGAAGAACAGCAAACCATGGATCACATAGTACTCAGAGCGTTTAGAGGCTCAATGAATAGGACAAGGACTGGCCAAGGAAGATGCGGGGCAATACTGTACAAGTGGGGATGGAAGTCCTCTCCTCATTGCGACTGTGGTGAAGAACAGCAAACCATGGATCACATAGTACTCGAATGTCCCCTCAGAGCGTTTAGACGCTCAGTGAAGGATCTCCACAACCTACCACAAGAAGCCGTCGAGTGGATTAACCATCTGGACATAGTATTGTGAATACTTTTATGAACTTGAGAGAGTGTGTATATGTGTGTATTTTTGTACATATTTTGTAAATAGCTGATATTCCTCCTTTCATCATACGATAAATAAATAAATAAATAAATAAGTAAATAAATAAATAAATAAATTACTTTTTAGAAACGTAAGCTTAAATTAACATTATCACCAACTCTGCTGCCAAGTGAAGACTAGGGATGATAATAATAAAATACCTGTGTTCCTCTCTAGGGACTTTTGTCCGAATTTTTTATTTATTTATTTATTTATTTTTATTTATTTATTTATTTATACTATTTGCTTTACGTCGCACCGACACAGATAGGTTCTATGACGATGATGGAATATGAAAGGCCTAGAAATGGTGAAGAAGCGGCCGTGGCCTTAATTAAGGTACATTTGCCTGGTGTAAAAGTGAGGGAACCACAGGAAGCCATCTTCAGGGTTGTCGACAGTGGGGTTCGAACTCACTATCTCCCGGGCCCATATCTTGATGCTTGAAATGAAATGGCGTATGGCTTTTAGTGCCGGGAGTGTCCGAGGACATGTTCGGCTCGCCATGTGCAGGTCTTTTGATTTGACTCCCGTAGGCAACCTGCGTGTCGTGATGATGATGATGATGATGATGATGAAGACGACACACACACCCAGCCCCCGTGCCAGCGAAATTAACCAATGATGGCTAAAATTCCCGACCCTGCCGGGAATCGAACCCGGGAACCCTATGACCAAAGACCAGCAGGCTAACCATATTTATCCATGAAGCCGGACATCTTGATGCTTGTTGTTTAAAGGGGCCTAACATCTCAGGCCATCGGTCCCCCATATCTTGATACGGATCTTTTATTCATAACCAAGTAGATTGTGTTAACTTACTGGCTATTGTATTGGTGGATATGAAAACATAAATATGTAAATGAAGAATGTCTTTTCCTGTTTTTCCTTTATTTTGTCATAATTTGGAGAAAATAATAATTATTATCCTTCTGGCCTTTCCCAATTATTTTGGAGTCAACAATGAATATGGGTTGGGCCCAACTTTACGGCCGAATTCCCTTCCTGACCTCAACCTTATGTAGAGGAATGTATTTACTATGTGTTTCTGTGCTTATTGTTAGATGGTAGTGTGACGTGTTCTATGTATATCAAGCGTTCTGTATTAAGACGAACCCAAACACCTATTCCCCGAGGCAGAGGAATTAAATAAACACGAATAAAATCGCTGGCCCGACTGGGAATCAAACCTGGGGCTCTTTGACCATTCAGCCAAGGAGCCAGTCGATAATAATAATAATAATAATAATAATAATAATAATAATAATAATAATAATAATAATAATAATAATAATAATAATAATAATTCCTTTGCATGCAGGATTCCAGTTGATTTGAGTACACTTTGCGTACTGAAACGCCATAACGGGAATCAAGTTCGGATTGAATCTCAAGATCGATACGGTAAAATCAGGGATCGTATCGTACTCAGTTCGAATTCAATTCCACTTAAACGCGGATCGTGCTAAGGTCGTATTGAAAAATGACTGCACGTACACTCCATGTTTGTTTTGTCGGATAAAATGTCCATAATCGAATTTGTGCTATTCATCCTCACTCATAACCGATATCAGATTGATTATTTATAGGCATCAGAATCACGAGAAAATGGTGAATTGTTGTCCACAGTAGTGCTTTTAACACATCCATAAATAACTTATTAGTCTACTTCGCTTCACAAGACTTAAAAAATACGTTACAGTCGATCACGTCACGATAGATTATATTTTCTTTTTTCTTTTTTTTCTTTCTTTTTTCTTTTTTTCTTTTTTTTTTTGTTGCTATTGGCTTTACGTCACACCGACACAGATATGGCTTATGGCGACGATGGGACAGAAAAGGGGTAGGACTGGGAAGGAAACGGCCGTGGCCTTAATTAAGGTACAGTCCCAGCATATAGATTATGTCAATGAAAGAGTATAGGTGATAGCGGTATTACCGCGATTCTGTAGCATTTATTTATGTCTTATCTTGCTTGCCGGATGCAATACGATACTCAATTCCACGAGATCGTATTCATACGGGAAGTGCACTCATATCAATCTCTATCCCCATGTGAACGTCGTAAATAATAATAACAACAACAACAATAATAATAGCATAATAATAATAATAATAATAATAATAATAATAATAATAATAATAATAATAATAATAATAATAATAATAATAATAATAATAATAATAATAATAATAATAATAATAATCTTTTTGCTCCATCAGGGACGTCTCCGAAAACCGTAAAAGTAGTTAGTGGGACGTAAAATCAGTGTTCTATCAGTGATTTTGGAGTATATTCCTCATCTGGACGATGTGTAGATGTATAATAGTGACACGATTCACTATAACATGGTCAGATTTCAAACATATTTGTCCGGAAGGGGGGAGGGAGCAGCGTAGGGTCGTTGCACACACACACACACCCTCCTCCACCTTCCATGGAAATTTTCCTTGATACAGAAATATCTGCACTACTATAAACCACTAATGTGAAGTGAGGCCGAAGTTTCCACATACCGCAGCTGGCGTTGTTTGGAAAGTAACAGTAAATAGGTTTCGGTCCTTCGGCGTTCTCCTCGATCATTTCTGTCTGCCACCCCATGGGTTATTGAACTATGAAAGGACGGTCTTTTTAACAACTGTTTTTCCGGGCGGACTTGTATTTCCCATTTGTTATTCTTCACTTAAAGAGATTTTAAAGATAAAACATAGCATAAGGAACAATACTGTGACGGGCTACTGGGGTCCTTAAAACTAAAAGCATTTTCTCTTGCCCTCCCACCCCCGAGTAAATTTTTGCGGACGCCCATAATTTCAAACTAGCAACGTAACTCACACAATAACAACTGCAGACTGGGAGTTATATCGTTAGGAGTTATTGAAATTCCGGTTTCTAATAATGCCAGGTATCCTAGTAATAATGCAGTTTGTTCAACGTTCGTTTAACTGCTATTGGTTTTCAGAAACTCGAGGGTATCAATTTTGACTTTGGAAAGGGTTATTCCATGAGCAAGCACATCCCCTGGCACAGGTCTCTTGCGTCTTTCATGCCAAATAACGTCCCCAGTTATCGACCATGCAACTTAGTGCATTCGAAACAACCGCCTATTAGCGCTACACAGACGATCGCAGTTATTCTAAATATGGTTTCCTTTTGGGATGTTTCTCATAGTCCCGAATTCCGATCACGTTATAATATCACAATGCTACTCAACTGCACAGCATCACAAGAAAACAGATGACTCATTGAGCCACACAACCTTAACACTTGCATAATTATAACAGCAACCACAACAAAATTCGAAGTACAAAATAGTCTCTTCTTTACGGATGTAAAAATCCAAGACTTAAATAAGCGAGCTGTGATAGCTGAGTGCCATTGTCACAGGCTCCTCACCATGGCAGCCACGGTTCGAACCGAAGTCAATGCAAGCTTGAAGGAAACTTTATTACTTACCCTCCTTAACTGCTGACCACATTAGCTTATGTTCCACGAGAGACTGATATGCAGCACTGTAAAATATCGGCACGTGAGTCTACCTGCCCCAAATTTATTACATACCAACTTCCTCATACCAATGCATCAGTCAAAATCATCATCATCATCATCATCATCTGTTTACCCTCCAGGGTCGGCTTTTCCCTCGGACACAGCGAGGGATCCCACCTCTACCGCCTCAAGGGCAGTGTCCTGGAGCTTCAGACTCTTGGTCGAGGATACAACTGGGGAGAATGACCAGTACCTCGCCCAGGCGGCCTCACCTGCTATGCTGAACAGGAACCTTGCGGGAGGATGGGAAGATGGGAAGGGATAGACAAGGAAGAGGGAAGGAAGCGGCCGTGGCCTTAAGTTAGGTACCATCCCGGCATTCGCCTGGAGGAGAAGTGGGAAACCACGGAAAACCACTTCCAGGATGGCTGAGGTAGGAATCGAACCCACCTCTACTCAGTTGACCTCCCGAGGCTGAGTGGACCCCGTTCCAGCCCTCATACCACTTTTCAAATTTCGTGGCAGAGCCGGGAATCGAACCCGGGCCTCCGGGGGTGGCAGCTAATCACGCTAACCACTACACCACAGAGGCGGACATCAGTCAAAATACAAGACATAAATAAGCGAGCTATGAAAGCCAAGTGACATCGATACTGGATTCTCACCACGGTAGCCACGGTTCAAACCCCATTCAGCGAAACTGGATTTTTGAAATAAAATTGTACATCCTGTGGTTCGGATTGCACGTAAAATCGGAAGTCTCGCACCTGCGATCACGATATTTAAAGTCACGTAAAACTACAAGCTCGCTTTGATTTAATTCTAAATAATTATAAATGCATTAATAATAATGTTATTGATTTCACTTCCCACTTTACGGCCTTCAGAGAAGCCGTGGTGCCGAAATTTCGTCGCAAAGGATTTGTTCGTGGTAGTAAATCTACCAGCACGAGACTGTCACATTTGAGCGCCTTCAAAAGCGAACGGACTGAGCCAATCACTGCCATAAAAAAAATAGTACACCTGGAAAGGCGACTTCGATTTTGATCCGATGACGGCAGATGCCATCTGGGGATAGTAGATGTACTGATAATGGTTTCAAAGTCGTCCGTCAACAGATAGTGTAGTGACATAGCTGCCAGAGCGCCATCTGCGGGTACCCTTTAATAGGGAATGTTTACAGCCGTAAACGTGTGAAGCAAACAGGCGCAATGCCACGGAGACGCTCTCGTGCTTTCTACAGCCAACTGAACGAGTTTGATAGGGGTTAAACTGTGGCCTTCCGAATGGCGAGATGGTCGTTTCGGAGAATTGCCACACAAGTTGGACATGCTACGTCAGTTGTGTAATGGTCACGTGAACATTTTCACACCCGTAAACAAGGTTCTGAACTTCCACGCAGCACAGACGTGAACATTTTCACACCCGTAAACAAGGTTCTGAACTTCCACGCAGCACAGACGTGAACATTTTCACACCCGTAAACAAGGTTCTGAACTTCCACGCAGCACAGACGTCCGCCAAGATCGTCGTATTGTAAGCGCAGCAGTGGCAGATCGTACAGCTACTACAGCACAGATAAGAGGATTTGTGAGCCCAGACGTGTCAACATGAACTGTTACCAACCGGTTACTAGCAGTGCGACTACGGGCTCGCACACCTTTAGCCCGTCTTCCACTCACGCCACAGCATCGACGTGTATGGCTCGACTGGTGCCGTCAGAGGACCACTTGGAAGATGGAAGGGCGGGCCGTGGTCTTCAGCGATGAAAGCAGATTCTGCCTGCACGCAAGTGATGATCGCTTTGCGCGTACGACGTAGACCAGGCGAGCGGTCTCGTAGAGTGCATTCGTCTATGACACACTGACCCCACCCCAGGCCTTATGGTCTGGGCTGCGATAAGCTACAACTCTCGTTCACCTTCGGTGTATGTAGAGGGAACGATGACCAACGCTCGGTACGTGCAGAATGGTGTAAGACCCGTTCATTTGCCATTCTTGCAACAGGAAGGTGATGTGTTGTTCCAAGAGGATAATGCTCGCCCACACACTTCGCGTGAAACTCAACGTGTTCTGCAAGACGTGCAGCAACTTCACTGGCCAGCACGATCTCCAGACTTTTCTCCCAATGAGCACGTGTGGGATATGATGGGACGACAACTGACACGTGCGACTCGTCAACCCACAACCCTTACAGAACTACGTGAACAGATCGAACTGGCGTGTAATAACGTATCCCAAGACAGTATTCGCCGTCTGTATAATAGAATGGATGCCAGAATCAGCGCCTGCATTGCTACCCGTGCAGTATACACCACGTACTAATGTGGGTGTTTCAGCATGGATCGACACCTGGTACCTCATTACCGCTTGAGCTATTGATCTGTAAATGTAATCATTTCATGTACTTCATATGCACTGCTTCAACAATAAATCTTGAGTGAATTGGAAAACTCTAAAAGGGTGTACTAATTTCTTTTCCGACAGTGTACTATCGTTTGAGCCACGCATTCCGGCTAAATTTTCTTTTTCTCGAAATCGTAACATATTTGCTTGGCATTTTAGGGGGCCGTATAGGTCCAAAATATAAATATAAAGTTAAGGTTGCAATTTGATATGCAGGAAACTAACAAAAGATTTAAAATAATTAATTCGATGCAAAATTTACTGTTAATTTTAGTAGTAAAGATGATTGAGTAAAATGATCAACGGATCTCTTAAAACTTGCAGGCAAATAACTTTCATATCACGTCCTGGAATCCCCAAATAGTGCCAACTACTGGCTGGTGAGTCTGAAGCAATTTTCATGAGCTTTGATCTACTAAGGTGGGGAATGCATGGGCGGTATAATACCCATTCACGTATTCTTGATAATGACTTCATAGATCCACAAATCTCTAGTCAGAGGTATGTTAAGATAAATTAGTTTATTTCTAGTTTTCTCAGTTAAAATCTTAACTTCCCAGAGTAACTAAGTGTCACTATGACATCTTTCCAAATACTTGTTATAGATTCTATGTTCATATTACCTCATTGTAATGTAGCAGCTATTTAGTATTTCATATAAAACTAGTATTTTCTAAGAATTGGCTTTACGTCGCACCGATACAGATAGGTCTTATAGCGACGATGGGACGGGAAAGGCGTAGGAATGGGAAGGAAGCGGCCGTGGCCTTAATTAAGGTACAGCCTGGTGTGAAAATGGGAAACCACGGAAAACCATTTTCACAGCTGCCGACAGTGGGGATCGAAACCACTATCTCCCAGATGCGAGCTCACAGCTGCGCGCCCCTAACCGCAGGGCCAACTCGCCCGGTAAAACTAGTATTTTGTTAGACACTAACTCATTATTCACTTTCAAATATTATACTGCTTGTCTGGTCTTTCAATATGTTGTTGTTACTGTAAACATGACTGATTCTATAAATTACACAGCATATTTAATTAATATTGTGAAGTGGAAGCCAATATAGATTATTACGTACAGACTGTTGCATTCAACTAAAACTTTAAATATTTAGTTATCCAATTACCTATGATTAATAATTACATATATATATCGCTCATTTAATACAACATCGTCATAACTAAAATACTGCCTGCTTTGAGTCATGTATACCAATGAAAAGTGCATGCAAGAGCCAATGAAATGGTATACATTATTCAAAACAGGCTGGTTTTTAGTTATGACGTTCTTGCGACGTTCTTGTATTAAATGAACGATATGTATTTTATTCACTTACCACATGGTAAGAAAACCACAATTGCGTGTTCCATTACTTTGAGTCGTCAACCTATACGAATAATGTACCTAGTTCCAACTTCATTAATCCAAATCATATTTTAATTCACTCAATCGCTCAATGCCAGACACAAAAATATAAAAAATCTCTGGAATGCTACAATCTTCAATGGAATGTTGTACAGATATGTGGATAAATACTCCCTCATCTTGGTATAGTGAGCAGCCGTTTGAGTGTGATCTCGAGATATTTACTAACAGGTTCGAAAATCCGTTTCAAAACGAATTTCTCACAACTCTACAGGCATTCAGAGACATAGTATAATAATCTCCTATCATGTTGGCCTGGTTTCACTTCCCAGTTTTTTCATGAACAAGGCTGTCTTGAGGGCCTAGAACGGGTTGAACTTGGTCTCAGATAACACTGTAGAAGCGGCTTTCTGTAGTTTGTCATTTCAACTCTAGACGAATGGCGGGACGGTATCTAACACGCAAGTTATGGTCGCTTCACGTTTGTTTGTATTTTGCTTGTGGTTTAACGTCCCACTAACGCATTGAAGGTTTTCGATGACGCAAGGATGGGAAAGGTAGTGGCAGTAGCCTTAATTAAGGTATAGTACTAGCATTTGCCTGGTGTGAAAATGGAGAAACCACGGAAAATCATCTTCAGGGCTGCCGACGGTGGGATTCGAACCCACCATCTCCCGCATGCAACCGCACGGCCCAGTGGCTTGGTACTTCATTTCTAATATTAGCAATAATTTATACAAAAGAACTCGCATTCAGGAAACACCACAACTACACAATTTCCAACAAAGATATTACATTCACCAACAGCACAGGACTGTTGTTCACGACCTCTGAAGCAAAAGCAACGGACTGACATCAGGTAAAGGAACATTAAGCGCATGTCACTAAATAACAGATATGTACTGGAGAGCTTTTACTTTCAAACAGATAATACGAGAACGGGGTTCACAAATAGTTTTCGCAGTTAGGGAGCATATGTTTAGATCGCTTCTTTTTAAGGTATTTGTTGTACCTCATATTTTCATAAAATTCTCGCATAATACGGATACTGGCTGCATTTAACCCACCTGTTCAAGCAAAAACCCCTACAACAGGGTTAACATGAGCTGCAGCCTCTAGTCCTGCTCCTCAACTGATACAATTGAAATCACAATTACACACATTGTGAAATAGGGAATGGTTTTCTGAAAAGCGTAATGAGACGAAGTATATAGGATATTCCAGAACGACGGCGATTATCAAATCCAGTGTTATTTGCGAAAGAAAGCTACTTGTTAGCGATTTTGGGATTTGTGAATTTTTGTTAACCTTGTACCATGTGGCAAACTGGTGGCACCCTCAAATTTATGTCCGCTTTGGGATATTGGTAGCGTGAATCAGTAGCGTAGCCAGGATTTCAGTTTGGGGGGGGGGGCATTCATCCAGAATTTTATTTTGATAGGTGTCCAAACTTCCATAGTTTAGTTGGTGTAGAATACCGAAAAAAAAAGAAATGAGTGTCCTTGGATCCAAGTAAGAGTGGTGGATTCGTGCGGATTCCGGGAGCTAATGGTAATTTTATTCTTCTTCTTCTTCCCCCGCTTTTCCCACATCTGTGGGGTCGCGGGTGCGAACTGTGTCGCACATGTGGATTTGGCCCTGTTTTACGGCCGGATGTCCTTCCCGACGCCAACCCTATATAGAGGGATGTAATCAGTGTTGTGTGTTTCTTTGGTGGTTGGTAGTGTAGTATGTTGTCTGAATATGAATATGTTGGGACAAGCACCTAGTCCCCAGCCGGAAGAATTAATCAGACGCGATTAAAATCCCCGACCCAGCCGGGAATCGAACCCGGGACCGTCTTAACCGAAGGCCTCAACACTGATCATTCAGCCAATGAGTCGGAATCCGTAAGCTAATATTAATGTACATTATATATAAAATGCTCAATAAAAGTACATTCGTTAAAACTCCTGGGGTGTCTGGACTTCTTGGACGACAACCCCCCCCCCCCCCCCCACGGCCGCCGGCTACCTCTGTTACTCCCATCCCAACATAACTGCAGCATTTCATTTATTCCGAGTACAAGTGAAATGAATGCAAGAATAAACAGTTTGAGTAAGGATGCAATATTCTGGTTTAGAATAAATACGGTAATGTTATTATACATGGTCATGTGATAAGCAATAAAGAAGTGACATTTTATACAAATAATGCGGCAAAGATATACACACACGCGCGCGCGCGCGCGCGCGCGTCGAATGCAGGTTTCTCGTCCTTCTTGTCCATGGCTAGATGATGAAGACAAGAGAATGATAGCCCACCGTGACTCGTAATTTCGACATTATAAACAAACCCTAGATGATACAGACTTCGAATCTAACCGCATCTTAAGAAATCGCACAAAGCAGTTAATCAGAAATTTTAAAAAATGTATATATTTTCGGAATTTAGCTAACAACTTAAAGTCTAATTGCGCACAGGACCAGCTTAGAGTTCTAGGAACAGGAAAACATCAACAGAGACAGACAACTCCTGACATTCCACTTGACAAACTGAACGATTACTTTAGTAGAATAAATAATCAACCTACCCAAAATTAACTGCACCGACTCACCGCCCTCTCCTCCAGCCAATCCACCATTCACATTTCACAGTGTCACAGAAAATCAGGTTAAAAGGCTTTGTACTCGATTAAATCAAAGACTACAGGTGTAGATGATATTCCTATTACTTTTATACATAACATTACGGGTGCTATTTCGCCTATACTGACGCACATACTGAACTACTGTTTACTAAACGGAACTTTCCCTACTATCTGGAAAACAGCCAATATTATATCGGTACCTAAGAGTTTAGACCCACAATCACCCTCTGACTATCGTCCTATGTCCGTACTCCCTGCGCTTTCTAAAGACTTTGAACGTTTACTATATGAGGAAGTTCTGGAATACCTAAATAAAAATGTTCTTTTGTACCCTTTACAATCTGGATTTGAGAAGGGTCACAGTACCGCGACAGCACTTTTGAAGGTTACTGAAGACATTAGAAACGCTATGGACAAACGACTGCTCACTATACGTATCCTTCTTGACTTCAGTAGCGCCTTTGACACTATAGTAATTCCGACTATGATAAAGAAAATGGAACAGCTAAATTTCGACCTGGCTGTGCTTAAGGTTTTTAGTTCTTATTTGAGTAACCTTCAACAGCGTGTAACAGTAAACGACAAGGCCTCTAAATGGAAAATGAAACTTAGTGTTGCCCCTAATTGTCTGTATTTTTATCAGTGACATACCATCTGTGGCAGGAAATAACACACATGACCTCTGTGCTGACGATCTTCAAATATATCGACACTGCAATACAAGATATTAACAGGGACCTCCGACGACTCAGTGTACATGCACAACGAAGCTCTCTTATACTAAACTGCAATAAAACTCAGTCAATTATAATTGGATCACGAAAATTACTGAGCTGCTCAAACAATGTCGCAATCCCGCCTATCCTACTGAATTATTCCCTACAGTAAAACGGTTTAAAATCCCGACGTAATGATTAATGAAGCAGTTGATTGGTTTGATCACACGAAACAAATACCGTACGTAAAATGATATTTGGAGTTTTTCACCCTCTTAAACGGCAGAGGGATGTATTTCCATTTGAGCTACAGGCCAAACAAATAGAGACACTTATTCTTCCTATTCTTGATTATTGTGACGTTGTTTTAGTTGACATGACGAGAGAAGAAACACTTAAACTTCAACGAGCACTGAATTCCTGCCTGCGATTTATTTACAATATCGGGTACGAAGTTCATATCACCCCATACTATCAGGCTGTCTCATGACTGATGTCTGATAAACGTCGGCAGCTACACACTTTAACGATGGTGATCAGAGTGGTAGCTGAAAGTCAGCCAATGTATATTTCTTCTAAATTCATCTTTTTATCAACATTTCACAACTTAAATACACGTCCTAGATTCATTATTTCCCTGCCAGTTCAGGTCAGAGAAACTAGCTTTTTTAAATCACGATTTAAGGTCACCTGCCGAGACTACCTGCTGAGGACAGCTGACTGAATGGTTGAAGTATGAATGTGTCCTTTCCTGAGGATTAGCCATTTTAAGATTTTTTAATATTAATTGGATCTAATATTAATTTAGTAAGTAATTTATTTAAATTTATTTTCAATTCTATTAATTTATGTAGTTTTAACTATTTTAAGTATCTCAGTATTTTATTTAAGATTCTGATTAGTATGTGGTTAAGTGTACTAGAGGGCCTGGAGCCCTAATTTCGCCACTGTACTGAAGGCACTAATAAATAAATAAATAAATAAATAAATAAATAAATAAATAAATAAATAAATAAATAAATAAATAAATAAATAAATAAATAAATAAATAAATAATGTAAAACGTATGGGTATAGATATTTTATTAGTTGGTAAAGAAAAATACGCGTTACAACATATGCTATGTAGGGTTTGCCATGCCCTATTAGTTTCCAACGCGGTTAGGGCCACGCAGCTGTGAGCTTGCATCCGGGAGATAGTGGATTCGAACCCCACTGTCGGCAGCCCTGAAAATATTTTCCCGTGGTTTCCAATTTTCACACCAAGCAAATGCTGGAGCTGTACCTTAATTGTCCGGCTCCATGGCTAAATGGTTAGCGTCCTGGCCTTTGGTCACAGGGGTCCCGGGTTCAATTCCCGGCAGGGTCGGGAATTTTAACCTTAATTGGTTAATTTCGCTGGCACGGGGGCTGGGTGTATGTGTCGTCTTCATCATCATTTCATCCTCATCACGACGCGCAGGTCACGTACGGATGTCAAATCAAAAGACCTGCATCTGGCGAGCCGAACATGTCCTCGGACACTCCAGGCACTAAAAGCCATACGCCATTTCATTTGTACCTTAATTATGGCCACGGCCGCTTCTTTCCCACTCCTAAGCCTTTCCTATCCCACCATCGCCATAAGACCTATCTGTGTCGGTGCGACGTAAAGTAAATTGATAATTACTTTTCCACGCAAGCCTGGGATACAGAATACCGGTATAGTAGTATACAGTTAGAGTTTTGTGACGCTAATATTCGTATATATAATTTTTATTAACGTGTCAGAAACCAACGACACTGAGGTGTTGCCATTTCAACGCCGTTTTAAGGGTTACCGATCCAAGCCGGGATTTGAACCTGCGAACTCGGACTCAGAAGGACAAAGACACAACCAACTGAGCCACATGAAAAGGAGGCGTTTGTGATTATTGTTATAAATAGATGCAGTTAGTATTTTTACAAATGTTTTATGAGGAGCATTTATTAAGGCGTACGTTTTCTTACTGTCCAAAATGCACGAGGCCGGACAGAAGAACTAGCTGGAAGCTAAGGAGCCTTGCAGGGGTGTCGCTTCCTTCTCTGTTCACTTTTCCAAACCAAACTCCATGACGTAACACCCCCGAAGCGCCATCGCCTACCAAGCGACGGCTGTTCAGCCCGGAGGCCTGCAGATTACGAGGTGTCGTGTAGTCAGCACGACGAATCCTCTCCACCGTTATTCTTGGCTTTCTAGACCGGGGCCGCCATCTCACCGTCAGATAGCTCCTCAACTATAAACACGTGGGCTGAGTGTACCTCGAACCAGCCCTCAGATCCAGGTAAAAGTCCTTAACCTGGCGGGAATCGAACCCGGGGCCTCCGGTAAGAGGCAGGCACACTACCCCTACACCGCGAGACCAGCTGGTTACTTTTAGGTCTCCTTATTTTCGAATTTGACTTAAGGCATCCTGCATTCGATTCCCGGCACTGACAGAGTTCAGAAAGGCATGGAATGGGGAGGATACAACCTTGTTTTTGGGTGCAGTAGAGTTTCCCCTGAGTCTCCCGCAATCGAAATATCTACGGCCTGGAAGGTAGTCACCTTCACGGAGTGTAGTACCAAAGTGGTTCCTTTTTTTAAGAAGACAAATTAAATAAAGATTCTACTTCCTCACAAACGAAGAACGATATCATCAATTTTACGAACAGTTTCAATAATGCAGCCGGTGTATATTAAGAGTACAGAAGCTATGATTGTACATGGTAACAATCAAAACCAACAATATCTACTGAAGATCCGTCACCGCACTCGGTAGGACCGGCTTTCTTTTTATATCCACCGGGCGAGTTGGCCGTGAGGTTAGGGGCGCACAGCTGTGTGCTTGCATCCGGAAGATAGTGGGTTCAAACACCACTATCGGCAGCCCTAAAGATGGTTTTCTGTGATTTCCCATTTTCACACCAGACAAATGCTGGGGCTGTACCTTAATTAAGGCCACGGCCGCTTCTTCCCACTCTCAGCCCTTTCCTTTCCCATCGTCGCCATAAGACCTACGGTGCAACGTAAAGCAAATTCTAAATAAAAAATAAAAAATCTTTTCACAACCCCTTCCAAGGAAAAGTTGTATCCACACTACTGGCCTGGACTTACACCCCACCCACTGAAATTATTTTGTGGGTACGCCACTGCATCCACTCACCATTTAAGGTACAAGGTAAGTCCGAAGAATGGTTGGATACTCAAAATACGCCACAATAAATGATGCGGTTCTGGCTCAAAAGTATAAGGAAAGGTAAGGGACGGGATCTAGTGTTTTAAGTAGAATCCGTATCAATAGAACGTGACTTCCCATTTTAAAAATGTTTCATGTATCGACTGCGATTCAAGCCTGGGCTGTCCTGATGAGAAGATAGAACCATTGGAACTGAGTTATCACGCCCGCCAATTACAAAATAGTTACCCGCACTTTTGATGGTGCCATTTGAAGTTCCAATCAGTTTCCGGGCATTTGACAAAATATATAGGCCTACCTATCGAACTTAGGCACGACTCCGCGATTGTCTTGCTATTTTTAAAGTAAAAAAACTTTTTCATAACTTACCGATTATGTACGTAGTGTTGGCTTCTCAGTGACAAAACGGTCCCTCTTCAAAAAAAAGTTACTTATATGGCACAAAATGAGTAACTAACGTGCAGCTCACAATTCTGTCGCAGTCTTCCCAACGCTGCAACTTAAACACAGCGCATTTCTCAACCACGGTACAACCCGAGGATCCCTGGGACATTGTTGTTTCCTGGAACCGATATGAAAAAGCTGACACGATGTTGTAAGCTTGCAACTGTTTCTGGACGTGGCCCCCCGTTATCTCGGTGGTCACGTTCCAGCCCCCTACTGAGTAATCCCTTGCTAATTGTCCCTTTCTTCATGTCTTGACATTTGTCAACACACGGTTACATTCTCAATACTGAGGCCTCTACAGGGAAATATCCCGGCGCATCACAATCCTAAGTGTCTTCCTTTCATTCAAGCAGTACAAATGTGAAGAATTATGTATGGCCCTATTAAGCCCTGCTAGTAGATTCTTGTCGATACGTTAACTCAACATTTCGGCGTACGTATTTAAGTTGTTCGTACCGTACGTAAAACAACGGCTGATCCTCGCTCTAGTTTCAGGAAATATTTTGGTGGGTGGGTGGCGGACGGCCCCACTGGGCCCCCCCTTGGCTACGCCAGTGGCGTGAATCTACGTAGCTCAAGTCCTTGAAAATATTTCTTAAACCACTGCCAAACATTATGAAGATCAGAATTAAAGTTTTTTACTTATTAATTTGGAAATGAATTATTCAATCCTTGCGAAACGTACGGATTGGCGGCCAAAAATGAGTGACCAGGTAGATATATATCAGTAGAACCACTGCACCGAGCGAGTTGGCCGTGCGGTTAGGGGCGCACAACTATAAGCTAGCATTTGGGAGATAGTGTGTTCGAACCCTACTGTCAGTAACCCTGAAGAAGGTTTTCCGTGGTTTCCCATTTTCAAACCAGGCAAATTCTGGGGGTGTACCTTAGCTAATTACGGCCATGGTTGTTTGCTTTCCACTCCTAACCCGTTCCTATCCCATCGTCACCATAAGATCTATCTGTGTCGGTGCGACGTAAGGCAACTCATAAAAAAAATAAGAACGTGTGCTCTCAAATGACTGGAACTGGATGTAAAAGAAAAAGAAACCATTTTCACAAAGGAAAAAGTCAAATGATCATAAATATTTCTCTCGGTCACTGTCATCCGTCAACGGCTGCTAATTTCCGTTGACCACCAATCATAATACATAACCTGCACGGTAACACTGCCTGACCATCCATCCATACGTTATATCACAGCTTAGACGGTTGCGAGGGTCGCACTTACGTCACACAAACTTCTATCACGCTAATTTTCAGATGACCCCCCCCCCGCAAAAAAAACATCTTTATGTCAAAAGAACTTCACGGATTGAACAAAATGAGTGCAACCCATTCCTCATACTCATTCAACGTATTCACTGCGGGACGCGATGAATATTCTGGAAGAATTTAAGCGAATAAAAATAAAATATAATGCAGATAACATCGCATTGGCTGAAAACTCAGAAAAAGAAATTTGAATCGGATTTTGATAGTGCTGGCAGCTTCAATCGAACAATATCCGTTAAATCCAATAGAGAACTTCCAAAATTGGAGAAACATTATCTTTGACAGAGATAGATGTGTTTGGGACGTCATTCAAAGAATAACTTGTACTAAACCCGTTGTTCCTCTTCGTGGTGAAACTTATAACCTGATATTTTACCCCGTTTAACACTACGTGCTGTCTCTCTCAACCCTCTAACTTATTTATTACATCATCCGCAAAATGCCTAATGTCATTCCAGTTCCTTACTCATATTACATTTATATAAGAGAACAAAAATGAAAGAATGCTCATCACAGAGGTGTAAAGGGAGAAAATAAATTGAGTAGGCCATCTAAAATTCCTCACAAATACGTTTGAAGTGATGAAAACAAAAGGGGGAAGAAGACCGAGAAACTCGTACTTCGAGGATGTAAGTAAACAAATTATATTCAAAGAAGACAAGGAGATAAAGAGAGTAGGTGGAAATAAGCGGAATAGTCGTACTGACAACAATTAGTCTTTAGAACATGATGCAAGTTGCAGGCCTACAAGCCTACACCAAAAGAAAATACTAGCATTCCTGAAGAATAACTATTAATCATCTGTTATTAATGGTTGGTACTGGAAAATCCACAGCCTGTTTCCAGTCACTCGACCGGGTCAGGAATGGAATGAATGAAGCCCCCATCTAGCGGCCAGGATAGGAATTGTGCCGGCTGCCGAAGCCTGTCGCACTCCTCTGGGCAATGATTAATGAGTGGCAAATGAAATGAAATGATATTGGAGGATGTTTCTGGAATGAATTATGACAGGGAAAACCGGAGTACCCGGGGAAAAACCTGTCCTGCCTCCACTTTGTCCAGCACAAATCTCACATGGAGTGATC
This sequence comes from Anabrus simplex, assembly GCF_040414725.1. Lineage (NCBI taxonomy): Eukaryota > Metazoa > Arthropoda > Insecta > Orthoptera > Tettigoniidae > Anabrus > Anabrus simplex. Next base: position 1,120,330,012 of record NC_090265.1, on the reverse strand, counting down.
GGGATTTGAACCACGGAACCCAGCGGTGAGAGGCCAGCGCGCTGCCGCCTGAGCCATGGAGGCTTCTTGTTATTAATGGAATTAATTTTAAAATCCCTTATGTTTTGTTTTTGTTTTTTAGTAAAATTACTTATAAAATATTAATCAACGTTACACATGAAGTATAGTTGAAATCCTTTTACTAACAATGTCTTCACTATAAGATATTTTACGATATACCTGCAGGGATTTTTCTTATTTTTATATCAGAACACAATTAGAAAAGAAAGTATGAAAGTGAACGCTGTGGAAGAAACTGAAGAAAAGCTGTCAGTATGGTTCAATCAGCTAAAGTGATTTTTCAAGTCAAAGATTTTTGGAGTTTGAGGTAGACAGAATACGAAAAAGTGATGGTCCAAGGAACAGAGAACAGAATAATAATAATAATTTCGTGTGGCTATTTCCAGTCGAGTGCAGCCCTTGTAAGGCAGACCCTCCGATGAGGGTGGGCGGCATCTACCATTGGTAGGTAACTGCGTGTTATTGTGGTGGAGGATAGTGTTATGTGTGGTGTGTGAGTTGCAGGGATATTGGGGACAGCACAAACACCCAGCCCCCGGGCCACTGGAATTAACCAATTAAGGTTAAAATCCCCGATCCGGCCGGGAATCGAACCCGGGACCCTCTGAACCGAAGGCCAGTACGCTGACCATTCAGCCAACGAGTCGGACAGAGGACAGAATAAGGAACGTGCAATAGAGAGTCCAGCTCTTTGCCTGAATAGTCAGCGTTGAGGCCTTCAGTTCAGAGGATCCTGTGTTCGATTCGGGAGTTGTAATCTTGTCTGGTTAATTCATCTAGCTCCAGGACTGGGTGTTTATATTTGTCCCAGCACACTCCTCTTCATATGCGCAATACCGACCACCATAAAAACACGCAATAGTGAATTCATCCTTCCACATAGGATTTGCGTTAGAAAGAGAAGCTGGCCGTAAAACAAGGCCAAATCCACATATACTAAACAGTTTGCATACGTGACCCCACTAGGTTGTGGGAAAATTGATATATGAAGAAAAAGAAGAAGAAGAGTATGCAGTAGACAGAAAGTTATGAAGAAAGAGAAATATTTCCTGTGAATGGAACCCACAGTATTGAGCAAAACTACTTATTTAACAATTATTGAAGGTATTTTCTCCTTACTACATGAGAATATACACTAACAAGTTTGGATTTTAATCATTCTAGATTGGATATTGTTGTTAATTACGTGGTGTTGCTTACAATAGCACTTCCCAACACACTAACGTTTTGCAGACAACTTCCACGCTTGACTTTAGGGTGCAATCCAGTGAGAACAGCGTAAACTCTGTATCTTACCTGCGTGATATATTTCTTGAATGTGTTCTAGTTTCTCGCTCGTATGTCACAAACATTTCCGCATTTCTTCTGTAGAACCATATAAAAATTATCACTATACCCGCACAGTTCAAAAATCCATACTTGGTTTTATTTTCCAAGGCTAAAAAAACATGCACAATTATACCTATATGGTTGTAAACAACTTCAATTTGTACACAGTTTAGTGATAATGAGAAACTTGACAATGAACGTGATATATTCCTGAGAAGAGCTCTTGAAGGCAGCGTTGCGGAAGACTGTCAACAAGTTGTTCCACCCCATGCTCTCAACACGTGTGGGAGCGCCAACATGAAACATAAACATAACGATAACAGGTCCTAACTGGACCGCGCTGGGCTGCGTTTAAGCTTCATAGCCCGAGTGAAAAGTGACGAAAAACTCGAAGTGGATTGGTTGAGAGCCCAGCGCAAGCGCAGTCTCACTACCATCGATTGCACACTGGCCTCGATTGCCAAAGATATTGCAACATGAATATATTACACTAGATACATAAAATTATACCTTTAACATAATAAGAGTTATTCAGTAACATTTTATAGAAAATTGTGGTTTTTGTACAAATATGACGCGACTGTAGAGAAGGTCGACATTTTGCAAGAGTAATTTACAACAATTTCTACTCTTGTTGTCTGTTGAGGGAAACTTATTCATTTTTAACACCCATTTGGATCAAGTCTGAGTAAAGGAAACACAATCTCTTCCACTTTTACACATGGGTGTAATAAGTATAATAGTAAAATCGATTTATTATTATCATCATCGATTCTATGTCAAATTATGAACATGGGGAATGAATCGATTCTTTAGTTGTTTATGTATCCATAACACCTACTGTCTATATGTTGAAAAAAGAAACGACGTTCGGTCTTAACAACTTCAGATTGTACACAGTTTAGTGATAATGAGAAACTTGACAATGAAAGTGATATATTCCTGAGAAGAGCTCATATATTCTCCGTCCCGCGTAGTAGGGAAAATAATACTAATCCACCAGCGGTAAAAGTGTCCGACTCGTTGGCAGAATGGTCAGCGTACTGGCCTTCGATTCAGAGGGTCCCGGGTTCGATTCCCGGCCGGGTCGGGGATTTTAACCTTCATTGGTTAATTCCAATGGCCCGGGGGCTGGGTGTTTGTGCTGTCCCCAACATCCCTGCAACTCACTCACCACACATAACACTATCCTCCACCACAATAACACGCAGTTACCTACACATGGCAGATGCCGCCCACACTCATCGGAGGGTCTGCCTTACAAGGGCTGCAATCGGCTAGAAATAGCCACACGAAATTTTAAAAAAAAAGCGGTAAAAGTTCATATAACCACACTTCAGCTGAAAATTGTAGTGTAGATACATTGTAGTATAGATACAGTACATTTAGATAGTGACGTATCTTGCCTGCTATATTCGTGTGTTATATTACGTGTGTATCTATTAGAGCGTAGTACTAATAATAATTTGTCTAAGCATTTAGCTTTGTTGGTAATCTTTGAGTACAGTAGTTCTTGCAAATTTCATTTCTGTTTGTGCTTAGTAGTGACATACGGTACCGGTATCATAATTAGGATACGTCTGAAAGTAGTTTAAAATTACTGTAGTGTACTGTACATTAGTATACGAATAATTTAGAATTTAGTGTGCTTATTTTATTATTGTAAAATATTTTTGTAGTACTGGTGTAGTAGAGGTATCCGTAGAAACTCTTACTAAAATTCTGTTGTTGTAATTAGGATAGGCTTAATTGCAGTTTGGAATTGTGTAGTTCCTGTGTATTACTTTCGATATCCAGTAATTAACAGCATTTTTTATCCTGTTAGGGGTTGTAGGATAAAAAATAGAGCACGACTAAGTAGTATTGTAGTGTAGTCGTATATTACCTTATTGTTGTGTGATCTTTGAGTACTATCCCAGACAATATATCCCTCACTTAATTTATTTTTTGCAAATAAGTTATTTTATTTTTATTTTTTCCGTAAAGAATGCGTAGGAGCGCGAGTATACGAACTGTGGGTGTGGCGAGGCATTGAGGGGTATGAGGTAGGAGTTGGGAAGTTTGAGGGAGATAATTAGGATTCTCACAGAAGACAGGAAGAAAGATAGGACTCCCTCAAACAATGTACAGGTTACAGTAGATGTACAAGAGGGAGGAGAAGGAAAGGGGGGAGTTGTAGAAGACAGGTGGTCTAATGTTCTAAGGGGAAGGAGATTGCAGGCTAAGGGCTCTATTCACGATCAGAATTCAGGACAGGTGTCTGTGCGAAATCGATAGGAGTCACTCCAGGTAGAACAACAGAGCGAAGATGAGGGACAGGGAACTGTTGCTGGGATGTGTGGAAGTAGGAGGAAGGGAAAAGGTAGGAAATGGAAATGTAGAGTAGAGGATAGGAAAATACAGGTGGAACAGGGTCATGGGAAGGAGAAAAGGGAGGAGGAAATAGCTTCTGCAGCTATCAGGAAAGATGGGGCTGACCAGGAGGGGAGGGGATCAAATGAGGTGGGTAGGGTTGAGGCTCTAGTCATGGAGGATTCCATCGTTAGACACGTGGGGAAAGTGTGTGGAGGAAAGGGAACCAGGGTAGAATGTTATCCAGGAATTAGGTTGAGGCAGATGTTGAGGAAAGTAGAAGAGAGGGAGGAGGGGAAGGAGAAGGTGGTAGTGTTTCACGTTGGTACCAACAATTTATGGCATCCCTACTTGATGTCCAGTTCCCTGTTCCCTTATCACCGCTGTTGATACTGGCCTCTTCGTCATCGTAAAGGCATTCTTGATCCACTCACAGTCACTCCGTTCAATCCCACAGGTAACTAATGCTCTCGCAACAGTACAGCCCATATTTAAAGCAAACCCAATGTGCAACGTCATGGGACGCTACGATCTTGCTGGAATCCTACAAGTTGGGCTTCAGTGGAATAACCTTTCCTAAAACCGAACTGCCTTCTATCGAACCAGTTTTTAGTTTCACAAACATGTCTAATATAATCAGAAAGAATGCCTTCCCAAAGCTTACATACAATGCATGTCAAACTTACTGGCCTGTAATTTAATTTTCAGCTTTATGTCTATCACCCTTTCCTTTATACACAGGGGCTACTACAGCAACTCTCCATTCATCTGGTAGTCCTTGTAATTTAGTCCTTGCCAATACTTGGTTAAAACACCACAAACGACGGCTGTATACGTGGACGAGACTTGGACACACTGGAAGGTAGCAAATAGACTTCATTATGATTAGGCAGAGATTCAGAAACCAGGTGCTGGATTGCAAAACTTTCCCAGGAGCAGACGTAGACTCTGACCACAACTTGTTGGTCATAAAATGCCATCTGAAGTTGAAGAAATTGAAGAAAGAAAGAATGCAAAGAGATGAGATCTAGACAAGTTGAAAGAAAAGAGTGTGAGGGATTGTTTCAAGGAACGTGTTGCACAAGGACTAAATGAAAAGGCTGAAGGAAACACTATAGAGAAAGAGTGGAGAGTCATGAAAATTGGAAATTTGGAAAAAGAACTAGGAGATACTGATCAATAATAAAATCTTGGTAATAATTTCGTAGAGGGTGGATTATTAATAAAAGTCAGTAGGGCTGCTGAAGAAATGTTAGGAAGGAAAGATCAACTAAGAATCAGTGGATAACTCAGGAGATACTAGACCTGATTAGTGTTGAACTGTAGAAGTATTGTAAAGAAAGGAATGGAATTAAGTAATTTCATAGATATATATATTTACCAGATGTTGTAATAGGAGTTGAATCATGGCTGAGAAACGCACGTTTGCATGCCTGCATTCAACAGTCAGGCTATTACATCGGACCAGCATGGCACATTTCCGATGGCTTTTCTCGCGCGGATATTACCCTGTAGTCATGTGCCTTTAATCAATTAAGTATGTTACCTCGACAAATATATTGCCAAAATTTCCATATTCTACATTCCTTATTTCATGGTGTTTGGATATTTTTTTCCGACAATGTATTCATGTTGTACAAAGCACCACCATAATTCGAATAGATCTGTGGAGTGGTAACCAAGTGACATCATCGCTGGCTTCTCACCAAGGTGACCGCGGTTCGAATTCCAGCCAATGCATGCAGATGTTTTGAAATAAAAAGACAAGTCCTTGTGCTTCGGTTTCCAAGTAACACTGAATTCCCTGCGGCTAAAATCACCAGTGGCGTAAAACTGTAGCTTTCTTGCTTATATTTTTAATAGATTTTACAGTCATCATCATTGAAGGCTTGTACGTAAATCAGTCAATCTAGATGTTGATATCTTAATGTAATATGAACTAATATATACTTGAAGTATTAATTTTTAATTAGTGCCTATGTATATGTTTGCGTTCTCGTAGTCCATGTGGGAAATATATTTTCAACAAGTGGACATGCCTTAAACATCTATCTACAATTATAAAACAGTGTTGTTTTATGGTACCCCTGTGGTATGAAGTTTTCATATGCTTTTCTCTTCGATTTAAGTTCTGCTCAAGATCACTTTAATATCCATAATTTGATGACATTACATAAACTTCCTCTACACGCAACTTCTCCTAAAATACCCTGTCAAACAAAAGATGTCAATTGTTCCTGGCCTTTCACAATCGAATTAGTTCCATCCAAGTAATTACTAGAAGAAGTTGAATCGGAAGAGTTTCATGATCATGGAATGAGTTAGCTTTTACGTAAGTAGATGGCAATTACAATCGAATTAAAGGATAAAAGACGACGTTATTATTACACATGAATTGTCCCTCCTCTAACGCAAATCCCCTTACAATTGTAAAGAAGATAAGAGGAGTTCTTCCAAATTATATTCCTTTATTTGAGGTAATGTGAGAAGCAAAATTGTACTTCTCTGTTAAAATGAGTATTGACCCTGTCCTTTTATTTATTCCCATAAAGAAGTGTTGAATTCATTTGAAGACTAAGAATTTGAAAAATTCATCAGACTTAGCATAATGAATTAGAAGCTTCATTTACAGTACGTAAAATGTTCTTCTAATTTGTGCTCACGAACTGTAACACAATACTGAACAAATCTTCTTCATTACCGAAGGTTTGTTAAATTTGTTCTTCTACATGTCTTAAGACCACCTGCAGTTCGTGTACCGACAATAGTTTTATTTTAGTAGTTAAAGATGTCACGATTAGAAATCCCACGTACTTACTGTAAATAAATGTATATGAAACTGGCTATTGTACCCATCGTTGATGGGTTAATCAATTAGCATGTGTATGATACATTTTTCAGCCATTTATGAAGCAATCTACTCAGAACTCAGTTAAATCATATTACAACAAAAATAGTATATATGATAGTCATCGTATCTACTTGTCTTACGATCCTTTTCTATTATTTATTATGGCTGTAGTAATAAGTTCATGGTGTCTTCTAAGTGCCTAGTAATGTTTCCATCTGATGAACACGCTTTGTGACATTAAATATGTAATGTAAATATTACAAATCTTTCCCAAAGGTTATTTCTCGAATACTTCAGAGAAACCGCATCAGACATAGTATAGTGTTATTATCATATACAAAGATATTAACACATTTGTTCTTGTTCGTGTTCAGGGCTTCATCTTTGCCATCTTCCCCAATGATTGCAAACTTCCAGTATAAAATCAAGCATCAGTCAAACAGTCCACAAGATGTACAAATCCCTTAAAACGTTTCCAGGTTAATCTTCATAGCAGCTCCCTGCATAGCTTGTTATCGGCAATTGGACTTTCACACGACAGCAACTGATATTTACTTTGTATTTCACTGCATCGGAAGAAGGAATGAAAAGAAAAATTCTGGGAATATGAATCTAAATGCATTTTTCGATGAGCAATTTACCTGTAAAACTAATCGCAAGACAGTTACATCGATTATCATACCCTTTGAAGCTCCCTCCTCCTGATATTTCTCTTTCACTGTAAGTCTATCAAAACATTTGTAAATGATATACTAAATAAATTATTTCATAAACAACTTTCTGGTAAATCCGACTGTAAGATTTTCAGAATTTCTGTATCAGCCTCAGTTTTCGTATGATAATCGTTTTCGTAAATACTTACGTCAACCTATGTATTATATGTATCTGGCAAAATGACATCGAATTTTGTTTTAGGTCCCCCTCTGAATATCCCATCTGCTGAATTGCATTCATCTACAAAAACGGTTTTTCCTGTCACAAGAACAAAACACGTTTCTGGAAGATAATTCGCCCCTTTATCCATACCTAATTTGAGAATTTCTGTATCGGCCTCAGTTTTCGTATGATAATCGTTTTTGTAAATGCTTACGTCAACCTACGTATGATATGTACCTATAAAAATGACACGTTCTCGCAGCAAGAGTTCCAAATATAAACAGCAAAATAATACAACTTAAGAGTAAAGAAAAGTGTAGAAATTCACCTAAAAATATTTCCTTTCCGATTTCCTACGATACTTTGCCTCAGGAACATCTTTCCGTAAGGTCCAGCAATAGCTCGACAACATTGCGGCACTCCAATTGCCTTGATAACGCTTTTCCATTTGAGAAATATACTGATGGAACTGTTCGCCATGTCCATCATTAACGGTGCCAAGGTTATCCGAGGAATAAGTCCAAATGATCGTTCAATGTAGTGTAATGTAGTTCAATGTAGTCCAAGTAACATATTACATCCCATGCATGTATGTACAATAGTTCTCAGCCATATGGTTTCCTAAATAGTTCTTGCAGACTCTTGTTAAAGACATCCATACCATTTCTTCAACATCACTCAACAAATCAAGGAAATGTTCATCACCTATTAATTCTCTAATGCGGCCCTACAGATATTCCTTCCTTTAATTTTGCTTCACTGATCCATGGGAACTTTTCTCATAAGTACATGAATCATTGTGATGTTTTGTCCATGACTTTCACAAAGTTTTTCATGAGGCCCAATTTAATGTGTTGAGGTTGATACACCTTTCTGAGGTCAACAAGAGGAGTGTTCACCACATTTATATTTTCAGGCAGTATTTCATTCCGAGCAGGCCATTTTTTCCCCACAATGGTGTTTTTCTTTCTCTGCTGTTCCATTCGCACAGAAAGAAACAGCGCTTTGTGTATCCGACTTGCATGCCGAGCAGAAGTGCAATTGCCTTGAGATCTCCACACATACATCATTTGTATTTCTCATATCGAATAAGTGTGAGTAGCAGTTTAAAGTTCTTATATATCTCGTTCAGGATAACTCCATGAGCAAACGGAACAGAAGGAAATGTGTTCCCACTGTGGAGAGGTACTGCTTTCAGACTAACTTTGCTAGAATCTATGAAAAGTGTGTCACTTTTACACTGAAATCATGGCCAAGAATCCCCATAACGGATTCGATATAATTACATTAAAAACATGTCACCTTTCGTATCGCAAAAGAAAAGATTCCATCCTTTTAATCGCGAAGCTGAAAGCTCAGGCTGTTGCTTCGACAAATTTAAATCACGAACAAGATCGTTGAGATCCCCTTGAGACACAAATGTTAGGCTCGTTTGATTCACAGGGAGCTTGAAATGCCGGGTCGGCATGTATATCACCTTCTCTGTCTTCTCTGTGTTCGTCACTGTATTCATCTTCATTTACTGTCTCATTCTCAGAAGAAACTGGTACCAGGTATTCTTCACTGTGACATGCAGGCCTCATACCAGATCATTAATTCGGATATTGCACAGTGTTCTTTGTTTTCGAAGTGATTCAAGCTATTTCTTTTTAGACAGAAATAACAATCTCTTGTGTGATCCGAGGGTTCCCTCCAAATCATGGGAACAGCAAAGGGCATGTGACGTGATCCTTTTAACCAACATGTCAGGAGTGTAAGACGTGTCAAACATCTATGTGGGGTGCCCATTTCTTGTCCTGGTCGCCAGCCTTACACCCGAAATAGAGTAGAAATTCTTTATACAAGGATTAAGTTTTAGTTTATTTTAATTTCGGAGTTAACTCTCCACAGATAAAACAAACATAATTTGGGCAGATACAGGCATTTATTCTTAGGAATTACCTCAAAACACAAACCTTCACGAACCTAAAACAACAAGCATTCATTTTCAAGTCATTTCCCACGCTATGAGAACTTTCAATTCTCAGACGCAACTGGCAGCAAACACAAGGTGATTCTAACTGTTCGAGCATGAGTCATAAGCAATGCTGTCAAACCTTCTGGAGGTAGATTTCTGAACTGAGGTCCATATTTCTTATTGCTTTTGAAAAATATTACATCTGAAAATTAATTAAATTAAGCCACAGCATAATAACCAATATGCAGTGTATTCAAGGGTTTGCGATAGTTATAGGTTAGCGTGTCACAAGAAAACTGAACCCTATGGGAATCTATGATTTAGCTAAGAACACTAATCATATACTTTGCAACAAAAATGCTCTTCACTTGTGTTATAGCTAAGATCCTGCTTACCATTATCCTAAACTAAAACACCAGTTTTGATAAAATTCCACCTATCCGATCTCCCGTGATGCTATAGCAAACAGACAAGAGACAAAAATTAAACTGAACCTGTGTCACGGATGTATTTTCAGTGACTGTTAGTATTTATATACATCACAACGCACGACATTACCTCTTGAATACTTTCTGTATCTCAAAGACGCCAAACTTGAAGTGCGCCTGCACAATTATTAATATGTAATATATTTTCTATTTTTCTGTTTCCGTATTGTATTTTCTCCCTCCTGTTTCTTCCCCTTCCTTTTCCAAACGTAGTCTTGGTGGCTGGCTGTGTCCAGTGTTTCTCTTTCATTTTCCCTTTATTTCTCAGACAAATTACTTGTCTAGTTAGGGGTTCTCTCGAACCCAAGGCTACAGGGCTGCAAGCATTGGAGTATAACTAATGATGGTTAAAATCCCCGATCCTTAAAAGAAAAACCATCACGCTAACCATTTTACCATGCATCCGGGACAAAAGAACTGAAAGTTAGTTTAAAGTAGCCTTATTTCCATTCTCTGGACCACTTATACAGACAGCTTGTCTTGAAGACATTCCTTTAGGCAAAATCATAACTTTTTCCGTATTCTTAGAGGTACTACGGGAATAACCGGCCACTGAACCAGTTTCTTATTCAGAATATATTTTCTTAAGACACAGCATTCTGAAAATGTAGGCTAATATTTATTTATTGTTCCGGGACATGATCAAATATTCATGGTTTGCAATCAACTACTGAAAGGAGTGAACCCAGGACTTCAAAATGTCTTTGAAACACTGCCTACATACAAATAATCAGCTGTTTTAAAAGCAAAGAGTTTGTTAGTTGTGACTGAGGCCAGAAAACCGTATTCCCGTCATTTGATCAGCACTTCACTTTCCCGACTAAAACCGCAGTTGTAATAATGACAAAACTGCTGGCCATCTCCGAGAGCCCATCTGCTAGACTGATCGCTACACAGTCCGGCTCCATGACTAAATGGTTAGCGTGCTAGCCTTTCATCACACGGATCTCGGGTTCGATTCCCGGCAGGGTCGGGAGTTTTAACCATCATTGGTTAATTTCGCTGGCACGGGGTCTGTGTGTATGTGTCGTCCTCATCACCACTTCATCCTCATCACGACACGCGGTCGCCTACGGGCGTCGAATCGAAAGACCGGCACCTGGCGAGCCGAACTTGCCCTCGAACACTCCAGGCACTAAAAACAATAAGCCATTTCATTTTCATCGCTATACACTAGAGCAATGGTGTCCAATAACATACTTACGCTGTATTTCATACATATTTCGCGACTCAGTAGTTGAATGTCGCAGTTTTTACTAGGATACACGTTTCTGATACAATTGGAGGAATGTATCGGTATGAAGTTCCCTTGTAAGTATTGATTATCACCAGGTTCTCCCTTTGCATGAAAATGCCGATACAGTACCTACCTGTCCATTAAGTACACGGAAATAAATATATTTTAAAAACAAACAGCTTAATTTATAATCGTTTAATGTGTCGAATTGGTATTTGTTGGACGATGATAGGAAAAGGGGTAATTTTCGTGGCTCTTCATTCTAGGAAGGCGGTTTTAATTTAAATAACCATTACACAAAATATCAACTTGATTATAAGGAAGAAAGTACACTTCAACAAAATATGTTTGTACAAACTAAATTGCAATATTTTCGTTTCCTATTATATTGACTTTAGTCTTAAAGTTTTTGTTCCTTTTTTCATTATGAGCACAACTGTTCGTAGAAATGTCATCTCTGAAGAAAAAGCATGCTTTTGAAGATTTGGCCTTGCGCTTTGTACATAATTATAACAAAAAGCCGGAAATATGGGAACCTATCCCCTGTTGGGTTTAAAAGAACCTGATGGCCTGCAGATATTGGAGTCAGTGTGATGAAATCCTTCATGATCGGTCCCGCTGCCTCTCGTATCAGACAACTCATCGGTTGATTTCACGAGCCTCAGTCCAGAATGTTCATTCCTGGACTGCTTGACTACGGGGCCTCCGGTTAAGATGCAGACTTCATGAATCGGATCACCACTACTGTATATATACTGTAGTTCTCTTTGACTACCTACGTTTACTTTTCCTTATCTCTCACTTGATTTTTGTCTGTTTATTACCAACAGAGTCAATACTGCTCAAATTACAGATTATGTAATAATAATAACCAGGCTGAATGATTCAGACAGTTACGGTGCTGGCTTTCTGAGCCCAAGATGTCAGATTAGATCCTGGATCGGTCCGATGGTGGTATTTGAAAGTGCTCGAATACGTGAGCCCCGTGTCATCAGATTTACCAGCACGTAAAAGAGCTCCTACGGGACAAAATTCTGGCACCTCGGCGTCTTCGAAAACTGTAAGAGTACTTAATCAGACGTAAAAGCAATATAATAAAATAATAATAATAATAATAATAATAATAATAATAATAATGTAGTAAATTAGTACAGAACATACGTCAGAGGACATGAGTTGTAGGCAACTACGTGGACATTTACTGAGTGTTAGTTATTTAATATATGACAAGAAAAAAATTATGTTGTTTTTATGTATTGTTATATTTTGTTTATATTTGATACGAAAGTTTGTATCTTACAAACCTTTCGAAACTCCACTGATATTTGTTTAGGCCTCATGCAGCAGCTGGAATACTATCATGTTAGGAATTCCTAGTTATTTAAAATAATCTACACCTGTATGTAATTACAAATAGGTGGCGGTGAGGTGGTGGTTGTGACTGTTTTAAAAGAAAGTACAACCAGGCAACCATCCTCTATATAACATTAATCAGAGAGGAAAAATAAAAGTGGTCCGACACTTCAAAAAATGAAGGCATCGGACAAAGGAAGACAAGGACCACGAAGGGCGTGAAATGGAAGACTCCCTAGGCCTAAAATGCTCTAAATGCTCGGGGTCGTAAAATAACAAGAGTTGACCAATGGAGGTCGGATAGGATAGATGAAAGTGAGGAGCCTGGCACAAGTAAGTAAAATCAATGTCAGGATTCAGCTAGGGGCTCCGAGATCGCCAATCCACGCTCCCAAGTTCAGAGCTCCTGGGGTTCCTTTTAGTCCCCTCCTACTACAGGTACGGGCTACAATGGGTGTTATTCTACACCCCCTCCCACGGTACGGTATTATTGATATTGATTTATCCATCACCTCCTATTCTTAAAATACGAGCTCTGTGATTCTTGTTCTCAGAAAACACACTTTCTTGCACTTCGAGCTGACTTGAGTCCTAACTATATTGTTTCCTGAAGCCTGACCGTAAGAAATGTGATGAGTTATTTCCTTCAGCAGGACTTGAAAAATCGTCTACTCTCGGAAATGGACAAAGATAGCACAGCGTAGAGGTTTCATCAGTGAGACGTAATTCTCTTTCCTCTAATCTTAATTGAAACTTCATTGTGATATCTTACTCTGTGTTCACATCTTCTTTTCTCTTCCCATTATTACTATCCTCTTCGACGAGTGATATTGACGCCTTTGGCCTCAGTGCTAACGATGCTGTTCATCAAGAGCTTTCTCGCATTCCGTTACCTAATGTTTCCCAGAAAAGTAATAAACCGTCATTCATTAAAAGTATGCTGTACAAATTTTGCATCATATTCAAGAAAAGTATGTACAAGTATTTACATCAGTAGGTCCTCCGGAAGTCCGCCTTTGTGATGCAGTGTGATTGGCAGCCACCCCCAGTGGTCGTAGCTCGATTCTCGGCTCTGCTACGAAATGTGAAAAGTGGCAGGAGGGCTGGAAAGGGGTCAACTCAGCCTCGTGAGATGAACTGAGTAGGGAGAGGGGGTGGTTCGATTCCCACCTTAGCCATCCTCGAAGTGGTTTTCCGTGGTTTCCCACTTCTCCTGCAGGCAAATGCCGGGATGGTACTTAACTTGGCCACAGCCGCTTCCTTCCCTCTTCGTTGTCTGTCCCTTCCAATTTCTCCATCCTTACACAAGGCCCCTGTTCTGCATAGCAGGTGAGACCACCTGAACGAGGTACTGGTTCTCTTCCCCAGTTTATCCCCCTGACCCAAAGTCTCACGCTCCAGGACACTTCCCTTGAGGCGGTAGAGATGCGATCCCTCGCAGAGTCAGAGGGAAAAACCAACCCTGGATGGTAAACAGATTTTAAAAGAAGAAGTAAAGGTCATCCGAATCCAGAGAAAGAGGGTTCAAACCCGGCAGAGGTAGTCGGACTTTATCAGGGCGGAAAATTGCCCACTCGACACTCCATGTCGTACGATGTCGGCTTGGAGAAGATCTCTGGTGACACATTTCGTGTTCACCCGATAAAATTAATTAAAACTCAGCCATAGACACCCAAGAGGGATTCGGTTTACTTTGCCATGTAGTGGACCAAGAGTAAAACGGAACGTCGAAATTGACGAGCAGACAGCCAGATGGCGTCAAATTAAAATGCTCGCACATGGAAGCAGAGGCCATTATTATTATTATTATTATTATTATTATTATTATTATTATTATTATTATTATTATTATTTCGTTTCGACCAACTAAGGACCACGTCATTTCAACTGTTTCCCTTGAGCTTTAATGTTGGTCCAGTATTCCTTCATTCGTATACGGTGTTGCTCCTTTCGCTCTTCCGTCCATGCCTTTCCAGTTTTCATTTTCGGCTTTGGTAGGAAACTCTGATGTTCTTGGAGTTTTTTCTTATGTGGGACACGCTCCTGGATATCTTCAAATGAGATCCCAATCTCCTGCAGATCTTTCTGTACCTCACAGAACCATGCCACGTTTGCATTTTTCTCTTGGAGAAAAGTGAAAATGCGGTTGGTTAACCGTGTTGACTTCATTCGGGCCATGTGTCCATTGTTATTATTATTATTAGGTAATATTTATATTAGTTATTTTTTCTTTCTTTCTTTCTTTCTTTCTTTCTTTCTTTCTTTCTTTCTTTCTTTCTTTCTTAATCCCTTTACCCACCAGAGTTAGTTTATCCCTCGGACTCAGCCAGGGATCCCGCCTCTACCACCTCAAGGACAGTGTCCAGGACCGTGAGACTTTGTGTCGGGGGATGAAACTGGAGGGGTGGACCAGTACCTCGCCCAGGCGGTCTCACCTGCTATGTTGAACAGGAGCCTTGTAGGGGGATGGGAAGGTTTGAAGGGATAAGCAAGGAAGAGGAAAGCAAGTGACTATGGCCTTAAGTTAGGTACCATCCCGGCATTTTCTTGGAGGAGAAGTGGGGGAAACCACTGAAAACCACTTCCAGGATGGCTGAGGATGGACCTTGAGCTCAGTTGACCTTCCGAGACTGAATGGGCCCTGTTCCAGCTATCGTACCACTTTTCAAATTTCGTGGCAGAGCCGGGAATCGAACCCGGGTCTCCAGGAGTGGCAGCTAATCATACTAAACTCTACACCACACGGGCGGACTTGTTAATTTATAAAATCGGAAAACTTGGATTAGCCTAACCTATTTGCTATTTGCTTTACGTCGCACCGACACAGATAGGTCTTATTGCGACGATGGGATAGGAAAAGCCTAGGAAGTGGAAGGAAACGGCCGTGGCCTTAATTAAGGTACAGCCCCGGCATTTGCCTGGTGTTAAAATGGGAAACCACGGAAATCCATCTTCAGGGCTACCGACAGTGGGGCTCGAACCCACTATCTCCCGATTATTGGATACCGGCCGCACTTAAGCAACTGCAGCTATCGAGCTCGGTTTAGCCTATCCTGGCGCGTATTTAGCCCACTTCACATGTTGGTCATTTACTACCGAGCGAGTTGGCCATGCGGTTAGAGGCGCGCAGCTGTGAGCTTGTATTCGGGGGATAGTGGGTTCGAACCTCACTGTTGGCAACCCTGAAGATGGTTTTCCGTGGTTTCTCATTTTCACACCATGCAAATGCTGGGGCTGTACCTTAATTAAGGCTACGGCCGCTTCTTTCCCACTCCTAGGCCTTTCCAATCCCATCGTCACCATAAGAGATATCTGTGTCGGTGCGACGTAAAGCAATGTGTAAAAAAAAAAAAAAAAAAAAAAGGAAATTAGCGACTAGCAGTTGCTGCACTTAGATTCCTTCGAAAGCCACACATCTCAGTTAGAATCGAACACACTACCACGGGAATAGAAGGATAACATTTAACCGACTATGCTACTTTTTTTGCTAGTTGCTTTACGTCGCACCGACACAGATAGGTCTTATGGCGACGATGGGACAGGGAAGGGCTAGGAGTGGGAAGGAAGCGGCCATGGCCTTAATTAAGGTACAGCCCCAGCATTTGCCTGGGTGAAAATGGGAAACCACGGAAAACCATTTTCAGGGCTGCCGACAGTGGGGTTCGAACCTAACCGACTTTGCTAATGCAGTCAACATAAGGCAATATTCATTGTAACACTCAATAAAAGGAAGTATTCTACCTTACTTTGCAAGCACTATAAAGCCCGACGTCATAGCCAAGTAACATTACTCAAATTCCGATCAACGCACGTGTTATTTCTGAATGGAAAGTCATATCACAGTGTTTTTATTCCACATAAAATTAAATATTCTATGGCTATGATCACGATATCAACAGTCACGTAAGTATTTGCAAGCTCGTTTCGCTTTGTAAATGTTATATTCAATTTGTGTACACACTTACTTTTAAAAATAATATTCTAATTACATCAACTCTTCTACATGCTGAAAGACATTTAATATCCATCGAATTTATACCACATAACGTAGCACATGTACCCCGGAGCCACGAATTCCTTTTATCTGTGTCAGCCATAATGCTGAGATGATAAAATGAGAACATTAAGTGTAGCTCTGAACGCCTCGTTTAGCGCTAACGTGAAGCTCTTCAGATGAAATTTATCTACCAGCCCGTCACAAAACAAGAGATGGCACATTTGTTTGTCACATAAAACTCCAATTAAAATCTGGAAACACTGTGTACACTGTCAAACATATCCGGAACATGGCTCTAATTGTACCAAACTGATTTTCAAGCATGAGAGCGCAGTATATTTAAAAAATATTCCAACGAGGATTGGCAGGATAAAAATACGCTCATATAATTTAATACTTCACTTTCTATTTGTTTGAATATGTTTCGTAACCGAAGTTCGGAATTTATTGCATAATAATGTGCGGAGTCTGTGTCAAAGCCATGGCCGCAAGATATTTTAACCTAGACTACATGTCGCATGGATGCTGGGTGGGTGTGACGGGAGTGTTGAGTGATTTTGAGAACAATGAATCTACAGAGATAAGTTTTCATAGATTTTTCACCGGGCGAGTTGACCGTGCGATTAGGGGCGCGCGGCTGTGAGCTTGCATCCGGAAGATAGTGGGTTCGAATCCCACTGTCGGCAAACCTTGTGGATGGCTTTCCGTGGTTTCCCATTTTCACACCAGGTAAATGCTGGGGCTGTACCTTTATTAAAGCCACGACCGCTTCCTTCCAACTCCTAGGCCTTTCCTATCCCATCATCGCCATAAGACCTAACTGTGTCGGTGCGACGTATAGGCACTAGCATAAAAAATTGATTTTTTTCTGGCTGAACTGGCCCTTTACGAATGTTGTGAAATTAGACTCTTTCGAATCTCCACCGACTCCATTACATCTCCTGGCTGTTCTGCCTCCATATTCTAGACGGGAGCAGCAAGTTAGGATCTACTCGGTCGTGACTCGTAGCACCTTTCAATAGGCAGTGACATAGGGTAGACACGTCACCCTCCACTTCCCACTTTATGGAGAAAAATTAAAATTTTATTCCATATTAGCAGCTGGGAACAGGTGTTACTTCGCCTTTCACAAGTTATTGAAGACTGCAACGCTGTCCAGAAGACTGAAACTCACCGTGTACCGGGTTATAATCCGTCCAGTGGTACTGTATGCGTGCGAGACGTGCACCATAAACGAGCGCGACAAGAACTTGCTAGGGATATGGAGAGAAAGATCTTGAGGAAAATCTTCCGCGCGGTTCGCGATCAAAGACAGTGGCGCATCAGGACCAACAAGGAAGTCTATGCCTTGTATGGTGACCTCGCGATAGTCGCCGAGGTCAAAAAGGGGTCACTTCGGTATCTCGGGCACCTCTTAAGGATGGACTAGGACCGAGCAACAAAGATGATCATTGACCAACATCCTGAGGGCCAACGAAGACGTGGGAGACGAAGGACAAAATGGCTGGACAACATCTCGAGAGATCTGGAGCTGGAGAAGGAGAGCTCCGGACTGAAAGGAGTGGGCGAGTGCTATTGGAGAGACCAGCGTCCTTCAGGGGTTGTAGCGCCAGGAGAGTGAGTGAGTTAGCCACGTAAAACTAGGGATTATAAAAAACAATTTATACATACCCTGTATTTATTTAAATATTAAAACAATTACTTAGCGATAATACGCACAAAATGTCATGCGACGCAGTTAACCGATTAGTACAGCGCCATAGCAAATAGTGGAGACTCGCGCAGCAGCATGACTGAGAGGGGAGGAATGTTCACTTCGCAAGTTGCTACCACAGTGTTCACATCGGCTCCTGGCGACCACGCTGAGGTGACGAGCCTTCATTTCGCTCCCAGTAGTAGTTATCCCCTCAACTACCTTACTTTCCTTGGATTCCCCTCCAAACTAGGGGCTTCGCGCAGGCTTGTGCCATCAGATAGTAATAGCACTTCTAGCGTATGCTATATGGAACGGAAGCAGGGGTATATTTTGTCAAGGTCATGGACAAAGGTTTGATTCACTCGCTTGCCGGGCGTATTCGTCAGCCTGGCAGTCTCACTCAGTCAATGTGTCTGTAAAATTATATTAGTGTCTTACTTTCTTAATGTTCGTTGTACACTTCAAGACTTGATTCAAGCCACTGAAGAGGGAATTTCTGTTGCCCATTTCTGCGCAGACATTTTGTGAAACATGTTTTGTGACATAAAATCTACTTTGTTTTGTTTGTATATAATACCTTATTTATACTTTAAGTTTCTTTCAACACTCTGACACGAAATAAATAAATAAATAAATAAATAAATAAATAAATAAATAAATAAATAAATAAATAAATAAATAAATAAATAAATGTGTAATTAAATACAAAATGGCTTTTTATTCTATAATCACGCCGTATTTTCCTTTAATTTTTATACATGTGTAATTGTTCCTTTGCCGGCCCCGTGGTGTAGGGGTAGCGTGCCTACCTCTCGCCCGGAGGCCCCGGGTTCGATTCCCGGCCAGGTTAGGGATTTTTCTCTCGACTTGAGGGCTGGTTCGAGATCCACTCAGCCTACGTGATTAGAATTGAGGAGCTATCTGACGGTGAGATGGCGGCCCCGGTCTCCAAAAGCCGGAATAACGGCCGAGGGGATGTGTCGTGTTGACCACGCGATCCCCCGTAATCTGCAGGCCTTCGGGCTGATCAGTGGTAGTCGGGCAGGCCAAGTCCCTTTCAAGAGCGTTAAGTGCGGTGGTTGTTTTTTTTTGGAATTGTTCCTTTGGTGAACATTTTATTGTATAGTACTGAATCAAAGTCTCGACAAAATATGTATTACGGCATTTAAATTGATTAACTGTCACCTTTTACTACTATGACAAAATTCGCTGAGAGAGCATCAGAAACTTACCATTTAGTAGCTTTCTTTTTCTTTTTCAATTTTGTTGTCTATAAGTTGTAGTTCTCCCTCCCAACTTCTGATTCCCAATCATCGCTACTGACTGTAGGCACTCTTAAGCCAGTTCTGAGCATTTTCGGTTTGTTCATTTCGCCTTGAAACATGCTTTTTACTCGTTTTCAGCTGCAGTAGGCTTGGATCTTAAAGATATCGAGACACATAGAACATTTTCACAAATTTCTCAACTATTTCACAATCCATCATGTGTCTAGTGCCAAGTTTTCTCCTAAATATTATTACATATATCGATATAACTTGCATGGACAAAACAAACGGTACCTCGCGATACGTACTACCACTTCGGACTCCAAGTTATATTAGGTTTACCGTATGCTCCGAACTCCAGTTTTACCACACAATGGAGCATATGCGCGCCACTCTTTATTTTGCCATTTGACATTGAAATCTATTTGGGTATATTCTTTGGACCTTCCTCTTTTCAAGTTAGCTTTTATATTTTTGCTACCTTTTGTCATTTTGAAACGTTTCAAGAACATCTGATATGCACTTTTTCTCGAATAGACAGATTTTTACCGAGAGACCTTGTACCGGGACGAAATGATAAACGTATTGTGTGTCAAAACAACACGAACATAATTATTATAATCTAAGCCATTTTTAATTTTATTTACATACTTACTTCATGGCAATGGCCGAGCGTGTTAACGCGCTACGGCTGTGGAGCCAAACTCAGCGTTCGGGAGACGAGTGGGTTTGAACCCTATCGTCAGCTGTTCTGAGAATGATTTTCACCTCCAGGCAAATGCCGCGACAGTTCCTGTCCATAGGCCATAGCCGATTCCTTCCACCTCCTTACCCAACGTCATTTACCCTAATTGTCTTCATTAGGGTCTCGAGTGAGGTTGGCGTCAGGTAGGACATCCGGCCGTAAAACATGGCCTACATCTCACCTCATCCCCAACTACGTTCCAAGCAAACGGGATTAAGTTACTCCATGGTGCTACGGTCCTCGGTGGTCCTTAGCCTCCTTTACCACAGATTTCCTGTCATCTCTGTGTCTAGTAGTTAGAGTAGTTAACCGGGCGAGATGGCCATGCGTTTGGGGGCGCGCAGCTGTGAGCGTGCATCCGGGAGAGCCCCACTGTCGGCAGCCCTGAAGATTGTTTTCCATGGTTTCCTATTTTTATACCAGGCAAATGCTCGGGCCATTCTTTAATTAAGGCCTCGGTTGCTTCCTTCCAACCCCTAGGTCTTTCCCATTCCATCGTCACGATAAGACCTACCTGTGACAGTGTGACGTAAAACAAATTGTAATTCGAATAGTTAGCCCTATACCGGGCCACCTTTGCTCCCAATAATTAACCTGATACTCGTTTCTAAAGTAGGCAGGGTGAACACTAGCTTCGTGTGCCTCTCCAGATATGGAAGACTCGTTCCTTAATGTTTAAAAGTCCTTCCAAGGGAAACGAGCTCGGCTAACAGCCTCAGTAGTAGTAGTAGTAGTAGTAGTAGTAGTAGTAGTAGTAGTAGTAGTAGTAGTATACATTTTACTATGATTAATATGATTTCGTCTTGTTTGTCAATAGTTTACAGTTTGTATTTGTGTACTTTTATTGTCTGGTACAAGAGACTCATTCTCCGAATTATTTATTGCAGCTAAACACAAAGCCGTAGCTGTAACAAAAGAGGGAGCCTTGTGAAATGTTAGAATCTTGCTCTCCTCGTGGCTTACGGTCGATGAAATACGGATCGGTCCCTTAAACAGATAATACGAAGGAGAATAGAAAGCGAGTAAAATACATTGATGAAGTCTCCAAACTTTTTAACTAAGTAAGTTTAGTTTAATCTCCGTGTGGTTGAAGTTTAGCAGATAACAAATAAACCAAGAAGAGGAAATCTCTGGAGAACAAATAACTTTAAAGAATAGCTTTCTCCCGTGATTTTCTGTTTGATAAATATTGTGTTCTTTTCCTTATCTCTTTTAAAGGTTTTGAATATTGTGGAACCATCTCGGAATATCCATTATGTATATATATTCCGCTTAACCTACAAGAACTGACTTCCAAAGTTATCCTCAATTGATTGGAGTTACGAAATGCAGAAAAAGAACCATCTCAGTATTTTACTGACTTGCAATAAACATAAGATATTTTAAGGAATGTTGATGCCAGGATTCATTCCTAGTACCTACATGCACTCTTCCATTAGAAAGAGATTACTGACTGGCTCATCCATGCTCATATGGCTAAACCTAAAGATATGGAAGTTGAGTATTATGCTCTTTATATCATATCGGCACCCACAAGGAAGAATATTTTGGAAATTTATCGTCTTCTCTGCAGTATCCCTGTGGATTTTAAGTGGGCCACAGATACTGCTCCTAGAACAACAATAAAAACTTTCACTTAACGTTGAGTCATTTCTATTTAAATATATAGGCATTTATTGATTTTCATAAATTTGATAAATAATACACTAAGGTTTTGTCAAGCGAAACGATTGATTTAGTCATAAGATTAAAATATACCTACCTCGTAATCTTCATATTGAAGGATTTGTTTCCCCTTCCATGAATTTCTGAAACTCGTCTTTCCACTGCTTTAAGACAACTCTTCTATTTCCAGTTTGTTTCTTATCAGTTATCATTTCGATTTTTGATTTCGTGATGCTCAGTATCCTCCAAATCTTAGATTCACTTACTTCCCACACTTCTGACAAGAGTTTCCCTTGTATTTATTTTATTGCTTCTGTTTTCTTTCTCTCAGTCCGACTCGTTGTCTGAATGGTCAGCGTACTGGCCTTCTGTTCAGAGAGTCCCGGTTTCGATTCCCGGCAGGATCGGGGATTTTAATCGCTTCTGATAATTCTTCTGGCTCGAGGACTGGCTGTATGTGTCTGTCCCAACACTCTCCTCATCATATTCAGACAACATACCACGCTACCAACCACTACAGAAACACGCAATAATGATTACAGTCCTCCATATAGGGTTGCGTCAGGAAGGGCATCTGGCTGTAAAACAGGGCTAATCCACATATACATATACATATACATATACATATACATATATATATATATGTACAGTTCGCACTCGCGCCCCCACAGGTATGGGAAAAGCGGTAGAAAAAGTAAGTTTTCTCTCTTTTGAATTCAGGAAGATTTGATTTCTCTAATAGAACAGGATATTTTATTAGCAACCCCATATTTTTTAACTGTGTCTTTAAACATTCACCTACCTTAATTAAGGCCACGACCGCTTCTTTCCCACTCCTAGGCCTTTCCTATCCCATCGTCGCCATAAGTCCTATCTGTGTCTGAGCGATGAACAGGAGATTGTAAAAAAAAATTCATTCGCCGTCTATCCTTGCTATAAAATTCCACTGGTTGAATCACTTGATAGTTACGTATACAGTAAGTGAAGTTGCCGCTCTGGTTAATTTATCGTCGACGATCGGTCAGCTTGTTATGAATACAACAGAGCGATAATAACAGACTTGAAGCGCGCCAAAAGAAGTATTTTTCCTATCCTATTTTTCGTTGGCCATTGCAAATGAAAACCTACAACCTGTTTTCCAGTCATTGACCGGGTCAGGAATGAAATGAATGAATCAAATATAGGCTATTAGTACGATGGGGTCGCCACTCCCAAAGTGATTTTTTTATTAATGACTGATAGATGCTATGAAATGAGAATGGAGAGTGTTGCTGGAATGAAAGATGACAGGGAAAACCGGAGTACCCGGAGAAAAGCCTGTCCCGCCTCCGCTTTGTCCAGCACAAATCTCACGTGGAGTGACCGGGATTTGAACCACGGTATACAGCGGTGAGAGGCCGACGCGCTGCCATCTGAGCCACGGAGGCTCTTGTTGGCCATTATTGCGGGTAAATAAATTTGGTACGGCACTGTAAAACACGCCTAAATCTACTTTCTAAAGAGCAAGTAAACCAGGTACTACTTCAGGCGTAATAAGTACTAGATTTCTTCCATTTAGGATTAGGCCTATTTTTACGAAAAGTGTAGTACATGCTAATCTCTGCAATATCTACTATAAATCTTCGAAGCACCTACTTTGAAGAACCTTCTCAGTTTTATTGATGGGCCCTGCCACCCAAAATGTAAACTACACTCAGTCCGCCTTCACGATTGAATGCTGAGCGTCTTTGGCCTTCATTCTTTGGTTAGATTCCAGGCTCCACGGCTGGGTCGAGGTATTTCAATTTTAAACACTTAATTCTTTTGGTTCGGGGACTGAGTGTTTGTGTGGTCCTCAACATTCAAGGAACTCACACAACACTATCGTTCACAGTACATCATGCAGTTCCCCACAAACGGCAGATGCCACCCATACAAAGGCTGTACATGAAATTAATTATTTTAACTACACTCTGAGAAATGTACGCATTTCTTCATTTGAATGATCTTCATTTGGAGCAACCATCCAGAGTCACGAAAGGACATGAAAGGCACAACATTAATAATCTTTAAAGGAGCTTAACGGGTGTTAAGTCTAACTGATGGCCGGAAGGTCTCATTGTTTGTTAGGGGCAACTAACTTGTGCAGCGACATCAGTCTACAGAAGAAATTAGTCGAAAACCTCGTTCTCCCAGTACTTGACTACTGTTACATGATTTATAAAGATGCACAAAAGATAAACTACAACGGGAAGGAAATACTGCCTGTGTAAAGAGAAATGTTCTGATCACGTTACCCAGTCTCCCGCTGACCTTGGATGGCTGCAGCTTGAAGATACAGTATATATACCCGCTGTATACCTTGACCAGACAGCATCGAATCCAGCCTACCTAAATGAATGAATTCATAGTCTTTCTGAACACCATGAGTAAAATACCAGAGCGCTGAATGCGGCACTGCTCGCAATTCCTAAAAATAAATCCTCAACCTACAGCAATTCCTTCACCGTTGTAACCAGCCGTGAATGGAACCTTCTTCCTCAAGAGGTCAGAAGAATATCAAACCTGAGAAGCTTTAAAAGAGTGTGCTGAAAAATCTCCAACGTATGATGAACTCGTGGGACAGCATGTCGTAACGCTATTATTATTTATATTATTGTTACTATTATTCATGCAAACAGTAATCAGATAAGTACTTCAGATATGGAACTTACTATACCCCAACCTTAATATATACCCTGAAATATTAATTCCAGCTGTTTCTCTACTTTTGTATGTTGTAGACTTATTTGTTATCATAGGTAAATTTCAGTACTACTCTAGTATTAGTCACCTCCTCTACATACACATTATCCTTATATCAACTAACTCTACATACTAATGACTAAAATTCCTGTAATGTCCTTCCTGGAAACTGTTTCTGCTGTAAAGTACCTATAAATACCCATCCATTCTTCACTAAAACTCATGTGCCTGCCATCATGTTATCCATAGCTGACTCTTTCACTAAACTCAATTTCCTGGTAAGTTCCTTCAATATTCCACAACCTTTACTAACTATATTTCTTCACAACCTACATATCTCTTTATTTCTCTGTTATACGAATCTTTGCTATTCTTTACCACCTGTTTCCGCACTCATCAACAACTGCTTTAAACCCAACCCATAGGCTGTTTACCATCTTATGTGTCATTTTCCACCGATCATATTTACTCTTTTTAACTCCCTCGTGACTCTCAATCATATGATAAGCTACTGCTTATAGTACTATTTTTATAACCTTCCTTTCCATTGAATTTATTTTTACTACAACTAAGAGAGGTTCGTGATCACTTATACCATCTATCACTTCAGTTTCTCTATATGGATCATCTGGTTTTATCAGCACCACTCTAGAATATTCTTCCCTCTGGTTTGTTCCGTCAATTTTGAATGGTTTACTGTCGTAACAGACACAAAGTAATAAAAGATTAAGGTTGTTTCCAACCGAATTAAGCTTCCAGTAATATATTTTTGATGAAACCTCATGAAATACAATTTTGTATCATTGTCTATATACAGGGTGAAGCGTAATTCGCGCACTCGGGCGTCGCAGCGCGACTCCTCACATGCCAGCAATAAAAAAATGTATCTTACAAAATTTCGTCTTGCGAGTATATCCGGTAGAAAACGGACGTTGAAGAGTAGCAATCTGGCAACACTGTAACCATATGTAGGATAACTACCGCTGTCAGCATGTTCTCGTCGTGCCGTATAGTTGGTGCAATGGGTAGAGTTTTTGGTTGGCATGCGGGAGGTCGATGGTTCGGTCCTGGGTTGAGGAGCATTTTTTATTTGCTAATTTCCATCTGACATTACCTACTGTAATACAGTAAGACACCGTTTCTGAGGTCACATGTATCCTACATTTACAACATTTTGTAACGCTGAAACAACAAATACCTGGTTAGACTAATACGAAACAGACAGCTGAAACAAACAGGTTACACATCTAGTAGATGAAGTGGTGCGAATAAATTCACGCCCACGACGTGGAAAGGGCGCCTTTCAAAGCTGACCAATGAAAACGATTGTTCGTCCATTTCTAGGATCGTAGTACGTAAGTGCAAATGGTTTCTAGAGGACCCGCTGCAATCGCTGTTGACGATTAAGATGCCAGATACCATACCACCTGGACTACATTTACGAAATAAAAAACACACGCCTCAACCCAGGATCGACCACTCGACCTCCTGCATGCTAACCCAAAAAACTATCCACTGCACCAACTGTACAGCACGACTAACTTCTGCTGACAGAGGTAGTTACCCTACATGTGGTTACAGTGTTGCCAGATTGTTACTCTTCAACGTCGTTTTTCTGCCGGATATACTCGCAAGACGAAATTTTGTAAGAGACATTTTTTTATTGCTGGCATGTGAGGAGTCGCGCTGCGACGCCCGAGTGCGCGAATTACGCTTCACCCTGTATATTAAGTTGTAGGGGGCCCACTGTCTGTAATTTCGTTTGTCTTGCCCATTTTTCAGACATTTATCCGTTTTAGGTCAACTCAAGACCGAATCGGTGGTTTTTACCTTTGTGCCTGTTTGTCTGTTCCACCATCACGGCGAAACGGCTGGATAGATCTCGACCAATCGTCATATTTAGTGTATACTCATCCCGGGGAAGGTTTTATTATGCATATTATTTTAAAATCTTTGAATATACGGGGTTTTATAGGAAACCACAACGGTTTTCCTCCATTTTATCTTATACTGTTGATTTTCTGTAAACTCCGTGGACTGTATGTGAAACATCTGTTCATTTAAACAACTTTATTTATGTTCATAATTTACCTTCCTCTTCAAATGATGGAAAAAGTTACTATTTTCTGCGGGTATCATGCTCTACATTGATGACCGACAGACCGACAACGAACCTACAGGTTACCATGGCAACGTCTGTGACTGCTTGCTAGCAGGGAAGTAACGTATTGCCATTTTAGTCATCATTCCTGTAAATTTGTGGTTGTTCCTTGGGCAGAAAGCGAGAGAGGCGTCAATCGGCCATTCTGCAGGTTAATGGCGGAATATCGTTGGAGGTTATAATCATCCTCGAATAGCTTAAGTAATAGCACCATTCGTCATTTTCTTATCTGTTTGCCTAAGAAACCCTGCGACTAAATGTATCCTCTGTTACCGCTTTCTGATATCAGTAACTCATACCATCATAGTTTATTGAGGGGCATTTGATTTTTCAATACATCCACTTGGTATTTACATATTTGTCCTGTCTGGCTGCCCTCAGTTATAATCCTATTTTCTATTAATTTCAACTTTCTCAACTGTATTACTTTCTTCCTTAATCACTCCGTATGTATGCGAGTGCTAATCCCGAAACCTGGACACTCTTTTCTTTGAATAATTATTCCAAGCGATGCAAATGTATAACTTTTGCCTCCGGAAAATATCGGAATATGGATGCAATTTTAACTTCGGTGTAGACCTTCGTTTCGGAATAATTGGTGGCTAAACGGTAAGTCGTATCACAAAAGCGAAAGCACAATCAATCGCATTTCAGTTTGGAGAGATCTACAACTTTGGTCCTATGACTTTTTGTCGTATCTCTTTATACGTTAAATAGAACTGTATTTCTCGAGTTCAAGTTAATTTTGTACTTTTTACACATATATGTAATCGTTTGGCACACTTATATGAAAGATGCAATCATGACATTGGGAACGCACACTGACATGACCAGTGGCCATATGTTCGCCAAATGTTATAATTCCAGTATCACATGAGTATCAAAAAATTAAGTAGTGTGTGAATACTGTACCAAATTTCACCCCATTCAGTGACTAACTGAATCTAACCCATTAATATAGCAGATACGAGAAAATGCCATAGGACCAACCATCTAGAACATTGAACAGGCGTCCGATGGTGAAGTCCGTTTGTAGATGCAATTTAATCTTACTCACTGCCTTTACAGCAATTTACGGAGAAATCCTTATATAATGTAGAATACCGTAGCGAAGCACGGGTAAATTTGCTAGTATACATTATATGCTAATATACGCATGCACTCTATAGAAAATACTGTATAAGCAATTAGGGGCCAAGAAAGCAAAGGACACGAGGTTTGTTACAGTCCTTCACTTTCCTATTTTTAATATGAAGATTAATGTCAGTTTTATTTTCATGTAATTATGTACTTCTAATTAGAATAGTTTCTCATTTTAATTTAATTTCAGTTTTCAATTAAGTTTAAGGATCTTCATTAGAATACAGGCCTATAGTGTTTTATTTATATATGATTAAACTATGTTAATGTATAACTTATTTCAGCATTTAATTATGGTTTTGATCAACAGAATTATGCAGTGAAGAAACCTTTAAGCAATGTGAAACAGACATACTTAAATAAATTATATTAGCTAGTAGTGATTGGCTGTAAGTATATTTACTTTTATTACAGACACACAGAATTTCTTTAAAGTGTCGGAAATGAACAGTAGGCTATAGAGGTGTTGTATTTAATTACCCTGAAAAATCCCCGTTATCGAACCCACTATTTTAGTAACGGAAAGTCAACAATTCACCTACTGTGCCATAAAGTACGTTTTGTTTAGTTCATATATGAGCAACAAAAATGTCTTCAAAATTTGATTTCATTGAAATTTTCAAACTTAAAATAATCTACACTAACGAATTCCCGAATACAAGCACGATCGAAAGAAAGGAAAACATAATCATAGGTAATATGAGGAGATCTCCAGATTTCATCGAAAATTTCACGAAAGAGGTTGAGCAATAGCGTTTCAAACACAATGGGAGCTGAAGCAGCATGTCCCCAAGGGCGTCGTTACATCGGAGGTAAATGTCGTCTCACGCATCAAGGTCACAGACCTGTGACGTCATCATGATGTCATAACCTAACCTAATTTAACAGTTCTGACCTAGCCTCACAGGCTCCAAGGAGGAATCCATCTGTCAGGTCAGTGACCGCTTTTGGGGAGAGAGGGCTAACTTCTCCCCTAGGACCAGTGCGGTCCTCCAAAAAATGCCAACTGCTGGCCCCAGCAGTCCCCAGTTCCCCTCATTAGTCGGCTGGACTAGTGCGGCCCTTCCAAAAATTACCAGCCGCTGGCCCAGTTAGCATTCATCGGTTTCCTCTCTGGCAGTCACCTGTTCCCCTCAGGCTCAGAGTGTGCCCAAGGGTGGAGACCTGCTGAGAAAGACTAGCAGTCGGCTATCTGTCTACCGACAGATGTGGAAGGCTATATTTTTCGCGGGGTGGGGGAGGCTGGCGAATCTCGCTCCCTTCGCGTGACTATCACCTGAAGACATATTGCTTCCGACATTCTGTTAATTCTAAGAAGAGGAAGAGACAGTAGGGAGGATTGGGAATAAGTGATACTGTAAGAAGTATCTGCCTGTACCGATGCTCAGCAGTCTACCAGACCAGATGAGATGATGAGGTATCGTAGTAGTTTAATCAGGTAGTAAGGGTCAGGGAAAAATCACGTAGGCAAAATAGAAAGATGAATAATGAATTTTCATGACCGCATTGTAATCGAAACCGACTTTCAACCTATTAGGTAGTGTTACGTACATTTAGTACGTGTAGAAGAGATGTTAAGTACAGAACAAAAATGGCCAACCGGACACCCGTGGGAACCCACAACCTCTCGATTTCGCGTCGCTAAAATCGGACGAACTGTGGATAGCACATGCAAGGACGTGGTCTGGAAAAGTCCAGGTAACATTGTTAGTTAGGAGCAGGTACTATGCACAAGTCAATAACCCATTCCAAGCTGGTGCAGTTATTCGGGGGATCACTGCTGTGGCTAGCGCGAGCCTTGCAGGTTACCAGGCCATGCCGCGAGAAATCCTAAGACCTGCTGCACAGCCTAGTCCCATTGGGGACCCACCCCGGAGAACTTGGCCATGCTCGCCGAGGCGGGGTCCTACTGCAGAGGGCAGGCACATGGCGACGGGCCTCATTTCTCCTCCCCGAGCCATCCAAAGACTTTTTTTTTTTGCTAGTTGCTTTACGTCGCACCGACACAGATAGGTCTTATGGCGACGGTGGGATAGGGAAGGGCTGAGAGTGGGAAGGAAGCGGCCGTGGCCTTAATTATGTTACAGCCCCAGCATTTGCCTGGTGTGAAAATGGGTAACCACGGAAAACCATCTTCAGGGCTGCCGACAGTGGGGTTCGAACATACTATCTCCGAATACTGGATACTGGCCGCACTTAAGCGACTGCAGCTATCGAGCTCGGTCATCCAAAGACTGACACTCTGATACTTCTGTAGAAAAGTCCACTAAGTTTTGTGTCAGGACGTGTACCTCGAGTATTAACCGTGTCCAACATGAAGCTGTCCTCTCTTTGAAGGAGAATTTTCAGAAGAGTTCACAGAATATTTGCTTATAATATCTTTCAAGGTAATTACTGTAGTGCCATCGACTGCTATAGCAGCATTTTTTTTACAATGAATTTGGAATTGCATTTTCACAGAAATAGTTATTACAATTTTTCTCTCCCTTAACCTGATTTTTGTAGTGTCGTCGTCTACGTGTTAAAGGATTTATCTCAAATGCTTCTGAATGCTGTTTGTTTTAGCTGAAGTGAGCGTACTATGATTTACATTACCGCGTTAGGATGGTGTGAATCTTCCTGTTTCAACATTTTATGTCCAATGTATAATTTATATGAATATTTGAACAGAGGAACTTTTTCAATGATCCCTAATGTAACAAAACACTAGTAAGCCCTAGTAAGATTCAACATTTTATTATTAATATTGACAAACATTCATTGTAGTTGTGTTCTAGGCCTTCCCTATCCCATCGTCGCCATAAGACCTATCTGTGTCGGTGCGACGTAAAGCCATTAGCAAAAAAATGTCCTCTCGTCAGGTGTGACAAAAGATTAGACTTAGTGACGAATGACCGGTTAAATTAACTATTTTAATTCCATCGCAGTGCTCTAACAACAGTAATGACAGTGAAGATCCAAAGGAAGTTAAAACTCCCATCCTTTATCACCGTGCATTCGATCAAAGTGGATCGATAACGGGACATATAATTAGAAATGGACATCAGTATGTACTTTCATACTATGTTCTAAGAAAGTTGCATGCACTGACTTAACGATCAACTGTACGAGAGAGGAAAGCGTACAGCGAAAGTGTGCACCCCATACAAATATCAGATTAATTCATCTCCTCGTCATTTGCGAATAACCTGAATACTGTTTTGTCCTACATGGTAGCATTCATTGCATCGATTTTATCAGGATCTTCTCTAGACAGATCCATCAGATTTTTTATACACAAGATATGTACTTCTGATATCAATAAGCATAGAAATTGCCTCCCTTTCACTGCGAAGTACTTTTTTTAGGCGTGAATTTTGAATTATATTATCACTAGCTTCTCCGCAAGGCACGTATGCTTCAAATTCCGCTCTATGTATGATAGATATCTGAAATCAAAATATCACGTGACAGTGGTCTGGATTTTAAGGAAATGTGTAGTTCATAAGGCTTATAACCAAAGATTGGTAGTCACATTAAACACCCAGCTTACTTGCATTTATCATTTCTTCAAGGGGGATAATGCCATTTCCACCTGGCTGGTAACATGAATGGTGTAACCAAACTTGTAGATGCCTGAAATTCCGATATCATCTGCACAATACATGATTACTGCCTGGTAGGTGAATTTTTCTATAACAGCTTTACCTCCAATCTCGTAAGCACCATCAGGAATTTTTCAGTTTCCAGCAGCCTTTCTATTTGTGCAAGTGTTTATGGACAATGATTGTATTATATTTTAATTTTCTGTTTCTTACCACTGCTTTTATCTATTGTAATATTGAGTGTCTTCCAGGAAATCTTGGAGAGATGCGGTTGGTTTAGAGTCCTCAAGCTAAGTCCACATTTACTTCCACTCAGTTTAGTTCGGTCCTCGTCTCTGGTTCGTCTTCTCCCCGTTCTATTAGTCCTTACTTCTTCAACTATCGATTATTTTCTCTTTATAGCTCTTTATCTTCTCTATCTGATCACTGGTATTCTTCGAGGTATGGCAATGCTCTTTCTTTTCATCTTTTCTTTTCTTATGTTTTCCTTTGATAATCTTGACTGAGGGTATAAAATCTAAACTTCACTGTCAGACATGGAATTTAAGATGTGCCGTATATTCCTCCGGTGAATTTCAAGGTACCGCTAAACATTTCCTCCACTTTACCTCACTTTGATTACCCTACCACCTTGTCTTCCATTGTATTAATTGAATATAATGCTGATTGTGCTGAATATATCAACTAGAGTTTATAGATTACAATCATGAGATCTTCCCTATACATATGAACGTCACTGATATCTTCATCATGTACAGCAGCATGCCTTCATCTCGTGAACGCTACATCCTTCCCACGGAGTTGTTTTCACTCTTATTGTTTATGACAGCCTCTCATCCAGGAGTACTTCGCTTACACCGATGCAAATTATTTCCAGACGTCTGTCCGCTCGTTTGTCACAGAGCATTTCCGTCCCGTCACCGCCACATTTATAACCGTTTCCGTTAACGTGTCAGATGCAATAATGACCCGTGCAAGAGTTAATCCCTGTATCGAACAAGACATTACGAAAAGAAAAATTATGAGAAAATAAGGATTTTATTATATTCTTGTCACTCTGTATTCACATGATTGTACGTCAGTAGATGAATGCCAAGTTTCTAAGCTCCAAACATTGGTGAGAAATTCTTGTTGACATGCATCTCATTTTGCATACGTTCATGGCCTTTTTTCTAATAATAATTTCCACATTATTTCACCTAAATGTGTAATCGGGCTTGACGGGATATATTTTTATAAATTAAATAATTAGGTTATTCGGTTGCTCAGCGTATGATATGCGGTCAAACTTTGCAACAACAAAAAAACCTCATCAGAGTGACAACAATTTGTTTTATGTCGCACCGACACAGATAGGTCTTATGGCGACGATGGTAGAGGAAAGGCCTAGGAAAGGGAAGGAAGTGGCCGTGGCCTTAATTAGTGTACAACCCTAGCATTCACCTGGTGTGAAAATGGAAAACCATGGACAAACATCTTCAGGGCTGCCAACAGTGGGGCTCGAACCCACTATCTCCCGGATGCAAACTCACAGCTGCGCGCCCCTAACAGCACGGCCAACTCGCCCGGTCGAGTGAAATAGAACATTTAGTTAACGACAAATATTTAGAAAACTGATAAGAAACTGAAATGAAGGAGGTAAAGTTATAGGAGATAAAGTAAATAACACTACATTTCTTGAATATACGAAACATTAAACTAGCTGACATTCATCGCCAAGTGTGTGTGAGGTTGAGGAAACGGGTTCAAATTATTAGTGTTTAGAATTGGCAAGATGATAATAATGAATACTCTGCTTCCACATCGGTACTGAGTGCAGCAACACTCATGATACTACGATAAGATACTAGTGAGGTTCTTTCTTTCTTTATTCGTGTCAGAAGTACCAACTCTACATACAGATATTTTTAAAAACATTATATCTACGTTCCTACTATACAAATATACAGGTCTATTATACAAACAATCACAGATAAAGCAACAATTCGAGAGCTAGACGATTCTTGCCCAATATTGGGCGACGTCAATAGCGTTGGGGAGACTGAAATCAAGTCTTTCATAGTGCACATTGAAGAACATGAAACACAGTGACATAGATGTTGGATCGTCTGCTTCTCTCCGCAGTCACGAAGTTATGAATCGCTTGAGAAACCCCACTTCCGAAATTTTACTTTTGTTCTGCCGACTTCTGTACGGAGTCTGTTAAGGGCTTTCCAGATTGTCCACTTCTCCTGGTGTCCACATGCAAGACTTTCCTTCGGCTCTGTCTAGTTGGAAAGGTGGTTGATTCTTTCTTTCCACATTTTGATCCTAGCATTCTCTGCTTTCCCCTCAAGCTCACCTGATGTGTGGAGAAAACATTTTGTAGATTTTAGCCTCTATGTGGCTGGGTGGTATCCATAGAGAGGATGTGCTTCTGAAGTAGATGATTGAAGCCTTTCTTTGTTAGCTGCTACCTCTGTATTAATCTCACCGGGAGCAATACCATCTAAAAGTTGGATCTCCTCAATGGGTAGGTTTCAAGCATCCAGTAATGATCCTGCAACTTTCTTTGAGAGCGATGTCGACCTGCTACGTATGGGCTGACCAGTACCAAACCGGGGAGGCATATTCTCCTGCAGAGTAGCATAGAGCTAGAGCTGATGTTCCAATTGTTTGCGGTTGTGTTCTCCAACTTGTTCCTGACAATTTGCGTAGAATGTTGTTTATAGCAGCTCTCTTTTAAATTATGGCAATGCTTCTTATATGTTAATGTGCGATCCAGCACATCTCCCAGTACTTTGGTGTAAAGCAGTGTTCCAGTAAGTTCCCTTTCCATAGAACTTTGAGTTTCTGAGAGGCCTGTGCATGCTGCAGATGGAAGGCACACATTTGAGTCTTAGCTGTATTTGGTTTCAGTTGGTTTTCTCATAATAGGTACCTAGCTCTTCTAATACAGCAGTTAAAGAGATATCTGCTTCATAAAATGTATCAGTTTGAGTAATAAGAGCAAGGTCATCGGCATAGATAAAGATTTTAGTTTTCCTGGTAATGGCTGGTCATTAGTGTAGATGTTGAAACTAATAGGAGCCAGTACACTGCCTTGAGGTAGTCCATTCCTTTTATTTCTCCGCTTCGGAATCCTTGGAATTCATCAAAATGCGACGATTTCCCAGGAGAGTAGCTATCATCTAGGATGCCTTGATGTCTGAAATCATTCTATAAAGCTTTTGTAATAATAATAATTTCGAAGCCGTCCTCAATGTGCTGGGTTAGATGCAGAATCTGTGCTGTGCAACTCTTTCCTGGGCGGAAGCTACATTGCTGAGGGACTGGGACTTGGTCTTCTACTCCCATTAAGCGACTGAGCAAAATTCTTTCCATTATTTTGTATATGTGGCAGAGTAAGGAGATTGGTCTGAAATTTTGGGGTCCGAAGCTTCCTTTCCAGGTTTCAGAAATGCGATCACCCTGGATTTTCTCCAAGGGAAGTAAAACAGTTGTTGAAGCCATACCTGTGTGGTTGAACTGAAGCGTTTTATTTGCTCTATTGTGATATCATCTAATCCTGCCGCTTTTACATTTTTGCTGAATTGAATGGCTTTCTGTAATTCCGTTACTTCAAGTGACCGGGATAGGTTACTGGACTTCATTACATTTTTTTAGGATATTATGTTCTATTTTCCTTACTGGGTGATTTGTTTTCCCATTGATGACAAGCTGATTTGCGATTTTGTTTGATTTAACATTTGAATGGACTGGTCGCTTGGTTGGATCGTTCCTAAGTCGTTTGAGAATCTTTCAATCCTTTCGGCTATCCCGTGAAATGTCCGTTTCCTCCATAAGTTTGATCCAAGCATATTTCTTTGCCTCTGCGATTGAGGAAAGCAGTTTCCTTCCAGGTGAGATAGTGCCGTCACTTAGTGGATCTTCCTGAAACAGTGACATATATGTGTTCATTTAAGCAGCTGTGTCTGAAGTTAGACCTTGTATATAGTTAACTCTGCATCCTCATGTTATGGAAATGCGGGAAGCTTCCTTCACAGCCTCATCAAACTGATCATAAAACTCTGGTGTTGGTCGGATATCTGATATTATTTTGTCAAGAGTTGAGCTGAACACCTGCCAGTCTGCTTTTTTGAAATTATACCTCCTTCGAAATGGAACCTTTATTGGTTGAAATGCTGAGAAAATTTGGCACATTATAGGCCAAAGCTGGGAATTTGGGATGGGATTGCACAATGATTTCACACATTGCTGTGCCACGTGTTCACTCAAAAATATCAGGCCTGGGTTGAAGCCTCGTTGCCATCTACTGCAGTTAAAGAATGGAGGTAGTTTTTGGGTCATGTATAAGTTGTAACTAGAAGTCACCAGCCCATTCTAATCCAACATCTCCGTTATTATCGTCATCAGTATATCCCCATGCACTGTTATGGCTGTTGAAGTCACCAGCCACAAAGTTTGTCTTTTGCTTGTACTAGTTATCTGGAGTTTGGAAGGAGAAATCTACATTTGGTGGTTTGCACACACCCGAAACGGCGCTGTTATTGAGTTTTACAGTTATTATCCCGATTTGATTTTCGTTGCTTGCTGCAACAGACAAAATTTGTAAATCTGGTTCGGCAAAAACAGCGCTGCCATATTGTCTGTGGGAATCTCAGCCACGAGTCTCATTCCCGCTATTTTTGTTCGCCGTAGTTGCTCATCCCTGTGAGTTTTCTGAGGCATAATATATCACATTCGTACATTTGACAAAATTGATATAACATTCCTTCTTTATATGGAGATAAGCCTTCAATACTTACAGATATAATGGTTAGTGTTGGTGTTGATAAAGACCTTCTGAATGTAACGATTGGGTCATTTGATCGGTAGATACTTCTGGAATACTGACGTTCAGTTCAGTACTGGAGTTTTCATCCAGTTACCTATGAAAGGGCACCACGGGCAGGAATCAGCTTCAGCCCCACTAGTGAGGTAATAATTAAAGACTATATTGCCATTTGTAAACTCTCAGCAGTTCGAAGATAACAATTAATTCCCCGCAAGCAGTTTTGAGAATTTTTGCTTATGGAGGATTCCGTGGATGGTACATAAATAAGAAAGGTTAGGAGATTCCAAGAAGGGCGAAAGAGAGAAGTTTTCTAATAGTGTTTTGTGATAACGTAGAACAACAAACAATTATGACGGTACTATATACCGCAAAGTGACACATGAAACTGGCAATATCTGACCTGAATAGGTGGACAAGTCCCGCATTATCAAGGTCCAAAATGGTTCTTCACAGGCATTCCTTCTACCAAGAGTGCCCAGCACTCGCAAACAAAGTAAGCATCCAAACCACATGTCTGCTAATATAGACTCAAAATGAGGGACCTCTCTAACTGGATGGTACATCATCCCATCATTTTCAAATGCACCTATCGTAGCAGTCACCCGGGATAACTTAAATATTGCGGCAAAATCTGCACCTTGGCTACATAACTCCTACCCATAGGGAACAATTTTACAGTAGGTTACACAACAACATTGTGGTGTTCAAATCTTGTATATTAGGAGTGTATATTCAGTCCGCATTCACACTCCTCCCTTGGATACTTAAC
The DNA here is from genome assembly GCF_040414725.1 of Anabrus simplex. Lineage (NCBI taxonomy): Eukaryota > Metazoa > Arthropoda > Insecta > Orthoptera > Tettigoniidae > Anabrus > Anabrus simplex. The sequence continues at coordinate 1,120,292,947 of NC_090265.1, read as the reverse complement.
GATGTACTAGTGTCAATTTAGGCGAACGATCTCCTGTATGATTCTAAAAAGATCGTAATTCTGTAAACATATGACTACTGCCTTATTTTCTTGACGCGGCACAAGTCCAAAATCAATATCATGTCTACTCTGATATAACTCCAAGCAACTTTAGAAAATTCAAATGATGACTTACTGATGTATATATCAGAACCCATTCTTACATTGTACCATATGGCTTATAATAGACGCATGGGGAATTTTTAGAAAGCAAAATGATGGACGTGAAAGTGGGGATATTGGCAGCGCTTCTTGTGGCAGTGGTGGTGGCAGTGTTGCTAACAATAGGGGGTGTGGATATGAATCCAGGTCCAGGCACAGTGGGCGCTCTTGGATGGGAAGAAATTGAGGCAATAAAGGAGATGGTGAAGCATGCATGTCAAACGAAGCAAGTAAGGGAATAGATAAAGGAGCAGTCTAAGGATATAAAGCAGTGCATCAAAGAGGAGGTGAAAGAGCTAATGATGAAGGTGTAGAGCAATAAAGAAGAGATATACATACTAAGGAAGAAGGTCAAATAGCTGGAAGAGGAGCTGGCAAAGGTGAAGAGGGAAGGTAAATACAATTGTAAGCAGCCTATGGGATGGATTTTTTTTTTGTGAAAAGAGATATGTACCGTTAAATGAAGGGTAAGGAGCCATTACACTGAGTGGCCAAAAATCATGGGGAGACACTGAATGTAATGTTAATAACGAGTTGCTCCCCCGTGAGCCCTCAAAACGGCAGTGATACGGAGGAGCATCGACTCTACAAGGTGTTGGAACCGTTGTTGAGGGATCTAGACCACGGATCTTGCACTGATACCCACAATTTGTCTTGTGTAGTTGTTGCGGGGTTCATGGAGCGTAAATCACCATCGACAGCATCCCATCAATGCTCGACTGGATTAGTATCGGACGATCTGGAGGGCCAATCGATGGTCGTAAATTCACCGAAGTGCTCCTCCAACCACCTGCATTCTACCACAGAGCGGTGATATGGCGTATTGTCCTGTTGAACATGGCATCTCCATCAGGGTACTTCAGGGCCAGAGAGGGATGTAGATGGTCTGAAAGAATGTCCATATATAGTGCACCTGTCAGCGCTCCCTGCAGCCAGACAATGGGGCATAATTGTGACTATGAGAACGACGTCCAGACCAGAACGGAGCCACCTCCCGCCTGGACACAACCTTGTTGACACTCATGGGGCATATATCAAACTCTCACGCGCCCATCAGTTCGATAAAACTGGAATCGGGATTCATCGGACCATACCACACGCCGCCACTGTTTCATGGACCATTGCCGAAGTTTGCGGTCATATGCACGTCGTTGAGATTTGTGCCGAGGTGTCAGGAAAGGCATACAAGTTGGTCGTCGGCTCGTGGTGCAGTTGCCTCCTTAGGGTCTTTGTAGAAAAGGCTTCCTGGCTCCCAGCATTCAACTGGGTGGTGATGTGACTCACAGTAGCCTGTCGAGCGCCCAGTACGGTTCTGCGGAGGCGAAGCGATGTCCGTTCGTTAAACACCTGTGGTCTTCCCGTGCGACGGTTTACGCGGGTGGTAACATTCTCTCTGCGATAATTGAAAATCCACCCTTGACACTGCTGACTTCGGAAACCCGAATTCGGGTTTAAACTCCGCAATGCTAAGACCCATGCGCCGTGCGCCCATGATCATGCCACGTTCAACGCCGTTTAACTCGCGACATGTTGCCATCTTCATGACACTGGTGTCTGTGACAGACTGCTCAGCCACGCCGCAGCTAGACGTAACGCTCAGGGATCATACATGGCACATTTTCTAATGGGACACCCCTTCCCGTGACTTTCGGCCTCTTAATGTATATTATAACAGTGAAATAAAGGGATTAAGAAGTAGGCGCAGATTAGATAGAAATAGTGTTAGGAATAGTTGCGGGTGTAAGGAGAGATTGAAGGAGCTCACTGGGAAATTGAATTTAGCGGTAACATCCGCTAAGAATAACATGATGGCAGACATAATGGACAGCCATATGAATTTCAGGGAACAACGGAAGGATGTGTATGGATAATTTTAAGGCAGAAGCAGGTTCCAGGAAGGACATTCCAGGGATCATTCATGAACAAGGGGAGTGTATATAAGACGACTTACAGAAGAGATAATTATTGTCAGTGGTGTGTAAAGGTAGTTGGATATAAAGATAATGTCTAAATAGAGAAGGCGACTAATACTGAGGAATTTCTGAAATGTACCTATGATAATAAATATATTTATAAAAGTTGAAAGCTAGAAAGGCAGCTGGCATTGATAAGATTTCTGGGGATATATTAAATGCTATGGGGTGGGATATAGTGTCATATCGTAAATAATTATTTGAATACTGTTTGCATGAAAGAGCGATACTGAATGAATGGAGGGTTGCAATAGTGGTCCCAGTGTAGTCTACAAGGGAAAGGGTGACAAACATAAAGCCCAGTCTTGATTGAGCCAGCAGACAGTACGGATGTGCTGAGTGAGTGCTGAGGAATGGGGAACACCTTGCAACAACATAGGGCTGCGATAGGAAGATGGCAGAGCAGAAGGAAGAGTAAAGAGCTACAGAAAAAGAAGATGAAGGATGTGAAAGTGGGGATACCGGCAGCGCTTCTTGTGGCAGTGGTGGTGGCAGTGTTGCTAACAATAGGGGGTGTGGATATGAATCCAGGTCTAGGCACAGTGGGCGCTCTTGGATGGGAAGAAATTGAGGCAATAAAGGAGGTAGTGAAGCATGCATGTCAAACGGAGCAAGTAAGGGAGTCGATAATGGAGCAATCTAAGGATATAAAGCAGTGCATCAAAGAGGAGTTGAAAGAGCTAATGATGAAGGTGGAGAGCAATAAAGAAGAGATAGAAATACTGAGGAAGAAGATAAAATACCTGGAAGAGGACCTGGTAAAGGTGAAGAGGGAAGGAGCTAATAGTGATCAGGAAAGAAGAAGGAAGAATATTTTTATTTATGGAGTGCAAGGAAGTGCAAGAGAAAAGAAAGTGGATCTAGTGTATAAGGTGTTGGATGGGGTGCAAAATAAAATGAACTTTAGTGAGATGGACATAGACGATGTGTATATAATAGGGAGAAGGAAGGGCAATAGGCCCATTAACGTTTCGTTATTATCGACCCTGATGGCGGATATTGTACTAAGTAATGCAGGGAAATTAAAAGGAGGAGTAGTGTGATTGAAGAGCGATATGGGTAGTGAAGCAAGTAAATAATTTACAATTTTAAGGAAACATTTATGGGCAGCTAGGCAGCAAGACCTGAGAGCATATATTAGAGATCAGCAGCTGGTAGTTGGGAACGGGAGATGGTCACGTGTGTGGTCGGTGAACAAGCTACAGGAAATTGACGGCAAACATCAGCAGGTTGGTGACCACTCTGCTGGTGAAAGTGAACGGAAGGTCGAGATAAGTGCAGATTGTATGACAGAGCAGTGAATAGCAGTGATTAAGTGAGCGAAGTCCAGTGCACAGAAGAGGAAGGGGTAACGGGTAGAACACTGAGTGAGGAGGGTTTGAAACCGACGCACGCAAGCGGAGCAGTGGAAGGAGGAGAAAGAAGACAACGAGAAATACTGGGTAGGTGAAGAATCCTAAGTTTAAAAGACTTGTGAAGTAAGAAAAATAAAGGGCAGGACGAGAAGGGGTTAAAGAGAGTTGCCAAATGATCAGAAAGGAGGAATTATAAATATTGAAGGGGTGATAAGCAAATTGGTAACGAGGAGGTAGTAAAATTAGTGGAGAGTTTTGATATTGTGGGCCTTTTGGCGACATGGTTAGAAGTAGGGAAGAGTCTATCGTGGAAGGGATTTGGGATAAGGAACAGGGGAGGAGGGAAAGAAATCCAGGTGGAATAACATTATCAGTAAAGGAAGAAATATTTGATTTGACTGAAGTAATAGAAAATGAAATAGGGGAGGTGATTTGGATTAGATTTAGGATAGGCCGTGGGTATGCCTGGTTTGTTTATACAATCACCCTAGGAGTTTGGCATATGCGAATGATAGTTTTCTCGAGGAGCTGATTGTGTAAATTAGTGGGATCAGTAAGAAGTATGAAGAAGATGGCATGATATTGATGGGATACTGGAATGCAAGAATAGGAGGTTTAAGTCCCGTATGTAACAAAGAGAGAAGGAAATAATGAGAGGTGGGAGACGGAGTGAAGATATAGGAAGAAATGGTTATGGGCGAAAACTACTGGAACTATGCTCGGCAGGTAATCTGTACCTTCTGAATGGATATGGTGGACTGGGGATAGGGAGAGGAATTTATTTTGACTTACGTTACGAGGCAAAGAGGTAGTGTTATTGATTTGATAATCAGCTCAGAGGACATGCTAGAAACAATAAATAAGATTGAGGTTGTGGAATGGGATGAATCTCACCATGCCCCGGTATTTATAAACCTAAGGAGAATTCGGTATGGGGATGGGGTGGGCCAAGGAAGAAGGGGTAGAGAAAAGGGTATGAGACTTATTAAATATAAATGGACAGAGGAGATAAAAGTGAAACTAGATAGTTATTTAGAAAAGGATTTCCAAATTAATAAGATAGGGTGTGAAATAACCTTGAGATGTAATAATGTGAATAGGGATTTAGAACTACTAGAATACCCCATTAGGATGGTAGCAGAGGTAAAAGAAATGGAGGGAAAAAAGAAAGAAAAGTCAGAGGGTTCGTATAATAGGGAGTGCAAGGAACTGAGAAGAGTAATCATGATGGCGCTAAGAGTGTTCAGGAAGCATGGGGTAGGAAAGAGAGGGAAAAGTTTTGTAGGCTGAGGAGGGAGTACAAGAGAAAAATAATAGAAAGGAAAAAGTTATGGAAGAAGGAACAAACAGAGGCTATTAACAGGGAGTGTAAAAACAAGCAAGGAGAAAGGTATTGGAGAGAATTAGCAAAATTAAGAGGGGAGAGAAGAGTTATGTAAAACCTAAAATTCATTATGAAACATGGGTGGAATATTTTCATAAACTGTTAGGGAAGGAAGGATGGGTGGAAGTAAGAGAGAGGGGCTAAAGTGATCGGGAGTGAGTTAGTAGTAGGGAGTTATGAACTCAATAAAGAAATATCACGGGAAGAGGTGTTGGAAGTGTTAGAAAAAGCGAAAAATAGGACAGAAGGGGGTGAGAATGGAATAACGAATGTAGTTTTGAAAGAAGCTGCAAAAAATAGCCTGATGAAGGAGAGTATAGTGAAGTTATTTAACAAGGTGTTCGAAGGTGCCGAATTTACAAGGGAGTGGCAAAAAGGTATAACATGTACTCTTTATAAGAAGAAAGGAGTAAGGAATAATCCTAGTAACTACAGGGGCATAACTTTATTAGACGCGTTGAGTAAGGTGAATACTGGTATATTAACGAACAGGTTGAGAAACTGGGTGGAAGAGTTTTCCATATGATCGATTTCCCAGAGTGGTTTTAGGAAGGGACGGAGGACGATGGATAATGTAATGATAGTTAAGACAATAACTGATAAATATGTGAGGACCGAAAGTAAAGTGTGTATACCAGCGGTGTATTTTGAAAAGGCCTCTGATACAGTGAGTAGGAGGGCGCTGTTTGAGAGATTGGGTAGAGTAGGACTTTTAAAAAAGATGAGACGCGCGATTGAGACCATATATGAGGAAGTGTATTGTAGCATTAGAATAGAGGAAGGGGTTGCAAGTGGTTAAATTGAATCAAATATAGATTTAAAACAGGAGTGTAAATTATCTCCAATTCAATTTTTGATATTTATGAAGGCTTATTAGGTGTACATGGGGAGGAGAAGTGGGCTTGTCCTGTATTATAAGAACAAGAAATCCCAGGCTTGATATTTTCAGATGATGTCTTACTGATGACGCTGACAGGAGGGGGCTTAAAAGAAAAATAAATTATGTATCAGAAGATGCTAATAAATGATCGCTGAGAACAAATAGTAATAAAACAAAGGTCCTGGTATGGAGGAAAAGTAGGGAAAGGAAGACAAAGAAGAAATGGGTAATAAATGGAGAGGTGATAGAGGAGACTGATAAAATGGAGTATTTGGGTTTTTGTATAAGTAGGAATGGTAAATTGCCATATCAAATTAAACAAGCAAAGTGGAGGGGGTTAGCTGCACTTTCAGGTATAAGAACATTGGAAAATAAATTCCCGGGTATCGATTATAATATTCATACAATGGTGTTTAAAACAGTGGTATAATATATAATAATTTCGTGTGGCTATTTCTAGCCGAGTGCAGCCCTTGTAAGGCAGACCCTCCGATGAGGGTGGGCGGCATCTGCCATGTGTAGGTAACTGCGTGTTATTGTGGTGGAGGATAGTGGTATGTGTGGTGTGTGAGTTGCAGGGATGGCCCCCGGGCCATTGGAATTAACCACTGAAGATTAAAATCCCCGACCCGGCCGGGAATCGAACCCTGGACCCTCTGGACAGAAGGCCAGTACGCTGACCATTCAGCCAACGAGTCGGACTAAAGCGGTGGTAATAAGTAGGGTGTTATATGGAGTAGAAGTAAGGGGAGTTGAAAAGGAACGTGTTACACTAAATCAGATACTCGACAGATTTAATAAAATTGTGATGGGCCATCCCAATTGCGTGGCTAATGTAGCAGCTAGAGCTATGTATAATGAGCACATAGAGGTCGATATCATTAAGAACGTGTTGAGTTAATAGAGAAGAATAAAATGGGTGGGGTGGCCTACTCTTGCAGACGGCTCACCGGCACCAAATTAAGAGTAAGTGTGGGGATTGCTGGATAGATAAGGTTAAAAGTAACATTGACAGGATGGGTATAGGAATCTATTGGGAGAAGGAGTGGGAAAGGAGGAATGAAGTTTGTTGGAGGAATACTATAAAAGGGATTAAAGATATTCAATCACAGGAGTTCGAGGCTGACTACAGGAAGAGAACGACCCTAACCATGTTCAATAGAATCAATCAAGTGGTTAATATAAGAGTAGGAAATGTGAATAGGGGCAAAGAAGAGGACTAATTTGGTGGATGAGGGGTATGTGTATGAATAAGGGATGGTCACGAGTGAAGGACAATTCGATATGTATATTGTGCTGAGAAACAAGAGAGGATTTTCACTTGTTAATACGGTGCAAGGGAACTCGAATGAAGAGAGTGAAACACATGAGTGAGGAAGAATTAAAAGTCATGAACCAGTCAGGTAACGAACTGAATATCATAGAATGAGTAGTGAAAGTGTGAAAAAACAGAGAATATAAGTAAGTTTTTAGATTCAGTTAGAAAACGTTCTATAAAGATGTTAAAGGAAGTGGAATTTTAAAGTAATAGGGATGATGTAGTAATAAGGTAGTTAGTGCGATATACAGTTATTTTTCTTGTCATAGTTTATGTTGTTGTAACTAGAAAGTAAATATGGTGAGGTACGCAGATCAGCAGTAGAGTACACGAGAGTGTGTCAGAGTGGGTGTCCTAAGTCAGTGCTCAGCTGCCTGAGTCAACGTAATAGGCGTTCGGTCAGGTGGTGAGCAGTTGGTTATCTGTGGGAAGGAGTAAAGAAGAGTGGGAGCCTGAGTAAGCTCAAGACGGTCACGTACGGAAGGATGAATTCAAGGATGGATTGAGAGCAGATGCCCGAGGTGGCAGGTCATCCGCGGCGGAGGGCAGGAGGGAACACCCACGCTCACACACGCCTAGAGGGAGTAGACTTTTAGTTAACCGTTTATTTGTAATTTTATTACATTGTTATTTTTATCTGTATTTTCACCCAGTAGTTTGTGAAACTGTACAGATGTGGAGAAAATAAAGGTTTATGTATGATTATGTACAATCATAAAGTGGATAATTACAGGCCAGTCAGGTTAACATGTGTTGTTTGTAAGCTCTGGGAAAGCATTCTTTCTTATTATATTGGAAAAGTTTGCGAAATTACTAACTGGTTTGATAAAAGGCACTTCTGGTTGAGGAAACAGTATTCCAGTGAAGTTCAACTTGTATGGACTGTACCGCTATTGATTTATCCAAGGCTCTTGATAGCGTAGATCATCCGATATTACTGATGAAAATGAGGGCTACTGGACTAGATAAAAGATTATTTGAATGGGTGGCTAAATTTCTAGTAAAAAGAACGCAGAGAATTAGAGTAGGTGACGAGTTATCTGATCCTGTAATGATTTAGAGATGGGTCCCGCAGGGCAGTATTATTGGACCTTTATATTTTCTCATATACGAGGATTGGGGCAAAAGTCATGGCAACTATTTTTCTTGTAGATATGTGAACGTATATGTGTCGTGTGGAAGTTCTGCAGGCATAGTATGTACGCGGAACAACAGATGGCTCTGTGATAGCTGGTAGTAAAGCCGCGAGGGCTGTGAAATCAGTCATTTGGTGAGTGTCGTGCAAGATGGAAGTAACCCGTGATGAGCAGCGCGTTTACATCAAAATAGCCGTTCTCCGAGGGAGAAATGCGATGAAATTTCACAGTGAATTAGTGGAAGTCCTTGGGAATAATGCCCTAGTATACCGCACAGTAGCACGGTGGGTAGGAAAGTTTCAGCAAGGACGTGTGTCAACCAGTGATGGGCAACGTTCGGGACGACCTGTCAGTGTGCGGACCGACGTGACACGTGCTTTCATCGAGCAGCTCCTGCATGAAGACAGACGATGGATGCTAAAGGAGTTAGAGAGGGCAAGTGGCATCGAGAAACGCACCGTCCACAGGATATTGTGTAATGAGCTACAACTGCGCAAAATCACATTGCGGTGGGTTCTGCATGCACTGACGGAAGTTCAAATGTGGGTGCGCTATGCAATATGCTCCGACCACTTGCCACGCTGGCAAAAGGACGGCGATCAATTCTTGTCACGAATAATCGCCATCGATGAATTTTGGGCCAGGGCATACGAACCAGAACTGAAACGTCAGTCCGCAGAATGGCGACATGCTGGATCACCAAGGAGACAGAAGGTCCGTCAGAATCCTTCCCCAGTCAAATTGATGGTGATCGTCGCGTATGACGTCAGGGGTGTCATTGTTTCCCACTTTGTTCCATATGGCAGAACAGGGACCACACAGTACGACAGGGACTTCCTTGTGTGACAGGTACGACGTGGTGTTCGGGAGAAACGTCCGGATCTTGTGGACAGTGCAATAATCCTGCACGACAATGCAAAACCACATAAAGCAGAGTGTGCAGGGCAGCTACTGCGACGTTGGGGATGGGAAGAATTGGAGCACGAACCGTACTCTCCCGACATTTCGCCCTGTGACTTTGATCTAATTCGAAAGATTAAGGGACCACTACGTGGTAGGCGGTTTGCAACACGAGAGGATATTGCTAATGCTGTGCGCCAACAGGTGACCCGAATCACCCATGGTGCGGCAAATGTTGAGGCAGATGGTATTCAGCGCCTCCCACATCGTTGGCAGCGCGTGGTGTCGGTAGCAGGGGACTACTTTGAGGGTCTTTAGGCCCAGGTTTGTCATGTCAACATTATGTGTACTGTGTTGTCATTCTTTTGCACCGGGAAGACCAGGTTGCCCTGTATACTACCGTAATAAATTAGTGTCTTGCGATATTCCAGTACTATTCATTGTCCACACATGTAATTAACACCTTGTGCTTTCGTCTGTATATGTCACATTTTCCACCTGAACTGGTATCTTCAAGGAAACAATAGTTGCCATGACTTTTGCCCCAACCCTCGTATATATATATAAATGATATGAGTAAAGAACTGGAGTCACAGATAAGGATATTTGCGAATGATGCACTGTATTGAGCAGTAAGTGAGTAACAGGATTGTGAGTGACTCCAATGGGACTTAGAAAATGTTGTGAGATGGACAGCGGATGATGGTAAATGGGATGAAAAGTGAAATCAAAATCAAGAGGAAAAGTTTTCTCAGTTTTAATTACTGTGTTGACGAGGTGCTGGTACCTCATGGAGAACACTGTATGTGTTTATATCAGGAAAGATAACAAGGACGTTGTAAAGGAAGCTTACAGATTTCTTCACATGGTTATGAAGGTATTTAGGGGTTGCAATGAGGATGTAAAGGAGAGGGTGTGTAAGTCTCTGCTAAGATCCCAATTAGGGTGTGTTTCCAGTGCATGGCAACCACACAGGATTACTTGATACGAGAGCTCAAAAAGATCCAGAGGAAATCAACACGATTTGTTCTGGGTGATTTCCGAAGAAGGAGTAGTGTTACGAAAATGTTGAAAACTTTGTACTTTGAAGTCTTGGAAGTAATGAGAGGAGATACTCAACTATGTGGTATATTTGAAACTGTCAGTGGAGAGGTGGCGTGGAATGACATTAGTGGATAAATAGACTTGAGCGGAGAATTTAAAAGTAGGAAAGATCATAATGTGAAGATGAAGTTGGAATTCAAGAGGACAAATTGGGGCAAATATTCCGTTATAGGTTTAGAAGGGCTTGAAATGAATTAACGAGAGAAATATTCGATTTCACAAGTTCCTTTTATTGATAACATTTCATTATACCATCGATGTGCACTAATGGATCTAAGCCCTTAGCGCAGATGCATCCCCAGACCATGACGTTCCTACCTCCATATTTTTAGTAGGCATCTGGTAGCGTGAATGACATCATATTAGATTTGCTTCGTCGTTCCAAAATACTTTAGACTACTGCTGCCGTGTCCAGTTAGCAAAGGCAAATCTTTTTTCCGTTGTGTGCAATTGTGAAAGGTCTCATGTAAGGGTGTTAAGCTAACAAATTCTAATCTTTTAACCCATCTTTTTCAGTAGGTACATGGACATCTACATGATAATTCTGTCTCAGATTAGTAGTGATATGTAGAGCTGCTTTTCTAGGTTCTTGTGATCGTCTTCTAACAAGCTTATCTTAGCCTCCACAGTACATTTCCCGATTGCAAGTCATTCCTGCACCAATTTTGGTTGATAACTTCGTTGGAACATACACACGTCCATTATTTCGGTCATTTTTGGACATTTTCCTCTTTACCCTTTCTTAACCCGTATGCCAAATAGGGCTGAACTTGGACATTAAAAAATCCGGAGTGTTACTATTCATCCCAGCGACCCCGAAAACTATGGACTCGACATTTCCAATTCTTTTTATGTCTCACTCCCCCTCGCCCAACAACCCCCCACCCCCACCCAACTACAAACGGGGCTTAATTTGGATTTTAAAAAGGTCCGGAGTGTCATTATTCATCTCAGCTACCCCGAAAACTATGGATTCGACACCATTTTCGATTATTTTTTATGTCTCACTCCCCCCTCGACCCCCACACAAAAAGAGGGTTAACATGGACGTTTGAAAAATCCGGAGTGTCACTATTCATCTCAGCGAGCCCGAAAAGTATGGACTGGACACTATTTTCAATTATTTTTATGTCTCGCTCCCCATCGCCCCCCACTCCCAAAGGGAGCTTAAATTTGACTTTTAAAAATCCGGAGTGTCACTATTCATCTTAGCGGCCCCGAAAACTAAGGATTCGACACTATTTTCGATTATTTTACGTCTCACTCCCCCTCGCTCCCCCTATCGCAAATGGGGCTGAACTTGCACTTTAAAAATATCCAAAGTGTCACTATTCATCTCAGCGACCCCGCAAACTATGGATTTGACACAATCTATATAAATAAAATTGTTTCTGTTTGTCTGTTTGTCTGTCTGTTTGTCTGTTCCACCATCACGTCGAAACGGCTGGATAGATCTCAACCAAACTTCATATTTAGAGTATACTGACCCCGGGGAAGGTTTCGATATGCATATCATTTTAAAATCTTTGAAAAGACGGGGGTTTTATAGGAAAAACGGTTTTCCTCCATTTTCTCTTATACTATTATAGGCAAAATATCGAATTTGTCGTATAAGGACGAGACAAAGCTCAATTTAATCCTCTTGACGCAAAGAACAAAACTCGGTAAGCCCTACGGGCCCGAAAACCATGTTTTAAGGCCCTAAAACCAACCGTTACGGAGATATTGGCACCACACTACCCCTGCTCTAGGAATCGGTTTAAAGAAATGAACTGCCGTAACCATGGCAACGTCAGCTCCAGGATTCTAGAGCAGTGAGATTATGCATGTACGTTTGGGCATAGCTGTCAACCAAAATAGGTACAAATAAGACTTAATATCTGGGAAAAAAATATACTGTTGTGTAAGGCACTCATAGGACTCCTTTGGGCGGGGATGGAAAGGGGGTGAAGAACGAGTGTAAAAATCTATATAAATAAAATTGTTTCTGTTTGTCTGTCTGTTTGTCTGTTCCACCATCACGTCGAAACGGCTGGATAGATCTCAACCAAACTTCATATTTAGGGTATACTCATCCCGGAGAAGGTTTTGATATGCATATCATTTTAAAATCCTTGAATAGACAGGGGGTTTATAGGAAAACCAGAATGGTTTTTCCACCATCACGTCGAAACGGCTGGATAGATCTCAACCAAACTTCATATTTAGAGGATACTCATCGCGGGGAAGTTTTCCATATGCATATCATTTTAAAATATTTGAATATATGGGGGGTTTATAGGAAAATCAGAATGGTTTTTCCACCATCACGTCGAAACGGCTGGATGGATCTCAACCAAACATTGTATTTAGAGTATACTAATCCCGGGGAAGGTTTAGATATGCATATCATTTTAAAATCCTTGAATAGACGGGGGGTTTATAGGAAAACCAGAGTGGTTTTCCCACCATCACGTCGAAACGGCTGGATAGATCTCAGCCAAACTTCATATTTAGAGTATACTCATCCCAGGAAAGGTTCCGATATGCATATAATTTTAAAATCTTTGAATAGACGGGGTGTTTATAGGAAAACCACAGTGGTTTTCCTCTATTTTCTCTTATACTATTGATTTTCTGTAAACTTCGTTTACCGTACGTGAAACGTCTCTTCATTATAAACAACTTTCGTTATGTTCATAATTTACCTTACTCTTCACATGACGGAGAAATTTACAATTTTCTGCTGGTATCATGCTCTGCATTTAGTGACCGACAGACCGACAACGAACCTACAGGTTACCATGGCAACGTCTCTGACTGCATGCCAGTAGGGAAGTAACGTATTGCCATTTTCCACATCATGCTTTTAAATTCGTGGTTGTTCCTTGGGTAGATGGCAAGAGAGGCATCAATCGGCTCATCTGCGGGATATTGGCGGAATATCGTTGGAGGTTATAACCGCCCTCGAATAGATTAAGTAATAACACCATTAGTCATCTTCATATTTGTTTACCTAAGAATCACTGAACCTAAATTTCTCCTCTGTTAGCGCTTTATTATATCCATAACTCACGGCATTTATTTATTTGTCGTTATCCGGCTGTCCTCAGTTATAATCCATTTTCTATTAGTTTCAACATTCTTAACTGTATTATTTTCTTCCTTAATTACGCCGTATGTACGTGAATGCTAGAAACTACTGGATGCATTTCCACCAAGATTCGTATTTAGAATACACCTGTCCTTGATAGGTTTCAGGGCAAATATTGTTTCTAAATCCCTGAACTAACTGGGGGTTTATACGAAACCGAAACAGTGATTTTGCACTTCCAAAAAATATACACAACAAAAGTTTATGGAAGTCTACCTACCTTGGTAGAAATTAATGTCTAAACCTTTTTTTCTCATGTGCATCATTTCGATACGAGGATCAATAAGGGAGATATCATTAAAGGACCGTTTTTCTGTACAAGTCCCATCGGACTTAACTCACGAGCGGGTGCGTGTAAAGCGTATTCCTTACAACTTGAAAACTACTGAAGACATTCGAAACAAAATTTATATTTAGCATCCACCTGTCCAAAGGTAGGTTTTAAACGTAAATAACATTTCATGTTCCGGAATGGACTGGCGGTTTATAAGGAACCGAAATGGTGATTTTACTCTTCCACAATATATACAGAACAAGACCAACCTGACTGGAAATCGACCAAACCTGATGGAATTCCACCTCTAAACCTTTTTTTTCATGTGCATTTTTTCGTCAGGAGGATTAATAAGGGAGATATCATGAATGGTCACTTTTGCAGGTTAAGTCCAGCGGACATAGCCCAAAAGGTGTTTTACATGGAGCAGATTCCTTATCTATATAAATCAAATCGTAACGACTGTGTACCTCTACACTGACTATTTTGGCGAAATTTTCGTACAGCTTTCCGTTTAAGGGGTAATAATAACAATCTCCATAATTTTTGATTTCCTGAAAGTCCTAATTTTTACCCGCCTCGCCCAAAATCCACATTGTGGCATAATCTGCCAGAAGAATAAGAAGATAATTGAAATTTGACAAAATTATACGTTTTAGCCTGTAACGAATGAAAAATCCTATATCATTAAATTTTTCATTTTTTATCCCCGAAGAATATCGAAATATGCAGGCAATTTTAATGATGGTGCAGACCTTCGGAAATTCCTATCACGTAACGGATTGCACAATCTCCGTTCAATTTGGAATGATCTACAACCTTGGTCTTATGACTTTATGCCGTATCTGTATCCCTTTTACGTTTGATTTTTCTCTATTAATCGATGTTAAGTCAATTTGGAATTTTCACATGCATTATTCATACTTTCAATTACTTATATGAAATACAGAATCATCAAACTCTTCACGAAAATTGGCCCACTCAGTAGCCATACGTGAGCCAAATGCTACGTATGTAGCTGTCACATTATTATCCGAAAAGTAATGTAATGTGAGATGATCTTACAAAACCTTTACCCTGTTCCACGTTTCTAAATCTGACCCAAGAATAGATGACATATCATTGGACCAGCCATTTAGGCCACTAAATCCGGCGTGTCTTATGGTATAATCCTTTGTCGATATGACGTACGTTTAGTAGCAGTTAATCTGTAAATGAAGGTCTTCAATATTGTAAACACGCATATACTTTCGTATGTCGATCTATATATATTCACTGATGTCGATTTAGCGATCGAGAAAGGGTCGGTCTGCTATTGTAATCAGTACTCCCCACACCGACTTTGACTGGCAGTAGGAAAGGGTTCCTTCTCCAACTCCTGTGTAACTGTCATTAGTAAGGAAGGCCTACAATTGTAATGAATAGTTCCCTTCTCGATTTGACTTGCAGAAGGTAAGTGAGCATGCAGTTTTGTTTAAAACTCCCCTACCCGATTGTGTTTGGCAGTAGGCAAGGGTGCCCGCCATTATAAAGAAATGTACTCATCTAAAATGTGACTGGCATTAGGCATAGTGGCCTGCTATTTTGATGGAAACTCACCAACTTGGTGTGACTGGCAGTACGCTGGCTGGCAGTAGGAAAAGGGGCCTGTCATTATAATGATAACTGCACAACTCAATTTCGAGTGATAGTAGGGTAATTGCCTGCCATTATAATAAAAACTGTAATCTGTCTGGAGGTAGGAAAGGGGGGCTGCCATTTTAACGAAAACTCCCCAAATCGATTCTGTCCGCATAGTAGGCAATGGGGCCTGCAATTATAATGTAAACTTCCCAACCTGATTGTGAATGCCAGTAGGCAAGTGAGCCTGCCGTTATATCACAAATCCGTAACAAACACTTTACATTGGAAACGTACGGGGACCTCCCCATGCTCTTTCTCGGATAACGCTAAGAGACATGCAATTTTAAAACTATCTTATTTACTGCATGTACACTATTTACTTCGATATTCGAATACAATGTAGAATACCGTAGCGAAGCACGGGTACATTCGCTAGTCTATATAAATAAAATTGTTTCTGTTTGTCTGTTTGTCTGTCTGTTTGTCTGTTCCACCATCACGTCGAAACGGCTGGATAGATCTCAACCAAACTTCATATTTAGAGTATACTGACCCCGGGGAAGGTTTCGATATGCATATCATTTTAAAATCGTTGAAAAGACGGGGGTTTTATAGGAAAAACGGTTTTCCTCCATTTTCTCTTATACTATTATAGGCAAAATATCGAATTTGTCGTATAAGGACGAGACAAAGCTCAATTTAATCCTCTTGACGCAAAGAACAAAACTCGGTAAGCCCTACGGGCCCGAAAACCATGTTTTAAGGCCCTAAAACCAACCGTTACGGAGATATTGGCACCACACTACCCCTGCTCTAGGAATCGGATAAAGAAATGAACTGCCGTAACCATGGCAACGTCAGCTCCAGGATTCTAGAGCAGTGAGATTATGCATGTACGTTTGGGCATAGCTGTCAACCAAAATAGGTACAAATAAGACTTAATATCTGGGAAAAAATATACTGTTGTGTAAGGCACTCATAGGACTCCTTTGGGCGGGGATGGAAAGGGGGTGAAGAACGAGTGTAAAAATCTATATAAATAAAATTGTTTCTGTTTGTCTGTCTGTTTGTCTGTTCCACCATCACGTCGAAACGGCTGGATAGATCTCAACCAAACTTCATATTTAGGGTATACTCATCCCGGAGAAGGTTTTGATATGCATATCATTTTAAAATCCTTGAATAGACAGGGGGTTTATAGGAAAACCAGAATGGTTTTTCCACCATCACGTCGAAACGGCTGGATAGATCTCAACCAAACTTCATATTTAGAGGATACTCATCGCGGGGAAGTTTTCCATATGCATATCATTTTAAAATATTTGAATATATGGGGGGTTTATAGGAAAATCAGAATGGTTTTTCCACCATCACGTCGAAACGGCTGGATGGATCTCAACCAAACATTGTATTTAGAGTATACTAATCCCGGGGAAGGTTTAGATATGCATATCATTTTAAAATCCTTGAATAGACGGGGGGTTTATAGGAAAACCAGAGTGGTTTTCCCACCATCACGTCGAAACGGCTGGATAGATCTCAGCCAAACTTCATATTTAGAGTATACTCATCCCAGGAAAGGTTCCGATATGCATATAATTTTAAAATCTTTGAATAGACGGGGTGTTTATAGGAAAACCACAGTGGTTTTCCTCTATTTTCTCTTATACTATTGATTTTCTGTAAACTTCGTTTACCGTACGTGAAACGTCTCTTCATTATAAACAACTTTCGTTATGTTCATAATTTACCTTACTCTTCACATGACGGAGAAATTTACAATTTTCTGCTGGTATCATGCTCTGCATTTAGTGACCGACAGACCGACAACGAACCTACAGGTTACCATGGCAACGTCTCTGACTGCATGCCAGTAGGGAAGTAACGTATTGCCATTTTCCTCACCATGCTTTTAAATTCGTGGTTGTTCCTTGGGTAGATGGCAAGAGAGGCATCAATCGGCTCATCTGCGGGATATTTTCGGAATATCGTTGGAGGTTATAACCGCCCTCGAATAGATTAAGTAATAACACCATTAGTCATCTTCATATTTGTTTACCTAAGAATCACTGAACCTAAATTTCTCCTCTGTTAGCGCTTTATTATATCCATAACTCACGGCATTTATTTATTTGTCGTTATCCGGCTGTCCTCAGTTATAATCCATTTTCTATTAGTTTCAACATTCTTAACTGTATTATTTTCTTCCTTAATTACGCCGTATGTACGTGAATGCTAGAAACTACTGGATGCATTTCCACCAAGATTCGTATTTAGAATACACCTGTCCTTGATAGGTTTCAGGGCAAATATTGTTTCTAAATCCCTGAACTAACTGGGGGTTTATACGAAACCGAAACTGTGATTTTGCACTTCCAAAAAATATACACAACAAAAGTTTATGGAAGTCTACCTACCTTGGTAGAAATTAATGTCTAAACCTTTTTTTCTCATGTGCATCATTTCGATACGAGGATCAATAAGGGAGATATCATTAAAGGACCGTTTTTCTGTACAAGTCCCATCGGACTTAACTCACGAGCGGGTGCGTGTAAAGCGTATTCCTTACAACTTGAAAACTACTGAAGACATTCGAAACAAAATTTATATTTAGCATCCACCTGTCCAAAGGTAGGTTTTAAACGTAAATAACATTTCATGTTCCGGAATGGACTGGCGGTTTATAAGGAACCGAAATGGTGATTTTACTCTTCCACAATATATACAGAACAAGACCAACCTGACTGGAAATCGACCAAACCTGATGGAATTCCACCTCTAAACCTTTTTTTTCATGTGCATTTTTTCGTCAGGAGGATTAATAAGGGAGATATCATGAATGGTCACTTTTGCAGGTTAAGTCCAGCGGACATAGCCCAAAAGGTGTTTTACATGGAGCAGATTCCTTATCTATATAAATCAAATCGTAACGACTGTGTACCTCTACACTGACTATTTTGGCGAAATTTTCGTACAGCTTTCCGTTTAAGGGGTAATAATAACAATCTCCATAATTTTTGATTTCCTGAAAGTCCTAATTTTTACCCGCCTCGCCCAAAATCCACATTGTGGCATAATCTGCCAGAAGAATAAGAAGATAATTGAAATTTGACAAAATTATACGTTTTAGCCTGTAACGAATGAAAAATCCTATATCATTAAATTTTTCATTTTTTATCCCCGAAGAATATCGAAATATGCAGGCAATTTTAATGATGGTGCAGACCTTCGGAAATTCCTATCACGTAACGGATTGCACAATCTCCGTTCAATTTGGAATGATCTACAACCTTGGTCTTATGACTTTATGCCGTATCTGTATCCCTTTTACGTTTGATTTTTCTCTATTAATCGATGTTAAGTCAATTTGGAATTTTCACATGCATTATTCATACTTTCAATTACTTATATGAAATACAGAATCATCAAACTCTTCACGAAAATTGGCCCACTCAGTAGCCATATGTGAGCCAAATGCTACGTATGTAGCTGTCACATTATTATCCGAAAAGTAATGTAATGTGAGATGATCTTACAAAACCTTTACCCTGTTCCACGTTTCTAAATCTGACCCAAGAATAGATGACATATCATTGGACCAGCCATTTAGGCCACTAAATCCGGCGTGTCTTATGGTATAATCCTTTGTCGATATGACGTACGTTTAGTAGCAGTTAATCTGTAAATGAAGGTCTTCAATATTGTAAACACGCATATACTTTCGTATGTCGATCTATATATATTCACTGATGTCGATTTAGCGATCGAGAAAGGGTCGGTCTGCTATTGTAATCAGTACTCTCCACACCGACTTTGACTGGCAGTAGGAAAGGGTTCCTTCTCCAACTCCTGTGTAACTGTCATTAGTAAGGAAGGCCTACAATTGTAATGAATAGTTCCCTTCTCGATTTGACTTGCAGAAGGTAAGTGAGCATGCAGTTTTGTTTAAAACTCCCCTACCCGATTGTGTTTGGCAGTAGGCAAGGGTGCCCGCCATTATAAAGAAATGTACTCATCTAAAATGTGACTGGCATTAGGCATAGTGGCCTGCTATTTTGATGGAAACTCACCAACTTGGTGTGACTGGCAGTAAGCTGGCTGGCAGTAGGAAAAGGGGCCTGTCATTATAATGATAACTGCACAACTCAATTTCGAGTGATAGTAGGGTAATTGCCTGCCATTATAATAAAAACTGTAATCTGTCTGGAGGTAGGAAAGGGGGGCTGCCATTTTAACGAAAACTCCCCAAATCGATTCTGTCCGCATAGTAGGCAATGGGGCCTGCAATTATAATGTAAACTTCCCAACCTGATTGTGAATGCCAGTAGGCAAGTGAGCCTGCCGTTATATCACAAATCCGTAACAAACACTTTACATTGGAAACGTACGGGGACCTCCCCATGCTCTTTCTCGGATAACGCTAAGAGACATGCAATTTTAAAACAATCTTATTTACTGCATGCACACTATTTACTTCGATATTCGAATACAATGTAGAATACCGTAGCGAAGCACGGGTACATTCGCTAGTTCTCAATTATTTTTACATCTCACTCCCCCTCCCCCGCCCCAAAGAGGACTGAAATTGGACTTTAAAAAATCAGGAGGGTCACTATTCATCTCAGCGATTCCGAAAAGTATGGATTCGACACTATTTCCGACTTTTTTATATCTCACCCCCACGCCCCTAAGGGTCCTTGGAGTGTCTTAGCCCCACGCGGTTTCCTCCTGATACTACGTCATAAGTCTACCTTGGTTGAAATCACTCCAGTGGTTTAGAAGGAGATGTCGTACATACATACATACATACCCACATACATACAATGACTTTTATATGTAGATAGTTAACAAACCCGCACTGGTTGGCCCCAGTCCATCGTGTTATATAATCTTCAGAACAGAAATTCAACTGCGGTTATGGGGCTGAGTTGAAAACACAACTGCGTTTTTCCACAGAGGAGAGACTCACACTGTGTAGTTGTATCCTCCCAAACCAAATCATTCTCTCTTGGACATAAAAAATGAACATTGTTCTATGTTTCGCCTATCGATATGCAATCGTGCTGACATGATCCACTTTTGTTTTATCGCCGACTTCTGATGAACATTAACAGCCACGTATCCAAATATACAATTACACTACGTAATTTGCGACCCATTATTTAAACTGATCGTGTGACAAAGCTTGTTTTAACCCCGTCCGAATATAAAGCCTCTCAAAATACCAACACTAATGCAAACTTTGTCTGATTCAATTTTCATGTTATTATTTGGTCAAAGGAAATTATTTCAATCTACAGCGGATTTGACATCAATTTCCAAAACGGACGGAATATAAAAGCAAGGTGAAGTTAAGATTTAAGAAACCACGTTACTATAGTACTCTCTACGATTGCTAATAAATTACAAATTCAGAACCAAATATTTCTAGACAGACAACAGCGGGAACACTGTAAAAAAATAAAAAATAAGGCAGTAATGCAAATAAAATTGTCTAAAAGATGCAGTATTTATATGCTACAGTAAAATTTTAAGGCTCCGTCAAGGTTAACCTTTTCCAGCGATTGTCGAATGTACTTCATTTCCGGAGTAACTCGTAACTATGGTGTAAGTTGGAAATGAAAAAGATATCTCACAGAACCAACAATGCCTTACCTTTATTTTGACCGCTGACTCTTTCGTTGTACCAACTGACATACCATCCAGGAGCACAACAACGAAAGGCGAACGACTTTTCTTCTTATTTGTGGAGGTATCAGACACAGGGAAACATTAAATTAATTATGAAATTTGCAACAAATTCCGCAAGTTTTACTGTATATTTTCAGTAAAAATTAATATCTTTGGAACGTATTCCTCTACGAGTATGGGCATCATCAGCAACAAATTATTTCTTTACGGAACTAAGTGTACGGATATCTGTTTAGTTGAGTGTACTGTACACAGCTCAGGAGATGATCCCTGAAAGTGCAGCAACGTGGAGGAGCAATGGAATGTGTTGAAGAGATGCAGGTTGGCAGACGACCTGCTATGGTGAGCAATATTTCATCTCATACTGGCCTCAGCAAAAACATTCACTGGTTGTAGAAATGTTCCAAAACACTCTATTTGGCAGAATGACCAGAGCCCCTCGCCTGAGATCTAATAAAATTATACGATTCGCGTTCTTATTCCGACTCTTCGAACTCAGGCAAACTAAGATAAGATGACCGAATCTAAAATACTCCAAGCTCAGTCAATTGGCCATCGGCCAGGGCATCTCCAATATTAAACAGGTCATAAGCACCAAGATACCGAACACGGTATAATCTTCGTGGCCCTTTACCCACTTATGATCTGCTTTAAGTTATTCTTTCTGGTCTGTTTCAAATTTTACACCCTATCTCACTAACTAAAATCAGAATTGACTCTGAAAAGGCCCGTTTGTTGAGGAGAAAGGTTCCCGCCTCCCATTTATTAAATTCCTTTACTATCTTTCCAAATTTAGCCAGTGAAGAGGCGGTTTCTACTCTGATTGGAGGATAATACCGCCTCCAGACCAGGTATATAGCAGATATCTTGGATTCTGGAGGTCAAATGGGCTGTATCGCGATTGACCTGTCTAAAGCATTTGATAGGGAGGATCATGGGAGACTACTGGCAAAAATGAGTGCAATTGGACTAGACAAAAGAATGACTGAATGGGTTGCTATAATTCTAGAAAATAGCTCAGAGAATTAGAGTAGGTGAAGCTTTATCTGACCCAGAAATAATTAAGAGGGGAATTCCTCAAGGCAGTATTATTGGACCTTTATGTTTTCTTATATATATATATATATAAATGATAGGAGTAAAGGAGTGGACTCAGAGGTCAGGATTTTTGCGGATGATGTTATTCTGTATAGAGTAATAAATAAGTTACAAGATTGTGAGCAAATGCAAAATGACCTCCATAATGTTGTGAGATGGACTGTAGGCAATGGTATGTTGACAAAACGGAATTCTAGGGCAGGTTGTGAATTTCAGAAATAGGAAAAGTCCTCTCACTTATAATTACTGCTTTGATGGGGTGAAAGTTCCTTTTTTTTTTCTTGCTATTGGCTTTACGTCGTACCGACACAGATAGGTCTTATGGCGACGATAGGAGAGGAAAGGCCTAGGAGTGGGAAGGAAGCGCCCGTGGCCTTAATTAAGGTACAGCCCCAGCATTTTCCTAGTGTGAAAATGGGAAACCACGGAAAACCATCATCAGGGCTGCCGACAGTGGGATTCGAACCTACTAATTTCCGGATGCAATCTCACAGCCGCGCGCCCCTGACTGCACGGCCAACTCACCCGGTGAAAGTTCCTTTTGGGGATTATTGTAAGTATCTGGGTGTTAATATAAGGAAAGATCTTCATTGGGGTAATCACATAAATATGATTGTAAATAAAGGGTACAGATCTCTGCACATGGTTAAGATGATGTTTAGGGGTTGTAGTAAGGATGTAAAGGAGAGGGCATATAAGTCTCTGGTAAGACCCCAACTAGAGTACGGTTCCAGTGTATATGACCCTCACCAGTAACACTTGATTCAAAAACTGGAAAAAATCCAAAGAAAAGCAGCTTGATTTGTTCTGGGTGATTTCCGACAAAAGAGTAGCGTTACAAAAATGTTGCAAAGTTTGGGCTGGGAAGACTTGGGAGAAAGAAGACGAGCTGCTCGACTAAGTGGTATGTTCCGAGCTGTCAGCGGAGAAATGGCATGGAATGACATTAGTAGACGAATAAGTTTGAGTGGCGTCTTTAAAGGTAGGAAAGATCACAATATGAAGGTAAAGTTGGAGTTCAAGAGGACAAATTGGGGCAAATATTCATTTATAGGAAGGGGAGTTAGGGATTGGAATAACTTACCAAGGGAGATGTTCAGTAAATTTCCAATGTCATTGAAATCATTTAGGAAAAGGCTAGGAAAACAACAGATAGGGAATCTGCCACCTGGGCTTCTGCCCTAATTGCAGATGAGGATTGATTGATTGATTGATTGATTGATTGATTGATTGATTGATTGATCGATTGATTGATTGATTGATTGATTGATTGATTGATTGATTGATTGATTGATTGATTGATTGATTGATTGATTGATTGATTGATTGATTGATTGATTGATTGATTGATTGATTGATTGATTGATTGATTGATTGATTGATTGATTGATTGATTGATTGATTGATTGATTGATTGATTGATTGATTGATTGATTGATTGATTGATTGATTGATTGATTGATTGATTGATTGATTGATTGATTGATTGATTGATTGATTGATTGATTGATTGATTGATTGATTGATTGATTGATTGATTGATTGTGCTAAGCGTGCTTAGAACTGCTGTAGGCTGTATTTATTCAGTCATTTTAATTATCATCGTCATCGTACTATGTTTATATCCTATGTCCGGCTCCATGGCTAAATGGTTAGCGTGCTGGCCTTTGGTCGCAGTTGTCCGGGTTCGATTCCCGGCCGGGTCGGAGACTTTAACCTCAAATGGTAAATTCCCTTGGCTCGTCGACTGGGTTTTTGTGCTGTACCCAACACCCGTGCAACTCATACTCCACACATAACACTATCCTAACCACAATAACATGCATTTACCTACACATGGCAGATTCCGCCCACCCTCACCAGAGGGTCTGCCTTACAAATGCTGCACCCAGCTAGAAATAGCCACACGAAATTATTATTATATCCCATGTGTTAGTAGGTCTATATTTCACATTTCACTTTAGTCTTAGACTATCTAATAATGTGTTAATTTAGTATTTAGTAGGTATAGATTTCACTATTTGTTTAGTCTTAGAATTCACATCTCTTACTTCGTTTATTTCTTAACAATCTCCCATTTTTATTTATAGTGAAATGTTTTCTAATATTTTATTGTGAAGCGTGGTGTGTCGACCGCGAGCTCCGAGCTGAGTACGGCATTAGTTCCTTTTAGTTGTGCCAGGTTCCTCCTGTAATCCTTTATGTGTAAGCTCCCTTCGCCAAAACTTCTAACCTATATATTTATGTCCCCAATGAGAAGGTCGTAACTATCGTCAACAAGTAATGTTGCTCATAAATCCATATTGAAATGGGCATTTTGGCTAGTCTTATATACAGTATATCGTGGGACCATTTACATGAAGAATAGACTTTAGTAAATTTAGATGGTAACATAAGGTCCTGTTGTGAATGTATAACTAATTCGAACAAAAATATGAAGACTATCACAGGAACCACTCTTGATTAAATTTGTAAAATGCTTCAAATCAACGGCAAGTCCAGGCTCTGCACATTGTTATAGAGTGTAAGGAGCCCCCCAAAAATTTAGGTAGCTCTTAGAAGGCTTCCATACAGCAGGTTAAGTGTGGTAGGTATCAAACTCTCCTTCTGTCCGGCTGACTTTTTAGACTTCCTTTAAGCATATGCTGTCATGAATCGGGTATAAACCCGCAATCTTAACCTCGAAGGCGAGTATCGAAAACACGTAACCAGTGTGGTGCCAAGTGTTAGGTCCTCACTATAGCAACTCATAAAATTGAGAACTTTGTCACTATCTCCTTCCTCCTTCTTAGGTATATATACTTATTTCCACGTGATAAAAGAGGCTCTCGGAAAGCAGTAGTTCAGAGGTTAACAACTGGGAACTTTCACACGTCCTCGGGCAGTCTTCATAGTAACGGTGTGCTCGGTATTCATTGGCAGTTTGCGGCCAGCCCCTCTTCGACATTGGGTTATTGATTGGATCATGCCACCTCGCCGTTCTGTATCATCTGAGCCTTCCCTTACCCAGCTACGAGACCAAATAATACCAGTGATTCCTAAGAGTCCTTCTGACTACTTAGAATATACCTACTACGTCGCTTATTTAATGTGTTATTTTCAAGCTCTAATCAAATTGGTGAAAATTATCGTTAAATAATCGAAAATATAAACAACCTTCTCTTCTCGATTTTAAAAGAATGAGAAAGTGAAACACAGTTGTCATAGTTGCGCAGGAGTTCATGATTCATGCAAACACGAAACGTCCAAGGTCTACAGAGTTAATAATGAATTTATCTCCTAATGTTAAGTCAGCATTCAAAGCTTAAGTCGTGCAATTCTATATATCTGCGAAACCAGTAATAAAATAAATTATAATCTAGTCAGCAAATACGTCTACCGCAGCTAACGTGTAAATATGAAGGAAGGTACGAAACTGGAAATCTTTCGACACATCGAGCTATGCTGGCAATTAATTGAGAGGAACTCAGTAAACCTCATGTCAAACATGTCTGTAAATTTGAAGAAAATTGTTTCTGCCTTAAAGTACCTATACATACTCTTCCATTTTTCACTAAAATTTGTATGACCACCAATTATGCTTGCCATCATGTTATCCTTAACTGACTTCTTTGCTAGATTCAACTTCCTAGTAAGTTCCTTCAATTTCTCCTTACTTCCATAACCATTTCTAACTCTATTTTGTTCCAGTCTGCACCTCCTCCTTAATCTCTTTACTTCTCTGTTATAATATTTATACATCTCTTCCCAAACATCTACACTTCGATTTCCATTTATTGGTATCGATTACGTACTTAATATCTCGAAACTTTACTTCCTTTCACGAGGGACTGAAGTTAAACATTAATACGGATTATGTATTTTTTAGAATACGATGATATAAATGTATACATAAGTTATGTACATAATAAAAGACAGGTACAGTGAAATCACAAGATCGGATTGTTACATACAAATCCAGATTAGAAATACGCTAGACTGCTTCATTAAATGTGAGATAAAGATGGGTGAGAGTGCTCTCAAATACTGGAAGTGGGCACTTGAAGACAATAAGTTGAAATGACTGTAATTGATCGCCCCAGTCATAGTTCGGTGACGTCCACCACAGACGCATTTGTAAAACGTAGCACCGCATCTACCTTGATCAGCCCTGATTTAATTGAGCATTGTCCCCAAACGTCTAGGAAGGTGAACCTACTTGGCTGAACATATTTTGGACAATGTCGTGATGTAATAGACAAGAACATTCTTTCCACGGACCTTTCTAGGTATCTGAGATGTGAGAAGAGCTCCAATCTGCTATATGCTATGACATCTGCCTGGATTTCAGTCACTTAATTGCAGTTCATCTGCGTCAGTTGGTAAGTGGGAATAGCTTGCAATCTTCTTTCTTGTTTTCGGTAGCAATTCTGATCTCCTTACCGATGGTTGTATGTTGCTTACGACAACGTATTTAATGAGCAGAATAACTTGGCGATAGATATTAATGATAACACTGTCTGTTTTATCTTCCACATTAGCCGTAGAAAAATTCAAGGAAGAATTGAGAAGTTAAAGAAAAAATAGTGAAAAGTGCCTGACAACATCGCTGAGTGAGTTCTGAAATTGGGAGGAAGAGCTATGGTTCGCTATTTGTGAATACTAGTTTATGTAGGCCCACCTGCATCTATCAACAGTATTCTAATTCTGTATGACTAGAAGGAAGCAACTGCAATCCCGACTTTTAAAGAGGGAAACAGACTGTTAGTGGACAACTACAGGCCCATTAACCTTACATCCATTGTACGTATAAGATAAGAGTTTTGTCTGTACATCGCTCAGAATTTAAAAGTAATGGTATTTCTGTATCAGTCGTGTCCACAGTAATAAAGAAATGTACTTTTTAATTTTCCGTAACGTCTGTCTGTCTGTCTGTCTGTCTGTCTGTCTGTCTGTCTGTCTGTCTGTCTGTCTGTCTGTCTGTCTGTCTGTACGTGCACCGCGAGAAAATGGCTGAAAAGAATTTTTATGAAAATCGGTGTGAAAAATCGGGGCATAAAATTATAAATAGATTTATTCATCCTGAGTGAAATGGTAGTTTAGGGGAAGGCGTGAAATATAATTCTCAAATATTAGTGGTTCTATCGATGAATCGACAAATCGATAAATTTCCGATCATTTACGTCTTATACATTTTTACTGTACCGGCTATGATAACAGAGTCATCAATTTCGATTTTTTTTTTTACTAAGTTCATATCAACGCCGAACCACGAGAAAATGGGTGAATGAAAATCTGTATTTAAAGTCAGAGAATAAGACACTACAATCTAGGCTATAAATAAGTTTATTCACGCTGGAGGAAATGGTAGTTTCGGGGAAGGCACACAAAATTTAATTTTTAACTGCCTATGTTACTCGTCCGATTGAAAAGTACTACATAACAAAAGTTATAGGGAATATGATTCCCAATCATTTATGTCTTACACAGTTTCACTGTATCGTCTATGAAATAGAACTAATGAATTTAGACTTTTGTCGCTTACTCCATGTCAACACCCAGCATTGCTAACATGGAAATATTGTTCAATCATGTTAACTGGTGATGGATTTTGTCATGATTGTCATGACGTGTAAAACCGCGCGGTAACTGGCCCATACCGACAAGAAAAATTGTGAAGATGATTATAAAATACGAGAAGAATCGTACAGGAAAGGTCGCTTGAATAATAAGAGAAGAGGGATTCATGAAAGAAGGAAGGACTCCTTTTACAATAGCCCTAATATCACAGAGTCGGAAGAAAACTAAATCTGAAGACCTACAATATCAAAAAGCTCATAAAACTGATCATCAATAACATTACATTGACCATCGTTTGTTGTGCTTCTGCTGCAACTCATCTCCGATAGACGGGATTACTGCTGCGTACCGAGTAAAAGAGCCTACCTGAATATTGTCGGGAAGTAACTGGGGAGTTAGATAACTTTGCACATGCTATATGATTGTCCTGTCAACGACGGGTGCTGCAGCTAGTATTCAGAAAAATACGAAACGCTGATGATAATACACACATCAAATAAAGTTTTGCATCACCCTTTACCGGATGAGTTGGGCGTGCAGTTAGGGCCGCACTGCTATGAGCTTTCATCCGGGAGATAGTGGGTTCGAACCCACTGTCAGCAGCCCTGAAGATGGTTGTCCGTGGTTTCCCATTTTCACACAAGGCAAATGTACCTTAATTAAGACTACGGCCGATTCCTTCCAACTCCTAGGCCTTTCCTATCCCATCGTCGCCATAAGACCTATCAGTGCCGGTGCGACGTAGAACAACTTGTAATAATTATAAGCATCACCCTTGTATGTAATTTAACTGTTTTGCTATTTTTATTTGACCGAGCTCGATAGCTGTAGTCGCTTAAGTGCGGCCAAGTATCCAGTATTGGGGAGATAATGAGTTCGAACCCCACTGTCGGTAGCCCTGAAGATGGTTTTCCGTGGTTTCCTATTTTCACACCAAGCAAATGCTGGGGTTGTACCTTAAATAAAGCCACGGCTGCCTCCTTCCCACTCCTAGCCACTTCCTGTCCCATAGTCGCCATAAGACCTGGCTGTGTCAGTGCGACATAAAGGAACTTAAAAAATACATATTTTGATTTGTCCTATGCAGATCCAAAAGGTGAACACTGATACAGCCTACATACTCATAAAAGCTCATAGCCCGCTCCTCGCTCAAATGGGAAGGAGTATGACAGAGCATTAGTGTGGAAGCATTAGAGGTGTGTTCTATGCTGTGTAGTATGCATCTACGATGGTACGACGTGCAGCGTCGACATGTGAACGCGTACTCATAATCACATAATGTAGAGAAAAATGGTCAACAAGGGCAATTGCTCGACTTGTGAGCGGTAATCAAAGTGATGCGGTTCGAGCATGGACGCGGAACAGAGAGACATGAACTGACACCTCGCACAGATCGTCTAAGGTAAGGCCTCTCAGGCTGCATGCGCCAGTGTATTGCACTGTACACGGTGCAAAAGACGAATTCGCTTGGTTGACCAGAGTGCAGATCCCCACTCCTCGATTTGGAACAATAGCGCTGTCTCTCTCTTTCCTCACGCCTGTCTCGCTCGCTCCACCTGTCTCCCTCTTCCTCACTTGCTCCGTAGCGCTCCAAATCGAGCCGAGTTGAGCCGAGCTTAGCCGAGTATCCCAGAGACGAAGCGTTGGTCCAAGCCGAGCCTAATGGGACCGATGCACTGTGCACAGGAACTCTGCGCCTCAGTTTGCACGCGTGAGATTTTGGACGTTTGAGAGGCCCTTGTCTAAGGGCTACAACTGCAATCGATGACAGTTACGTTCGCATTTCAACTCCGAGGAACACTGAACGCAATGCAACCATACTGAATAGTGATGTTCAGGCAGACATAGGTCACCGCGTTTCAGCTCAAACTGTCAGCAACAAGTTGCACGAGGCATAACTTCACGAGGCCCAGCTCTCAAAATTAGACATCATGGGGCGCAGTACCTGTGGGAACACTATTATTCTGAATGGTCTCTTCATAACTGGCATAAAGTCCTTTTCGCCGATAGCTGTCGCATAAACTTTGTTCCTGACATCATCGGCGACGTGTTTGGGAGCAATCTGATTAGGCTTCGCTTCTCAGACACATTGTTCAGCAAGTGCAGCAAGGTAGTGGTTTTCTGATATTTTGGGGTGGGATTATATGAAGCCACCGTACCCCACTCCTAATAATGCAGGGAGATGTCACAGTTCTACGAAACAGGGACGACATCCTCCAACCCATAGAACACGGAATAGCCAGCATTTGTGAGGAGATTTTACCTTAATGGACGATAATGCGTGCATCCGTCGTGCGGTTTCATTTTAATGAATTCCATCGTGATCATGACATCGCTCTACTAGACTGGCCGCTATGTTATGTGAACATGAGCCCTATCGGACATGCCAGGGATAAATTAAAGGAGGTTATTTATGGATGTCACGACCCACCAGCAACTCTGCGAGATCTGCGCGGAAATGAACCAACATTCCTTGATGAACTAGGTGACAGCATGCCAAGAGGAATTCAAGCATGCATCAATGCAAGGAGAATTGCACATGTTAATAAAGTTACTGGTGTTTACTGCATTCAGTAACTCATATTTGGAAAGCAAAGCTGCATTGTTGTAGAGGCTCTCATTTGTCGTTTTATTAGGCAATAAATAACACTAATACGGTACATTTGCACGTCTCTCTCTCTCTAGCTTTCTCTGAAGAGTCAGGAACTCTTTGATCAGAGGCAATCCACAACTTTTCTGAATGTATGTAGGTTATTACAAGCCGATCTAATCGTACTGCATAAGTGGGTGCTCGACAAAAAATGAGAATAAATTCACGAAAATGCAGTCTCATAAGAATGGAGAAGAAATATAGGCAAGAAAGATGACTTTCAATACTACAGTATCATAGATTGGAAGTTCCTGTACAGTATTACGTGCTCCCTATTTCTACATTGCTCTTACCTTCTGCATATTTCGTCGTGCCGCTCCTGTAAACATCGTACTGCTCCGACATTGTTCCGTCTGCTTGCTCGCCCCGTCCACTACTGCTTGCTCTCTCTCCTTCCTCACCGCCACATCATTACGTCATCTGTTTCTAGTACTTTCCAGCATGTGCTTTGCTCGCCTATATAACTCGCCGCTCCCTTTCGATCGACGATCAGGTGGGATTGTGTTTTGTAAAAAGCAGTGGGAGCAGCAACTTCCTCGCACGGCTGGTCCGTGCTGATTTTTATCCTGTCTATTCTACTTGACTTCAATATTTTCTTCAAGCCGGGTGAGCAGACTTGTTATTATGCTTTTCATTTTCTTCACTTCCTTGCCTCTCTGGCCTTACTATTGTTATTGATTTTAAACTTTGGCCCACTCTGGGCACTACGAAATTTGCTGGACAAACTTCAAAATCTAGTGGTTTTCTATCAAATAGTGAAGGAAAAGGAGTCGTGGATCGGCGAACTTTACAAGTGATATGGAACTTAGTCTGCGTGTTGTTAGTGAGCGTGAAATGTCATCGATATGAAAAATGGATATTGCAGCCTGATCTCTACCTGATTCCTCATCCTCCCCTTTTTTATTCTCTATTACTTTTTCCTCCTCTTAGGTGTTTTCCTCTTTATCTGTTTCCCCCCTTTCCCCCTTTTACTATTAATATGAACTTATAGGTTTTTCATAATAATTGTAATAGTGGTCTGTGAGTTGGACTGTGCCTTTTCTCATTGCCTGTGCAAAGGTCTGCGTGTTACTTCTCTTAAGTGGAATAGTGTTTATTAGGGGGATAGGCTGTTGTTCTATCATTATCTTGTTTCTACATATCCACCTTCTGGTTATTGCGGACATACCTTTCTACTTCTTGTGATTGTTACATACTCGTTGTTATAAAATTTCTAGGTATTTCCACCCTGTATTTTAGGATTTTCATTCAATCTCTCCCGACCTTTGCCGTTTTGAACTTCAATGTTATGATTTGTACTTTGATTGTTTATCACTGCCATCTTAATTTCATATGAATATACCAAAGATTATTTTTTCAATTTGTAAAAATGCTAACTTTTGATGCTCTTACAATACAACCTGTTATTTAAAACTTATTTGTTTGGGTTGTTATTATTTTTGTATCCCCCTCCCCCCACCGCTTCGTTTTTCGTTTTATATGCACCTACCACGCAATACCTCTTCGGAAAATGGCCCAGTAAACTATCTCTGCGTTGCTCTGCTGACGCCTTGGATACTTATTCTAATTGCGTGGTGTTGTTTAATCGCTTAAGTTGGGGGAGTTGTACGCCCCTTCGGTATGATTTGGCTGGCGTAATTTTTCCTACGAATCGCCTCGCTGGACTCTGCTTGGCCTGGTATATATATATATATCACTAACACATTGTCTGGATTTTCTGAAAAACAGTATTTGGTTATTCAGGTTTTAACATTTTCCTCAAAATATATTATATATCAAGTAAATGTGCATTTACGTAGCAACAGATGACTCATGCAAATAGCTAGGAATGCACCTAAAAGAGGTCTAAAATGGGACACTCACCCAATAAGTGTAATATTCTAAAGCGTACAAGACCTTACACTTCGTGATGAGGGTGCAGGACAAGGCTCTGGATTATCCATCACTCGTAAGACCAGTCTTAGAAAGTGGAGCATCCGTATGGGGAACACGTCAAATAGGGTAATCAGTGAACTAGAGATGATGCAGCGCGAGGCTGCAAGGTTCGTACTTAATGATTTCAATCCTAGAACTAGAGTAACAAGTATGATAGAAAACTTGCTTGGGAAACGCTGGGGTTTATAAGGAAAAGAGCACGGTTATGTGCCATGTACAATGCCTGTACGAATAAACCAGCTTGCGGAGAGTTGAACAGTCAAACTGAAAAATCCTGAATAATTCGGGGAATTGATAACAAATTGGGATGTGTTAGCTGCAGTTGTCTTGGAACCTTTTCGCAAAAATACAAGATACATCGAGAATAGAATCCAGTACATTGTACATTTCGTGTAATTGATGTGTGACTTGTGTCCTATTTCAATGTTCTCGATCTATTGTAAGTCTTAGTGTTAAGACATCGGAAATATTTAAGTTACGAATTAATATGCTTATGACGATGTTGTACTGTATATACAACGTTAAGCTAATATTAAGTCATTGTACCACTCCATCTATTGTTACTCGTGGTGTTAATGCATTGGAAATATTTAAGTTATGAGTGAATTTGTATGTGATGGTGTTGTATTTACAATGGTAAGCTGACAAATTCACTGGTATTCTTTTCCCAAAAGGTCTGAAGTCAACTCTACTCTGCTCCATAAGGATGGCAAACAAAACTCCAGTAAAGAAGATACTGAAGAGTTGAGAATCAAGAACAACGTCTCGAACAGAAGCGCATGACTCACTCCTCATCTACAGTGTACCCTGAAAATCAAGATCAATTAAGAAGACGTGGAAGAGACCATTCGAAGTGAACGATCAGCTAATCTTGTCTCTTAACCACCAAATCACAAAACTCATCTTCTATGATGAGCATCTACGCTCATGCTATGGAGGATCCTAATTCTTGACCGAAAAATTTACGTGAACGATCCTAGGTTCCAAGAATCCGTCAGGTAAGTTGAAGAAGGAAACATCTAAGTAATTAATCTATATATATAAAATAGCTTGTCCTGACTGACTGACTGACTGACTGACTGACTGACTGACTGACTGACTGACTGACTGACTGATTCATCATCGCCGAGCCAAAACTACTGGACATAATGAAATGAAATGTTGGGGATACATTCATATTAAGATGTAGGTGCTTACTAAGAGAGGATTTTTGGATATTCCGTCGCTAAGGGGGGTGAAAAGTGGGGGGTGAAATTATAAATTGAGTGCACCTATATCTCAAAACTTTAAAAGTTTACAAATGTAAAAATTGGTATTTAGAATCTTCTTTGAAAATAAGGAAACACGTATTTTTTTGTTTTCAGAAAATCCCAATAGGACGGGTGAAAAAGGGTGAAAAAGGGGTTGAATGCCTTTAATCAGTCTACCGGTACTTATATCTCAGAAACTGAAGATACTACAGACCTGAAAATTGGTACTTTTGATCTCTTTTACAAATAAAGACACACGTGTTTTTTTGTTTTAGGAAAATCCAATTAATGGGAGGGGGAAAAGGGGGGTGAATTTTTAAAATGAGTGTATCTATATCTCAAAACTTTGAAAGTTTACAGATGAAAAAAATTGGTATTTAGAATCTTCATTAAAAATAAAGAAACACATATTTTTTTGTTTTCGGAAAATCCCAATAGGAGGGGTGGAGAGCGGTGAAAAAGTGTTGAACGCATTTAATGAGGATACTTATATCTCAGAAAGTGAAGATATTACTGACCTGAAAATTGGTGTTTTGGATCTCCTTTTAAAATAAAGAAACACGTATTTTTTGTTTTTGGAAAATCCAATTAATCGGGGGGTGAAAAGGGGATGAATTTTTAAAATGAGTGTATCTATATCTCCAAACATTGAAAGTTTACAGATGTAAAATTTGGTATTTAGAATCATCATTAAAAATAAACACGTATTTTTTTTCAGAAAATCGCAATAGGACGGGTAAAAAAGGGTGAAAAAAGGGGTTGAATGCCTTTAATCAGGATACCGGTAGTTATATCTCAGAAACTGTAGAAATTACAGACATGAAAATTGGTACTTTTGATCTCTTTTAAAAATAAAGAAACACGTATTTTTTTGTTTTTGGAAAATCCAATTAATGGGAAGGGGGAAAAGGGGGGTGAATTTTTAAATTGAGTGTATCTACATCTTAAAACTTGAAACGTTTACAGATGTAAAAATTGGAATTTAAAACCTCCTTTAAAAATAAAGAAACATGCATTTCTGTTTTCGGAAAATGCCAATAGGAGGGGTGTAAAAGGGTGCATAATGGGTTGAATGCCATTAATGAGGATACATATATCTCAGAAACTGAAGATATTACAGAACTGAACATTTGTACATGGGATCTCCTTTAAAAATAAAGTAACATGTATTTTTTCGTTTTTGGAAAATTCAAGTACTGGTGGTTAAACAGGAGTGACAAATTGGGGTGAAATTTTTGAAAGACTATATCCACAGAATACCTGAGAAACGTAAAATGTTACAGACGTAAAAAGTGGTATTTGAAATCTCCTGTAAATGTAAAGAAACATAGGTGATTTGTTTTTGGAAACTCCATTTAAGGGAAACTAAAAACGGGGTGAAATTTTAAAATGAGAATTTCTAGAGTATATCTCAAAAACTTAACAGGTTACAGAAGTGAAAAATGGTACCTTTTATCTCTATTAAAAGTCAAGAAACGTGTATTTTTAGTTTTCCGAAATACCACTTGGCTGGATGGGGGTGGGAGGGGGGTAAAGTGACTGAAAATGGTGTTGAATTATTTTAATTAAGCTACTGATATCTCAAAAATGAAGATGTTACAGACGTGAAATTTGATATTTGGATTCTGCTTTAAAAGTAAAGAAATATTCTCGAAAAATCCAATGAAGGGGGGGGGGAGGTGAAAGAATTGAAAAATTATTTGACTTAATTGTATGAGAATACTTAAGTCTAACAAAAACTAAAGTTGTTACAGACGTGAAAATTGGTATTTGGCTCTCCTTTAGAAACAAATAAAAACGTGTTTTTTGGGGGGCGGGAGAATCATCTTGGGGGGCGGGATTGAAAAGGAGTTGAATTCCTATCATGAGGTCACACAAATCAAAAACTGAGGAAGTTAGAGTCGTGATAATTGGTATTTAGAAGATCCTTTACTATTAAAGAAACAAGGTTTTTGCCGGAAAATAAAATTGTGGGGGGGGGGAGGAGGAGTGTGAAAGGAAGTGAAAAAAGTGAATTATTTTTATGGGGATACTTATATCTCAAAACTGAAGGTTATAGACGTGAACATTGGTGTTTGGGATCTCCTTTAAATATAAAGAAACATGCCTTTCTGGTTTTTTTGTTGGGGGGTGTGGTAAATAAACTTAACGGCGGTGGGGTGTAAAAGGAGGTGAGAATAGTTGATTTTACTGTTCATAATGTACTTATAAGGAGCCTCCGTTGCTCAGGTGGCAGCGCGCATGCCTCTCACACCTGGGTTATGTGGTTCAAATCCCGGTCACTCCATGAGACATTCGTGCGGGACAAATCGGAGGCGGGACAGGGTTTTCTCCGGACACTCCGGTTTTCCCTGTCATCATTCATTCCAGCAACACTGTCCAATATCATTTCATTTCATTTGTCATTCATTATCCATTGCCCCAGAGGAGTGCGACAGGCTTCGGCAGCCGGGACAATTCCTATTGCCTCCGCCAGATGGGGGCTTTATTCATTCCATTCCTGACCCTGTCGAATGACTGGAAACAGGCTGTAGATTTCCGATGTACTTATTCTGATCATAAACCGATCATTTTTTATCTGTCTTGGGTTCGTTTTCAAGTTAGCCGTATTCTCCCGGCCCATAATAATAATTGGAATATTATTTGACCAAATATGTGAAATTTATTCATTAAAGTTTTAGTCTAACATGTTAAAGCATCGTATCCCAAGATAGTTGATACCGGATGTTGAGCAAGACAGTAAGTCGCTGGATATTGCTTCATATTTCCGTATGACCGTGAGAAAAGATAGCGTACCCAAGCGCTGGCAAGGATCGACACGTGTATTAGATGCTGACCAAGCAAGATATTTCAGCCAATGGGAACTTAGGGATTTGGCAAACCTGGAGGCTACACCGCGCCAAATCTCCATCCCAGGATGACCAACGTGATCTGTGGATAAAGTCAGTTTCTGTAGATAATCGGTTTTCAACAGTTTCTGAAGTCAGATATATTTGGAAATGCATTATAGAAATTAGTGGAAGAGATTTGCTAGTGTTTGAGCTGTGTTTTGTAAATATATCATAATAAGTATTGTATCGTCATACATGACGAACTCTCTGATTGGTGGTTGGTTCAGACACCCGGGAACCCCAGCATTATTGGCGTCACCGAAGCCTCCTCAGTAATCCAAGCTCTGGAGAGCGTCATTCCGTAGTGAAGATTTGAACGGTGCGGATGCACTAATTCCGTATTTCCGTAGCAAAGATTTGAACAGTGCGGATGCATTAACTCTGTGACTGGTGTTATTCCAGTAATAGTAACTGGTTCTCATTGATACTTTAAATTGTGCAGTCGCAATATTTTTGGCAGAGTTTACTTTCTATTGATAAAGACGGTGTTCAGTGACCGCTGAGTAACAAGTGTAGTGGAAACGTGCTATTGTTTCACTATTTCGCGACGGGCGCGTATTCGCGTGGAACTTCCGTACCGAATCGTGGGCTGCTTTTTAAACTGTATTTTTACCCTTTAAGTGAAGTGTGTAATATATATGTGAATCAGTGTGTTTAGCTGATCTGGTAAAAAGAAGGGTATTTCGGCTCGCAGCAGTAAGCAGCGAAGAGATTATCAACTATAACCTTCTGTGTTCCAGTGAATTATTTTCCAGCAAGATGATGGATACGCCGGCAGAGGAAGGAAGTGCATTCACACATGTTAATGCTGTGATTAACATGGAGTAGATCCCTAAATTACTGGGGATGTAAGCTGCTATCCTGGTTTCCCGAGAGTCATGTAAAGTAAGGCGCATGTATTATTTATGGCATGATATGTAAGTTATGTTAAGGTACTAGGGCAGTGTAGATAGAATTTTTATTTTCATGTAGAGTAAGCCTGACGGCATGTATTTGTTTAATTTTGTTACTATGATAGATTCGGATACGAGAATAATGCATGTTTATTTTATTTTCATTTTGCTTTATGAGTAGATGTTTGGGAAAATAAGGGATTGATAGGATCAGTTGTTGTTTATTTGTGTATATTACTTAGCGTAGGATATTCCGAGTTTTCCTTATGTATATGCTAGAAGGGCTAGATCGACAGGTTCATTTTTATATTACGTCAAACACGTATCAATTCATTTTATTTCGGTTATTCAGAGAGACAGGTATAGCTATTTTGCATGATGCATGGTTTTACAGAAGCTGCTAGAAGGAGCTGCAGAACGTCGTTGTTAAAATAAGATCTTTGAAGTTAAGTTGGATTCTGTTTGCCTGATGGTCTGCCAAGGACTTGAACTGCGTCTCATTATGTGGAAAGGCCAGTGGGATTCATGAGGAATATTGAGATAATAATTGCATGCTGAATTATAATGTATTGGTGCAGGCTGATTGTATGCCTGACAAGATAAAGAGTATTGTGCAGATGTGTATGCCTGCCTAGTGTCTTCTGAGTGTTTATTGTGATCAGAATGGACAGTGTTAATTCCAGACTATTGAGTCTGATGTTGTTAAATGGCCCAAGCATGCTAAGAAGGAATGAATATATGTGAGTTTCCGTGTAGCTGATGAAAGGCGTTATCTCATGGCAAGCTGATTCCTGGCCTGTGTTTATTGGTATGTGTGAAAGAGACAGTATTTCCTTGTGGCGGCCTCGGGAGACAAAATCCAATCTTTAGCATAGTGGAGTTCAACATTTCTTTACAGCTCGTAATCTACCCGGAAGTACATGACGGATGACCGCGCTGTTGAGCGCTCAAACGCAGCAGAAGGAGGCAATGTTGCCCATTGCTTTCTTCATGATATCAAAGATTATTTATATGTTTTTCCCTTACAGGATGGTTTTTACATTTTTATTTGTGATTGTATACCTT
Source organism: Anabrus simplex (assembly GCF_040414725.1). Classification (NCBI taxonomy): domain Eukaryota; kingdom Metazoa; phylum Arthropoda; class Insecta; order Orthoptera; family Tettigoniidae; genus Anabrus; species Anabrus simplex. The sequence goes on along the minus strand of NC_090265.1, from coordinate 1,120,254,634 downwards.
GTCTCGTTGTTTTTAAAGGGAACAGCCCGAGTGCTGAAGTATTGTTGGTTTATCTAGTTCTGTCTAGATCTTTTGCTGTGAACCGGGGTTCACATTAGAAGCAGTGTAGCATTTAAGACTTTACTCGATATCCGATGTATATATATGTTTAGTTTGATTATTTTGATTTGTTGTAAATATAGTGTAGGATTTGCCCCTAGTATTTTGCATAACTTACCTAGCGTCCATTGCGTCTTAATTATTTTTCTTTTCGTCGTAACTTTTTTATATAATGTAACTTTTTATTTAATTGTAATTTCGGCGACTCTCGGGATTAACTTAATTTTGAAACCGTATCGTTGGGATGCGATAGTGTGAAACTCCATACGGAAATACCACATGGCAGTGTTTGCGTACACTTGTTGCCATACAACATAAACATTGGACTATTAGAAGAAATTCAGTCTTGATTTATATAAATGTTCTCTGTTGAACTTGTTTTGTTAATGTCAATTTGTATAATCATTCAATTAACGTTTCTATTTTCGATTTATTTTAATACTTTGCGTTCATTTTGTTTTTACAAATTATTATTTTTCTTGATTCAATTATTTTTATGTGATTTGATCGGGGATATTTATTAATAAATCCATCTTACCCCCTATGTTTGTTTCTCATTCGTGTTATACCTCCATTTCCTGTCATTGATTGCTATTTTAGTGTTGAACTTCGACTTTTTATCCTGACCCAATCGACAACCAACCCACACTCTGCCCAACCCTGAGTTAGTCGGTTGTTCATACAGGAATGGAGGCATCGTCCTAGAGGGTATTTACCCCTGGGTAGGGTACATATATATGTGGCGCCGCAACTAAGGGCAAATAGACACTTTGGCGTATGTTCGTATCCCGCTGGGAGTATTTTTGTGTTACCCAAAGATGTCTAGGTTGTTCTTACAAATTTGGGCAGGTCAAATTGAGATTTGCGAGAGTGAATGTGATTTGACAAGCTATTCCGAAGGCTAGATAGGATTAGGATCATGGTTCGAAAGCTGGAAGAGACCAATAATTGGTATCCAGATAATTATTAAATTTAAGAAAGGTAGATAGGTAATTTCGAACCATAGGCGCAACTTAGGAATCTGGCAACCTAACGTTCAGACAACTTGAGTCTAGAGTCCCATGTACAGTGCTACGAATGATAGTAGGCGGACATGAAAGGGCAAGATTTCATCGGAAATCGTGTGTTTAGAAAATAGAGTAAAATCTAAATGCATTACGTTAGGAACATCGGCAAAAAGTTTGATTTAAATCATGTTAGGAAGAATGGGAAACATGGCCGATAAGTAAGGCGTGTCGTAGTAATAAAAGAACTCTATTTGAGTCAGAGAACTATAAAAAGATTTCTCTAATGAGGTAAAGTGGTCGATGACGTGTCCTTCAGACATGTGTTGATCTTGACATAGCCTGGGATTTGTGTGCAGATCAAATTTCAATTGCCAGTAATGATAATTTTATTTGATTTAGAGTAAGGCTAGGAACTTAAGATCGCCTCAGTCTTAAGAAAATGGTGATGATATTTACAATGAATGGTGATGATTCAAGACTGGTAGACCTATGCTGGAATATTAGTCTGGAATCGGAGGTATTTATCGTAAATATGGTCCAGTACTGTTGTCTAGTACTTAGATTAGAGCCCAAAAGACAGGAAAATTAATAATGTTTGGATTAAAAGAATTTGGGGCTACAATATTAGTAATTTCTTTTTAAAGTTATAATAACGCGTTTGTTTGTTATGCGCGGTAGAAGATAAATATCCCAAATCATAGGAAGCTTCTATATGGCGAATTTTGAGGCCATGTTTTCTTGGTATATGATTAACGTAAATCATAGAAGCTTCTCAGTAAAATAAATGGTTTTCGTATGGAGTACACAAGATACGGTATAGGATACTAGGTAGTGGCGAGCATCCCTGCGTTTTCTCGAATACGTATTTGGTATGGCGTTGACGATGAAGGAGTTGTTAGAGGAGATGGACAGGAGGGCAGAGCAGGCCGAGATGAGGGAGCAGGAGCGTATGAATGAACTTTCGAGTAAGTTGGAGGAGCAATTTAAACAAGCGGCGGATAGGTCAATGGAAGAAACTAGGGAACAATTTAAACAAGCTGCAGATAAGACTGACGAACAATTTAAACAAGCTGCAGATAGGACTGACGAACAATTTAAACAAGCTGCAGATAGGACTGAAGAACAATTAACACAGGCGGCGGAGAAAACTGAGGAGCAACTTAAAGTGGCGACCAATGAGTTACAGGGGAAAATTGACTTCGTTCGTACATGCTGTATAGAAGGCATGGGAAAATTAGAGAAACAGTTAGAGACAGTAGAACTTAAAACACAGACGCAAATTGAAAAGATTAGAGATTCTGTTGAGGAAATCGCCGATCGGGTGACAGAACGGTTCTAGGACATTTCGTACCACGGACATTTCGTACCACCGGACTTTTCGTACCACTTGACCGGCTGATTACCTGCGAAGTGTCAGATAATTACTTTAAAATATTTAAGAGAGGACATTCTGTACCACTTGAAAGAGTGGGAATTATTCCGAAGTAAAAACGATATCCTAATGAATGTATTCATGTGTATATCCATTGTCCACTACTGGCGCATGAGTCTTCTCATGGTGTGACTACTACTCGGGCGCAACTGATCTAACTGCCTCACATGTTAATACTTATCCCGTATTCGACATTCGCTTCTTCCACCTTTCAGTAGTTTCCTGTCTCCGCGTGACCTTCAAACCCATATTGGCCAGTTCATCAGAATCTTTTATCTAACTTGATACTGAAATAATCCGGTAGTTTATAAATATTAAAAATAACAGTAATATTACCCATCCTCATGCTCGTCAGGCACATTGTGCCCGAACATGATGTATATTTCTATTGTATTGTTTTGTTTCAGGATGTATACTTCAAAAAATCGACTTTCTTATGACCATATTTAGGTAATCATCCGCGATAGGCATAGTTCAAGGAGCAATTATTCAAATAATATAGAAGTTTTCTTCAGCAAATGTTGTAAATTATTCTTGTTTCTGATTTCTAAAGTGTGTCTGTCAGGCTCATTATGTCCGCTGGCGTGGAAATGGAATTCCAATTTGACATCAAGTGGTACGGATTGTCCTGGCGTAAATATTTGGGGATTATGGGAAAACTGTTCGCAGGTAGATAACGATCTAGGTGGTACGAAATGTCCTCGAAAATCAAGTGGTACGGAATGTCCGTGGTACGAAATGTCCGGACACCGACAGAACACATGACTAGCACAGATAAGCGGCTGGGAGACTTATCGCATACATTAGAAGAAGCTACAGCACAGATTACACTCCAGCGAGGCGCGATTGACAAGTTACGGATTGACACGGAGATGAGGTTGGAAGAGTTCACCGTGGACATCAGTAAACAAATTACTGAAGCTCAGCAGAAAACGGAAGACAAAATTGATTTTAAACTTAAGATGAAGCAAAAGGAGACTGAGGAAAGAATGAAGGAAATAGAAACTCAGATTCGATTGGAAATGAAGGAAGATATCACGAAGACAGGCAAAGAAGTCAAAGATATGATAATGGCTGATCGGGAAAGGAACAAGGAAGATCTACAGGTACTTGGTTAGAGTCTGGAGACGTGGACAGAAGTTTCACAGAAAAATCAAGTGAAGATAGAGGTTGTTGAGAAGGAAATCGCCTATATGAAGGATAAATTAGAATTGTTGGATTTACGAACGGACAAAGAACTTAGTAAACTGAAATGTACAGTTCAAAAAACTATTATAGAGAAGGCACCAAGTCAAGTTAGCGATAACGTTGCGTTGAGCGATCTTCTACAGATACCACGTCAGGAGGTCCATTGTTCAACTCCGAATGAAACACATAATGTTCCTATTTACAATATTCTGCGGAGCAATGAAGAAAAACCACGGAAGTATACAGGAAATGATGAGAGAACACCTAAAGCTTTCTTGCGTGAAATTGATGACTTCTTAGCAGATTACAAGGTACCACCAGAGCGTAAATTAAGGACAGTAGAAAGATTTCTAGGCGACTCCGTGGCTGAATGGGCGAATGCTTTCCGTTATACATTTACTACGTATGAGGAGTTTAAAGAGGCATTTCTTAAAAAGTTCTGGGACGTATCTACGCAGCAATCACTGAGAATGGAATTGTATTCACGTAGATATCCGGCCACGACGCCAACAAAGTATTATCCTTTTTTCATTTCTCAGATGCTCAAATTTCGTGACTTAGACATGCCCCCAAGCGAGAGCGAAATTATAGCAGCAATCTCTCGGCAACTACCTCTTGAAGTGCAGAGGACATTAATTGCAGCTAATGCCAAAACTGCAGCAGAGGCGGAATTGACTTTAAGACAGTTAGACTTAACATCTAGTCAAAACCAGCCAAGGTTGAGGCATGTTGAGGCTATCCATACGGTAGGGGTGGAAGAAGGAAGTAATCCACCGAAAGTAAGGAAGAGAAATGATTATCAAAGCTTAGGGACTCAAACAGCGACACATGAGCAAACCAACAGGAGTGATGTACATCAGGATGGTAATTGGCAGCGGAGAGATAGAAGAGATGTTTCGAAGAAATAATTATCAAGGTAATAGCCTAAATCAGCGAGGATACAGCTATCCAAGCGGAAATAACGGGAGGACCTATAGATACAAGTATCGAAACTATGGTGGACCCAGAAGACCATATTATCGTTGGAACGAGAAGGAGCGAAACCCCAGAGGAGGAAGAGGCAATTACCAGGAGAACCATGACCAAAGAAGAGAAGAGTCAAGACAGTGCGTTGAAGAGTTGAGAGGAAAAAGGCAGGAGGAAGACCGGTGGAGAGGAGCCATACAAGCTAATGGTAATGAAGAATGTCATGGGGCTGAAAGCGTTGCGTACAGGGAATACCGTGTAAGGCAACAGGAAAATAGGTTGAATCCTAATGCTCCTAATTATGAAAACCGAGGGACGGACAACAAAAAAGCACAATAGATGATGAAGAAGATAGCCTGGATTTGACCAATGGGAATAATAATGGTTGGACCGTAGTCTCCGTGGACAGTTGGATTGTAAGACCCGAGGATTTATTGGAAGAGGAAGTATCACAAAATTATAATTCTGTAAAGCGCTTACCCGTAATATATACTAGAGCTGGTCATTTACGAGTGAAAACTTTGGTGGACACTGGAGCGTCGATTAGTGTGGTATCTCAGGCATTAATTAACGAATTGAAATCACGAATGAAGGTACTCACTATTCCTATATCAAAATTGAAAGTCAGGCGAATTGTACCGGACAAGACAGCTGTGTGTAAGGAGCAGGCTCTTTTGGATATTCAAATTGGAAATTTAACTATGTCACATCCCTGCGTAATTCTACCAAAGATGGAATTTAATTTAATTCTTGGTGCAGATTTTCTTGGAGAATACAATGCCTTGATAGACATGGGAAACAATAACATTATTTTCCGAACACAAAATTCTAGTGAAGAGTTGAGATTAGACCAGGTTGAAGAGAATGTTGGAGATGAGAGAATTTGGACAGCAACTGTAACCGAGGGAAAAGAAGAACCTTTTGAGTTTCCAGTAAATTTTGTAGAAAACTGTAATGAACTCGTAGAATATTTTGAGGCCATGACGTTAAATTTAGAAGCCGAGGAGGATGAAAAATTTTCAAAATTGTTACCAGAGAAGTTAGCGGAAGCACCAGTGAACGAAGAAGCCCGTGGGAAAATGAAAGAAATTTTAGAACAACATAAGACTGTATTCGGATCAAAACCAGGAAAAATACCTAACTACAAGTACAAAATTATCGTGAATAACTGGGAGCCATTTAAACAGAGGCCATATCCCATTCCCGAGAAGATATTCCCTCAGGTGAAGGAATTGGTAGATGATATGGAGAAGAATGGAGTCATTACCAAATCGCCCACACCATTGTTGAGTCCGATCTTGGCTGTTCCAAAAGCAAATGGTTCTGTTAGGGTATGTTTGGACGCACGTGAGGTTAACAAGCGCTTAGTCCCCGAGTACACGCAGGCTCCAGCAATAAAGGACATTTTAAAGAGGTTCGGAGGCATGGAATACTTCGGCACCGTTGATTTAACTTCATCATTTCATCACATTGAATTACATCCAGAATCTAGTATGCTAACTGGTTTCGTGTTCAACAACCAGACCTATCACTTCTGACGTTTGCCCTTTGGTTTGAAGAACTCAAGTTCCGCTCTTATCCGTGCATTGGAAGACAATTTAAGTCCAGACATAAAATCATTTACTATCATCTACATCGATGAGATAATTTTCTGTTCGAAAACAATCGAGGAACATTTGGACAAAATTGACCGACTCTTGGCAGATCTTAATCGCTGCAATTTCAAGGTAAATCTGGAGAAATCTCATTTTTGTAGTAGGAGTACCTTATTTTTGGGCCATGTCATCGATGGAAAAGGAATCAAGCCTAATCCGGCGAAGATATCAGCAATACAAAATTTTCCGAAACCTACCAAAATTAAGCATATCAGGCAGTTTTTAGGACTTTGTCAGTTCTTTTCAGACCACTGTAAATCATATACAGACACTGTAGCACCATTACAGGAGCTTTTGAAGGTGAATAACAGATGGAAATGGGGAGAGGACCAAGATGTGGCTTTTAGAATGACCAAAGAAATGCTGGCGAATGCAGTGAAGCTAGGCTATCCTGCATATGACCGTCCTTTTATAATTCAAACAGACGCTTCAAATGTGGGCATAGGAGCGGTTCTGTATCAGGAAAATCGAGAGAACGAACCCAGGATCACTTATTTGGCATTCACAAGCAGGAAGTTACGTAACCATGAGTTAAAGTGGACTACAACGGAACTAGAAATGCTGTCTATAGTAGTTGCCCTAGGTCAGTGGAAGAAGTATATTTATGGATTTCCGATCATCATTAGAACGGACCATAAGGCACTAACTTTTATCCTAAAATCCAATGTAGGTAGCGATAGGGTGTACAGATGGTCATTATTTGTGCAACAGTTCGATCTGACACTAGAACACTGCCCAGGCAAATTGAACACCGTGGCAGACGCACTCAGTCGAAACCCGGATGAAGTTGAGGCTACTGTAAATTTGGCAATGTTGGGCGAAGAGGACCAAAACATTTTGGACAAATTACCAAGTTTAGGCCAAGAGCAGAAAAATTACGGACCAACCAAATTACTGATTGATTACTTTAATAAGGAACTCGAACCCGGCACCCCAGGTTTCATCGAGGCACAAAAGAAGGCATCCCAATATCACTACTTCAATAACCTTTTGCATAAATTTATTGATGAAGAACACACTAAATTTCGTATTGTTGTTCCACCAGTGTTCCAGATGGACTTGATATGGTTAGGGCATCATACCACTGGACACGCGGGTATTGAGAAAGTTACAGCCACTTTACAAAAAACTTTTATTTGGCCAAGGATGAGGCGCATGATTCAACAAGTCTTGCGAACCTGTGACACATGTCAGCGTATCAAACCTAACACTTTCCTATTAAAACAGCAACCAAGAGCTGTATTGCCCACAATGCCCAGGAAACTGTTCGCAATTGATTATTTTGGAGCGTTACCTGCAGGACGTCGTGGTGTGAAATACATTTTAGTATGCATGGATGTATTTTCTAAGTATGTAACTTTGTGTCCCGTACAAAAGGCCAACACGAAATCCGCACTACACCAGATTAAAAATAAGATCATTCCGTGAATGGGTAAGCCAGAAAGCATATTAAGTGATCACGGTCCACAGTTCACCTCGCCTGCTTTCAAGAGGGAGCTCGATAGGATGGAGATAAGACATGTGTTGAGTTCAGTGAGACATCCGGAATCTAACCCGAGCGAACGTGTTATGAGAGAGATAGCAAAGTACTGTCGGATCTTCATACCAAGAGAGCACTGGAAATGGCCAGATGTGGTTCCAATTATCATGGAAAGCATTAATTATACCAAGCATGAAAGTACCGGACAGATTCCCAGTATCATTCATCTCAATGAATACCCCCAACGTCCATGGCACGAGAAAATTCAATGTCCGAATGACACAAGGCCGTCTGCAGAATTATGCATACGAGAGACTGCAGAAAAATTAAAGGCTCAGGCAGACAAGAGGCTACGCAGAAGCAGAAACAAGCGGTTTCATAGACAACTGCGGGTTGATGAGCTTGTACTGGTAAAACGTCCTCAGAGCTCAGATGTGTCAGCGCGCTTCTGTCAGAAGTTTGCTGAATTGTATATAGGTCCATATAAAGTAACCCAGGTATATGGAAATAATTCCTACAAAGTTTGTAGCTTAGACGGATCTACGGAGAAAGTTTTCAATGCCTCAAATCTCAAGCTTTATTATCCTAGAGGTCAAATTAGAACAGATGACATCCCAGAAGGAGACGAAGAAGAAGAAGAAGGAGAGATGGCAGAAGATGAGAGTGAAGATGATGGAGAACAAGAGGAAAACCCGAATGATGAACCTGTGATGGTGGATGCAGATGACCCAGAAGAAGACCCGGAGAATGTCAACTTCGCGCAGATGGAAAGAGACAATTATTCGGAAGAAGAAGATTGTAAAGAGTGTGGTGGCGTGCAGCGACGTTTTCACGCGTTACTTATAATAATAATTATAATTTCGTGTGGCTATTTCTAGCCGAGTGCAGCCCTTGTAAGGCAGACCCTCCGATGAGGGTGGGCGGCATCTGCCATGTGTAGGTAACTGCGTGTTATTGTGATGGAGGATAGTGTTATGTGTGGTGTGTGAGTTGCAGGGATGTTGGGGACAGCACAAACACCCAGCCCCCGGGCCATTAGAATTAACCAATGAAGGTTAAAATCCCCGACCCGGCCGGGAATCGAACCCGGGACACTCTGAACCGAAGGCCAGTACGCTGACCATTCTGCCAACGAGTCGGACACGCGTTACTTGATATCTACTACAACATCCGCCAAGATAATGATAGACTATGGGAAGAGAATACAAATTTGCGAGACGCCAAATAGTACTAAAGGAAAGAGATTGCATATATCCTGATGATATTAAATAGTCAAATAATACATTAAGAAAAAACATAAATACTCCATATTCATTTTTTCCCTGGGTAAGAGAGGGATGAGCCGTATTCTCCCGGCCCATAATAATAATTGAAATATTATTTGACCAAATATGTGAAATTTATTCATTAAATTTATAGTCTAACATGTTAAAGCATCGTATCCCAAGATAGTTGATACCGGATGTTGAGCAAGACAGTAAGTCGCTGGATATTGCTTCATATTTCCGTATGACCGTGAGAAAAGATAGCGTACCCAAGCGCTGGCAAGGATCGACACGTGTATTAGATGCTGACCAAGCAAGATATTTCAGCCAATGGGAACTTAGGGATTTGGCAAACCTGGAGGCTACACCGCGCCAAATCTCCATCCCAGGATGACCAACGTGATCTGTGGATAAAGTCAGTTTCTGTAGATAATCGGTTTTCAACAGTTTCTGAAGTCAGATATATTTGGAAATGCATTATAGAAATTAGTGGAAGAGATTTGCTAGTGTTTGAGCTGTGTTTTGTAAATATATCATAATAAGTATTGTATCGTCATACATGACGAACTCTCTGATTGGTGGTTGGTTCAGACACCCGGGAACCCCAGCATTATTGGCGTCACCGAAGCCTCCTCAGTAATCCAAGCTCTGGAGAGCGTCATTCCGTAGTGAAGATTTGAACGGTGCGGATGCACTAATTCCGTATTTCCGTAGCAAAGATTTGAACAGTGCGGATGCATTAACTCTGTGACTGGTGTTATTCCAGTAATAGTAACTGGTTCTCATTGATACTTTAAATTGTGCAGTCGCAATATTTTTGGCAGAGTTTACTTTCTATTGATAAAGACGGTGTTCAGTGACCGCTGAGTAACAAGTGTAGTGGAAACGTGCTATTGTTTCACTATTTCGCGACGGGCGCGTATTCGCGTGGAACTTCCGTACCGAATCGTGGGCTGCTTTTTAAACTGTATTTTTACCCTTTAAGTGAAGTGTGTAATATATATGTGAATCAGTGTGTTTAGCTGATCTGGTAAAAAGAAGGGTATTTCGGCTCGCAGCAGTAAGCAGCGAAGAGATTATCAACTATAACCTTCTGTGTTCCAGTGAATTATTTTCCAGCAAGATGATGGATACGCCGGCAGAGGAAGGAAGTGCATTCACACATGTTAATGCTGTGATTAACATGGAGTAGATCCCTAAATTACTGGGGATGTAAGCTGCTATCCTGGTTTCCCGAGAGTCATGTAAAGTAAGGCGCATGTATTATTTATGGCATGATATGTAAGTTATGTTAAGGTACTAGGGCAGTGTAGATAGAATTTTTATTTTCATGTAGAGTAAGCCTGACGGCATGTATTTGTTTAATTTTGTTACTATGATAGATTCGGATACGAGAATAATGCATGTTTATTTTATTTTCATTTTGCTTTATGAGTAGATGTTTGGGAAAATAAGGGATTGATAGGATCAGTTGTTGTTTATTTGTGTATATTACTTAGCGTAGGATATTCCGAGTTTTCCTTATGTATATGCTAGAAGGGCTAGATCGACAGGTTCATTTTTATATTACGTCAAACACGTATCAATTCATTTTATTTCGGTTATTCAGAGAGACAGGTATAGCTATTTTGCATGATGCATGGTTTTACAGAAGCTGCTAGAAGGAGCTGCAGAACGTCGTTGTTAAAATAAGATCTTTGAAGTTAAGTTGGATTCTGTTTGCCTGATGGTCTGCCAAGGACTTGAACTGCGTCTCATTATGTGGAAAGGCCAGTGGGATTCATGAGGAATATTGAGATAATAATTGCATGCTGAATTATAATGTATTGGTGCAGGCTGATTGTATGCCTGACAAGATAAAGAGTATTGTGCAGATGTGTATGCCTGCCTAGTGTCTTCTGAGTGTTTATTGTGATCAGAATGGACAGTGTTAATTCCAGACTATTGAGTCTGATGTTGTTAAATGGCCCAAGCATGCTAAGAAGGAATGAATATATGTGAGTTTCCGTGTAGCTGATGAAAGGCGTTATCTCATGGCAAGCTGATTCCTGGCCTGTGTTTATTGGTATGTGTGAAAGAGACAGTATTTCCTTGTGGCGGCCTCGGGAGACAAAATCCAATCTTTAGCATAGTGGAGTTCAACATTTCTTTACAGCTCGTAATCTACCCGGAAGTACATGACGGATGACCGCGCTGTTGAGCGCTCAAACGCAGCAGAAGGAGGCAATGTTGCCCATTGCTTTCTTCATGATATCAAAGATTATTTATATGTTTTTCCCTTACAGGATGGTTTTTACATTTTTATTTGTGATTGTATACCTTGTCTCGTTGTTTTTAAAGGGAACAGCCCGAGTGCTGAAGTATTGTTGGTTTATCTAGTTCTGTCTAGATCTTTTGCTGTGAACCGGGATTCACATTAGAAGTAGTGTAGCATTTAAGACTTTACTCGATATCCGATGTATAAATATGTTTAGTTTGATTATTTTGATTTGTTGTAAATATAGTGTAGGATTTGCCCCTAGTATTTTGCATAACTTACCTAGCGTCCATTGCGTCTTAATTATTTTTCTTTTCGTCGTAACTTTTTTATATAATGTAACTTTTTATTTAATTGTAATTTCGGCGACTCTCGGGATTAACTTAATTTTGAAACCGTATCGTTGGGATGCGATAGTGTGAAACTCCATACGGAAATACCACATGGCAGTGTTTGCGTACACTTGTTGCCATACAACATAAACATTGGACTATTAGAAGAAATTCAGTCTTGATTTATATAAATGTTCTCTGTTGAACTTGTTTTGTTAATGTCAATTTGTATAATCATTCAATTAACGTTTCTATTTTCGATTTATTTTAATACTTTGCGTTCATTTTGTTTTTACAAATTATTATTTTTCTTGATTCAATTATTTTTATGTGATTTGATCGGGGATATTTATTAATAAATCCATCTTACCCCCTATGTTTGTTTCTCATTCGTGTTATACCTCCATTTCCTGTCATTGATTGCTATTTTAGTGTTGAACTTCGACTTTTTATCCTGACCCAATCGACAACCAACCCACACTCTGCCCAACCCTGAATTAGTCGGTTGTTCATACAGGAATGGAGGCATCGTCCTAGAGGGTATTTACTCCTGGGTACGGTACACAAGAGCCATCTTTTTCTTCGGAAAACGTTCTGAGATTACAGTAGATTCTCCTGGCATATAAATAAAAATTTAAACACTTTGAAATAAACGATAGGCATGAGGTTGACCAGCCAATTGTTCACCTCTATAATAAGGTCAACAATGCACGGAATATGTCATTCGTATTACCAGAAATCCCGCACACTTGGCTACGCGCGACAAGGGTGCTGGTCACATTGTTAACAATGACAGTGTCAGCAGATGTAATTTACCGCCAAGTAGCGATCTTGCATCTTGCTATGGGGTCCAGAACATCTATAATAATAATAATAATAATAATAATAATAATAATAATAATAATAATAATAATAATAATAATAATAATAATAATAATAATAATAATAACCTAAATCCAACTGATATCAACCACCCTAATAATAATAATAATAATAATAATAATAATAATAATAATAATAATAATAATAATAATAATAATAATGTTCTGGACCGTCGTCAAATGTGCAGACCGCGCTGGAAACGGATAATGACTAAGAATGCAGTCCAGCCGCGGGTTCAGCACCGCCAAGACACCCAAGAGGACACCACGCCGGATCTCCTCAAGGATTGATCCATACTAAAAATTCTTATAGGAAAATATGGCAAAGATTTAGGGACCCAACTGACCGGGTGGAATACCTGGACCTAGCCCGGGAAGTACGAAATCGATTGCTGGAAAGAAAGATTGAAAAATGGGAGGACACTTGCCGTAATCTATTAGAAAACGAGTCAGATCGCGAATTTTGGCGGATTCTCTCAGATAATCAGTCAGATCGCGAATTTCGGCGGATTATATATAAAACAATAAGCATTCAATTATAAATTTCAGTATAATACCGTAGCGAAGCACGGGTATCTTGCTAGTGGTACATATACCAAGACTTCGTGCATAACCTCCGCGCAAATTTTTGAATACTGGTTTAGATTACACTGGAAACTTGCAACCTGGTGGAGTAGATCAGCACTGAAGTCTTATGTTTTTTGTTTCTTTGTTTGTTTCTTGTTTTTATGCTAAGTCTATCAACTGAAGCGTTCATTGCAGCATTCCAAAGAAGTTTTGCCAAAAGAGGCAAGTGTCTTCATCACTATTCAGACACAAGCACTAATTATTTTTTTTCAAGCAAGGTTATGAGAAAATTGTTGCAAGCGACTGATTTCCAAAATAATCTGCAGAATATTAAACATAATCTTGTGTTTATATAGGCTTTTTCCGTGACTGTACATTAATTTTTAGGACATAATAAAACACTATTACCAGTCACAAGTTTTATTAAATGGTATCTAGACCCACCCGTATTGACAGGTTAATCAGAGTAAAGGTACGTTTACACTAAGTGGAATATTCGAAAAGCGAATGTTAGTTGTGTTGATTACTGTAGACTATAAAGGCAACATGGTCTCCACCCATTATTTTCTTTGCACTTAACTGCCCGAAACAATGTAACGCAAGATATTGATACACACATAGGATACGTAACTCCGTCGTTGCTGGCGTACTGAATTTTAGGCCAATTCTACATTAGAGGTATTTGAAGTCCATCATTTAATCTAATGCTTCTTTGCACACCACAGTCATTGTACTGTTACCATGAGCACAAACGAAGAGCGATTTACTGCTACAAACACGGTACTATGAGACGTACAGTTAGCCGGTTGAGATGCAGCTCGACTCGAGGTCATGTCCTGTAAACTCAGAGTCTGACCCTGTGACTGATTGACATTCAGCACGAAGCACAGGCTGACAAGAAACTGCAAACGGAAACAGCTATGTAAACTAGGTTATTGTCTTATGGTGGATGTGTGTGCTACAGTTATTACTTGAGTGTAGGGTTAGGATAGGTGGTCTGGTACTCGAAATGTGGTACTGCCTAAGCACTTCCCTGGAATATGGGGAAATCCACGTGGAACTACCATACTATCAACGGCCCGTGTAGGCATCCAGATTCAAACTTCTGGTCTCTGAAGAATATGGTGATTAAGGACTTTAACACATGAAGTAGGAAGAACGCTCCGTAATTTTCCAGTAACAACAGATCGGCACTACGCGCACCCGCTGCTAGACAATACCCACGTGAACTACAGACTGGAAAACATTCCTTCAATAATATCTCTTATCGAAAAATTCTGCATGAAATACCTTTTGAAAATACACTGACTTAGCAAATGTCATGGGATAGTCACCTAATAGCGTGTGGGGCCTCCTCTGGCCCTGCGAACTGCAGTGAGACGCCGTGAAAGTGAGTCGACAAGTTCCTGGTAGTCCTCTGGACGCAGCTGACACCAAATTGTTTGCAGAGCGGCCGCCAATGCTGGTCTGTTCGTGGGTGCAGGATCCATGGCGCGGAGCCTGCGTTCCAGGACATCTCAGATATGCTCGATAGGGTTCATATCGGGGCTCCTGGATGGCCATGGCAGTCGTTGTACCTCTGCTGCATGTTCATGGATCCATTCCCTGGCGACGTGGGAGCGATGTGGCGGCGCGTTATCATCTTGAAACACCGCAGAACCGTCTGGGCGCTGGAAGGCCAAAAATGAGTGGAGATGGTCTCCGAGCAGCTCAGCATAGCGTGTGCCATTCAAAGTCTCTTCCAGAACAACTAGGGGGCCCAATCAATACCAGTAAAATGCACCTCAGACCATAACAGAGACACCAGCTGCCTGGACCATACCTTCGAGCCAGGCGGGATCCATCGTTTCCTGTGGTCTGCGCCATACACGGTGCCTCCCATCGGCATGGTGCAGTTGAAATCGTGATTTGTCCGACCATGTCACGTTACGCCATTGTTCCAGTGTCAATCCCTGGCGACTGGCGATAAATGCGCGTCGTTGTCCCCTATGACGTTGGGTTAACAGTAGCACCCGTGTGCGGCGCCGGCTCCCAAACCCCATACAACCCATATTCCTACGGATTGTCCACTGGGAGACGTCTCTAGCATGGCCTGTGTTGAATTGAGCCGTGATTTGTTGCACGGTTTGCCCGTCTGTCACTATTGACAATCCGTCTCAGATGTCGCCGATCACGGTCATCGAGGGTGGCTGGACGGCCGGTCGTTCGTCTGTTGTGGACGGTGGCACCCGCATTCAACCATTCACGATACACCCTGGACACGGTTGATCGTGTGAAGCCGAATTCCCGCACCACTTCCGAAATCGCACTTCCCATCCGTCGGGCACCGACCAACATACACCGTTCGAACGGTGTCAGCTCACGACGACATTCCATGTTACACCTGTCACATGCACAGCCACTGCTCACAAGGTCTCCTATAGAACTGCCGCTAGCACAGGGGGCGTGTGGTGCGCAGACAACACACCTGCGCATCAGTGCTCCGCTATCCCATGACATTTGCTCAGTCAGTGTATATTTCCGTTAAGGTTGGTAGATTTCCATTAAGGTTTGCCTTCGATATTTTGTGAGTGAGTAAATTCACTGTTTCCGCCTTCCTATAAGCCCCAATCCATTCAGGGATGTTTAAATCGAGTTAAATTTGAAATAACATAATACTCGTAACATCCTGTAATGGCAACCACGTCCCAGCATTCGATTTGTTTATACGTACGAGCCAGATTTTCAGAATAAGTTAATGATGGAAAATAACAACTAAATAGTTATTCTAATGATGATAATAATCTTCTTCAAGTGCCATGTCCGATCCCCCAGTCGTTGGCGATCACCCCGGCGAAAGCACCCCTTTCTTTAGCCAACTTGAAGAGTTGTTCGGTGTTGTTGATGCGAGTCCATTCTTTGATGTTTTGGAGCCATAGTCTACCAGCTCCCCGCTTGCCTCCTATCTTTCCTTGTAATATGAGGTGTACTCTCTACCTCGTAGAACTTGGCCTAAATGAGCTGTTTTCTTGGCATTGATGATGTTTGCTAGCTCATGCTCAGCTCTAGCTCCCCTTAACACTTCATTATTGGTTACAAAATCTGTCCAGGCTATTCCGAGCATTCGCCTATGTAACCACATTTCAAAGGCCTCTAATCTGCTCATGGAGGAAGCTTTGACATTCCAGGTCTTTACTCCATAAAGCAGTGCTGACCAGACGTAACATCTCAACAGCTTTTGCCTGAGTTGGAGATTTAGATCATCATCACAAAAGAATGGCCTTATCTTTTGGAAAGATGATATCTAAATCTCAATAAGGCTTCTGATATATTTTCCATGGTCCATATTGTCTGTTATGGCGCTCCCAATGTATGTGAACTGATGACGATGATAATAATAATAAGAAGAAGAATAAATAATGTGTCCTTAGTTTAGTGAAGTTCGGCTCAATGGCTAAATGGCTAATGTACTTGCCTTTAAAAATGGGTCCCGGGTTCAATTCCCACCGAGTCTGGCATTTTAACCTTAATTGGTTAATTCCTGTAGCTTTGGGGCTTGGTGTGTGGGTGTGTCGTTTTCAGCATTACAATTCACTGCTAGAGTGCATCCTCAGAGACACTCACAGTCCCCTATAGGCGTCAAATCGAAAAGAAAAACGTCCTCTCCAGCGGCTACATCCCATTATTATTATTATTATTATTATTATTATTATTATTATTATTATTATTATTATTATTATTATTATTATTATTATTATTATTATTATATAGTCTACAGAATTTACGAACGGGGTAGCCGGAACAACCCTGGATGTGTACTAGCAGGAGTGATAAGGCTGAGTGTCTTCTCGGAATCCACATAATTTTATCACGAGAAAATTTCACCCTGCAGTCGAAAAAACGTCGTCAGATTCAAAAACCATCATCTAAGCTAATTTGTGCCATCACACAGTTAATTGTTAGTATTATCTCCTTCGCGAATTTCTGGGTTGTTATCGACAAACAATTAACCATCAACTTGTGAATTAAATTCCATAAATGTATTACTTAGAGGGGCATTTTAATAATAAGTTCTTTCGCGGTGTCACGAAGCGGAATTACAAGGCACTGTTGATCAATTATGGAATTATTGTAGGTTAAGGAAACAAAGACCTGCTCGGATGTTGGGGTTCAGAATTTAATAGCTTGTCAGACAAGACTTAATCCGACAAGTATCACAACCTCAGAAGAAAATTAGATGATATCGGTGATGACACCATCGCCTAGTGCCTAGGCGTGGCGCTGTCACTTGACCGCACCGCGACGCGCCACCCGGGACCACTGACCGGCCACGATCGATCTTGACGTCATCAACCGACGACCAATAGCATGGAAGAAATAGAATATGCCTTCATGAGAGATGCAATGTTGTTATGTTTTCCATATCACGTAGAATGCGAGTATCCCTCAGAAGGGAACTTTTAAACTTCACATTTATTTCCAATTGCGCGTCTTTTTACAGATAAATAATAATCGAAGTGTCCAGGAAGCTCTCCACAATTCATTGTACAGGAACCAACTCTACCAAGTAAACGTAGCGACACAGTATACAATGTCTCATTACATTTACTCACTTCGACTTGTCCCGTTGCATGTCGCAATTTCCATGTTTCATCGAGCATCCTTTATGAATCAACTTAGAGTTGTACGAATATAATAGTAATTAAACGATCTGATCTGCGAGATTTTTTCAAAAGGTAATCAAGGACTTCAACTGAATGCGACATCCTTCTTGTGGTAGTGCTCTAATCCGAACTGAATAAAATGACTGCGAACTTGTAGCCGAATGGGTAAAGCCATACCACATACTTCTTTGCTGAAGAAATGAACAGAATTCACAAGAATTTTTTTTTTTCTGGAAAGAAAGTAAACGTCAATTCCTTCTGCACTACAGACCGGAACCACTCCCCCCAAAAAAAAGCAGCCAGACTCTTTAGCCATTAGACTAGGATGCTGAAGGCCAACCTATCTACCCCAGATAGCTCGCAAAACACAATAATAAAATCAAAGACTTCAATTATATTGACCCGGGATGTCAAGATTCAACTAATATTGGTCGCGATCAGAGTCATTATTTAATGTACTGTATAAATTAAGGATCGTATACAGACTCTTCATCTGATGTTCAACTTATTGATAACCGATTGCTGGACTAGGAGCTCTCAGCGTGTCGAGCGAGTAGTGTACGTCAATTCTACACAAGGACGTAACGAATATGATGCAGTCCCGCCGGCCAAAATACAAATTCGGGCCCCGTAAAATACAAATTCAGGCCCCCTCAAATACGAGTACAATGTAGAACCTGTAAATAACTTCAAATAATTTTAATTACAGCTAGTCGGAGTATTGTAATATATTGTCAAGTTATATGAACAGAGGGATTATTTGTTTTTGTAAGATTATTAGAATTAATATTTAACAGGTTTTATTTGACTGCTCCCGTAGTTTAACGACTAAGCTGGTGAACTGCCAACCACGAATCACTTAGAAGTTTGTATTTAACTTCAATTGGTTTCCTTTTCCAGTAACTACAGAACTACATTCTTTAACCAATACCGAAGACACGGTTACAATAATTTATTCGATTACAACACAGGAAAATTTACGAACAAAATTAAATAAAAAGCAGTTCAAATTAAGTTTGAAAAACATCAAACCGCACAACTGATAAACTTATGATTAACTTGGCGCAAAGAGAACTCGTTCGAAATTGAGTTGACTGTTACAACTTCAAATTGACATCATACACAGCTATCGAATAAATTGTGTGACAAAATTAAATGTTCTGCAAAATTTGGGCATAATACTATCTCAGGCGCATAACACTGTATCAAGAAAGTACGATTTCCTACCTAAAATATGATACTTTGGTATCAATTTTCATTACTGTAACTGTTAAAAAAATGAATTGGCCTATGGCGTTTAGTGCCGGGAGTGTCCGAGGACAAGTTCGGCTCGCCAGATGCAAGTCTTTTGATTTGACTTCCGTAGGCGACCTGGGCGTCGTGATGAGGATGAAATGATGATGAAGACGACATATGCACCCAGCCTCCGTGCCAGCGAAATTAACCATTTAAGGTTAAAATTCCCGACCCTACCAAGAATCGAGCCTGGGACTCCTGTGGCCAAAGGCCAGCACGCTAACCATTTAGCCAAAGAGCCGGACACTGTAATTGTGTTTATATAATTTGGTGCAGGTCTTTTCTGAAGAGCGAGTCGCGGTGTTGCGGGAGACGGCAAGGGCAAGTATATTTTACAGCTGTGACGTGTTACACTAAACACAATAAACTGTTGCTAGATGCAACCAAGTGGCAATTCCTTTACGTACAAACTGTAAATATATATATATATTTCGACTGATTCTACAAAACAGCCCAGACCATTTCCGTGCACAGTGACGTTAGGTTAGAGTATATTATTCTTTGCGAGGAGTCTGCGGGGCCCCTTGTAGACCTGGGCCCGCCTGCACTGAAGGACCTGCAGACCCTAACTTTATCTCCCTGATTCTACAGTAGAAGGCTATATTCAGGATCTAAAGTGGACGGCGTGATTCCTTTAAAGAAGTTTAATCTATTTTTGATATTTAAAAGTGACTACCGAGCTCGATAGCTGCAGTCGCTTAAGTACAGCCAGTATCCAGTAATCGGGAGATAGTGGGTTCGACCCCCACTGTCGGCAGCCCTGAAGATGGTTTTCCGTGGTTTCCCATTTTCACACCAGGCAAATGCCGGGGCTGTACCTTAATTAAGGCCACGGCCGCTTCCTTCCAATTCCTAGGCCTTTCTTATTCCATCGTCGCCACAAGACATATCTGTGTCGGTGCGACGTAAAACAAATAACAAAAAGTGATGACTAATGTACTTCCTTGTCTATACTTTCCAAGCTTCCCATCACCCCGCAAGGCCTCTGTTCAGCATAAAAGGTGAGGCCGCCTGGGCGAGGTACTGGTCATCCTCCCCGGTTGTATCCCACGCCCCAATGTCTGAAGCTCCAGGACAGTGCCCTTGAGGCGGTAGAGGTGGGATCCCTCGCTGAGTCCGAGGGAAAAACCGACCCTGGAGGGTAAACAGATTAAGAAAGAAAGAAAAGATGACTAATGTAAGTATGCATACCTTGTCCAGATGGTCCACGATAATGATCGAAAATTTTGAGGGTCGGCCATTATTAACTGAGACATTCGTTTATAGAGAATGAGAATGGTGTTAACAGGAGACTGCGTCGCAGACTGTTGAACGTAATTGCACAGTCATTATTTAGATATAACTCAAACACACTCGGTGATGATAGTTTGAAGAGAGTCAGATGTCGAAAAGATTCGTCCACAGGGAGTCCTTCATTTTACTCAAGAGAACGCAATCCAAAGAAGCCAGAACAGAAAAATACAGTGGACCCTGTAAAACATATACTTGCATTCTTTAAAGTTCACTGTTCTGCGCCATCCATTATAGTTCTCTGATCTGTCTCCTTCCGACTACATTATCCTCAGTAAAATGAAAAACTCCCTGTGTAAGAAACTCTTTTCAACATCTGAAGCTCTTCTGTTTCCGAGTGCGTCAATGTAATTGAACATGTTTTGGTCTTGCTGCTGTGTTTTGAGAGCTGTTCGGGACAGACGTAAAGGTTTCCAACACCGCAGTCTGAAGGCTGAACTATCTTACTGCTGACCATTCACTCATATGTAGACACCTCCCCGCGGACGAAACTTTTCAACATTTGACGCATTTCAAAGTGCTATCTGTGAGTGTGTTTCTAGTGTATAACTAAATAATGGTTTTGTGTTACCATTCCCAAGCGCTCGGATAGGTAATGGCTCTAACTAGGATGTTATTTCGCTCAACCGTCTGTGGCGCAATCTTATGTCAGCGCCTAAATCTTCATTCTCTAAACTTCATTCTCTAGTTAATACTGACCGATCCTCAAAATTCGATCATATTTACTAAGCTTAACATACTGTAATTATTTTAAGATACAAAAATCCTATGCAGACTGGAAAAATTAAAATGACAATTTAATATACAGCGTGAACCGAAATTCGCGCACTCGGGCTTCGCTGCGCGACTCCTCACATGGCAGCAATAAAAAAGTATCTCACAAAAGTTCGTCCTGCGAGTATATCCGGCAGAAAAAGGACGTTGAAGAGTGGCAATCTGGCGACACTGTAACCACCTGTAGGGTAACTACCTCTGTCAGCACACATCAGTCGTGCTGTACAGTTGGTGCAGTGGATAGAGTTTTGGGTTAGCATGCAGGAGGTCGAGGGGTCGATCCTGGGTTGAGAGGTATGATTTTTATTTCGTAAAATTCAGTGGGTGTGTCTTGGTTAATCGCGAATGATCTCGAACCTTTCCTGAGGGTTTATAAACTGCGGCTTTTCACGTTTCTTGACCAATTGATCATCATCTTACTAAGTGTGTGTGTCAAAGCAGGAGGCGGGCGGCCTCTTTCTTCGGTCAGCAGTACATCTACAAGGTAATGGCCACATAACATCTTTCTTCCTTGCTAACTCCGCAGTTTAACCCCAGGAAAAGATCCGAATCGTTAACTATGTAACCTACTTTTCTAACAAGTTTAACACGAGGGAAAGATCCGAATCGTTAACTATGTAATCTACTTTTCTAACAATGTAACTTTCTGCCGGCTAATGTAAAAACTTCATAAAATCTTTTAACTGTAAATCGGAGATAGAGAGTGATGTACCCTCTCGAGCTCCCCTTCATCTTGGTTTGAGGTGACTACGCTTCATAACTGCTTTTCATCCTGTAACGTGGTAATGTAATTTCTATACGAGTCACCTCCGTAGTTTGGTAATAGCCCCTGCTTCATCGGCCTAGTGCCCTTTAGGTTTTAAGTGTTCACATCTAGGAGTGCAAGTTTTCGTCTCCATTTATTTAATGTTCGGGCCATTTATTTAACCGTTGTTCTTTTTCCATGAAAGCCCAGTAGGTTGGGCATTAAATACCCCTGTATAATCATTTTCCAATTGTAAGTTGTGCCTTGAGAGGCCAGAAATTGTAAGTTGATGTTGCCTTGAGTAGGCCTGGAAAACTGAGAGCCTGTTTGCTCCTTTTCAAAGTTTTTGTAAGATTAATGAATGCCTCTTGAAGGCTAGATGTTGTAATTTTGGAAGCAAATGCTCTTTGAATTAGGGGTTTTCTGCCATTGTATAAATTTGTGCTCTTTTGTTAATTTGAGCTAGTAGCTCAGGAAAAGTGAAGCGAGGGCTTGAAGCCCAGGATCTGTTATAACCACTAATCTGCTCTTTCCTAGACTTGTTTTATGATTGCTACTTGTACCCGTAATAGCCTACTGTAATGAAAAAACTGTTACCTTTGAAGTTCCGAAAATATAACCGTCAGTTTAAGTTTTAAATTCAATTCTTAACATTGTAGTTAGGCCCATTCACCCCAGCACCTTCTTTAACCATTTTCTGCTCCACGGATAACCCCGGAACAATTATTATTATTATTATTATTATTATTATTATTATTATTATTATTATTATTATTATTATTATTATTATTATTACTATTATTATCATCATTATTATTATTATTACCGATATTCCGTGGCTCACAGAGGAATAGAAAG
The DNA here is from genome assembly GCF_040414725.1 of Anabrus simplex. Taxonomy (NCBI): domain Eukaryota; kingdom Metazoa; phylum Arthropoda; class Insecta; order Orthoptera; family Tettigoniidae; genus Anabrus; species Anabrus simplex. The sequence continues at coordinate 1,120,231,899 of NC_090265.1, read as the reverse complement.
CGTCTGGTATAAATCGCTGGACAGGGGATCACTTAGTGCAAAAATTTACTTTTACAGAAATTGGACATTTTATTTCCTTGCTTTCTTAAATACAGATGGATTAGTTTAATGATATAACAAGAAAAAGTTGAAATTTTACTTGAGGATATTCACATTAAATAACGAGCTCGTCAGCTCCAACAATATATTGGACTTACAAGTCCTTAATCAGGTACAAAATTAATTGGGAGATACTCCCAGTCGTTAACCTACATATGAAAGAGCATAATTGCTCTTAACAGGTGCAATATTATAGAGTCGGAGCTCCAATATACATAGAGGGTAGCCTCAATCAAGCAATCGGTTGCTATTTACAATATCAATTACACTGGTAAGCCCAAGGGCAACCCCACTTAGTGTCTATACATAGGTTGCCTCATGGTGGGATTATCGATTACAAGGTTTCACAATCAGGGTAAGTACTGTTCCTCAATGGAACCTGAACGTAGACACGGTTACCCCAAGAAATATAAAGAATATACAGGGGCTTAATTACCCACACTAAAGGACTTAAGAAGGAAAAGAAAATTTTACACAAATCAGCCCCTTAAAAAGAGCAAGGAGGCGAAACACCAACACTTCTTAAAGAACACTCGGGAAGAAGCAAGAACCTTAGTGGGCTTAAGTCCCAATGACTCAGAGGCTAATCCCATAAAAGGGGGACTAAAGGGGAAATTTAAAGGCCGAGACAAGATTTTCAAAATTTAGAAGTTGAAAAACTTTAGTCACCCAGCTCAAAGCTTGAAGGGGAGAGTTCCGAGGGTCACCACTCGTGCCCCCTTACATTAAACATTTTCCCAGTAGGGAATATAGAGTCTGAAGACTGCGCATAAGGTCCTACATTTCAGCCCAAAGAGGAAATGTTACATATTAGATTTTAAGAAAACTCCTGAAATCTTTCCCTCGAACACACACGCCGGCACAATCACATGTTTAAGTAAATTCTGTCACTACCTTTTAGCGCTGTATCTTCTTTAAACCGGCCTCACCCTGCCTCCAAGCCCTGTCTAACCTCCGTCAAGCCGCACTCTCAATAACCGGAACAAATCGGACAAGACGGTCTAAAGTGCTCTCCTTAAGTAGCTCCGTAGGGGAAAGTTCCAGATAAAATTAAAATACAGAGCGCTGATAGGCTTTCCATAGACTCTTCCGGGTTTGATTGGCTAAAGAAATCAGTTACAGGCATGTGATCGGCAGATTACTTTAGAGGAAGAGCCAGGTGAAGTATTGACAACTTCGGCACATTAAAAAACAACCATCAGTAAAAAGGTTTACCAACTATAACAAATTAATTTTTTCTCGCGATTAACTGGGACTTAGATCACCAGAGATCGCTAAAAATATATGTTAGAGCCATCTAATCATCGGAGAAGGAAGTCTTAGAAAGTTTTAAAAGTTCTTGGTCACTGCCATAGATGGCCATGGAGAAATGAAATGGCTAATGGATTTTAGTGCCGGGAGTGTCCGAGGACATATTCGGCTCCCCAGGTGCTGGTCTTTCGATTTGACTCCCGCAGGCGACCTGCGTGTCATGATGAGAATGAAATGATGATGAAGATGTCGGGAATCAAACCCGGGACTCCTGTGACCAAAGGTCAGCACGCTAACCATTTAGCCACGGAGCCGGACAGCCATAGAGAAGGTGGGCAGTTTAAATAGCCGAGGAAAGTGTACCCCTGGTACAAATATTGTTTATTAATAGTATTATTTTAAACACTTTGTAACAGCGAGTGATTTGTGATTTGCTTCCCTGTAGGTATCCGTTGCCTACTTTGTAAACTGTGTGGCCTGCTAAGCGGCCTATGAGTTACAGAGCAAACTGACGTGCAAACCATCCAAGGAACTCGACAATCGATTATTGCTTCTCAATCTGGAAACATATTTCACGAGACTATGTAGTTCCAAGCGTGGTTCTAGTGTTCAGATTTTAAAATTTTCCTAATAATATCTTTCTTTCAGTTTCAACAGAGCATTATATGAACTGACGGCAACATTTAGTGACACCGGTATAATAAAATGTTTACCTCTACCACTGTCCGGCGAACAATAGCACGAGATGTACTGCACTATAGCGGACAATAAAAGGACAGGTGTGATTTTACAGCGACATTAATGTGATAACACGATTTATGACGCATGTGTTATTGCAGCGGAGTCAAGTGAGCGTGATGAAATTAATGCAGTAAACCATGGATATCACACTGAAGGCTGATGAACAATATTATGGGCCCAGTGAGTAGCAGTCGCTCTCAACAGCTGTCCCTGCGATCATGAAGAGATTTCTCTAACAGTGCTTGACTAGAAAGGACGCGGGTTTGATTACCTGTCACAAAGTCGGGAAAAAGAACTAAGAGCTCTACTTCTAGACTGAAAAATCACATAACCCTGAGGTTTATTCGTCATAGAACAGAAGTAAGTACGACGTAATTTGTTGGGTGCAGAAGTGGCCGGGAATGATCTTACCAATCTAACTCAGTCAGTACTGGTAACCCTCTGGGGCTCTCAATTTACAAGCCTGATGTGATGACTACAGGACCCCTAACTGAGTCCGGTATTGCCATCGCGTACGTCCTCCAGGTTCCCCATTCACATCTCTCCCATCCGATCTCGCTTGGTCAAATCTATTTGGCTTCCAACGCCGACGGTATTTAGATTACGCAGTCTAAGGGGACTCATTTTCATGCAATTCACGGGACTTTCCTTTCTCTTTCCGATACATTCATTCTTCAGATTGTTGCACCTCTGTTTTCTTATAATTAGTGTTGAAGATGGAGATCATTTCGCAGTATTCTCTGTAAAAATAATCTGCATTAGTGCCGAGGTGGCCTTGACCCTTTCTTTCACTCTGAACCTTCATTATCTTTAATAGAGATGGTTTTATTCCAACAATATTGGGCACGTCAATAGAAAACTGGAGGAGGGGTTCAGATATTGAGAGGAAAGTAGTCTTTATTTGCAGTACGTTTTTTTTAAATCCAGTAACCGGGAGAATAGGTAAATACTTCCCATAATAGGACTAAATCATACTGTTACGAGGATACCCGTGGAGCAGAAAGAGGTTAAAGAAGGTGCCAGGGTGAATAGGTCTATCTACAATATCAAAATCAATTTAAAACTTGAACTGAAGATCATATTTATTTTAGAACGTCAAACTTAACAATTTATCATAACAATGAAACATCAGGTACAATGACAATTTCAGAAATTGGAAAATTCAAGATTCGGACCTTGACAATTCTAGGCTACAAGCCCCTAGGTTACAATTCCAGAGATACCGGATCCAGTTTACAACTTTAATTCAAACAAGGAATCATTTACTCAAAGGCAGAAATCCCCTAATTCAAGAGCACTTGCTCCCAAAATACAATATCTAGCCTTCCAGAGGCACTCTTTACTATTACCAAAACTTTGAAAAAGAGCTAACAGGCTCTCAGTTTTCCCAGCCTACTCAAGGCAACATTACATGAAAATCTGACAATCTCTGGCCTCTCAAGGCACTGTTTACAAACTGAAATATTATTACACAGAGGTATCTAGTACGCAACCTACAGGGCCTTTGCGAAAAAAGAGCAGGATAAATAAACGGCCCGAACACACACTGAATGGAGGCGAACACAGCACTCCAGATAATGAAATATTAAAACCTACAGGGCTCTCGGCCGATGAAACAGGGGCTATTCCAAAACTACTGAGCTGGCTCGCATGGAAACATCTTTAACATATTACAGAAGAACACAGTTACAAAAACGTAGTCACCTCAAACCAAGATGAAGGGGAGCTCGAGAGGGAAACTCACTCTTTACCCCCGATTTACAGTTAAAGATTTTTATGAAGTTTTTACATTAGCTGAAAGAAAAGTTACATTTTAGAAAAGTATTGTTACATAATTAAAGCTTCGGACCTTTCCCTCGAATAAAGCTGCGGAGGTAGCAAGAAAGAATGAATTTATGTGGCCATTACCTTATAGATGTTCTGCTGACCGAAGAAAGAGGCGGCCCCGCCTCCTGCCTTAACACACACAGAAAGACGATGATCAATTCACAAGGAAACATGAAAAGCCGCAGTTTATATACCCTCAGGGAAGGTTCGGGAGCATTCAAGACTAATCGGGACATACCCTCTTAATTTTTAATGGCAGATTCAAAGTGAACAAGAAATGCGGGATTGGTTGAAAATTAATTACAAAAATTCGTGATTGGCTAGATTTAAAATTGGCGGAAAGAAAAAGAAGTGTTGCCAACCCAAAAATAAATGAACATAGATTCAGTTATGGACAACCTAGAAATACAAAACTTCTTTAAGTTATAAGTTATTTTACCTTGCACCAGAGTGCATGATCAGAGTTTTTGGTAGTGTCATGTGTGGAAAGATGCTCAAACTTCTTGATGTATAGCAAACAAAACAAGGAGAAATTCAATCAGTTTAGGGAACTTCACAATAACAAAATTCATTTTTCAGTGGTGACATCTTCTGATTAAAGTTCCAACTTCATGTGGTATCAATTTCACCTTTTGACAGATAGAGGAGTTCATTAAGGTGCTTATTTTGAATGCGCGGCGTTGAGATGTACCTCCCGATACACATACAATAAATCAAATATATCATTTCTCTTTCTTCAGACGGAGCAAACGTCTCCACACATGAACTGCAATTCACTTACCTTATAGACGATAGGAAAACGTAAAACGTCCTCCATTTTCTTAAACACTGAGAATGTTTTGGCTACTGGAGAACATAATTCTGTAAGTTATCTTTAATAACAAACTGCTGGATTTAATATTAGAGTGTACGGTAGGCAAAGTATCAACCTAATAATAGAATCATACGTTCCATAAAATTAAAGCATAAATCTAATATTTCTGGTACATATTTATATGACATGTTGCAACTATATAAAGGATGTGGATGGATTGAATATACGATATCTAGTTCACTTTCCACCTCAGTATAACGGTTAGCGCTATTATCTGCCCTGTTTCGATTTCCGGTGCTGCCAGGAATTTAAGGTTAGCGAGAGGACTGGTATTTGGTTAATTTAATAAGGTGCGTACAGCTCACTTCTGCTGAGGGTGTGCCTGAAAAAAGCTGCACCACCTCCGGACGAGGACACGAATCTACATTTACAGCTAGTTCACGGATGAAGTTATACTGTATGTGGTTTCCATACGGAAATCTCTTTATTCTAGGAGTTGTCAAACAACTGACAAATAAATATTGTGGAATGGTGACCCACTGCGTCCGCCATGCCAATGCACAACAGTGGGAAGTAGAGCAGGCTAGCCAGTTCCAACCCCACGCTCATCACCAAGGAAGGCCCACCCTCTCTCTACTCCCGTCACCAGGTGGAGGAGAGCTGCTTGCGGATTGGTCAGCGCCCCCGCCGCTGCTATCTGGATCGTCCTGCTCGCTCATTGGAGGCCTCTGGCGTTTGGAAGAATCTGGACGGCGCGCGGAGGGTATTCACCTTCGGGAAGACTCTGGAGGCGTGTCCCTTTTGGAAGCATCCAGATGGCGTGGGCCCAGGTAATTTAAGTCAGGCGCAGCCTACGGAATGTCGTTAGAGTGAGTTGCTGTAGTTCAGCTGGTGTGAGTTAGCGAAGAGTACAGTCAGTAATAGCCTGGGCTGATGTGTCGGTCTGTTGGAGGCGAGGACTCGTTCCTGTTTCCCTGACGTCGTGTGTGTGAGTCTCTTGGAGCCGGCGGAGCAGCGCAAAAGAAACACTGGGTGCCGTCGTGTGCAGGCTGCGAACGGAGTTCGACGGATTGAGTGAACAGCGGGGAATATCCCGAGCTGCGAGACTGACATGTAGACTGCTAACCGTGACAACGCTAACATGTGTGACTGAGCGGCTGAGTGAGTGTGGTGTAAGTGATCGAAGACTCTGTGTGTGTGTCATTGTAGATGGAACATGAGAAACTAAGAGAGAGCGAACCGTGTAAGTGTGAATCCTGTGTACTTGTGTAAGTTGTAAGCTCAGCAATCATGTGTGTGTAAATGTGTAGTGTTAGTGCTTAGTTAATAAATTTTAGAAATAGGTCGCTACCAGGTTCTGTCTGATTTATTAACCCCGCCAACAAGTAAAAATATATTCCTTCGTCTAGACAAAGCTATGTAGCTACAGCGTCCAAGTGGCATTAACACTTACTATCTGATGTGAAACTCGGACAACTTACAGAGGGTATTTACAATGTCTACAAGAATACCACCAGCGCTGACTTGGATAAACACTTAGAGTCGTCGAAGAAACACCAGAATCGCATAAGAGACCAATTCCAGCTGCATTGAGACTACCATAATGAAATATAAAAGAAAATAGGACAGCCTCGTCACCTGCAAGCATAACAAGCGCCTTCCAAACAAAAATGTTCTCAATTGAAAGATGGAAAACGCAATAAAGAACGATTCAAGGACGTTCTAAACCTAAGGGTCAAATTGACTTAAGCAACTGGGAGAATGTAGCGTCTGATCGATCGATGTGATGGCATATTTTACTTGGGAAACACAACATTTTGATCAACAGCGACGAAGGCACAAGCCCAATAGAATAGACTGTAGAAATAATTACGAGAATAAATTACTTCTTGGTTCTACAAAAAGAAAGAACTTGATAAACTTGATGTGCCAGCATTATGGCAGAGCTTGTGGTACTGGAATTGGTCTCTATAGCAATCTAAGAAACCATAATCGACAATATTAATACACCTGGGAAACAGTCGTTATACTCTCCATTGAGTGAATGATGTACCACCCTTATTACAAAATAGAATTATTTGTACTACACTTCTAAATTCTAAATATTTCTGCGAGTCACTCTCCACAAGTGAGAGTGATCTCATGCAGCACTGAAAGCAATATTGTACCTTGCATATCTCTTTTAATATTAATAAAACGAATAAAACACTGCTTGTTTTATGTATCTAATTATGACCCAATTAGTGAACACAAATATATATACACACATACTTGAAATTGAATGAAAACAGTTCTCTAATTGGTGGCTATATACAAAGTTTCTAGCCTTGACCGCAGATCTCCTGTTGAGCAGTCTCTGCCTGGAACGGTTGACCCTTCCGTAAAGTTGTTTGACAGCTACATCTTTAACTTCGTTACGCACGCGTCAGTCTCTTCACTCAGCAGTTCCCTTAGTTATGTTTTACACAGACCTGTTGACTATCACAACAAATGACTGCTGTTCACTTGGTTCGACTTCAGACAAGTCCAAAAACTCACACAATCACACGACTGCTGTACACTCAGCTCGACTCCAGAGAAGTCCGGCAACTCACGCAATTAACTTAACACAATTAACTCACAATCAACGTGACTGTCTCATAACACTGAAATACCTAGCACTTATCACTCGGCAATAAGCCAGAACGACGAACACTAACAACTGTTTGACATTACTCTGGCACACTACTGCAATGCACTCAACAATGACAACCAACACTCCACCAAACAATGACAATAGTTAACCAGTCCTTTCTAACAATCCACCACGACGACAGCCACCACTCACTCACGCGTTCGCGGCGAGCCTCCTTTATATATGTCAGGTGATGGAGGTCTGGTATCTGTGGGGAGCGGCCAGAATAAGAACATTCGACTTTCACCTTCCAGAAAATCCACGGAAACACCAGACAGAAGGCATAATAGAAGGAGAGACCGGTCATGCCAGCCTGTCGGGTGGAATGTCTCGGACTGACTCGCTCACTCTTTCCTTCCAGAAAATACCGAAGAGGGCTATGTCAGGGCTGACAGCCGCTTGAGCACGTAATAATAATAATAATAATAATAATAATAATAATAATAATAATTGTACCGGCAGGTACACCCCAACGCCGCCCATTTAAATCTAGCGCCTAAAAGAACTCCTCTATTGGTGAAACAGTGAAACTGAACCTGCACCAACTTATACATTTACTCAGAAGATGTCACCACTAAAATATGATGTAATTTTGTTATTGTGAAGTTTCCTGAACTGACTGTATTTCTACTTGTTTTGTTTGCCAATTATCAAGAAGTTTGGACATTCTTCCATAGAGGTCACTACTAAAAACTATGACCATGCACCGTGGTGCGAAGTGAAAGAACTTTTGATTTAACGAAGCTTTGTATTCATAAGATTTTTTACTAATTGATGTTCTTTATTTTTGGGTTGGCAATATTTATCTTTTCTTTCCGCCAGTTTTGAATCCAACCAATCAATAATTTATGTACTTAATTTTCTACCAATCACAGTCTTCTTCTTCGATTTTGAGTGTAACTTTTAAATTAACCAATAAAATTGAGAGGGTGTGGCTAGTTTAATCTTGAATGGTCTCGAACTTTCCCCGAGGGTTTATAAACTGCGGATTTTCACGTCTCTTGGCCAATTGATCGTCATCTTACTGAGCGTGTGTGTCAAGCAGGAGGCGGGAGGCCTCTTCGTCAGCTGCTAGAACTTCTACCAGGTAATGGCCACACAACATCTTTCTTTCTTTCTTTCTTTCTTTCTTTCTTTCTTTCTTTCTTGCTAGCTCCGCAGTTTAACCCGAGGGAAAGGTCTGAATCATCAATTATGTAACCTTCTTTTGTTTTTTTCTTTTCTTTCTTTGCTAGTTGCTTTACGTCGCACCGACACAGATAGGTCTTATTGCAACGATGGGACAGGGAAGGGCTAGGAGTGGGAAGGAAGCGGCCGTGGCGTTAATTAAGGTACAGCCCCAGCATTTGCCTGGTGAGAAAATGGGAAACCACGGAAAACCACCTTCAGGGCTGCCGACAGTGGGGTTCCAACCTACTATCTCCCGAATACTGGATACCTTCTTTTCAAAAAATGTAACTTTCTGCCGGCTAATGTAATAACTTCATAAAATCTTCAACTGTAAATCAGGGATAGAGAGTGATGTACCCTCTCAAGCTCCCCTTCATCTTGGTTTGAGGTGCCACGTTTTGTTTCTGCAGTGTATTAAAGTTATTTCCATACGTGCAACCTCACTAGTTTGGGAATAGCCCCTGTTTCGTCGGCCAAGCGCCCTATAGGTTTTAAGGTTTTGGAGCTCAGTCTTCGACTCCATTCAAATTGTACTCAGGCCGTTTATTTAACCTGTTCTTTTTCACTAAGGCCCTGTGGGTTGGGTACTGGATACCTCTGTGTAATAAGTTTTCTATTTTTTTAAATAGTGCCTGGTAAGGCCAGAGATTATTAGAGTTTCATGCTATGTTGCCTTGAGTAGGCTTGGAAAATTGAGAGCACGTTAGCTCTTTTTCAAGTGTTGTAAAAGTGCCTCTGGGAGGCCTGACATTGTAATTTTGGGAGCAAGTGCTCCATGTATTGTGGGATTTCTGCCCTTGAGTAAATTTGGGCTCTTTGTAAATTTGAGCTAGGAGCTCAGGAAAAGTGAAGCGAGGGCTTGAAGCTCATGATCTGTTAAAACCACTTACCTTGGATATTTCCCAATCTTGTTTAATGTTTGCTACTTGTACCTGTAAAAATTGTGAAGTTGGAAATTGTTGAAAATATAACCTTCAGTTTATGTTTTAAATTCAATTCTTGACATTGTAGTTAGACCCATTCACCCCTGCATCCTCTTTCACCTCTGCGATCCACGATAAACCACGGAACAACAACAACAACAACAACAACAATAATAATAATAATAATAATAATAATAATAATAATAATAATAATTTCGCCTGCAGCTGTCACTGGATAGACTGAGTAGTTCAGTGGTTGCTGTTGCAGGTCTCAAGCCCAGGTAAAGTAGGAGGGTTGGTTTTGACTACATGTTTGGTCAACCGGAAAAGAAACTTTAGCCAGAAGACAACAAGATGCACCTCTCGATCTCAACAATCGAGTTGTAATCTTGTGATCATACCATTATGATCATCCCTGCATGTATCTTCAACTTCCAACATTGGCATGATGGATAACACGTTATCACAGCACCTACCCCAGGCTCCGGATACACACAGTCTGGTTTCTCCCGATCATCGGTTCTGAGGGATTGGGAGCACCATGCAAAGAATAGTCGGAGTTTCTCAAAATCTCTTCACCCCAAGAAAAAGATCTTCTTGGGTACAATTAATGACAACGCCCTGCTGAAAACAAGAAAGCTTAAACAGCTCACGGACACCCAGAACAAGTTTGACATTCAAATAGCCGCACTCCAGTAAACGTGTTTCGGAGATTAAAACCATTTTGACTCTGAAGAATAAAGGATATTTAAAGGTAAAGCTGCCACCAGAATCCACGGGAAGCTAGCACAACTAGGGACAGCCTTTGCAGTACGAAAAGCAATCATCAATCCAGTACTTGACTTTACATCCCAATCTGAAAGAATCTCAGTAGGGCTACTTACTGTGAAATCGAGCAATAAAGCTTACTCCTTGATCAACGCCCACGCTAGCACAAACAATGACGACAAGGAAAACCCACAAAAAGTTGAGGCCTTCTGGGAACTTAGAACAAACCACCGGCAAGATTCCAAAACATCATGTGAAAACTTAAGTAGGTGATTTTAGCGCAGAGATTGGCAGAGAGACGAAACACAAATAATGGATTGTAGGCCATCATTCGGCACATCGGAGGACTAATAAGAACAAAGAACGCCTTATCGACTTTTGTGAAACTTTCGCTTTGAAACTCATGTCTACGTATTTTTTCAAACCTCTACACAAAATGAAAACGTGGAAATCACCAAACCCCTTATTAGAGGAATTCCAGATTGATCACGTTGCAGTCTTCAGAAAAAATTGTGAGAGATCCAAAATGTCAGAGTACGGAAGAGAGTTGCCGATACGGACCACCATCTATCACAAATCAAATTGATATCCCAACCCAACCAATCCAGACCTAAACACAATAGATCTCAAAGAGTTGACCCAGAATGCCTTAAACAGAACATCATCACCTTCTTACAAGACATACGAGAGCAGGATCCCAAGTGCTGGCCAGACCTACGTAAAACACTAAACATCAGCCCTAAAGTTAGGACAACCTCCGTGGAAACGAAAACATAGATAGTAGATAGATAGTGATAAAGTCACTGATGATTGGATGAAAACCTAAAATCAGTGGAATGGACATCAAAGAACTGAACAGTGAGAAACCACCTTAAAAGTGCATTAAATTACATCAAAATAGTCCGCCGGGAGAAACGATTCAGAATTGAGAAGGCCAGAACTTCTTTTCAGAGACTTAGGAAACTTTTGACAAGCCGTGACCTTTCCATTTCACTACGGACACGACTAATCCGGTGCTACGTTTTCAGCATTCTGTTATACGGCGTTGAGGCATGGACACTAACTAAGACCATGTGCAAGAGATTGCAAGCATTTGAAATGTAGACGTACCGAAGGATGCTGAAGATACCTTGGACAGCTAAAATGACCAATATAGAAGTTTTGCACCGTATGAACAAAGAACCAGAAACTCTCACTACCATCAAGAGAATGAAACTAGAATACTTTGGTCATATGATGCGGAACTCTAAATACCACCTTCTGCAAGTAATACTCCAAGGGAAAATTAATGGAAAACGTGGTCCGGGGAGAAGTAGGACATCATGGCTCGGCAACTTGAGCCAGTGGTTTGGGGTAACGAAGCTTACTCTGTTCAGAACAGCTATAAGCAAACAACAGATCATGCTACTGATCGCCAACGTTCTGCGAGAACATGGCACATGAAGAAGAAGAAGAAGAAGAAGAAGGGAGAAACGAGCGTATTACAAAAACAGGCTTGTAGAAATCGAGCAACAATTCCACCAAAACAACACTATGAATTGCTACAAGACCTTCCGTGAGTATTTATTCAGTTATCAATGTTTCCATCGATCAGCTGGAATATTAGAAACGAACACCAAAGAGAACTGCACAATTATATCTGACTACTTCCAAGACGCCCTCAACTTTGATACTCCAAAAGAAAGACTGAACTTCGTAAAGCTCATGCCGAACCCTGATTCACAACCCCCGACAACACAGGAAACAGCAGAGATCATCCGATCGCTTAAAAATAATAAACCGGGCAAATTGTCCGTGCGATTAGAGGCGCGTGACTGTGAGCTTGCATCCAAGAGATAGTGGGTTCGAATCACACTGTTGACAGCCCTGAAGATGGTTTTCCGTGTTTTCCCATTTTCACACCAGGCAAATGTTGGGGCTGAACTTTAATTAAAGCCACGGCCGCTTCCTTCCAACTCCTAGGCCTTTCCTCTCCCATCGTCGCCATAAGACCTATCTGTGTCGGTGCGACGTAAAGCAAAGAGAAAAAAATTAAAAATAAAGCTCCTTGAGAGTATGGCATCACCGCGAAGATGTGGAAACTAGGAGATGACCTCGTAAGCAAAATTCATGCAATTCTAGTAGAAACCTGGGAAAGTGAAACGATCCCATAGGATTGGAAGTGCGCATAAAAACACCCACTGCACAAAAAACGGCGACACGGCGGATCCAAACAATTAAAGAGGCATATCCCTACTACCGATCACATACAAAATTCTTTTTAAAGCTCCCTTAAACCGTTTAGAAAAACAGACATCACCTGATCGGCGAATGCCAAGGGGATTTCCGGAAAGGTCGATCATGTGCTCAACAAATATAAAATTTGAAGACGATATTAAGGATACGTCGAGCTACCAGCACGATCGTCACTTTTGTGGACATTAAGAAGGCGTATGATTCTTTGGAAGTACATACCGTTTTTGATATTCTAGAAGAACTCAGAGTGGACAGGAAGACCAGAGAACTAATCCGGCAAACTCTCATGAATACAACTTCTAGAGTGAAATTCCTTGGGAAAATTTCTGAGCCTTTTGAAATATGTACGGGCGTCCGTCAAGATTACGGTATGTCCCTTATTCTGTTTCGCTTAGTTCTAGACAAAGTTATTTGAGAATGGAAAGGAACGTCAAAGGTGTGAGCATCGGAAACTTGGGAAGGATAGTCAAGGTGAAATATTTTGCCTTAGCTGATGACCTAGCAATCATTACTAAGACCAGAGATGAAACCAGATACACTGTACAGAGATTACACAATACAGCACCAAAGGCAGGCCTCCACATATCGTACGAAAAAACCCAGTTCATGGAAAATCTACATCAACATGGAAAAGAAAATGCGCTAGAGATGGAAAACGGCACAGTTGCACAGGAGTCCCCCTTCAAATACCTTGGAGAAATCATACTACCATCGGGACTAGACAGTAGGGCCAACATAGAAAGAGCCACTAAACTCCATAAGGCGTACAGACTAACGTGGAATTATTACAACAGAGACATATTGCGTAATGCAAAATTACGACATTACAAGACAGTTGTTTCGCCGGAAACTTTATACGCCTCGGAAACCATATGCCTTGGAGGTCACTCTAAAATTACAGAAATTTAAAACCAATAAAGAAACACTCTTCGTAAAATGTATGGTCCCACGAGAGAAAATTGAATATGGATTAAGAGGAGAACAGCGGACCTCTTTTCATTAACTGACAGGTTCATTGATGCCATACGGAAGAGAGGTCCGAAATTCTATGGCCATATCTATAGAATGGACAGCGACAGACTCACCAAAAATTATTTAAAATTATCAACTGAAAGAAGGTTAAAATAAACTGGCTAGAAGAAACTAAGGCCGACCTCCAAGAAACGAACCTTTCGGACGACATCATAGAAGATCGTGGAGCTTTTAGCACAATAGTAGCCACGCAAAAATTCGTAGAGAAATCTAAAAACGAAAACTGATAGGAAGTGGTCCACTGAACGCAAGATGCAACAACAGTGCATTCATGAACATATTTTGGGAAGATAAGAAGGAGAAAACCATTAGGCCAATGAATAATTTCAAACACGCTTTTTAAGTGAGCATAACGAAGAAAGAAATAATAATAATGATCTTTGACTTCAGCTACCATTTACAGGCATTTTAATATGAAGCCATTTAGTCTACCTGTGTACCAATTTTACTCTACTAGACCTTTGGCTACTTTTAATTAAATTTGTTGCTAAACACCAAATGAATCCCCAGAGATCTTTTACATGCCGACATCTTGACATGAAGTGTCAAAAAACTGTTGTTCCATCTTTAAAAAATTCTGGCATGTCTAAAAGCAGAAACGTCAGGCGCGGCTGACTCACCCGGTATATTGTTTTAAAAATCATTTTCAAAATGCATTATTCTTCCAATTTTGCCTTAATATTGCGGATGTAGCTGAGTTCCTCCTATAGCATATTAGAAATTAGCCAACATTGGCCCTTGAGCTTGCTGCATTGACTAGGTTGCCAATCTCTAGGTTCGCATAAGACACTCTTGGTTAATAATAATTCTGTGTGTCTAATATTCCTATAGCTACTTTCATGTCTTAAGAAAGTAATACATTATAAAATCTACTATAATATTCTATAGGGGGAACTCAGCTAAATCCGCAATATTAAGGCAAAATTGGAAGATAATGCATTTTGAGAATGATTTCGATAATAATATACCGGGTGAGTCAACCGCGCCTGACGTTTCTGCTTTTAGACATGCCAACGAACGTCAGTGGGGTGATGGTCGATTTTCCTTTGCCGTATACCAAGCTACAGTCGCCTTTAAAGCACTTACTGCGTCATCACTGGACGACTTTTACAAAAACGTGTATGCGACAGATATTTACACAATGCATCCAACTGTCATACGGTTTTGTAAAATGTACGTGCCAATTGTAAGCTTTCGATTGGTTATGAAATTATCGCTAAAAGCAATGACATACTGATAGAAAACGTGTTTTTTTTTAAGCGTGACGTAGTTTTCCTCCAAGTAAGCTTTCTGATAAACTGGTGGCAGCGCTCACCGTAGTGTAGTAGACTAACCGCAGACGTGCTGATGTACGTTGCGTCGGTAGGTGGGTTCGAATTCCACGAGTGATAAATACTTTTATTCACATTTTAAATTTCGAGAATCAAATACGAGGCCATTCATGCATGTTGAATGTGTAGTAGCCTGACACTTGGTGTAGCCTAGCAGTCCTGGTCATTTCTTCTTCTTCTCCTTCTTCTTTATCTATTTACTCTCCAGGGTCTGTTTTCCCTCGGGCTTAGCGAGGGATCCCACCTCTACCACCTCAAGGGCAGTGTCCTGGAGCTTCAGACTCTGGGTCGGGGGATACAACTGGGGAGAATGATCAGTACCACACCCAGGCGGCCTCACCTTTTATGCTGAACAGGGACCTTGGTGGGGTGGAGCGAAGATTGGAACGGACAGACAAGGTAGAGGGAAGGAATCGGCCGTAACCTTAAGTTGGGTACCATCCCGGCATTTGCCTGGAGGAGAAGTGGGAAACCACGGAAAACCACTTCCAGGATGGCTGAGGTGGGAATCGAACCGACCTCTACTTACTTGACCTCTCGATGCTGAGTGGACCCCGTTCCAACCCTCGTACCACTTTTCAAATTTCGTGGCAGAGCCGGAAATCGAACCCGGGCCTCCGAGGATGGCAGCTAATCACACTAACCACTACACCACAGAGGCGAGCCCTGGCCATTTCTTCGCTGTGTATTCAGCAGGTGAGTATGTTGACATGCTCCTCATCTACGATGAAGCGAGACAGAACGTACGGGAAGCACAGCTCCTGTACCAGGAAAGATTTCCACACAGACAACAACCAATACAAATACGTTTAGGAGAGCGGGGCGACGTTTACGTATAACTTCGTCACTTTCCCGAACAGGTCCTGTTAGAGAGGCACCAGTTACGTTCGGTGAAACTGCTGAGATGGTTTTGGACACTTTCCGGGAGAATCCTCATATGAGTACCCGGGCAGTAGCACAACGGGCCAACATCAGCCAGTCGTATGTTGTAAAGATATTGCATTCCAGTTGTTGTTTTTTCGTCCGTATCACCTGCAACTATATCAAGAACTTCACGGACGAGATTTCGAAACTCGTGTTGACTTCTGTGTGTGTATACTGACGCAAGTTTGACGCAGCGTCTGTATCTCACTCTTTTTTTTCGGACGAGGCACGATTTCATAATAATGGCTCTGTGAATCGTCATAATATGCACTACTGGAGTGTGAAACTCTCTACTGGGTATGGCAGGCAGCATTTAAGGCACGATTGGGAGTGAATGTCTGGTGTGGTATTGGACCATATTTCTTTCAGGTACCTGCAGTTTCTTAAAGACCAACCATATGGTATCAACACGACGGAACTCCCTCTCACATGTCAGCAGATGTTCGCAATTACCTGAATATTACACATCCCGGTCGATGGATAGGAAGGGGAGGACCTGTCACCTGGCCTGCTAGATCTCCCGATTTAACACCACTGCACTTCTTCCTATGAGGCTCTTTGAATGATGTAGTGTAGGCTCAGCAGCGGGAAATCCTGAATGGCTTCGAAACCTTATTACATAAGCCTGTGAATCCGTAACACCTACAATGCTATACAAAGAGCCCGAATGGCAGTTCAACGGCGTGCTGAAACGTGCATTACTGCATACGGCCATATATTCGAACATTTACTGCGCTAACAGGCTGTTGCACAGTCAAGTAGATTCAAACCCCCAACCATTCTATCCTCGTCCAGCCCCACTTATAAAACATCCACATAAGCAGCCCTAGTGGCCTAGAACAGTGCCAAAATAAATAAATTAATGAATTAATTAATTAACCCACGACGTGAGGGCATTCGGATACATTGTCTCTGTGGATGATTCTCGAAGTACCGAGCTCGATAGCTGCAGTCGCGTAAGTGCGGCCAGTGTCCAGTTTTCGGGAGATAGTGGGTTCGAACCCCACTGTCGGCAGCCCTGAAGATGGTTTTCCGTGGTTTCCCATTTTTACACCAAGCACCTTAATTAAGGCCACGGCCGCTTCCTTCCCACTCCTAGACCGTTCCTATCCCATCGTTGCCATAAGATATGTCTGTGTTCTGTGTCGGTGCAATGTAAACCAATTTGCAAAAAGATTCTCGAAGTACAAAATCCGAATAAAATTTATAGGCTCAAGTGGGATTTAAACCCACCTACCAAACGCAGCTGTATTAACAGCACCGCACTTAACCTATGACACTGCGGCGACTCCAGCGAGTAATTTTCCAGAAAACCTACTAGATGGAGTACTACTTCCGCTTCACAAATGCACATACGTTTTCTAACAATATGCCATCGCTTTTTTGTATCCATCCCTTGGCACAGGCCAGAGTAAAGTGTAGCTTTCACCGAAGTCCCTGTCTCATCCATCGCTGTGACAATATGGAACCTGCTGGGATATGAGTGGTCCTGAGTAATGACATTCAGAACACGACTAGTGCATCTGAGTGTTATGAAAGGTGTTGCTCATAGGGTCAATCGTGCTGCAATAGCACTTTCTGACCCAGTGAGGAAAGCAATGGCAAACTACCTCACTCCTCGTCTTGCCTAGTACGCCTCATTTTAGTGTTGCCATTGGTTTTTGCGGTTTCCTTATAACCACATAAGCTTTGGTGGTGCTATTTGAGGATCCAACCAGCCTATGGGCTGTTGACCTAACAGACAGACATGCTATCGCTTTTAGCGTTCATTTCATACCCTACTGAAAGCTCATAGTTGGCACATACTTTTTACATAACCGTATGACAGTTTAATGAATTGTGTAACTGCCTGTCGCATACGATACATGCTTTTGCACAGGTAATGGTGCAATGAGTGATTAAAGGCGATTGTTGCTTGGTATGTGGCAAAGGAGAATAGACCATAACGACACCAGTGACGTTCGGTGGGATGCCTATCAGCACACAACGTCAAGCGCGGCTGACTCACCCGGTATGTATACTCTGGAACAACAGTTGCTTATGATGTATACCGTACGTAGTAGGTCAAAACAATATTATAATTTAATATATCAATGCAATCACATAATTGTAATTGTAATAGTCTACTTTACTTACATCCACAGCATGTTATAGCCAATAGTCTGTGAACTGTTTGCCAAAGACGCACAGTGTGTCGAATCCCAATTCTAGGTGGAAAAAAATAAGAACGTCGTTAATAGTGCTGGGATCCTATTAAAAGTTGGCAATATACCGTTTTCGATGTCGCTGAATTCATGTCTGGCATCGTCTAAAGAGTACGATCTTCGGGGGTAAATATATAGGGGTGAGGGGAAAGGGAAGGTTTAAAAAATGACCGAAAGAAACAAAAGAATCGTCCATTTACGGGAGTAAAAATCACGATTGGGATGTGTATATTATAGCTTATGACAGTAGTAAACATACTGTTTAAAACTGGATAAAATATGAATAACAATGAGAATTTCAGTCCATTATTCTTGTTACATCTTATTTGAGGGAATAGACGAAGGCACTGTATGTAAATTCTTCGCATTGAAAACGTATTTTAAATTTGTACATAGAACAACGAAATATGCACAAAAAATAACAATAATTTTAAAAATAAAAGTATGTTCGTCAAAATCAAAACAACAATATTTCTTTATAACAAAATTTCATTTTCCAGTCCGGTTAATGACGTAGTTTTAGTAAACACACCTTACACACGAAAACAATATTATTATAAAATATAATATATTGAACCCATGACCTTTGTGCCCTAAGAACATTATGCATAAATCGACAATCACTTAAAAGTTGGATTCTTGATAGCATGGATTTGACACGTGACGAGGAGGTGATTACCTTCGGTCCCACGCTCTGGGGTACGTGACGTCAGCCACACGTGTCAACGGCGGAAGAATCTCAAGTCATTTTTGTGAACTATTTCAAAGCGCGTGTACATGGCGTGACCAAGCCAAGTCAAAAAAATATAGTGCCTATCAAAGGGGGTCAATCATCTCACAAATCGACCCGTAAAATTTTTTAATGTCCATGAACACTACCGCCAGAAATGTAGCAAGCATGTAGTCACTTTCAAAACTCTTGAAATTACAGTTTAGGTAAGTCAGAAAATTTATAGAAATTTTCTTGGCGGCAAAGGGAGATATCCGAAGAGAGGGGGTAACTGCTATAAATATGAAGGGACGCCATGACGAACTCTCCTTCTCCGGCATTTGTGATACAAAGCGGACGAAAAATTGTTGAGCTGCTCTGCGAAATCAAACAACGAAAGTAGACTCAGTTCAACTGCAGATTTCAGCCAGTGTGGCTAGGTCTTGAGTCCATGAGGGGATAGTTTTCTTGAATGAAATAATTGTACCAGATAGGACGGTCAAAGTACTGAATAAATTCTAATGCGATTAATTAATTCGTGTGCGGAAACAATTATAGTCCATCGTGTGCGCTCAACAAACAAGTGAAGGGTATTTTCTTTTTTTTTAATGCTTTATTCCAGGAAACCTGAAGAAAATAATAATAAACTGTGAAGCCATGAATGTAAAAATGGCTAAATAAAATGCCAGGGGCGTAGGTGAGCCCTATGACGAACACTGGCGTGACGACATGAGGTAGGTGACTTTCCATCTTACTACCTCTTATATCTTGTCTCGTGATTTCTAAAAGTGTATTTGAATGGGGATATACGACGCAGTGGTCATCCCTACTAAGGTTTGTAAATGTGAGAATACGACTAAAAGAGTCATTTGTTTATTTTCCACTTGGATAAATTTTGAAGTCTTGCGAGTGCCATATAATGTTGTAAAAAGTTATTGAATAGGGTTCCGAAGTGATATCACGTCCAATGTAGATCGTCATCCATGTGAGTGTACTGCCTATATTTTGTGATGTCAAATTAAGATGTTCATTCGACGTAAAATTTTTCTGTCTGCAATTTGACGTTAATAATAATAATCCATGGTCACTCATTTTCAATCGAGTGGAAGCGCGCTGTCGGGTGAGAACCTAGGGTGATGAGTTTAGTCACGGAGAGAAACGTTTTTTTATGCCCATTTTTAACCCCTCAGCGTCGCAGCCGTTTAAAGAGCTTCCTATCCCGCGGCCGGATGAGATTTCAACTACGCGCTACTGAAATACATTGATTCACTTAAAGCGTTACTACTAGTATCAGAGTGGCCCGATATTCACGAAATTTGGAATTCCTTATGGTAGAGATAATTGGTTCACATTTCCTTAGTAATTTAGTTCCGTGTGATAAGAGTTCGAAGCACTCTTCGAGACAGAGACCCAAGGCACACTCCTGGCAGCAGTACACCGACGTCTTCTTTTCACCGTGTTTTGAACACGCGATACAACGTCTCTGAGGTTTGGATTTCTCACCCTTGGGTGCTAATTTCCTGATAAAACGTATTTCCTGCAACCTTGGAACTGTATTATCTGATGCGCGCCGGCCTTGAATATTTCGTTTCCCGCTCGAGAAGCGTATTTTGTACTACGTAAACAAACCTTCCATCAGCTCAAACTGATAAGATAACTGCTGAATGTTTGTCCCTGTGACTTGTCTAAATATTATTGGAGAATCTAGGAATCATAATTCACTGTTGAAAACTTCCCTTTGACATGTATGCGTATCTATAGTCTCCTACACGAAATTTCCAAGTACTGGTTCCTCCTCATCGTCACTCTCATTATTTACCACTGCATCGGCCACAGCCACATCATCTATTTCATTATCACTACTGCTAATACTGCCACTACTATTTCCGACTAAACTTTCATTTGAATTATACAATATTTCAAGCATGTTACTCTCAGCAGGAGCTAGCCATTGAGCGCGGTGCGTCACACAAGCTGATGAAGCTGCAGCGGGACCGAAAGCGGCAGGACGAAACTGAATGAAGGAAATAACATTTATGACGAATCAAACCAACTCGATACATATTTCAGATTAAAAGGTCGATACATCGTCTTTCAAACGAGATATATACCATGCACAAGTGCTTCTCGTGTCGTATGACAGAAAGCAGCACTAACTGATGCCTACACAGAGCACTCGTGGAGAGTCACGAAAAGACTACAAGCTGAGAAATAAAGACAAATATAACAAATAAACCGTACTCTTAATACAAAATTAGAGCAAAGAACATCACACGAAAAGACAAACTTTTCAGATCATCATTTCTTTATTTTATTCTGTGGGAATGAATGAGGCAAACGGACTATTAAAAAAGCAGGGATTGGTGCTCAGACATAATTGACAAATACTTATCCTTGCAAAAACAACTACACTTTAACGATTTTCAATTCTTATTTAGAACACTGATAAACCCGAAAATGTCTTCTTGGAAACAAAACAATTTGCATATCCATAACACCAAAACTCTTCGCGCTATAGCCGTAAATGCGAAACCATGTATGGGTCTATACCACGTATAGAGGTCGGCGGCTACGGAAGAAAAGGGGGTCTATACCACGTATAGAGGTCGGCGCTGAGGGGTTAAACTGTGTCTGGCTGACAATAAAAAGATCTAGTAGAATGTTTCAGTCATTTCTCGTAAAAATCAAGTTATTAAATACGATATCATTTATGCGAAGTTATTCATGATTAATGCATTGTGCGATATTAGACGTCGAGATTTCTAGTAAGGATTTTATTCCAGTTCTTTGTCGATGATAATTGTGGAGCTGGGAAACAGAGGTTAGTTTGTTGATATGAGATTTGTGAATCAGGTTGGACCTGTCATTGAAGCCGGGACACGGAAGCCCGAGGAATGTTTTATATGAGTTGAGATGAGATGTGCGAATCAGGTTAGAGTCCTGTCATTGAAGCCGGGACATGATAGCCCGAGGAATATTTTATAATGTTGGGAATGGAAAGAAATTCATAGAAATCCATAGCGGTATCAATTGGCGACGCGTATAATTAGTGTGGACATCTTAAAGCATAATCTGTGCATTTTGTTGGTCAGAATATCGTATTTGTTTAATTATGTCGGCAGAGTTTAAAGGGAGCATTTTGAGAAGCCAGCCAACTGTGAATAAACCAGGTGTTTCGTGTAACTGCCAAGCGAACTCGGGGGATGAGAGACCTCAGCTATGATAACTGGACAGGCGTGGAGTTGAGATTGTACTGTATTCTCGGCCAGGGAAACGTTAAAATGCTGGATTTGGTTGAAATTCATAGCCGGTAATGATCTGAGTATTGTGAAATACTGTAATTGGGGACGTAATGAACATTTGAAATCACGAACTTTGAGTATAAGGAACAGAGTAACCAAATTCAGGGTTGTCCAAAATATAGAGCGATGGCTGTGATGATCGGTTTGTCTGTGAGGGGTGTGCAAAATTCATAATGGTATGACGAGATATGACATCGTAATTATATGGCGAGTTGTTTGGTTTGTACGTAGATTCATAGGATATCCAAGTTTTGATAATGGTTAGGACTAGATTAGACTTTAAAGTGTGAAATCACGAGACAGGATATATAGCTGGACATGAATTATGTAACAAATTCTTTTCCAGCCAGATAAACATCGCAATATTGAATTCACATCACAGCTGCGTAGAAATTTGTGAAGAAACCAGAGTCCGCGGAGATAAAATTTGTTGTTCGTTAACATTTCGTCAAATCATTTAAATTTATTTAATTATTAAATTCAGTGAAACCGCATTTTGTAATAACTTTAATCAAGCGAATATCTTGGAGATGCATTCTGGAAATTTTAGATTGTTTTCTGGGGGAATATTAAAATATAAAGTAACGTGTAAGGGGACATATCCGAAGGAAATGGATTTTTCTGCCACAAAGTTTGTGAGCATTGCTATTGTTGTAATTATTGAACTTTGATTGATTGAGCAGTGAATGTGCTGGGGATAGTAAAGTGGAACTTTGGTCATCAACCGATGTAACTTAATTGTGTTTAGCCTTCAGCCTAGAAACTTGGATGGTCAGGGGGTCATCAACCTCAGTGACTTAGATTAGGGCCATATGCCATTGTAGCATCATTTCCTTGCGGTCATCATCCACAATGACTTTAAAGTAACTTAGAAGATTAGATGTCGGTCCATGACATAGACGCAGGTCACATCGATTCAATTAAGGGTCCATGCCGTGGAACCACTGTGTGGCACACACCGATTGGACGGCCTTAATTATACACAGAGTCCAGAGTTCGTGTTACGAGGGCTGGACCATAACGAATCACTGTGATGGTACATGTGGTCTCACGTGGAAGCCGAATTTAAGGATTTCCAGACTTTTCTTTCTTAAATGATTAATAATTGAGACAATGGTTTCTAGTATGAATGCCCGTCAGGCAGTTACGTTAAAGTCTCACACCAGTGTTCTGACCATTATGTAAAAATGATTGTGGTGTCCAGTGGACACAGTTGACTTCTATGATACCATTGACAGATTGCTTCAGAATTTTCCTGAATAAATAGGAATCTTTTAAATAGACCTTTCATTCCAGTAGATAGATTAGAATTACTGAACCCTACCTTTACCTCAGCAAGTGACAAAGAACCCGATACGACCCAAGAGACAGATCTCATGAACTTTGCTGATAGGTAAGAAAGGTAGGTATCCCTCAATATGGACCTAAAGGGTTCAGTAAAATGGCGCCCAACGTGGGGCTTCAGTCACTGAAGATAGGGCCTAAGTACGTCGAGAGAAGAACTACAAGTTAGGTTGGTTGACATCAGTGAAACGATGACCAATTGTAGGATTGTTATACGTTGGTCGACCATTAAAATGTCGCACCAACGATGGGGCATAAGTCACGATAACGATGTGGGAACCTAAGTCACGATAACGATAAGGATATTTTGAAAAAATCGTGTACTAGGGGAAAAGAGAAATAATGTTGAGGTTATGCCACATTATGGATGATAAAATCGTGCGCCAGAGTTGAGAGTGAACTTGAAGAAATAGATAAACGCCCGATGAGTAAGGCTAGGAGATACCACTATGAGAATAATTTATCTACTGAATGAAAGGTATAATTTAAGTGTGTTAGTGTAATTTCCCAAATTTTTGAATACTGGTTTGAGTGTTTTGGCTGATCACTTTGATCGAGTGAACATTGCATTTCACGTTTTATTAAATAAAAATTTTATAGAATGTTGCATTAACAGTGTGATGTGTTAGATAGGAGGATGTTGTGATGTTTATCGTTGTAGTCCTATTATACGCCGTGGAAGTCTCGGGCTCACCGATGACCTATCGTTTTCTGTTAAATACAGTATGTTTATGCAGGAGGGAGAATTGTCCCAAGGGCAGGTGGTCCAAATGATCAAGGACTTAATGGAGAGGATGGAAAATAATAAGAAGGACTTTATGGAGAGAATGGATGCCGATAGGAAGGTTGCGGAAGCCGATAGGAAGGACTTAAGTGAGGATGTTAAATCTATGAGTGTAAGGTTGGAAACAGTGGATAATAAGCTAGAGACAGTGGACAATAAATTAGACAGTGCAGATGTAGAATTAAAAGGTATGAAGGAAGTTGTTCAAAATGTTGACATTAAAGTGCAGGACACTCAGGATAGTTGTAAGGAAGCTAGCGTTGATATTAGGAAGGACATTGGTGACTTAAATGTGAAGGTGGAGCAGAACACTAAAGCACAGGTTGACTTTAAACATGAAATAAATCAGCAGTTCATAGAAACTCGCGAGCTACATCGTGTTCTCAGTGAAAATCAGGACATAATTAGAGGAGACCTCGATAGGCACGTCAACGAAAGTAGGGAACTACATAAGCAGTTGATGTCAGATCAAGCTGAGCTTAAGGCCGATCTGAAAACCGAGGTAGAGAAGTTCAACATCATGCGTGAAGACGATAAGTCAAAGGTCTTCACAGCAATTAATGAACATAAGGAAATGTTGTGTAAAGAGATAGCCGTCGTAAATGACAAAGTAGACCAGGTAGCCGAAGACGTCAAGGCAACTGTAGACCAGCGTATTGAGGCCATTGACTTGAAATTAATCCAGATGAATAAAGAGGATATAAGAAAATTAGGTACGACTCAGGAAGAAACGCCTAGGAGTATTGAGGAGGTACAAGCAGACTTGAAGGAACCAAGTGAAAATATAAAGGCGGATGCGAAAGACTCGAACAAGAAGTTAGAAACAGTGGAGGTTATACTGGCCCGTCTACTTGAATATCTAACTAACATGAAGTCTCCTAAATCAGCGCCACAAGTAGTTACGCATGTGGAAAACCAAACGAATGTCGCAAACCATATCGAAGAGAGTGGACCGGATAGGGATGTTTCGCAGGCAGTCATACAAGAGAATAATGGGCAAGGGTTTGAAACCATACTAAACCAGGATAGTGAGAACGTGGAACAGCTTAGCTACCTGTACGGAAAGTGGAATAGACGCCGTGATCCATGTAGGAGGAACCAGGGTCGATGTCGGGAAAATTCTTACCAAAGACGCAGACGCCGTTGTGGAAATGAAGCCGATAGAAGATGGAATAATTACAAATCCAGACATTCTGATCTATGGCATGGGTCTGAAGAGGAAAAAGCAAAACCTAAACGATTTAGTGCCAATAAGAAGAGGCCTAAGAAAAGCAGCAGTGATAAGAGGGATGAACGTTCAGACGAGGATGCCAGTAATGACGATTATAGTCCGTCAAGAAAGGCTCAAGCAAATGCGAAGAAGTGTAAGCCTGCTGCTAAAATGAAGATGAGGATGGTGATGAAGAAGATGTGTAAACCAGCTGCTAAAATGAAGAACGTGGGGATGATGATGAAGAAGAAGGGTAAGCCAGCTGCTAAAATGAAGATGAGGATGATGATGAAGAAGACGGGTCAGCCAGCTGCTAAAATGAAGAAGATGAGGAGAATGATGAAGAAGAAGAACGGTAAACCACCAGCAAAAATGAAGAAAGTGAGTGAAAACGACAGTAATGAGGACAGGGATTTGAACCCAGAAACTTCGCATTTTGATGTGAATGCAAGTTCGTCGAGAAGTTGGAAGGACAAACCACCTAACTTCCAATAAGTCAACTACAATTCACTGGAGATCTACCCCGCAGCCCCGAACCCACCAAGCAACCAAGAACTACCAGGAAGCTGAAGGCATCAACCAGTATCCGTACACCAGAAGATGAACAACTGCATAAGAGAGAAGAAAGGAATTTATGTTCAAAGGTCATGTTTCATCAGACGTCGAAATTAGAAATTTCACCATCTGGAGTATTTTAAAGGAAATTCCTTGTCACGGTGCGAAAGGAATTCGTGTTTTGGGGGAAATATGAACCCATGACCTTTGTGCCCTAAGAACATTATGCATAAATCGACAATCACTTAAAAGTTGGATTCTTGATAGCATGGATTTGACACGTGACGAGGAGGTGATTACCTTCGGTCCCACGCTCTGGGGTACGTGACGTCAGCCACACGTGTCAACGGCGGAAGAATCTCAAGTCATTTTTGTGAACTATTTCAAAGCGCGTGTACATGGCGTGACCAAGCCAAGTCAAAAAAATATAGTGCCTATCAAAGGGGGTCAATCATCTCAAAAATCGAACCCGTAAATTTTTTAATGTCCATGAACACTACCGCCAGAAATGTAGCAAGCATGTAGTCACTTTCAAAACTCTTGAAATTACAGTTTAGGTAAGTCAGAAAATTTATAGAAATTTTCTTGGCGGCAAAGGGAGATATCCGAAGAGAGGGGGTAACTGCTATAAATATGAAGGGACGCCATGACGAACTCTCCTTCTCCGGCATTTGTGATACAAAGCGGACGAAAAATTGTTGAGCTGCTCTGCGAAATCAAACAACGAAAGTAGACTCAGTTCAACTGCAGATTTCAGCCAGTGTGGCTAGGTCTTGAGTCCATGAGGGGATAGTTTTCTTGAGTGAAATAATTGTACCAGATAGGACGGTCAAAGTACTGAATAAATTCTAATGTGATTAATTAATTCGTGTGCGGAAACAATTATAGTCCATCGTGTGCGCTCAACAAACAAGTGAAGGGTATTTTCTTTTTTTTAATGCTTTATTCCAGGAAACCTGAAGAAAATAATAATAAACTGTGAAGCCATGAATGTAAAAATGGCTAAATAAAATGCCAGGGTCGTAGGTGAGCCCTATGACGAACACTGGCGTGACGACATGAGGTAGGTGACTTTCCATCTTACTACCTCTTATATCTTGTCTCGTGATTTCTAAAAGTGTATTTGAATGGGGATATACGACGCAGTGGTCATCCCTACTAAGGTTTGTAAATGTGAGAATACGACTAAAAGAGTAATTTGTTTATTTTCCACTTGGATAAATTTTGAAGTCTTGCGAGTGCCATATAATGTTGTAAAAAGTTATTGAATAGGGTTCCGAAGTGATATCACGTCCAATGTAGATCGTCATCCGTGTGAGTGTACTGCCTATATTTTGTGATGTCAAATTAAGATGTTCATTCGACGTAAAATTTTTCTGTCTGCAATTTGACGTTAATAATAATAATCCATGGTCACTCATTTTCAATCGAGTGGAAGCGCGCTGTCGGGTGAGAACCTAGGGTGATGAGTTTAGTCACGGAGAGAAACGTTTTTTATGCCCATTTTTAAACTGTGTCTGGCTGACAATAAAAAGATCTAGTAGAATGTTTCAGTCATTTCTCGTAAAAATCAAGTTATTAAATACGATATCATTTATGCGAAGTTATTCATGATTAATGCATTGTGCGATATTAGACGTCGAGATTTCTAGTAAGGATTTTATTCCAGTTCTTTGTCGATGATAATTGTGGAGCTGGGAAACAGAGGTTAGTTTGTTGATATGAGATTTGTGAATCAGGTTGGACCTGTCATTGAAGCCGGGACACGGAAGCCCGAGGAATGTTTTATATGAGTTGAGATGAGATGTGCGAATCAGGTTAGAGTCCTGTCATTGAAGCCGGGACATGATAGCCCGAGGAATATTTTATAATGTTGGGAATGGAAAGAAATTCATAGAAATCCATAGCGGTATCAATTGGCGACGCGTATAATTAGTGTGGACATCTTAAAGCATAATCTGTGCATTTTGTTGGTCAGAATATCGTATTTGTTTAATTATGTCGGCAGAGTTTAAAGGGAGCATTTTGAGAAGCCAGCCAACTGTGAATAAACCAGGTGTTTCGTGTAACTGCCAAGCGAACTCGGGGATGAGAGACCTCAGCTATGATAACTGGACAGGCGTGGAGTTGAGATTGTACTGTATTCTCGGCCAGGGAAACGTTAAAATGCTGGATTTGGTTGAAATTCATAGCCGGTAATGATCTGAGTATTGTGAAATACTGTAATTGGGGACGTAATGAACATTTGAAATCACGAACTTTGAGTATAAGGAACAGAGTAACCAAATTCAGGGTTGTCCAAAATATAGAGCGATGGCTGTGATGATCGGTTTGTCTGTGAGGGGTGTGCAAAATTCATAATGGTATGACGAGATATGACATCGTAATTATATGGCGAGTTGTTTGGTTTGTACGTAGATTCATAGGATATCCAAGTTTTGATAATGGTTAGGACTAGATTAGACTTTAAAGTGTGAAATCACGAGACAGGATATATAGCTGGACATGAATTATGTAACAAATTCTTTTCCAGCCAGATAAACATCGCAATATTGAATTCACATCACAGCTGCGTAGAAATTTGTGAAGAAACCAGAGTCCGCGGAGATAAAATTTGTTATTCGTTAACATTTCGTCAAATCATTTAAATTTATTTAATTATTAAATTCAGTGAAACCGCATTTTGTAATAACTTTAATCAAGCGAATATCTTGGAGATGCATTCTGGAAATTTTAGATTGTTTTCTGGGGGAATATTAAAATATAAAGTAACGTGTAAGGGGACATATCCGAAGGAAATGGATTTTTCTGCCACAAAGTTTGTGAGCATTGCTATTGTTGTAATTATTGAACTTTGATTGATTGAGCAGTGAATGTGCTGGGGATAGTAAAGTGGAACTTTGGTCATCAACCGATGTAACTTAATTGTGTTTAGCCTTCAGCCTAGAAACTTGGATGGTCAGGGGGTCATCAACCTCAGTGACTTAGATTAGGGCCATATGCCATTGTAGCATCATTTCCTTGCGGTCATCATCCACAATGACTTTAAAGTAACTTAGAAGATTAGATGTCGGTCCATGACATAGACGCAGGTCACATCGATTCAATTAAGGGTCCATGCCGTGGAACCACTGTGTGGCACACACCGATTGGACGGCCTTAATTATACACAGAGTCCAGAGTTCGTGTTACGAGGGCTGGACCATAACGAATCACTATGATGGTACATGTGGTCTCACGTGGAAGCCGAATTTAAGGATTTCCAGACTTTTCTTTCTTAAATGATTAATAATTGAGACAATGGTTTCTAGTATGAATGCCCGTCAGGCAGTTACGTTAAAGTCTCACACCAGTGTTCTGACCATTATGTAAAAATGATTGTGGTGTCCAGTGGACACAGTTGACTTCTATGATACCATTGACAGATTGCTTCAGAATTTTCCTGAATAAATAGGAATCTTTTAAATAGACCTTTCATTCCAGTAGATAGATTAGAATTACTGAACCCTACCTTTACCTCAGCAAGTGACAAAGAACCCGATACGACCCAAGAGACAGATCTCATGAACTTTGCTGATAGGTAAGAAAGGTAGGTATCCCTCAATATGGACCTAAAGGGTTCAATATATTATATTGTATTTGCATATTAAAAAGGCAAGATTACACTCAAAAACATTTCATAAAAGACGTGAAAGGATCATATTATGTACAAGTATTTGTCTCATCAATCTCATCCCATTAATAATAACAATATGTCTAATGTTCATTCGTACCCTGATTCGTCTGTAGAATCCAGAGCGTTGTAGTCATTGCTATACCGATCTTCTTCATTTCATGTGAAAGGATCTTGGGAGTCATTACGTAACTCAATAACTTCCATAGGTTGATTACCAGGAGTTTTACGTGGCATTGTTCGGTACTTGTTTATTAAGAGATCTGATGTAATCGACAACATGTTAAGCAAGTCTCTATTCGTTGAATCCCTGCTACATTTTCGAGTATGAAGTTCACGAAACCTCCGACAAGCTTTATTTCTACCTTCCTCAGCTTCTTCAGATAAAGTTCCTATTGGCACAAGAAAATGTTCAATTACTTGAGTAGTGTGTACTAAAATTGTATGCACAGTGACGGACATATAATACCACGCATATAGTTTAACATACAAAGCCGCAACGAATTTTTCTCGGAATCGTTGTTCTCTTCTTCCTGCACTCTCCCATGTTTTTGTTAATATTATGGGATATCAAATTAATTTTGTCTCTTAGCCACTGAACCTGAGTGTAGTAAGAGTTGTAGGCTCAAAATTATTCATAACATATTGAAATATGACTTCTGAACGCCCCTCTTTACGACACAACAGCCACGCGTTGAAAAATTCTTCTCTCCGTAACGCCCACATACTCACTGAAAATAAGAAAATAAACCATCGTGCACATTCGTGCGCAACCAAACCACTACAGATCCTCAATCTACATTAAATTTCCCATCGAATGACGTTGAAAGTAAAGTGGCACTATGAGGCAGTCATAAAGTTTTTTTCGAGCAAAATCTAAAAACAATCTAATTTTCTACAACCACTTCCTTTTACAACGCATTGTGATTAATTTATTTAGTGCAGAACGCTTGTATTGCGCATAAAAGTGAGAACGCATGCCTCTTTTCAATATTCCATGAACCACAGAAGATAAAAACTCGTTGAACTCACTAGAAACACAACGTTCGGTTCACTCCCACACCTCCTATCAACGGAGCCTGATAACTGCCAGGAAGAGTTTCAGCACCTGTCCCCTCCCTCCTCCGCACCAGAAAGCGGAAAGGAAGACCGAAGGTTACCATCCGGTTTGTTCACTATCGAATGAGCCAGGTTTCACTTTGATTTGCGCCAGTGATTTTTTTCCACCTAGATATGGGATTCGACACACTGTGTGACGCTTCAAATAATACTACTTGAAGTTAGTACCGGTAACAAATATAGTTAAAGTTATCACCTTAAGAAATCTGTCTTACAAATACAGTATAGAGGATAAGGTAGTACTGATGTTTCATCATGCTACCACCAAACGGATCTACTGTACAATTTGCCATCTTTATCATCAGAGTAGAAGATGTTTAGAGGGCGTAATAAACTGATTAGCCTTTCTCCTCACGCTGGCGTAAAGGCATAGTAAAGTTATATTTCAGTTACCACGGAATTATCCGTATCGTGATTTAACCCAATTGTCCCATACGTAATGTATAATATTGTCTATTAGCTCATGTCTCCAACGATCAATCCGGTGTAAGAATATTAGGACCTTCAACCAATCAGCAGGTGTCTATCGCCACAGAATTATCGTTTTCCTATTATCACTTTTGTATGATCGCAATTCATCAGAATGGTGCGCTCAAACTCTTTGCTTTAATACCATGCTTCGGTTGCTTCAATAACATTTTTACGTAACTCTGTTATTCTGGTGAAGCCGACAGCCGATGCATTTGGAGCCTCCACAAAAAAAAAAAAAACGTTTAAATGCAAAAACAGGTATATTTCCGTGCTGAAAGTTTTGTTCTCAGTGTATCAATCAATCAATCAATCAATCAATCAATCAATCAATCAATCAATCAATCAATCAATCAATCAATCAATCAATCAATCAATCAATTAATCAATCGATCAATCAAGCAAGCAAGCAAAAAGCAATCAATCAATCAATCAATCAATCAATCAATCAATCAATCAATCAATTAATCCGTCAGTCATCATTGAAATTCATTTAGGGCTGTTACCCACGTGCCAGATGCCCTATCAGTTATCTACCTAGTATCTTCTCAAACGACTTCAAAGAACTTGGAAATGTACTGAACATTTCCTTGACAAATTGTTCCAACCCTAATTCCTCTTCCTGTAAATGAACATTTGCCCAAATTTAATCTCTTGAATTTCAAATTTATCTCCAAACTGTGATCTTTCCTATCCTTAAAATCTCTACTCAAGATTCACCGGGCGAGTTGGCCATACGGTTAGGAGCGCACAGCTGTGACTCGCATCCGGGAGATAGTGAGTTCGAACCCCACTGTCGGCCACCCCGAAGATGGTTTTCCGTGGTTTCCTATTTTCACACCACGCAAATGCTGAGGCTGTACCTTAATTAAGGCCACGGACGCTTCCTTTCCATTCCTAGGCCTTTCCTGTCTCATCGTCGCCATAAGACCTATCTGTGTCGGTGCGACGTAAAGCAACTAGCAAGCCTATTCGTCCACTGATGTCATTCTACGCCATATCTCCACTGACAGCTCGGAACATACCACTTAGTCCAGCAGCTCGTCTCCTTACTTCCAAGTCTTCTCAACCCAAATTTGCAACATTTTTGCAACACTGTCCGTTTGTGCTTATTTCCATTGTATATTTTCCCGTTCTCATATCATGTAATCCTGGTGTGGATCCCCTACACTGGAACCACACTCTAATTGTAGTCTTACCAGGGACTTATACACCCTCTTCTTTCCGTCCGCACTACAATCCCTAAATACCTACATAAGCATATGAAGGAATCTGACTTTTTTTACAATAACGTTTATATGATTACCCCAATGAAGATCTGTCCTTACATTACCACTTAAGGCTATGTAAACAATGTATTTGATGTATTTTATATTTGTACACTTTTACTGCATTATCATTACTTAATTTTGTAGTTATTCCCTAAATAATCAAAACGAATACAACTCGAACTCCAGATTCTCTCTACAAAAATTCTGGAGCTCCCGTTATATTGTTAGAGATAATATGCTGTGATTGTTTGTCAGGGAAACTGGATGCTGAATAAATTCTGTTAAGCTCACTAAGAAGGAGAACACAGCCTATTAATTAGTCTTCATTAAACAGAACTGAATGCTAATTATCATTCCCTCACCCCAAAACATTACGGAAGCCCTGTATATACACATCCCTGATTTACTGAATTCATATGATATCATATTCAGGAGTTCTAGTTTTGTTTTGTTGTTTGTTTAACTAATTCATCGCCTGACTCTAAGGGCCTCACATACAATATTTACATCACTCGTTAGTCTCAACAAAAACAACCAGGAGTTCTTGTTACTCTGAGTGCCTTGTACGTCACGTAACTATCCAGTGATAAAATTAATATTCTGCTCCTCATACGTGAGGATTGAAATACCCAGGATGGAGTATTTGCTAGGTGAGGAATTATGACAACAAACACAGAACAAATATTCCAGTGGTGGTGGTGGTGGTGGTGGTGGTGGTGGTGGTGGTGGTGATTATTGTTTTAATACGAGAAACAACTGGACAATCAATCACTCTTTATAAATGAAGAGCTCTTCGAAGAATGTAGCCATCGATAAAAGAGAGGAAAAACTCAGGATGTGAAAATGAAAGACTCTCTGACATATCTACTACCTTTAGGGGAACAAGAGAACAAGAGTTGACCAAGGGAAGATGGACACTCAAGATGAAACTGAATAATCTGTCACAACTAGAAGCAATGCCAGGCCTGGCTACGGGCCCCATGGTAACTACCTTACGCTCCCAAGTTGACAGCCCCTGGTAGGTTATCATTTTGATTGAACTTACCACCTTTTATCACCGGAAAGTGATAAAGTGATACTGCCCCCATTTTTCCCGAGCTAAGCCCAGCCATCGAGCGAGGAATCCCAAGGTGGACCGTTCGATCGTTGGCTATCACTTTCTAGAGGCATTTAAGGGTTGTTAAGGATTGATGACCAAGCAGGATAAAAAGAAATATTAAAACAACACTCTGACATTTATTCACATAAGCAGATAAATAACAAAATATTCTTGATGATATTTTTCTTTTAACATAACAGAGCTTTCATAATATCGGATTTCTTCCTCGATTTAGAGTGACACGTGTTCATATCTCCAGCTCTACTGTGCTGTAAATGAAACCAAAGAAGTAATTAGGCCACTTGCCTTTTTAAACCAAACATTTGACTGAAAGAACTAAATAAATTAACATGTGTTCAAAGTTTCACCAATTTAAAGTCGTCTCAACACGTGGTTTTTGCGATATACACAACTGAATTAGTCATTTACAGTATTTAATATTGATCAATGACACCAACATGAACTTCAGTAGCAAAGAAAAACTGTTTCCAAAATTCTCAAAATTAATTAATTATTATCTTGATTATTATTATTATTATTTTATCATTCAGTT
Organism: Anabrus simplex; assembly: GCF_040414725.1. Lineage (NCBI taxonomy): Eukaryota > Metazoa > Arthropoda > Insecta > Orthoptera > Tettigoniidae > Anabrus > Anabrus simplex. Next base: position 1,120,197,819 of record NC_090265.1, on the reverse strand, counting down.
AACCTGTTTCATTGTCACACGATCGTGTTCTTATTAATTCTCCACCGCATCATTTACCTAATGTTCATCATTAGCATTTCAGAGTAATGATTTTTAATTAATTATTAATGACTTATTTTCACAATGTTTCAAAGCAATCATGCGGCTGACAAATTTCTACCTTTGATCTTTGCATTTCATTTCTATTCAAATTAATCTTAAAGTATTTCAGATTTTTAGAAATTTTACATTACCAACGTGTGAGCTAGTTAAATAAATTCTGTTTACAAATCGAGTGCCTTCGCAAAGTAACGAGATGATCTTTCCTTTTAAATCTCGCTAATTAAAAAATTAAATTCCTTCCTAGTCTTCCTTGACTTAATTTAATTAAACTTTCCCTTAAGGGCATGAAATTATTTCTTAAGGCAACACACAACGATGAATGTGATCCGCGTCACAGCGAGTGCGCGACCAGATCAAAATTAAATGAGATCAACATGGCACAAGAGAAATATACACATTTACACACACACATTCATACTAGGGAAACACGTTTTTATGTACACTATTTACATCGAATCCTGATTTGGCAAATTTTATTTATGATTTTTATCGATGGTCGGGACACGTAATGTCTAGCAGAATAATCCGTGTACAGAAATTCTCCTACATTAATGGTGGCTAGTGATCGAAGTCATGGGTATCACTTGGTAGAAACACGTTTCACATATCAGCGCAAGTTCATCTAATTCATGAGATTATAATGGAAGATTCTAGTAAAATCCATAAGCACTACCATCATGTGGGCTACGGGTTGAATTTACCGCAAGCGTGAGCCTTACTCGCATTATTTTTACTTCCTACCTGTGAAATACACTCGCAAACACGTGCTCCACTAATTATAATCTATCTTGCGCTCCAAATACACAAGAATAAATCGATATCACCACTAATTCATCATTTACTCAATTATGCAACAAATATCCCTCAGGATAGGCCATATTCCAGACCCTTCATGAACAGAGCACATTCCATCTCACATTTAGGAACTCTACAGTAGTTTTATGGCTCACGAGCATTTACATCTGTTTTACCCGATCTTTAGTCAATATTATTATTATTTAAGTGATTATTACATCTACTGATTCTCCTGGAATGTCGAAAAATTAGATGACTTCATCATAAAAACAACAAGTGATTTTAAAAGACACTAGGTTCGACCCTATTCACTCAAAATGTACACGCAAATTTTCCGTCCGGTAACTTTCAATATTACAAATAAAGTAGATTTATCGTGTGGTCAGTGATTATTAAACTTAAGCTCCTTAAGCATGGGAAGTCATTCAAAGACAACCTACATGTCTACTCTAATAGATTCCAAAATTTCATTCACACGTACCTAGTCTACCACGACACCTTAAGAAGTAGGAAAATGAAACATTTCTAACTACAACAAACTGATAGATCTACGACTTAAGAAGAAAGACCTCTAGTTGTACAAAAGATAAGACAGATAAATTAAATTAAAAGGGTACTCAAGTTTTTGTAGAGTTCGATTCCCGTCGACAGTCAGTTATTTCAGCATACTCCGGCCAGTCTCCTTCCCATTACCAGAGACGCCTTACATTTTTACAGCTCCATGGAGGCTCTGCAATGGATGTCCCTCGATGAAATGATGTTGGTAATTGCGGAATTCTTCATCTTGAGACGTTCAATTCCAAGACGTCTTCCGTTGATTGCTGGTCACAAGCTGTAACTGAGATGACAAAATTAAGTATTTTGCACAAACACACGCAGAATATAAACAGCTCGTCTACACTGTCACACTTAACTTGGCTCCTAGGTGTTTTTATTCCACAGAATTCACTAATTATCAGACTAAATTCTGGTAGAACGGGCGTCGACTTGACTTGAAAATTTTCCTTCCACGTGGTCCGGTAATGTGATGTCTCACGCAGCGAACAAGCATTAAGAAGAGCATAAAGAGCATTAAGAGAGCGATTCACTCGAAACAAGGCCTTTATCTAATTAGCCCAGGGAGGTGTGTTCTTCAGCGAGAACGGTAATTGGCTGATGATCTCCTTTAATTTGCGCAGACTATTCCAGAAACAAGCTGGGTCGCGCGTGCGAGGGCAGTCACGTGGTTTGCTATAACCTTGGCACAGTCTCGCTGATGACGTATCGCACCCCTCTGAACGACAAAAAAAACTCGTTCTCGGCTCGCCACGACTTCCCAAGTGATGTGTTGCGGCTTCAAGCAGACAATAAAATTTTTGCTTTCCACTTGTTAAAATATTCATAAGATCGCCAATTTTCACGGGGACATCTCTCCCTTGGTTGGAATATAATTTCGTTTGTAGATGAAATTATAACATGACAGTGTCCATTACTATTGTTCCGGAAAATTGGCTGTTGAATCACCTGGTAATAACTTAATTGAGCTCGCGACAGGTGTGAGACTCGGAGTTCTTCGTTCCGCTCCTAGCATTCAGTAGCCTAGTCTCTCCATACAGGGTGTTCCTCAAGTTTTATTTCCATCTTCAGTAACTTATTTTTCCCTTTTAACAGATGGTTACACGGTGTCAGCTAGTGGTGTAGGTGTTCGGTAGTCCATGCGTCGACCTGTATCGCACTTCCTTCTTGAAGTTTGCTGATCTTGCCTTCAGGATTCATTCTATCTCTTCTCATTGGAGATGAGGTCTTTTCTTAATGGCACCTTGGCTGTGCTCCTGACTCGAGTTGTTATGTTGGCTTCCCCGAGCCTTGGCCTCTTGGTATTGAAGGCTTTCCGCCCCCACGATATCAGGGTTGGTATCCTGGGTTTGGATTGCTCTTCGCCATCGTTCGTTTTCCTGTGTCGAGTTTTGAAGGTCCTTTAGATATTTTTCCTTTTCTTCTTCTCGCCAGTCTCTCCTTCCTCTTGAGTGGCGGAAGTCCTGGTTTCGCTTCCAGCTCCTTCGATAATCTGAGTATGGACGCTTCCTCTCGTTACGTCTGGAATATTCCCAGTTTCTAATGGGTCTATTTCTGCGTACGGGCGATCGATCACGAGGTGAATCTTGCCCTCCAGGGTTACGTTTCCACGTTCTCCCTTGGTTGACTGATTTCGATTCTTCCTCCTTATTCGTTGTTACCTGATGGATCTGAGGTTCCGAGTTTCGTCCCTGACGAACTGGTTCCTTGGACGTCATGTCTAATTGTCTTAATAGCGCCTCAGCCTGGATTGCAGATTGTGTATTTGAGGCTATCATGATCCTCTGCACATCTGGTGGTAACTGTCGTGTGATCAACTTGACCAACTCAGGTTCTGATGGTGGTGAGTCTAGTTCCCTTAATTTTCTTAATTGACTGGATAGGAAGTCCGCATATCTCGTGGGCGTAGATGATGCATATTTCCTGGCGTATAACTCCGTCCTAAGGTTGTATTGGACGTCGCTATTCCAGTACTTCTCCAGGAATGCTTTTTTGAAGCTTTCGAAATCGTCAAACGAAAATCGAAATGCGACAAACCAGGTATGAACTGAGTCTTCCAGGAATTTTTCGGTGACTCTCAGCTGCCTTTCTGGTGGAATTTTCGCGTCGCGAAAGTAATCCTGCAGTTCCCGAATGAAGCCTTTCGGAGTCACGTTTCCTCTAACGTTATTGAATTTCTTGGGCTGGTCTTCGTGAAGACGAATTATATTTACTATTTGCGTCTGGCCGGTTGTATTCATTTGAGACGCGTTTACTGTCGGCTCTGAAGAAATGTCAATTGTATTCGCAGCGCCTGTCCCTGCAGTTGCAAGTGGAGTTGACGTCAGACCCGTGCCGGTTACACGTTGCTCCAGTAACGCCTGCTTCTCTAGCAATGAGTTAGTGACCTTGCTAGTGTTCTCGTTCTGGATTTTCAGGAGATGCATTTCATGTACAAGCTCCTTAATTCCATCCGTGTACTCCTTTCGGATCCCTTCGGTTTCGGTTTTTGACTCAGTCGTGACCTTGTGTATGGCATTCATCAGGGTGGTTTTGATGGTTTTTATTTCGCCCCAACTATCCTCAAGCGACTCGTGAATATAATCCATCCGTTCTGAGCTATCGACTTGGGATGTCTCGATTTTGTCGAGAATGCCCTTTTCGACTTGTTGTAGCTTTTCGTTTAATCCAATGAATTTCTTCGCCCAAGTCGTTTTCGTGACCTTGAGGTCCTCTGAATTTGTGTCAATCTTTTCCTCAATATTCAGGAATGATTGTTCAACTTCGCCCTTGTATTTGTCGATTCCAGTTAATATGTCCTGCTGAACGTTCGCCAGTCGTTCACTGAATTCATTGGACATGCCCGCCATAGACTTGGCAATGTTTTCGTTTACCTCCTTTTTCATGGTAGCGAAATCATTCTTGACTATTACGAGCTCGCTCTGCATTGAGGCTAGCTTGCCGTTAAAAAGTTTAATGTCTGAACATATTTTTCCTAAACCTTCTTCAGTTTGGTTTTTAATGTCCGTCAACTTTTCTTCAATAGCTTCCCCGAGAGATTTTTCGAGGTTTATTTGTGCGTCACTGAGATCACTGAGTCCTTTTTCTAAGTGTACCTGAGTGTCACTAAGTTTCCTCTCTAAATTTTTCTCTAAGTTCACCTGACTATTGTTGAGTTCAAAGAGTCCTTTCTCTAAGTTCACCTGATTTTCACTAAGTTTTTCTCTAAGTTTTTCTCTAGGCTGGCCTGATTTCCACTAAGTTTTTCCTCTAAGTGAGCCTGATTTTCACTAAGTCTTTTCTCTAAGTTAGCTTGACTAATGTTAAAGTTGGCATTAATCCTCTCCTCCATAGCCAACAACATCTGCCTTAAGTCCTCCATAGTTACAATTATTCATTAAATGGCTATTCTGGTACTGGAAGGATTCTGATCGGAATACTGAAATATTGGGAATCGAACTCCATCAAATTTATGAAGGCACCGATTTGTCGATATCATGAAAGTTCCAAATTTTCACCAATATCGGTCGCAATTATGAATCTAACTTTAATTAATTATCATCGCAGCAAATTCAAATTTCTAATTACCAGCAAGAATTCGTTTTTTAACAATATTCATACAAGTTACATTTAACATGTGCTTATGTTAGCCACAAGAATTTGGGCGAATAAATATGTCAGAGTCAGCCTAATTTACTTGGTCATCTGATCTTGTCAATGTCATAAACACTGGACAGCACAAGATCATTTTCGAGCTTGGATAAGCCAATCTCGAGCCCCACGCTTGGATTAAGCCATCTTAAATGCCCCCATTTTTCCCGAGCTAAGCCCAGCCATCGAGCGAGGAATCCCAAGGTGGACCGTTCGATCGTTGGCTATCACTTTCTAGAGGCATTTAAGGGTTGTTAAGGATTGATGACCAAGCAGGATAAAAAGAAATATTAAAACAACACTCTGACATTTATTCACATAAGCAGATAAATAACAAAATATTCTTGATGATATTTTTCTTTTAACATAACAGAGCTTTCATAATATCGGATTTCTTCCTCGATTTAGAGTGACACGTGTTCATATCTCCAGCTCTACTGTGCTGTAAATGAAACCAAAGAAGTAATTAGGCCACTTGCCTTTTTAAACCAAACATTTGACTGAAAGAACTAAATAAATTAACATGTGTTCAAAGTTTCACCAATTTAAAGTCGTCTCAACACGTGGTTTTTGCGATATACACAACTGAATTAGTCATTTACAGTATTTAATATTGATCAATGACACCAACATGAACTTCAGTAGCAAAGAAAAACTGTTTCCAAAATTCTCAAAATTAATTAATTATTATCTTGATTATTATTATTATTATTTTATCATTCAGTTAACCTGTTTCATTGTCACACGATCGTGTTCTTATTAATTCTCCACCGCATCATTTACCTAATGTTCATCATTAGCATTTCAGAGTAATGATTTTTAATTAATTATTAATGACTTATTTTCACAATGTTTCAAAGCAATCATGCGGCTGACAAATTTCTACCTTTGATCTTTGCATTTCATTTCTATTCAAATTAATCTTAAAGTATTTCAGATTTTTAGAAATTTTACATTACCAACGTGTGAGCTAGTTAAATAAATTCTGTTTACAAATCGAGTGCCTTCGCAAAGTAACGAGATGATCTTTCCTTTTAAATCTCGCTAATTAAAAAATTAAATTCCTTCCTAGTCTTCCTTGACTTAATTTAATTAAACTTTCCCTTAAGGGCATGAAATTATTTCTTAAGGAAACACACAACGATGAATGTGATCCGCGTCACAGCGAGTGCGCGACCAGATCAAAATTAAATGAGATCAACATGGCACAAGAGAAATATACACATTTACACACACACATTCATACTAGGGAAACACGTTTTTATGTACACTATTTACATCGAATCCTGATTTGGCAAATTTTATTTATGATTTTTATCGATGGTCGGGACACGTAATGTCTAGCAGAATAATCCGTGTACAGAAATTCTCCTACATTAATGGTGGCTAGTGATCGAAGTCATGGGTATCACTTGGTAGAAACACGTTTCACATATCAGCGCAAGTTCATCTAATTCATGAGATTATAATGGAAGATTCTAGTAAAATCCATAAGCACTACCATCATGTGGGCTACGGGTTGAATTTACCGCAAGCGTGAGCCTTACTCGCATTATTTTTACTTCCTACCTGTGAAATACACTCGCAAACACGTGCTCCACTAATTATAATCTATCTTGCGCTCCAAATACACAAGAATAAATCGATATCACCACTAATTCATCATTTACTCAATTATGCAACAAATATCCCTCAGGATAGGCCATATTCCAGACCCTTCATGAACAGAGCACATTCCATCTCACATTTAGGAACTCTACAGTAGTTTTATGGCTCACGAGCATTTACATCTGTTTTACCCGATCTTTAGTCAATATTATTATTATTTAAGTGATTATTACATCTACTGATTCTCCTGGAATGTCGAAAAATTAGATGACTTCATCATAAAAACAACAAGTGATTTTAAAAGACACTAGGTTCGACCCTATTCACTCAAAATGTACACGCAAATTTTCCGTCCGGTAACTTTCAATATTACAAATAAAGTAGATTTATCGTGTGGTCAGTGATTATTAAACTTAAGCTCCTTAAGCATGGGAAGTCATTCAAAGACAACCTACATGTCTACTCTAATAGATTCCAAAATTTCATTCACACGTACCTAGTCTACCACGACACCTTAAGAAGTAGGAAAATGAAACATTTCTAACTACAGCAAACTGATAGATCTACGACTTAAGAAGAAAGACCTCTAGTTGTACAAAAGATAAGACAGATAAATTAAATTAAAAGGGTACTCAAGTTTTTTTAGAGTTCGATTCCCGTCGACAGTCAGTTATTTCAGCATACTCCGGCCAGTCTCCTTCCCATTACCAGAGACGCCTTACATTTTTACAGCTCCATGGAGGCTCTGCAATGGATGTCCCTCGATGAAATGATGTTGGTAATTGCGGAATTCTTCATCTTGAGACGTTCAATTCCAAGACGTCTTCCGTTGATTGCTGGTCACAAGCTGTAACTGAGATGACAAAATTAAGTATTTTGCACAAACACACGCAGAATATAAACAGCTCGTCTACACTGTCACACTTAACTTGGCTCCTAGGTGTTTTTATTCCACAGAATTCACTAATTATCAGACTAAATTCTGGTAGAACGGGCGTCGACTTGACTTGAAAATTTTCCTTCCACGTGGTCCGGTAATGTGATGTCTCACGCAGCGAACAAGCATTAAGAAGAGCATAAAGAGCATTAAGAGAGCGATTCACTCGAAACAAGGCCTTTATCTAATTAGCCCAGGGAGGTGTGTTCTTCAGCGAGAACGGTAATTGGCTGATGATCTCCTTTAATTTGCGCAGACTATTCCAGAAACAAGCTGGGTCGCGCGTGCGAGGGCAGTCACGTGGTTTGCTATAACCTTGGCACAGTCTCGCTGATGACGTATCGCACCCCTCTGAACGACAAAAAAAACTCGTTCTCGGCTCGCCACGACTTCCCAAGTGATGTGTTGCGGCTTCAAGCAGACAATAAAATTTTTGCTTTCCACTTGTTAAAATATTCATAAGATCGCCAATTTTCACGGGGACAATACAGTGGATGTATTCCAACGACATCTCAATTTCCCCTCCCCTGCCAACCCCCACGCACATAACACACATAGGGGGCACAAATGTTTCTACAGTGAATAGACTAATATCGATTGACGTTAAGGTTTTAGATTATTCACTTCAAAACTTTGTCTCATTCAGAGGATACAAAAGCAAAGCAAAGTCACCTCCGTACAGGCCATGCAGGCCCTTGGAGGAGTGGAAGGTAAAAGGTTCCACCATTGTTAACCTCGGCACGTGATGGGGTAGAGTAGTTAGCTTTACGCCCAGCCGCCTTTGCACCCAGGAATTAACCTGGTACTCATTTTTGGTGTAGGATGAGTGAACCTCAGGGCCATATGCACCTCCGGAAGTGGAAATCTCGTTTCTTAAAATTTACAACTTTATGGCGGGGATTCGAACCCACGTCCTTTCGGGCGAACCAAGCACGCTTTTACCGCCTCGGCCGCACAGCCCCTATTCAGAGGATACAAGAACCTCTAAATCTATCATTTCTTTCTAGTACTGGGTCCCTCTGTAAATTTCTGAGTGGCCCATAAATGTAAACACTAGTCTTCCATAAAATATTTCACAACTATAAAAGCAAGCAAATACTGTATATAATAACTGCGTTAATGAGAGGAAGATAACAAAAGCCTACCAAAATGTAATTGACGGGTATTTGTTCAAAAGGTCCTACTTCCACCATAACAAAGTTGTGAGAAAAGCGCTAGAAACGTGAAATAAAAGGCACATGGAACGTGCCCGTGATCAGGTTTGGTGTAACTTTTAAGGAATTACACAGGTCTGGTCTGGATTGCTTATGACAATCGATAATATTCATCATCATCATCATCATCTGTTTACCCTCCAGGTTCGGTTTTTCCCTCGGACTCAGCGAGAGATCCCACCTCTACCGCCTCAAGGGCAGTGTCATGGAGCTTCAGACTCTTGGTCGGGGGATACAACAGTACAACAGTACCCCGCCCAGGCGGCCTCACCTGCTATGCTGAACAGGGGCCTTGTGGAGGGATGGGAAGATCGGATAGGATAGGCAAGGAAGAGGGAAGGAAGCGGCCGTGGCCTTAAGTTAGGTACCATCCCGGCATTCGCCTGGAGGAGAAGTGGGAAACCACGAAAAACCACTTCGAGGATGGCTGAGGTGGGAATCGAACCCACCTCTACTCAGTTGACCTCCCGAGGCTGAGTGGACCCCGTTCCAGCCCTCGTACCACTTTTCAAATTTCGTGGCAGAGCCGGGAATCGAACCCGGACCTCCGGGGATGTCAGCTAATCACGCTAACCACTACACCACAGAGGCGGACTTCCATAATATTCAACTGCTGTAATGCATGTGGATGAAATAATGATGTGAAAAAATGAAAATCCACAGCCTGTTTCCAGTCATTCGACCGGGTCAGGAATACAATGAATGAAGCCCCCATGTACCAGCGAGGATAAGAAATGTGCCGGCTGCCGAAGCCTGTCGCACTCCTCTGGGACAATGATTAATGAATGACAGATTAAATGAAATGTTAATGGAGAGTGTTGATGGAATGAAAGATGACAGGGAAAAGCGGGGTATCCTGTGATAAACCTGTCCCGCCTCCGCTTTGTCCAGCACGAATATCACATGGAGTGACCGGGATTTGAACCACTGTGTCCAGCGGTGAGAGGCCGGCGCGCTGCCACCTGAGCCACGGAGGCTTGAAATACTGATGTATTTTTTGGAAGTGGAAATAGCACCTTTTGAACAGATACTCCTCAAGTTTCGTTATGGACGTAAGGCGGGTCTCTGGCGATTATTTGCCGGTTTCGTAGAAAAACTCCCGTGTTAACTTTGTACGAGCACTTCACCAATCTCTTTCAATCATACCATCACTCATTGCACCAAGTTATGTTTGTTACTACTCCTGTTCATATTACGTAGCCGACAAGAAAACGCAATCAGAAGTACGATAGGCCTATTGCTTCTGAGCGTACCCTCTTGAACTAAAGAGGCGTATTCCCCCTGATATTGATGTCCTTCTCATCTGTACTGTGCAGTCCCTTTGGATATCCCGTTAATTACGGTACCGGTTAGTAGGTGAAGGTTACATCGGCATTAGCGGTGAAAGGGACACACGCTGATCAAGTAATGAACAGGATATCATAGTCAGGAATACATCGAGATACGGGGCAATTGTACATACGTAGGTATGGTTGAATACAATGAATAATCACCTCTCGTACATCTATTGGCTATTCAAAGCTCTTGATCTGCTGGTTGTGATTGGTGGTGATTGTTTAATAATAATAATAGTAGTAGTAAGATTTATTGTCCGCCTCTGTGTTGTAGTAGTGTGATTAGTTGCCACCCCCAGAACCCGGGGTTCGATTCCCGGCTCTACCACGAAATTTGAAAAGTGGTACGAGGGCTGGAACGGGGTCCACTCAGCTTCGGGAGGTCAAATGAGTAGAGGTGGGTTCGATTCCCTCTTCAGCCATCCGGGGTTTCCTACGTCTCCTCCAGGCAAATGCCGGGATGGTACCTAACTTAAGGGCACGGCCGCTTCCTTCCCTCGTGCTTGTCTATTCCTTCTAATCTTCCCATCACCCGCAAGGCCCCCGTTCAGCATGGCAGGTGAGACCGCCAGGGCGAGATACTGGCCATTCTCCCCAGTTGTATCCCCCGACCCAATGTCTCACGCTCCAGGACACTGCTCTTGAGGCGATAGAGGTGGGATTCCTCTCTGAGTCCGAGGGAAAAACCAACCCTGGAGGATAAGCAAATTAAGAAGAAGAAACTGAATATATAGAAGTACACAAATACAATCAGTAAGTCCGACTCGTTGGCTGAACGGTCAGCGTACTAGCCTTCGGTTCAGAGGGTACCGGGTTCGATTACCGGCCGGGTCGGGGAATTTAATCTTAATTGGTTAATTCCAGTGGCACGGGGTCTGGGTGTATGTGTTGTCTTCATCATCATTTCATCCTCATCACGACGCGTAGGTCGCCTACGAGCGTCAAATAGAAAGACCTGCACCTGGTGAGCCGAGCCAGTCCTGGGATATCTCGGCACTAAAATCCATACGACATTTCATTTACTAGTGAGTAAAATGAGTATTTCTCGTGGAGAAGTTAGAGCTCCTGGTCCTCTGTCACAATTTACCACATAAGGTTTAAAAAGAAGTGAATGTAATTGTACAGCAACTATTTACAGCTAGCGCTCGAATCTCTTCTTCTTCCTAGTCGCTGACTTTAAAATAAACAAGTATGAGATAGGCTAACAATTAAGGGACAGATATGGAAGTCGTATTGTCATGCAGTGCTGTAATGTCATCCTGATCACTAGAAGGCGAATGTTGATGACCTAGAAAATCAATAAAATGACCTTAAATTTATGGACAAAATGCTATGAAATAAATAAATAATTACTTTAAAATATTTGACCCAACAGAATTCTGGTGACTATATAACAATGGTTTCCTAAGAAATAGATCCTTGTTATCTCCTAATTTACTTGGAAGAGTATATAATATGGATATAATGATTTGCTGGATGTAGTGTTCCCGAAGAAACTGGGAAAACTTGTTTTTGAATTCGTTACAGCTTTTAGACGATTTTCTCGTTTAATGTGCTGTTATGCCACAAACTTCCTTTCTTTTTATGTTTTTTATCGTTTTTATTTTTATTATACACTTAGTACCTAACAAGGGACATGATGTATTGAAAAAGAAAAGTGACATCGCTATCTATCATCATTAGCACTTTTCTTGCACCTCAGTGCCCTGTGCTTACTTCTTACGCCTCTGCACTTACATCAAAATGCATTACTCAACATGCTACATGCACTTCACTAAGGAACACAGTCTATACAATGCTACTTGTCGGTAGCCACAATACTGTGACACTGCGCGTCGCTGACACTCGCACCGCTTTCCAGCACCTTTGTGACAGGGATTAAATAAAGAAACTATAACAAACACGAGATATCGGTGGAAAATTTAGACACGTCTGAGACAACAAACCTGAAAATATTACAGTATACTTTGGAGGTCTGTTATGGGTAGACTAGCGGCGGGACTACCACATCTTGCTATTTTCCGTTTACATTCTTGTAAGTAGCTTCTGAAGGAAATCAGGGACACCTTGTCGTTGGTTTGAAGGTAAAAGAGATACCCTATACTAAGCCAAGTCATAGCATGTCTATGATCACGTCTGCTTTTGTCCAAAGTCAATACTGCACGATACACGTCGTTCGGGTTTCTAGATCCCGTCAACCTGTGGAACGCTACTCTGAGCCACTGCCAAATGTCCTTGACGGCTCCGCAACTAGTCAGTCTATGAAACTGAGTGTCAATTACCGAGCATTTCTTGCATAGCGGCGATTGTGTCATCCTATGGCGGAATTAGTTTCTTCTGTTGGAAGTAACTCGTTTATAACCTTATAGCTAGCTACTTTCCATTCTAAGGGGATGCAAGACATGTGGAAAGTTGTCCAAATATTAGTCCAATTGTAATTGGGGTATTTAACCATAATGTGTGGAAGATGATCATGCTTCTGTAGCAATTTATTATAAAGTAGTTTAACAGTGAGGATATTGTGGTCAGGAAGTTGCAAGCTGTGCAAAGCCTGCAGAAACGATTTAAAACAAGACCAGCGAAGGTAGTGATTATTTTCCACAAGGGGGGAAAACTGGAGTGCTCTATCGTCGACGGAAGACGAATACTGCACCATATCTCTGATCAGGAGAGCTTTGCATTTTTCGGAGACTGCTTTGTGGCTTAATCCCCCTTGGTCAGTTGGTTTCCTCAGTTGTGGCCTGGCTATACGAAAAGGATATCCTCTCCATAAGTAATATCCGGCACAAAGTTCTATCCGTTGGGCAATTATTTCGGGCATCGGTAAAATTTGTGCTGACAGGGCAAACAAGTTGATATGCCATACTTTTTTAATTATGTTGAGGTTCCTGCTGAGGTGCATCGATAGGGTGAGTAATATTATTCCAGTTTAAGTCGACTATTTCTTCAATGTTTGGGGGTAAAGATGATCCCTAGTATTTCAACACGCTCTTTGGTTGGTACTTCGGCTAACGTTACTGCCTGCGGCCATCTACCAAGAGGAAGAAGTTCCGATTTCTGATAACTTACAAGGGCGTTGGAGGCCACTTCGTACGTAGATATTATTCCTGTGAGCTATTGAGCGACTTCAGGGGTAAGAAGATGAATAATGACGTAATCTGCATAGGCTCTAATGGTAAACAAATTATGCGGATTAGGTATTGAGTTAAGGACGCGGTGAACAGCACGTACGAATGATTCTTTGCTCAAGGAATATAAGATCATAGACAAGGGGAATCTTTGTAGTACTGACGTCTGAATAGGAATCGGACGAGAAAAGAAACCATTAAGTAGAATTCTAAAGTGGGCGATTTATAAACATTATATATAATGTTACAGAGAGCGTCGGAGAAACCCATATGTCTCAGAATTCCCAGCAAGTATCCGTGATGTACTCGATCAAAAGCTTTCTGAAAGTCCAGACTTAAAATGGCACCAGCCATATCTGTATTCCTTGCATAAAATAGCACCGTGTTCCTAATGTCTTGGAGATTGTGTGGTATTTTTCTAGTTGGAATACCACACGTTTGACCTTGTTTGATGACTCTTCCCATGAAAGGCATTATACGACTGGCAAGAATTTTCATAAATATTTTATAATCAGTGTTGAGCAATGTTATTGGACGGAATTCTGATATTGTTTTGGGCATTTTAACCTTGGGTTTGAGTATTATTATACCATCACAAAACCCGGCACAATCAGGCAATTCTTCGATAAGCACATTCATTAGCTCCACAAAACTATTTTTGATGATAGGCCAGTAAGTCTTGTAAAAAAGATAGCTAAGGCCATCGGGGCCTGATGCGGACTTGGGACTAGCTGCGTGTATTGCCTCAAATACTTCCTCTTCAGTGATGGGACGGGTCAGATCCTGTTTTTCTTCTTCACCCAAGTGCTGCTCTACAAATGATAGAATTTTTTGTTGCTCGGCTACGGAGTTCCCGTTATCTTGAAATGTTTCTTTGAAGTATTTCTCTGCTTCCTCTAGGCATTCTTGTGTACCATTGAACTGTCTACCATCTTCCGAGTGTACGGTTTGTACAAATTTCCTCTGAGCCTTTCTTTTCTCCATGGCTATATGGTAGAGTTGAGCTTTCTCGTCCGCCAGGAGGGATGAAGGGCTGGACCGCACAAGGGAACCTTGTAGAATGTGGTCCTGGATAGGTGTTATACGACGTTTGAAAGCTGCTATACGGCTGGAGGCATCAAAGACTGCTTGTTGGCGAATCAATAAATCATTGAGGATTACATAGTAGGAATGTATGGTTTGTCTCCTGTTATTTGCCATTTCCACCCCATGTCTTTTAAAAAAGTATTGAATAGCAGGCTTCAATCTGTACAACCATGTTGATATGTTGAGGGGCTTCTGCCTTTGTAGTCGGTTAATTAAGTCTGCCCATATCTGATTAAATTCTTCTTTTATTCCCTCCTTATTTAACAGGGAGTCGTTTAATTTCCAATATCCCCTCCCTATCCTGGGTAAAGAATAGTCAGATCGCATTTTCAGGACAACTGCATTATGGTAACTGAACGGTACGATATTAACTGTTATGTCGCGAACACTATGAATAGTGTCTTTATTAACATGGAATCTATCAAGACGGGATGCCGCTGATCCTTGGAAATATGTAAACTGAACAAGAGAGCCATATTTGGATTCCCACACATCACGAAGTCGGAGAGCCGTATATAGTCGTTCAAGCGCTGGCGAGGATTGAAGTGACCTTTTTGATCTTTGAAATGCAACACGCAATTAAAATCACCTCCAATGACTAATCTGTGACAGTTGTGTCGCAAATAGTATGGTAGCTGTGTGGTAACAAATTCCTCCCTTTCATGTCTTCTGTGTGTCCCTGAGTGCAAGTATATGTTCACGTTAAGTGTGTTGTCGTCTGTTAGTATAGATATAATCCTTCCACTGGGATGACATTCGGTTAACTTGATGGGTATATTGGCTCTAAACAGTATAGCGGTACCTCTAGACTCCGCTCCGGGGTTGGCAATGTAATCATATAATCGGCCAAGAAAAGATAGATTACTGATGTTAATCTCTTGCAGAAAAATGATGTCAATGTCGTGATCTCGAATAAATTCTCGGAGAAGAACTTGTTTACTTCTAATTCGCAGGCAGTTCACATTAAGAGTGGCGTAAGTGCGAAGGAGTATTATAAACAAAAGGTGAAATACTTTAGCAACCCACATTTTACTGACCATTTTTGATCTGGCCTCGAATTTTGTCATGCGGGATGTTTTTAAGAATTTTCGGTCCTCGCTTATTACTAAAGTCGTCAACCGGGCGTTTTAATCTGGGGTCTCTCGAACTGGTGCCCGGAGGTTTGATTAGTCGGACATCGATTTCCGTATTACCATGTGAGCTGGTTGGTAAGGAAAGTGTTTGTAGTTGACCTGGATCATTATCCAAGATCTGTTTCAGCATTAGAACATCTGGAGTAGAAAGGTGTTCCACTTGGTCAGCTATCATGGGTTCTTCGTCATCTTGTCTGCACTTGTCATATCTAACTTACATGTCTCAATGTTTGTATCAACATCCATGAGGGGTTGTTAGTGGAACTTGTTTGGAGTTCTGTGGATCCTCATTCTCTAGTGGTGTGCACTCAGGTACTGTGTCAACTCTGTGTGTGTTGTCGATATTGTCCTAGTGTGAGTTGGGGCGCTGATAACGGAACTCGTTAGGTTGGGAGTTTACCACTCGCTATTGTTGCCCAGGTCGGGGCATCGACCTCGGCCGGCGTTTGAACTGGATGTTTTCGTTTGGGGCATTGACCTCGCAGATGACCTTTTTTTTTTTTCTTCGGGGGGGCCCCCGAAGCCCGCTCCCCCCGCGTGACCAACGACTCAATCTACATGGCCTCCGACATGCTATTATTTCTAAGAAGAAGAAAGAGATAGCAGGGAAGAGTGGGAAGTGATACAAGGAGTATCTGCCGGTTTCCGAGTCAGACTCGCTACCACGGCAAAGTTTGTGTTGGTTGGATAGTGTTAAGGTATGGTATTGAAGGGTCAGGGAAAAACCACATAGGCAGAAAGAAGAAAGAGCCTACATGTAAAACCTGACATCTTGTGATAGCACATGCAAGGATGTGGGCTGGAAAAAGACCAGAGGTTGTGTTAGTTAGGAACAGGTAACATGCACAAAACATAAACCAATTCCTCGCCATTCCATCGCCTGGGGATCAGTCCGTCTGGGCACTGCTGGGACTAGCGCGGTCCTTGCCGGCTGCGGAGCCATGCGTCAAGTACCACTAGGGCCTGTCGCACGACTCCACCTCCTTGGGGTACCTCGTACCCAGTCTCCGATCCCGGAGAATGAGGCCAAGCCCGCCGAGGCGGGGGCCTCCTGGAATGGGGTGGGTCATGGCGCCGGGCCTCCCTCCTCTCTGCCCGCGCCATGGCCCTGTAGACTGGGCAACTGCGGTGGGAGGCCGGGTGGCCCCCCGCGCAATTGGCGCACACCGGCGCCTCCTTAAGTGTTGCGCAGGCCGTGTAGTGGTGATCACCACCACAGCGGTTGCACTTCACTTGGAGTCCACAGCTAACTTGACGGTGGCCCCACCTCAGACAGCGGAAACACTGCAAGAGCTGCTGAGGGGGACGTTTGACTCTCACCTGACTGCCGCTACCCGCTGAGGTCCTCTCCTGATTGGCTCCTCGGTTGACTGTTGTCCTGGGAGCAGTCCTGGGTTGCGGCTTGGCGGTCCTCTCCTGGTGAGCCAGCGACGCCTTCTGCTTCCTGGTGCGGCGTCGTCTTCTTCTTCTTCTTCTTCCCGGGGGTTGCTTCTCGGCGGGGGAAGAGGCCTCGTCCTGGTGGCCCTCCTCCCGGCCTGGTGACCCCAGGGTAGCTGGTGGTTCCGCTGCGTCGCCGTCTTCTTCCTTCTCCTGGCTGGCGGCGGCGGCGTCGGTCGCTGCTAACGCTTGACTGCGTTCCCTGTCCTGTGGGGCGCACATCGAGGTCTGCAGCTCGACAGACGTGCTGTCAGGCTGGGCCTGGACAGCAACCTCAGAACGCCAGGGGGCGTCCTCCTCCACAGAAGTCGCACAGTCGAGACGCCAGGGGGCGTCATGCCCCACCTCCGTGGTGGCGTCGCTGGTCGCCGGCTGGGTGGCCAGGACTAGGTCGGTATTAACCGCCCTATTCCTTAGCCTCCTCGGCGTCTCCCTGGTCTCCGTCGCGGCCCTGACTGCGCCGGTGTTCATCCCTGGCACTCCGTCCCTCCCTGGTAGACGGATGACCTGGAACAGAGAAGAAAGCTCCCTCTCTGCGTCGCGCATCCGCTCCTGGTCGTGATGCCTGATGATGAGGCCTCCTGGTAGGAAGCTCTCGACGGCCATGGTTGTCGAGATGATCCTGCCTCCTCGGCGAGGGCGCCGCATTCTGTCCAGGACGAGGCCCCGTTCAGAAGTTACAGGGCGCCCCGGCCTGTAGTACACGAGCAGCGCTCCGTGCGCCGGGTCGGTGTAGCCTTCGGAGAAGAAGAAGCCGTTAGGGGGGTCACACCCGTCCCTGTAAGGCTCCGTCTCCACCTCGATCTCCGGGTCCTCCTGTGGCAGCTCCGGCTCGGGTGCCGGGGTCTCCGGCACAGGTTCCAGCGTCTGCGGCTCCGTGTTGCTCTCCGGTGTCGGTGTCATGCCGGTGAAGAGATCTCGGAGCAAGTGCCCGATCGCCACCGCCCGTTCCTGGGTCGTCATCGTATCCGCCTGGTTGTCCATCCTGGTCCTCCTGTAACAAACTCTGAAAGAGAAAGAGCGAGCACTGAGAAGTGCTCAGCTCAGACAATGCTCTTTCGAAGATGTACTAACAAGTACAGCTGCCTGACTAGTACTGGGAAAGTACAGAGCGCCTGGCAAGGAGAGAGAGAGCGAGCGGGAGGAACACGTCCTTCCACTACGGCTGTCGAACTCGTCCTTCGCAGATGACCTGTTTCACTGCATATCAAGCATGTTATGGGCTGGCTTTCGTCGCTGATTAAAGCTCTGAAACCACCGATATCAAGATAGGAAAGGATATACTGTTTTAACATGATTTTAACTGCACGGACACCATTATTTACTTGATATCGAAAGCTTGAACCCCAGGTCTCATCATTAATGGAAAGCACTGTACCAAATTTACCTATCCGATCGAAAATTAGTCTTGTGGCACTTCTATCGGTAAGTTGAAAATCCTAACCAATTTGGTGCCTAGGCCGGCAGAGTCTACTGTCACTTTACTTCGGAAACCATTACTATGAAGAAAGGTGTGCTCACCTGAATAATCTTGGAGTAATCGGTCCGATATTTCAGAATTCTTGCATTTAACGAAGATTTGTCTTGATACGCCGTTGAGCTGTAGCATTTCGATGCCATTTCCCTCAAGTTTCAAGGTGTCGAATATCCAGTCGTGAACTTCATACGGTGCAGGTCGGGGAATATCACGATCAATAAAACTGTGTTTTTTCGTTCGATTGCTGTCATGTTGATTTGTCTAATTATCGTTGCCAATATGTAGAAACACCTTGTCTGGAAGTGGTAACAAAGTCACTGTTTGCAAAATTCCGAACACGACCAATACAACGGTACTCGTAACTACCTTACCACACTCCTACTAAACACGTCCGGCGCACTCGTAAGCACTAGTGTTGGCTACTGAATGCATGATTCGAAGCAGTGAATCGATTCACAGGAATGGCGAGCTCACGGCACACGATTCAGCTTACTCCCAGCGGAGTAGCGCACTCACTGGACGTTGACGGGGAGCCGAGCTTCCGCTGCAGCGAGACAGTGAATCATGGCACATCGAAAGAATCGTGAACGAGCGCGGCTCAGTGAGACACAAGATACACACGGCTCCTTATCGGCTCACTGGACACTGGCGGGTGGCGGAGAGCCGAGCTTCCGCTGCAGCGAGACATACAGTGAGCCATGGCACACCGAAAGAATCGTTAACGAGCACGGCTCAGTGAGACACAAGATACACACGGCTCCTTATCGGCTCACTGGACACTGGCGGTTGGCGGACAGCCGAGCTTCCGCTGCAGCGAGACATACAGTGAGCCATAGCACACCGAAAGAATCGTGAACGAGCACGGCTCAGTGAGACACAAGATACGGCTACTTATCGACACACTGGACAGTGGACACTGGCGGAGAGCCGGGCTTCCTCTGAAGCAATACATGCAGAGCCATGGTACAATGAAAGAATCGTACGCTAAATGGACTCCCGAGCTCAGCTCATTTGAATATAATACCCACTAGCATTCACTGTCCTCTTCTTACAGGGAGGTTTAAATAATAGATGGATTTATTTTCAGTGTTAAAAAGGTAGTCAAACATAATTCTAAAGTAGCTAGTAAGTAGGTAGGCTATTAGGTTATACTATTTATTAGTTCAATGAATCTTAGTATTATAACTTAGTTGACATTTGACAATTAATTAAACTCGACTCTAGCCTGCCCTATGACTGTGAGTCATACTCATGACCACTCAAAAGTACAGTTTTATATTGGGAAGAACGGCTCAGTATTGTCTCAGTTCGTATGTCACATCGTTGCACAAGACTTCAATAATATGTGGACAGTAAGTGAGCCGACTGACGCAATAACTTAACCAACAGTATGTTGAAACAGAAAACCAGTGGGCTACTGTACATTTCGGGTAGACTATACAAAATATGACGATTTAAAAAAATCCTCTGCTAACAGAAAAATACAGTACATATTTTCAGAAATGACTTAGCGAGTTGGACGTGCGGTTAGTATCGCGTAACTATGCGCTTGCGTTCGGGGGATGGTGGGTTCGAATCCCACCGTCGGCAGCCGTTAAGATGGTTTTCAGTAGTTTCCGCATTTTTACACCATGAAATCCTGGAACTGTACCTTAATTAAGGCCAGGGCTGCTACCTTCCTAATCCAGGACCTTTCCCATCCTGCGTCGCCGGAAACCTTCGATGTATTAGAGTGACTAGCATTTTTTTTCTAAGAAAGGAGTTCATAGTATGAAGACAAGATAGCAGCAGCGAACATTGAATGCTGTTGCTGCTGTCTTACCATTACATACTACACAGATGCGGTAGGAGCGGCGACTCTAATGTGCCATGAATCGGATCACTGTATCGATTCAGTAACGTGAACGAAATCAAATGAATCGATTCAGTAAAATGGATCGAATGTCCCATCACTAGCAAGCACAGCGAGAACTGTATCCGCACTCACTTTAAAGCTGCGCGACTTTTCTTTCTTTCTTAATCTGTTTACCTTCCAGGGTTGGTTTTTCTCTCGGACTCAGCGAGGGATCCCACCTCTACCGTCTCAAGGGCAGTGTCCTGGAGCATGAGACTCTGAGTCGGGGATACAACTGGGGAGAATGGCCAGTACCTCGCCCATGCGGACTCACCTGCTATGATGAACAGGGGCCTTGTGGGGGGATAGACAAGGAAGAGGGAAGAAAGCGGCCGTGGCTTTAAGTTAGGTAACATCCCGGCATTTGCCTGGAGGAGAAGTGCGAAACCATGGAAAACCACTTCCAGGAGGGATGAGATGGGAATCGAACCCACTGCACCCATCAGATGAGTCTGAATGGCTAAATGTTAATAGTTGTATTTGATAATTAATAGTAATAGCCGGCAGGTTTAAACAAAGGGGCAGCATTAGAAATTTCTGGTAGCCAGTGCGTGTGAACGAAGCCTTGATAGGAACCCACGCTTCTTTCTCTGCTAAAAATAAATTAATGTCTCTGGGACACCTGTTATTGCATCATCTTTCGAAACTGCGTAATAGGAGTGGAAAAGTACTGGCAGGAGTGACTGAGATGGAGAATCGTGGTCCTAGCTACCCGAATCCCCTTATTTTGAAATGGACCCGTCCATATAGATGAACATCGGAGTATGCGCTCCAATCAGATTACTGCATTTAAATAATTTCAAAATTAGCGCGACCAAATGGTATGTGGCTTACAAATAATCCCTGTCAGTAATTAAGGAAGATTATATCAAGAGGAGATGTCAATAATTATTGTAATAATCCTGGACCAACTTACTGGTTTGTGGGAAATGTATTGGAATATTGTGTACCCAGGTGTTTGATATCAACAGCAGTGGGAACCCCTTGCCAGCGCGGAGAGTGGTTCACCAGCGCGGCAGAAGATATAGTCCAACTAACGCCTACTATATTGTCAGAGTAATTACGAACAATTCATGAGTCACGGTGCATCAGGGCAGTAACAAGAATTTATGCAATCTGTGTGTACAAGGCATTTCATGTTTTTAGTAACTTTGTTTTGGAGCTACCCAGCACTACTTTAATTGGGATTTTTGGTGGCAAGAATTAGTGTTCCTACGCCGATTAGTGAGCCAACATCCCCGAGCAGTAGCTTCTCACTAGTCAGTCATCATCCAGAGTCTTGTGGCGGTCAGACGTGTCTTAATTTTGCTCCGTATTCAAGTATAAATGTACAGAATTGTGTGTATTTATTGCTGCATTGGAGATGGAAATAAGTTTTCTGAACAGGAATTGAGTTGGTAAAGTGTTTGAAACCACGTAAGTGAGTGGATTAACAAATTAACAGATTTTACAAGTGTCCAATCTACGCAGGGTAAAAATGAAACTTTGAATTATGCAGTAGTTGCATCTTATGTGACGCAGTTTCAATATATAGCCCGCAGAGCAACGCAGACAGTTTAATATGTATTGGTAAGCCGTAGGAGTGGAAAATTTTTGCTTGCTACAGCTGAGCTGTTAGTTGTGTTTGAAACGTTGAGCGGAGAAAATACTTTTACTCTGTATCAGGTATTTAGGTCAAGTGAGGGTAGACGTTTTCCCCAGCAGCTTGGTCTACACAAAGGGAGCGGCTGAGCCCACGAAAGACTTCGCTACATTAGAAGCAGCTGTGTGTTAGAGCATAGTACGTGAAATCAGGCCTAAGTTACAAGATATCTGAGTACTGCGTGTGTTGTATATATATATTATAGTATAATGTCAAGTGTTAAAACAAGTTGTCGTGTTTAATATTATGAGCAGGAAATAAACGTGTGTAAAGTGTCAAGCAAGAGTGGAAATTAGTAATATAAGCCAATGCCGGATACAGCAAGAATGATCAATGATATTAACATGTTTGTCATGAATCTGTAAGACAACATGGCTGCCTTAAGTCCTGGTGATATCGAAATGCCATCAATGTGAGTACAAAACCTCATGTTTAAATTAGAATCTAAAGCTTTCCTTTGATAATGGTATCTTGATGTAAATAGGTATGCGAGTGACGATGGTATAACTATAAAACCCGAGTACACAGCCAGAAAATTAGGATAATTCTGTTTATGAGTAGTGTAAATATTATTATTATTATTATTATTATTATTATTATTATTATTATTATTATTATTAGTCGTGTGTGTACTAATTTGATCTGTCAGTATCGAACAAATTATATTTTGAGGCAATTATAATGAGCAGTTTGCGTATACCTGCACTATTATTATTATTATTAGTAGCATTGTCAGTATTTCATTTAGGCAGAATTTTATTTGTTTGACGCAAGCATAGACACCGTGGTGGATGAGTGATGAAGTCAATTAACGATAATAAACATATATATACTCAATAGTTACTGTCGAGAATTCTGGTTGGACGACAGTAACACTGATACATCCATATATTTTTGTTGCTATGGCAAGTAACGTGGTTAGACAGTTGGGTGAACAGTGCTAAATAAAAGGATTTTTGGCTCAGGTAAAATCGAAGTGTTGTCAAACAATAAGAACGATATTGAGTGACGGTAATTTGTTTGAGATGTTTGAAGGTCCGTAGTTAAGAGTATATGGTAATACATGATGTTATTTACCTGAAGAAAAGTATGTACAACAAAGAGTATGGTGAACATATTCTCGAAAGGGGACTGGAAATGTAGGTATTCAGCGTGATAGCTGAGAAGTGATAGAATTATGCAGAATAAAAATGATAATGACGTCGTAAAATGAATAATGTAAGAAAGAATATAGGCCAGTCAAAGATGGTGTACGAGTTAGAAGGACCAAATGATACGTATAATGGTTTAGCCGTGACACAATATCGTTTTATTCAGAGAAAAGTTATAGTACGTATTTGAGTGACATTTTAAAGTTAGGTTGGTAACATGGATCACCCAACTGAGCTGGTGTGGATGCTTGCCAGTAGGAACTACTTTTGTTGGTTTTAACAGATGATTATTATTATTATTATTATTATTAAATATATTTATTTATTTTTTTTGCCTCGTATTAGCCATCATTTAGGTACATTCTTTTATTGTCTGTGCATTGTCTGTGTATTTTATTGTGAGGAAACCACAGTAACATTTGCACTGGGTCATGGTTATGTTTCAGCGAATTATAATGTATTGAGACGCTGAAATAAGCCAGTAACGTGGGATGAGCATTTGACAAGGTTCATCTATGTATATATTAGTGCAAAATTTAGGCATTAGATTAGGATTTCTGGCTGCGTTATCTCGCTTGGTGTACATATTAGAATAAGTTATAGTATGTTTTATTTTAAGTAGGAGAGTTTGTCTTCTCCAGACTAATTTACGGTATCTAAGTAAGGGTCACTTGCATATATATGAAAGCAAAGCTTTAGATTCGTATACAGCAACAACCAAGGTCCATTATGTGAGTTAAAAGTTACTGAATTCTCAGGTTAAAAAAAAATTTGTTTATTGCACCTGGAAGGAGGATATTGAAATTATGGGAACTCAGTAACAGTTTTGATCAGAGAAATGTTATTATTATTAATAACGGTAAAATCTATTATGAGAGTTTTGTGGTTACGCCTTTACACAGTGAATCAGGTATTTCATCAAATTATAATTTATCCTGGCAAATATGGTTTTATAGATAAAGAAAACTCAATAAGCACTGTTAAGAAAGATTCTATTCCAATGGTGTTATTTATGGTAAATGAATGTTCTAAGATAACAGCCACAAACACGTTATAGTTTATCAGGATGGTGGATCAATAGTACCGTACTTACAGGTCAGGTTAAAATATTATTATTATTATTTATTATTATTATTATTATTATTATTATTATTATTATTATTATTATTATTATTATTATTATTATTATTATTATTATTATTATTATTATTATTATTATTATTATTGGATCTTATTATTTAACATTTTACCAATGCAATTCACAGGCTATTAGGGATTCCTGACGAATACAATATTAATCACTTGTGTCAGTCAATTGTGGATTTATTAATTAATTAAATATTAACATTTTATATTTTTTTTTTCAATTTATCTACGGTTTGGTTATCAACAGTATTGGATTTTGGTAGGCGAATATTAATTCTTAAGGATTTAGTAATGATATCCAATATAGTAATAATATTCATTAAGTGACATTATTATTGTTATTTCAATTATTAGTATTATTATTATTATTATTATTATTATTATTATTATTATTATTATTATTGCGATATTATTATTATCATCTCAATGCATTGCAAATTCATTGATATCACTATATTGGAAGATTTGAGTCACAAGATAATGGTTTCCAGTAGTCAGTTAGGCAATTAATTATGTAATTAATAAATTTGATTGCAATTAAATTAGTAAAATTAATTAATTATTTTATTATGGTAACTTCTTGTATGTTTGTTTGTAAACTTATTTTACATATTTGAGGGATTATTAATGACATTTCTAGATTTTGATTTGCGCAAAATCGTCGTATTATTTCAATTATTATTATTATTATTATCATCATTATTATTATTGCATTACATTTTCAGGTTGGTTTTCCAAACTTTGTATACGCAGTTAGGATACACTGTGGAAACATTTCCGATTCCTTTTAAATAGTTCACAATGCAATTCAGTGATATCAAAATAATTTTATTAATTAATTAATATCAACATTTTATTTATTTTTAATATCTTAAAAATATCTATTATAATTATTTTGACTGATGGCAAGTAGTATTTCGATGAATAACTTGAGTTGGCCACATAAAAATTTATTCACATCAATATTATTATTATTATTATTATTATTATTATTATTATTATTACTATTATTATTATTATTATTATTATTATTATTATTATTACTAAATATTCTCATGATTATTATTGTTATTCAATTGATCCACCTGGTATATAAACAATATTATCCTAGTAAATGTGTACAGTTACACAGGCATCATGTAATTGGATGAACAAATATGGGAAATATCATTTGATATAAAAATTTTATGATAAATTATAAATATTTTTCTTTATGGATTAACGAGGTGGTCATGTGTGTTATTATGAGAAATCTAGTTGTACAGTCTCATAAGGTAATAATGTAACATTAAAAAAATCTTATTTTACATTTTATAATATTTATCTACACTTTTCCTTCTTTTGATTTTTATCAATAAAATTTTATATACATATTTAAATTTAAATCAGTCTGAGTCATAAATCATTGTAGTGAATAGTTTACCAAACGCAATATCCCTATGCATCCTGATTCGACGACGGGGACTGATCGCGCCTGAGAAGAGGATCTCACCCACCTTCGGTAAGTATTTTATTTTTTTAGGGCAGCCGAGGCAACAGTGAAATCCAGTCAACACCGAAGGAGCTCTGCAAGGGTGCACCACCTCTACTCATTTGACCTCCCGAGGCTGAGTGGACCCCGCTCCAGTCCTCATACCACTTTTCAAATTTCGTGGCAGAGCCGGGAATCGAACCCGGGGCTCCGGAAGTGGCAGCTAATCACACTAACTACTACAACACAGAGGCGGACAATAAATCTTACTACTACTATGTATTATTATTATTTAACGATCACCACCAATCACAACCAGCAGTCTAACCCGGGCCTCCGGGGGTGGCAGCTAATAACACTAACCACTACACCACAGCGGCGGCTGCGCGATTTACAAAATAAAACACGACCATCTGTTGTAAACACGGTTTTTTCATTCATTCGCTAGCTGAATTTTAAAAAACCCTTTGTGGGGGTTTCGATTTTTGCATTTTTCTTACACAGAACTACTTTGGAAGAAAATTCAGTACTTAAGAGGAAAGTTATATAACTGTTGTTTCCAATCCCTTCTCGTTTCCATTTATCAGTCAATCATACTCAGTCACCATTTATCTGCATTTAGTACTGTCCCCAGGTGGCAGATTCCCTAGCAGTTCTTTCCCTAGTCTGTTCTAATATTATTTCAAAGAAGTTGGAAATTTCTCATATATCTCCCTTGATAAATTATTCCAATTCCTAATTCCTTTTCCTATACACGAATATTTATCGAAAGTTGTCCTCTTGAATTCCGAGTTTGTCTTCATTTTATGATCTTTCCTACTCTTAGAACACCGAAAGAGTTGGCCGTGCGGTTAGGAGCGCACAGCTGTGAGGTTTCATTCGGAAGATAGTGGGTTCGAACCCCACTGTTGGCAGCCGTGAAGATGGCTTTCCGTGGTTTCCCATTTTCACACCAGGCAAATGCTGGATCAGTACCTTAATTAAGGCCACGGCGGTTTCATTCACACTCCTAGGCCTTTCCTATCCCATCGTCGCCATAAGACCATTAGTATCTGTGTCGGTGCGACGCAAAGCAAAATGTATATTTTTTTTAGTCACCAACTGCTGGTCTGTTTGATCATGAATGATAGCAAATTTAACCATATGTAAAAAAAATCTATGTTTTATGTTGTCACTTGTAAACTTTTATCAGTCTGATAATAAAAAATGCATGCACACTTTTTTTAATATTTTAAAATTATTTAAAAGTTATTGATCTTAAATCTTCCTGCAAGTCGAAATAATGACTGATCTTTCCAAATCAGCAAAAATAAAGTATAAGATAATGCAAAACAAAGCGTGTTATTTTCGTTTTTTATGTCGCAGATTCTACTGAACAACGTCCTAATGTAAGGGGGAAAAGGATGACATTTCAACAACATACGACCCCCCCAACTGATCACCTTTGCTTCACTCTTTATTCTGCCCTGGAGTAGGACAGTGGCGCTCTTCAATGCACAAGTAGGTAATATTTGGTGTAACGCTTACCCAGTAAGTTGGATCCATCACAGTGGTACTTGAGCCAACATTGCGTTGTTGTACGGCTATTGATCGCATTTCCAGCAGTCTTCATAGTAATCTGAGCCTGATTTCAGCAATCTATCCTAAGCAGAACACACAGGCTAGTTGTCAACAAGTCCTTAGTTTAATGAGTCGTGGTTTCGTAAGACAAGCTAGTAACGACTAACCACTAGAGAACTTTCTCATTTACAGTTCCTAAATGCAAATAAACGTGAATACCAGTTCTCATAACCAGCCTTGACGAGTAAATGTTGACTTTTGAAAATTCAAACCTTGTTACATTAAGAAAATGGATCGAATCACACAACAGTTGTGTTCCTTCATGGGGAATAAAATGGACGGACGAATGGATAAGAGACTATCTCAACCCCGTACCAATCATTAAGATAACGTTTATCGAGCAAGTTGTCCGTGCGGTTAGGAGCGCGCAGCTGTGTACTTGCATTCGGGAGATAGTGGGTTCAAACCCCACTGTCGTCAGCCTTGAAGATGACTTTCTGTGGTTTCCCATTTTCACACGAGGAAAATGTTGGGGCTGTCCCCGAATTAAGGATACGGCCACTTTCTTCACACTGCTAGCTAGCCCTTTCCTACCCATCGTCGCCATGAGACCTAGGTCCGTATCTGCCTTGGTGCGACGTAAACCTAATTTTTAAAAAAGAGAGAATGTTTAACAGTTTACTTTTTAAATTGTGTATAGATAAATGTTACCACGTCACGACCTTGTCAATTTAAAGAACTGTTTAACACAGGCTTGTACAACTGGGCTGCCCTCAGGCAACAGCTACGGACAGTAATAGCCATGCTTGCATTGCGAGCTAGTCATGCCAAGTGCACGAATGAAACACAGAACCGAGCGAGTTGGTCGTGCGGTTAGAGACGCGCGGCTGTGAGCTTGCATCCGGGAGATAGTGGATTCGAATCCCACTGTCGGCAGCCCTGAAGATGGTTTTCCGTGGTTTCCCATTTTCACACCGGGAAATGCTGGGACTGTACCTTAATTAAGGCCACGGCCGCTTCCTTCCAACTCCTAGGCCTTTCCTATCCCATCGTCGCCATAAGACCTATCTGTGTCGGTGCGACGTAAAGCCACTAGCAAAGAAAGAAACACAGAACAAGGCCTTCTCGCCGTAGAGATCGCCAACCGCCAGGAAACGATGCAGTCGAAAAACTGTCTCCTTCTTGTGAAAATATTTCCAGAACGCATGTTTGCAACGCGAGCTGCCATAACAATTTATTCAGGTAGAACTCCTTGATAAGCTCGCGTGAGCAACAAACGTAATGAACAATTCAACAATACATTAAACATTATGAAAAATAATTAGCATGTATTTAAATAAGTTTAACTTATCTGTTGCAGCCCGAAGGAATAAACAAAACGCATACAGTTTAACTATACCATATTTGTAACATTTTTTCACGGCTACCGTATTTTGTTGGATGAGTTCTTTAATGTTTGGAGCAAGGTTGCGCGCAGTGGTTATCTCAGGCAGTTTTTGCGGTGAACGTCTGACATGGAAGAACGAATCCGTTTTTTAAATAATTCCATTCTAGAAAAGAGATGTTCGCACAAGTTCGTAGTGTCGATTATGCTAAAGATTTTCGCATCTAGTCTGTGTAAGCGCAAAGTCGAGACGATTTTCGTACGATAGACGATATTTTTTTCGGAATAGCCCGTCACTTTGTAAAGTTGCAGACGGTGGAGAAGGAGGGGCTTCGACTGCTGAGAAGAAGGCAATAATGTATCCTTAGATGGCTGGGTTGAGTAGCTCAGGCGGTACAGCACTAGTCTTCTGACCCCAACTTGGCAGGTTCGACGCAGGCTCAGTCCGGTGGTAGTTGAAGGCGCTCAAATACGTCAGCCTCGTGTCGGTAGATTTCCCGGCACGTAAAAAGAACTCCTGCGGAACAAAATTCCGGCACCTCGGCGTCTCCGAAAACTGTAAAAATAGTCAGTGGGACGTAAAACAATAACATTATTATTATTGTTGTTACGGGGTTACCCGTGGAGCAGAAAGAGGTTAAAGAAGGTGCCGGGGTGAATGGGCCTATCTACAATATTAAAATTGAATTAAAACTTTAAAAGGTTACATTTCTTTTCCAAAAACAAACTTAACAACATATCAGGTACAAAAGCAATCTTGAAACAAGAGTAGGAAAGTCCAAGATTAGTGATTGTTACAAATTCTGGGCTTCAAGCCCCTAGTTTTACAATTTTACAAAAGGAAGAGGTATTATTTAGTGAGGGGCAGAAATCCCCTAATTCAAAGAGCACTTGCTCCCGAAATTACAACATCTAGCCTTCAAGAGGCATTCATTAATCTTACAAATCTTTAAAAAGGAGCAAACAGGCTCTCAGTTTTCCAAGCCTACTCAAGGCAACATCAGCTTACAATTTCTGGCCTCTCAAGGCACAACTTACAATTGGAAAATGATTATACAGGGGTATTTAATACCCAACCTACTGGCCCTTAATGGAAAAAGAACAACGGTTAAATAAATGGCCCGAACACAAAATGAATGGAGGCGAAAACTTGCACTCCTTGATGTAAACACTTAAAACCTAAAGGGCACTAGGTCGATGAAACAGGGGCTATTCCCAAACTACTGAGGTGACTCGTATAGAAATTACATTACCACGTTACAGGATGAAAAACAGTTATGAAGCGTAGTCACCTCAAACCAAGATGAAAGGGAGCTTAGAGGGTACATCACTTTCTATCCCCGATTTACAGTTAAAGATTTTATGAAGTTTTTACATTAGCCGGCAGAAAGTTACATTATTAGAAAAGTAGATTACGTAGTTAACGATTCGGACCTTTCCCTCGGGTTAAACTGCGGAGTTAGCAAGAAAGAAGATGTTATGTGGCCATTACCTTGTCGATGTACTGCAGACTGATGAAAGAGGCCGACCGCCTCCTGCTTTGACACGCACACTTAGTAAGATGACGATCAATTGGCCAAGAGACGTGAAATGCCGCAGTTTATAAACCCTCGGGGAAGATTCGAGATCATTCATGAATAAACCAGCCACACCCTCTCCATTTAATTGGTCCAATTCAAAGTTACACTTCAGGATCGAATAAGAAGCCAGTGATTGGTAGAAAATTAATTACAGAAATTGGGGATTGGCTAGATTCAAAACTGGCGGAAAGGAAAAGAAAATATTGCCAACCAAAAAATAAATGAACATCAATTAGAAAATAACTTATGAATACAAAACTTCTTTAAATCAAAAGTTCTTTCACTTCGCACCAGGGTGCATGATCATAGTTTTTGTGATGTCATCTGTGGGAAAATGTCCAAACTTCTTAATGAATGGCAACCAAAACATTGATAAATTTAGTCAGTGTAGGCAACTGCACAATAACAAAATTACTCGATATTTTAGTGGTGGCATCTTCTGATTAAATTTCTAAGTAGGTGTAGTTTCAGTGTCACTGTTTTACTAATAGAGGAGTTCATTTAGGCGCTAGTTTTAAATGCGCGGCATTGAGGTATACCTTCCGGTACCAGTAGTAGTAGTAGTAGTAGTAGTAGTAGTAGTAGTAGTAGATGAGAACATACAACGAGAAGGAAATGACCCTGAGCTTGTCCTAGGCAGCGTTAGGGCTTCGTCGCTTGGTATCAGATTTGCTTTAACCGACGACGTCTATGTTACACTGCAGGGATGCACACAATAGCTCACCCACCTCAAGTTACAGAACATAGTACGGAGTTGGCTTACCTGAAAAGAACGCTGGCTGAACATTGGACACAGCACGAGATAGCGCTCTGTTGGGCAGATACCACGCACAGGGCGATAGACCTGCAGTAGTGAGTCAAGCTCCGTGCGTGTGCGCATCAAACTGGTTGCAATGCTAAAGAATGTCATACAGAGCTTGTGGAAGGTGTGAGGAGTAATGCCCTTCTTTACCGAACCGTTACGAGATAGGCAGAAGAACTTCAGCACGGACGTGAAACATGCAACGGTCCGGAAGACCTGTCAGTGTGTGAACTGATGTGTCATATGCAGTAAATACCCAGTGCATGGACGTGGGCAGAAGATGGACACTACTTGAGTTACAAGCCGAAACAATGTCATCCTTCTCCATGAAATGCCAGACTGCATGCAGCAGTGGCACCTTCAGCACTGGGAGGGGGGGGGGGAGGGCGGCGGAACTGCTTGAACACCCGCCATACTCACCGGACCTGTCGCCGTGATATTGCAATATTCACACATGGTGAGAAGACTGGTATACAACGTCTTCCACATCGCTGGCAACGTGTTGTGGACAATCTAGGCGACTGCTTTACCGTAAAGGTAAATAAACATTAATATTAAAAATAAATGATAAACATTATGTAGCACAAAGTCTTCTTGGCTGACAGCTTCCTGCGCTTTATTTCCTACACCTGGTAAACCTACTCGGCATTCCACAGCACCTCCCGCTCCCATCTGTACGTTTCCATTTGTGGGGTACACCGGCATTCGTGCGAAAGAAAGGTTGGCGGGAATTATGCCCCAACCCTCATAGATTAGGTAAAGAACTGATAGGGAATCTGTCACACGAAAGACAACCCTACATGCAGATCAGTGAATAGATTTTATTTTTTAAACATTTTTTGCGGGATATTCCATTTTTAAACGCTGTCCTTTTAAAAGGATACCAGGTCTCAGGAGGTTGCAAAATAATATACATATACTGCAAAAGGACCTGAAAAGTAGCAGAACGCAGTGGACTCCTAGGTGAGAAGTTCACGTCCCCTGGAGAGGCACCTTCATTTACACAAATACTATACGTGAACGTGGTACAGTGTTTGCCCATTATAACATGAAGTGCTAAACGTTCAGGATGTCACACAAACTGAATATTGGAAAAGTTAGTCATCAGGAATTCTAGACTGTGGCAGTAGTACTTTTGATTTCTACGTACCTCTATTCAATTGTTCTCATAATACTGAGTGGCAGAGCCGGAAATCGAATCCAGGAGTTGGGGATAAGAGAACATGAAGGTGGCCACACTGACTGTAAGTGTATGTTTTCGAAGCATAGGCATCCAGAAATAACATTATGATCCCCCTACCAACCGAGGGAGATTCCAGGATTATGAACAGAAATCCAGAGACCTCATTTATCAAACAGACTGCTAAAGAGATAACGATAATTCGCCCACAGTTCTCTCTCCTGCACTGAGTGAACCATCCTTGCTCGTACTGTGTAATGTTACTTGCTACAAAATTCAGGTCACATGCGATCCTAGGGAATTGTGTATTCATGACCCACAACTCCCAGCAATAAAAGCGAGGGCTGTCCTAACTGCATGATAGTATAATCTATGATTCGATCCCCGACGGCGTCCACAATAGCACTCTTATATTTTAGAAATTCGAACGTCTCAGCGTTACACTTACTCGTATGTCTTCCAAATTGGCATACCAAGTAGCAGCAAGAGATGTTTGTTCCGTCTTAACAGCATCAATTCTAGTTTTAGTTCCTTCAGTAGACTATAATAATAATAATAATAATAATAATAATAATAATAATAATAATATACTATTTGTTTTACATCACACCGGCACAGATAGGTCTTTTGGCGACGATGGGATAGGAAACGGCTAGGGCTAGGAGCAGAAAGTAAGTGACCGTGGCCTTAATTAAGGTACAGCCCCAGTATTTGGTGTGAAAATGGGTAACCACGGAAAACCCTATTCAGGGCAGCCGACAGTGGAGTTCGAACCCACTATCTCCCGAATACAAGATGACAGCTACGCAACCCAAACAACGCAGCCACTCGTTGGATGATGGTGATGATGATAATGATGATGATAATCTGTTTTCTTTCTTTTTCTTTCTTTCTTAATCTGCTTAACCTCCGACTTAGCGAGGGATCCCACCTCTACCGCCTCAAGGGCAATGTCCTGGAGCTTCAGACTCTCGGTTTGGGGATACAACTGGGGAGTATGACCAGTGCCTCACCTAAATAATAATAATAATAATAATAATAATAATAATAATAATAATAATAATAATAATAATAATTTTACGGCTTTTTACGTCACACCGGCACATATAGGTCTTATGGCCGACGATGGGATAGGAAAGAGCTACGAGCGGAAAGGAAATGACCGTGGATTTAATTGAGATACAACTCCAGCATCCGCCTCGTGTGAAAATAGGAAACCATGGAAAACCATATTCAGGGCTGCTAACAGTAGAGTTCGAACCCACTATATCCCGAATGCAATATGACAGCTACGTAACCCAAACCACGCAGCCACTCACTCGATAATAATCATAAAAATAAATTTCGTGTGGCTATTTCTATCCGAGTGCAACCCTTGTAAGGCAGACCCTCCGATGAGGGTGGGTGGCATTTGCCATGTGTAGGTAACTGCGTGTTATTGTGGTGGAGGATAGTGTTATGTGAGGTGTGTGAGTTGCAGGGATGTTGGGGACGGCACAAACACCCAGCCCCCGGGTGATTGGAATTAACCAATTAAGGTTAAAATCCCCGACCCGACCGGGAATCGAACCCGGGACCCTCTGAACCGAAGGCTAGTACGCTGACTATTCATCCAACGAGTCAGACAATAATAATAATAATAATAATAATAATAATAATAATAATAATAATAATAATAATAATAATAATAATAATAATAACAACAATAACAATACCTTATAAATAGGTCGCTGGTTATATCATTTTCAGAGGATTTC
Source organism: Anabrus simplex (assembly GCF_040414725.1). Classification (NCBI taxonomy): domain Eukaryota; kingdom Metazoa; phylum Arthropoda; class Insecta; order Orthoptera; family Tettigoniidae; genus Anabrus; species Anabrus simplex. The sequence goes on along the minus strand of NC_090265.1, from coordinate 1,120,163,816 downwards.
TCATAACTATTGAGCAATAATATAGGGCAAACTCGGGTTTGTAACTTAAGTTCCCTGACAGCGATGTACGAGTACTTCGAGATTCGGTGCTAAACCTCATCTAAGGCCACAGCCGCTTCCTTCCAACTCCTAGGCCTTTCCTTTCCCATCGTCGCCATAAGACCTATCTGTGTCGGTGCGACGTAAAGCCACTAGCGAAAAAAATCTCATCTAATGGTAAGAAAGCAGTAACGGGAGCAGTAACCGAATCTCGAAGTACTCATACATCGCTGTCAGGGAACTTAGGCTATGAACTCTAGTTTGCCCTAAATTATTGTTCAGCCCTGAAAATGGTTTTCCGTGGTTTCCCATTTTCACACCAGGCAAATGCTGGGGCTGTACCATAATTAAGGCCACGGCCGCTTCCTTCCCACTCCTAGCCTTTCCTTGTCCCATCGTCGCCATAAGACCTATCTGTGTCGGTGTGACGTAAAACCACTAGCAAAAAAAAATATATATTGTTCAATAGTTATGAGAAATCCTCTGGAAATGATATAATCCGCGAGCTATTTATAAAGTATTATTATTATTATTATTATTATTATTATTATTATTATTATTATTATTATTATTCACAAAGAGAACTAATTGTAGAACTTGTGAAATTCCATCACGAATTATAATTATAATTATAATTCGTGATGGAATTTCGAAACTAATTGTAAGATAATAATAATAATAATAATAATAATAATAATAATAATAATGGTGATGATGATAATCGTACGGCCTAAGCTACTGTGTGCAGGCATTTCAGTTTGACGCCACTAGGCTGCCTGTGGTCAATTTCCATGCTCCGCTTAACTCTACCAAATGACAGAGAAAATCATATCATAACAATAATTCGCCTGCAGTTTCCTCTCTTGCATTGAATGAACCATCCTTGCTCGTACTGTGTAATCTATGGCTGATTGTTTACTAATTTGGTCGGGTAAACAACAAATGTGTGACCAGAGATCTTTTATATGCCAACATTGTAAACGAGGGAGTGTCGAATTGACTTTGTTCGCTAGGTATTGTAACCGTCCAGGCTTCTCCAGCCCTACTAATTTAATATAATATCATTTTACGCGATATCATTTGATATCAAGTTTATCCACCATCGGCAATTATATGTAATAACATATTTATTCAACGTCAATCATTTGTAATCAAGGCTTTTTGGAATCATATTGTATATATAATAACATCGTTTTAGTATTTAAATTATTATATTATGTAGGATAAGAATTCATTATGTTGTAAATACGGTCAATATGTTGAGACATAGTTGTTTTCATTTCATCTCATGTTTGTGTATACGGAGGGTTATTCTTGAAGCTTGGGATTTTGCGTGCGTCATGGGTTTATTTTATGACCAAGGCTAGTAAACAGCGACCCGTGCGCGAGGCTTGCAAGCTGGTCAGCTATATCATCGCCACGCCTTCTGGACTTGTCCAGGAAGAAGAGAAGGGGAGTTGATGCTTCGATCTATAGAATCAGATACTTCGTTGTATATGAGTTTTGAGATTGAACTGTTACCAAGAGTGGGGGTGAGCCCGGATATATACTGATTCTCAACACGAGAACGGGGGCTGACGACCTTACAACCTAACGACGGATACTCCATCACTATTACTTCTACTGTGAACATCTACTTTGAACGACGTGATTTGATATTTGAAACAGTGTGTGGTCGCTCCGCGACATAAGTATTTTTGTACAATGTGTTATCGCTTCTATACAGTACTTAGGTGCTGTAATGTTATCGGATCTGCGTGAGACGAAACAAGCTTACGGCTTGTGTTATTTTCAGTAAATATTATGGACGAAGAACTATGTTTAGTTCAAGTCTACGGAACTTGGTACAAGTCTGTACCGTATAAATAGTGTAGCTCAGTTGGATTGAGATTTCTACTAATATGGAAAAATTCATATCTCTGAATTTTCTCCTCATACGATCAACGCTGATCAGTTTTTACAAGTATAGGGCCAATGTCTAATTTAAAGACTAGGCAAGTAGGGAGTGTTAGTCCAGATAGCCCGTACCATATCAGAGAAGGAGGGAAGGATGTCCATGGAGCAAATTCTACATAGAGAAGAAGAGAACGAATAACCACGGAAACCAGATGACTTCAACGGAAGCTGCTATTGGTGAGCTTCAATTAGATAAAGCAAGCAATAGTAAATTCAGTAAATTCTAAAGCCCTCCACGCTTTAAGGAATCTTTTCCGATTCATCTCATTGTTTTGTATAATAAATTCATTTGTATTTTATATTGCGTTAATTTTCTTTCTTAAGCGATACTTAATGGTTAATTATTTAAAATCCTACCCCTGTGATTTAAGTATAAGTCTCTATGCTAGTAAATATAAATTTTGGTTTACAGTGTTATTTAAAACTGTAACCATGGCGCCCAAACATTACATAAAGAAATGGGGAACCATGGAATGTTAATTGTTTCTATTTGCGTGGCAATTTGCGGGCAAGCCACAAATAGTTTATTTGATATTCATGTGTCCCAAGATAATAACTTTCATCTCCCCAAGTGTTTTGATGACGAGGTGGAACAGTTACATTTGTCGCACCAACGTGGAGCTCGAAAACCATTAAGTATTCGTGGAAGGAAAGCAGTAAAGTAGAGTCTGTGTTTGTGGGGGTTAAGTGAGTGTCCATATAATTTGTATGTGTGATTTTGGGAGAATCGTGGCTGCACAAGGTGAAAAGGATATGAAATTACGTAGCGGAAGCTTAGTAAAGGGAAGGCGAGATGCTGAATTCTGGGAATGTTGTTGATGAAAGCATTGAAGTAGATAAAACGGTAGAGAGTGGTGGGAGCATGGAAAATAGCACAGAATCTGATGTAGCTAGGATGGAGGGCGAGAAAGAAAGTAATACGATTAGTGATAAGAATATTCAACAACTGTTTGTGATGATGCAAGTGATATTAGAGCAAACGAAAGGGATAGATGAAATTAGGAAAGTGATAGGTGAAATTAGGAAGGAAGCGAAAGGGATAAATGAAAGTAAGAAGGAAGTAGAGAAAAAGCAGACAGAGATTAAAGAAAATAGAAAGGAGATCGAACAGACTAAAACCGAAAGTAGCAGGGAAGTTAATGCTAAGATGGATGTTTTAAATAGTAGTAGTACACGTGAGCACACAAACTATCAGACACCACCCAGAAGACAAGAACACAATCACCGTGGTCAATTTCAACCGAGACAACAACCTGTAGGTAATCAGTCACACCAGCAAAATAGGAATGTTCAGAGGGAACGCAATGTAGAGGAAGGTACAAGCCGAAATCAGGATACAAGGAGACACAGTAATTTAAACTGATAGTAGACGGTAATGAGAGATCAGATTATCAGTCTTCAGAAAATGTTGCGAGAAATTGTGTAATGACGCACATGAATTATGATCTCGATGTCAGAGATGAGTTATTACGGGAGGTTGAAGTGAATCAAGTCGATGTTGGTAGTAAAAGTGAGAACCCCGTTGTTACGATCGTTATATGGAGGGCGCAGTATCAGGCTTTATTGGATTCAGGCAGTCAAAGACAATGTGTAAGTTTGAAGTGGTATGAGGACAGAAAGAAGGAGAATATTGAGATTGAGGAAATGCCTGTGAAATCCACAAATATCGTCACTGCTGTAGGTAAACGATCCAAGCAAATATGTAAACAAGTTGCCATACCTATTTGTATTAACGGGAAGTCGAAAATTCAGATCTGTCTTGTTATACCGAATCTTATATTTGATGTTATCTCGGGATCTGACTGGCTAAGTTTATACTCAGCTCGGCTAGATTACAATGATGCGATAGTATATTTAAGGTGGGATAATGAGGATGTTAAAGTCACGTGGGATGCCGAAGTTCAGACGAAAGTGGAGGTTTGCAACATGTGGTGTGTTAATGAGGTTTCAAAAGATGAAGAAGAGAGAGCGGATTTTAAGTTGTGTGAAGTGTGGTTAGAGGAGAACCACGATGATGCTTTGAGAAAAGCGGTAGATAGTAGCAATTTGGAAGAAGGTCAGAGGGACCGATTGTTGTATGTGTTGAGAGAACACAAGGAAGTATTTTCATCGAAACCTGGCAAAACAAATGTGTGTGAACACTCATTTTCAGTGCTGGATCAAAATATGTTCGCTGGACCGAGATATCCGATACCACATAAATATGCTAAAGCAGTAGACAATCAAATTGAAGCTATGTTATAGGATGGTATTATTGAAGTTTCGAGTAATGAGTGTGTCAATCTTTTGTTGTATCCGATGAGAAAAGCGACAGGTCTTAGTTGTAGTAAGATTATTAGTGACATGTATGTTCAGGAATTAGGTACGCCTAGGAGGTTATTATCTGATAGCGGATCTCAATTTACCTCGAAGAAGTGGAAGGCTGTGATGACAGAGTTAGGTATCACACATGTTTTTTCCTCAATTAGGAACCCACAAGGGAATATGTGTGAGCGCACGATGCAGGAATTAGGTAGGATGTTTCGATCTTTAGTTCATGACAAGCACACTGCGTGGGTTGGTTCTTTAGCGTTGGTTGAGAAATGGATTAATATGGTACAGCATGATAGTACGAAATTCACCCCATTAGAGGTTCATTTTGGCAGCAATCCAAGGAATGAGCTGACAAAAGTACTAGGTATTACACAGGAACCTCAGCGGGACTCTCAGATATATGTCAGATTAGCGAGAGAGAATTTGATTAAAGCGGCTGAGAAGCGTAGCAGACAGCAGAAACGTCAGGTGTTAGACGAATTTCAGGTAGGAGATTCTGTTCTGTTACGTGTTCCCATGGTCTCGTCCAGTGAAGACAAGGTGACGAAGAAATTCTTTGTGTTGTATCAGGGTCCATTCCAGATTCATTGTCGGGTTGGTCCTTGCGCATACAGATTGAAAGATGGTAATCGTGTCATGTTGGTCACTTATAATATTCGCTCTCTGAGACGATATATTTCTGCGAATTAAGTGTAACGTCTCCCAGACGTTGTTTTGACAACATTATATGTTGCTGAGTTGGAAAACGTGAATTAATGTATAGGTTGTGAACCTAGACCTGACACCATTGTAGAAGCCATGAGTAACTTGGGATTTTGTTTGAAACTGCAGAAGGAAATTAATGCAATAATTTTCTAAGTAGTAATATTTTTTTGCAATGAAAACAAGAAATTGCTTGCGGCCATCTAAGGGAGGTAAGCCACGTGTGATTACGTGTGTGTGTGTGGTGTATATATTATTATAACCTGGAACTGCCGAACACTTTGATGGTGAAGTGCAAAGATAGTGTCATTTACCTGTTGTTGTAAATATTATGAGTGTTGCTGACGAACTTTCGCAAGAAAATTGGCAGGATTTATTACTAATGTTATCTGGTATCGTTGAAACAGACACTCTACAGTGAGATACAAGATTTGATTATGGTTTTTATTAAGTGTTTGTCAGATGTAATGATGTATATATCAACCGTTTTGGTGTAGTGTGTTATTTTCATATATGTTATATCTGTAAATAACAGGAGGGCGTTTGTAACCGTCCAGGCTTCTCCAGCCCTACTAATTTAATATAATATCATTTTACGCGATATCATTTGATATCAAGTTTATCCGCCATCGGCAATTATTTATAATAACATATTTATTCAACGTCAATCACTTGTAATCAAGGCTTTTTGGAATCATATTGTATATACACTGACTGACAGAGCAAATGCAACACCAAGAAGGAGTGGTTCGAAAGGGATGAAAGTTGGGGAAAAAACAGAGACGGCACGGACGAATAATTGATGTTTATTTCAAACCGATATGCAGGTTACACAATGCGCACGGCATCGACTCAGTAGGATGTAGGACCACCGCGAGCGGCGATGCACGCAGAAACACGTCGAGGTACAGAGTCAATAAGAGTGCGGATGGTGTCCTGAGGGATGGTTCTCCATTCTCTGTCAACCATTTGCCACAGTTGGTCGTCCGTACGAGGCTGGGGCAGAGTTTGCAAACGGCGTCCAATGAGATCCCACACGTGTTCGATTGGTGAGAGATCCGGAGAGTACGCTGGCCACGGAAGCATCTGTACACCTCGTAGAGCCTGTTGGGAGATGCGAGCAGTGTGTGGGCGGGCATTATCCTGCTGAAACAGAGCATTGGGCAGCCCCTGAAGGTACGGGAGTGCCACCGGCCGCAGCACATGCTGCACGTAGCGGTGGGCATTTAACGTGCCTTGAATACGCACTAGAGGTGACGTGGAATCATACGCAATAGCGCCCCAAACCATGATGCCGCGTTGTCTAGCGGTAGGGCGCTCCACAGTTACTGCCGGATTTGACCTTTCTCCACGCCGACGCCACACTCGTCTGCGGTGACTATCACTGACAGAACAGAAGCGTGACTCATCGGAGAACACGACTTTCCGCCATTCCCTCATCCAAGTCGCTCTAGTCCGGCACCATGCCAGGCGTGCACGTCTATGCTGTGGAGTCAATGGTAGTCTTCTGAGCGGACGCCGGGAGTGCAGGCCTCCTTCAACCAATCGACGGGAAATTGTTCTGGTCGATATTGGAACAGCCAGGGTGTCTTGCACATGCTGAAGAATGGCGGTTGACGTGGCGTGCGGGGCTGCCACCGCTTGGCGGCGGATGCGCCGATCCTCGCGTGCTGACGTCACTCGGGCTGCGCCTGGACCCCTCGCACGTGCCACATGTCCCTGCGCCAACCATCTTCGCCACAGGCGCTGCACCGTGGACACATCCCTATGGGTATCGGCTGCGATTTGACGAAGCGACCAACCTGCCCTTCTCAGCCCGATCACCATACACCTCGTAAAGTCGTCTGTCTGCTGGAAATGCCTCCGTTGACGGCGGCCTGGCATTCTTAGCTATACACGTGTCCTGTGGCACACGACAACACGTTCTACAATGACTGTCGGCTGAGAAATCACGGTACGAAGTGGGCCATTCGCCGACGCCGTGTCCCATTTATCGTTCGCTACGTGCGCAGCACAGCGGCGCATTTTACATCATGAGCATACCTCAGTGACGTCAGTCTACACTGCAATTGGCATAAAGTTCTGACCACTCCTTCTTGGTGTTGCATTTGCTCTGTCAGTCAGTGTATAATAACATCGTTTTAGTATTTTAATTATTATATTATGTAGGATAAGAATTCATTATGTTGTAAATACGGTCAATATGTTGAGACATAGTTGTTTTCATTTCATCTCATGTTTGTGTATACGGAGGGTTATTCTTGAAGCCTGGGATTTTGCGTGCGTCATGGGTTTATTTTATGACCAAGGCTAAGTAAACAACGACCCGTGCGCGAGGCTTGCAAGCTGGTCAGCTATATCATCGCCACGCCTTCTGGACTTGTCCAGGAAGAAGAGAAGGGGAGTTGATGCTTCGATCTATAGAATCAGATACTTCGTTGTATATGAGTTTTGAGATTGAACTGTTACCAAGAGTGGGGGTGAGCCCGGATATATACTGATTCTCAACACGAGAACGGGGGCTGACGACCTTACAACCTAACGACGGATACTCCATCACTATTACTTCTACTGTGAACATCTACTTTGAACGACGTGATTTGATATTTGAAACAGTGTGAGGTCGCTCCGCGACATAAGTATTTTTGTACAATGTGTTATCGCTTCTATACAGTACTTAGGTGCGGTAATGTTATCGGATCTGCGTGAGACGAAACAAGCTTACGGCTTGTGTTATTTTCAGTAAATATTATGGACGAAGAACTATGTTTAGTTCAAGTCTACGGAACTTGGTACAAGTCTGTACCGTATAAATAGTGTAGCTCAGTTGGATTGAGATTTCTACTAATATGGAAAAATTCATATCTCTGAATTTTCTCCTCATACGATCAACGCTGATCAGTTTTTACAAGTATAGGGCCAATGTCTAATTTAAAGACTAGGCAAGTAGGGAGTGTTAGTCCAGATAGCCCGTACCATATCAGAGAAGGAGGGAAGGATGTCCATGGAGCAAATTCTACATAGAGAAGAAGAGAACGAATAACCACGGAAACCAGATGACTTCAACGGAAGCTGCTATTGGTGAGCTTCAATTAGATAAAGCAAGCAATAGTAAATTCAGTAAATTCTAAAGCCCTCCACGCTTTAAGGAATCTTTTCCGATTCATCTCATTGTTTTGTATAATAAATTCATTTGTATTTTATATTGCGTTAATTTTCTTTCTTAAGCGATACTTAATGGTTAATTATTTAAAATCCTACCCCTGTGATTTAAGTATAAGTCTCTATGCTAGTAAATATAAATTTTGGTTTACAGTGTTATTTAAAACTGTAACCATGGCGCCCAAACATTACATAGAGAAATGGGGAACCATGGAATGTTAATTGTTTCTATTTGCGTGGCAATTTGCGGGCAAGCCACAAATAGTTTATTTGATATTCATGTGTCCCAAGATAATAACTTTCATCTCCCCAAGTGTTTTGATGACGAGGTGGAACAGTTACAGTATCAACACGCAATCTCGGGATCCGGAGGCGGTTGATCCACAAAGAGAACTAATTGTAAGGTGTAAGAACGATACTTAAATGTGCAGGAAGGGTAAAGAGACGGTTTGCAAGTCTAAATGCTTGAGGTGTAATGAGATTTATCTCATTTCACGCTTCTCGAACAACCGTCTCAATTAATTTGCTATAGCTCGGGTACTCCTCTCCTTTAACTCCATTACTCGTACGGGCCCATCCAAAGACCTTGAATCTGGTTCAGTGCTTGAAATTCGAGGACTGTAAGTAAAATAATGACATTCTTCGTAGTGGTGAGGTCCTGAAAGTAGACTGCTGCCAATATCATGTCTGTCGTTACCGTTGGCCATAATGACAATGAATGGCCTCGGCTACAAAAATGGGCTTATTTTGCATTGATACCAGCTGGACAACTTGTGCGTCAATTTCAACGTCTCGTTCACCTGACAAACCGCGCTACTAGAGTTAAGTGCAATCAGTACTCGATGCAGTGAAACGTGTCTACAGCAGGACCTACTGGTGAAAGATTCAACATCATATTCTAATTACCTATCCTAAAAGCTCAGTGATTTCAATGTTCTGAACACTTACATTTAATTGGATATATTCCGCCGGATTTCAATGAGTTTGGCCAGATAATTCATAAAAGATGAATCTCTGAATATTAGAAAACCTCTCAACATGGCGCCACTTTTACAGAAGTAATGCATTAGGCAAAACTCTAGCGTTTAAGCTGTGGCGAGACGTGTTAATATTGTTACACATATAATTGCTACTCGTTTGAGATAATTGGATGCAATGGCGATACAAACTACACACTAATATCAATAATCATTATCATCCTGCTTTATCAGTTACTTTCTGCCAGTCCTAGGCCTAAATTCCACTCCTGAAGAAATTTACTTGTTTCACGTTAAAGAAGTTGACAAGCCAAGTTCATAAATAATTTTCATCAAGAAAAAGATTCTTTGCGAATTGTTCGATAAAGAATGGAAGATATGCAAATTGGAGGTGGCAAGATTGTGAAAATAACGGGGGTGTGGAACATGTCTGGGAAGCAACTCTCAGAAGACGACACCCTCCGACGATTTTCCTTCAGGTCAAAGTCACCCTGTTTGAAACGATTTAACTATTTTGGGCCGTACTATCCCCGATAGCACCGTCCTCGTACACATTGCAAATGTTTCTGGCTGTCTCAGCTACTTTTGCTTCTCTGTTATAATAAATTCGAACTGAAAAATATGTAGACATTCTTCGTTTCTCGCCACTTGGCACTCCACCTTCGACCGTTCTTCTAACACTTCACCTTATTCGGAGCAGCACAAGATAAAGCAATGGCACTCAGAGTGACAATATTGGCAAACGGTAAATAAAGACCCTAACTATCTCAATGGTGTCAACTCACAATCAATCACTACGGACTTGTATATCAGTGGTGGTGGTGGTGATTATTGTTTAAGAGGAAATACAACTAGGCAACCATTCTGTACATAACGCTAATCAGAGAGAATAATAGACCGAGCTCGATAGCTGCAGTCGGTTAAGTGCGGTCAGTATCCAGTATTCGGGAGATAGTAGGTTCGAACCCCACTGCCGGCAGCCCTGAAAATGGTTTTCCGTGGTTTCCCATTTTCACACCAGGCTTAATTAAGGCCACGGCCGCTTCCTTCCCATTCCTAGGCCTTTCCTATCCCGTCGTCGTCATAAGACCTATCTGTGTCGGTGCAACGTAAAGCAAATTAAAAAAGACAAAAGTAGAAGGGGTCCAACACTTGAAAAATGAAGGTATCGGCCAAAGAAAGACCAGAGCCACGAAGGAAGTGAAAATGAAAGACTCCCTAGGCCTCGGTGCTCGAATACCGCCGGGGTCGGAAAAGAACAAGAGTTTACAAAGGGAGGCCGGAGAGGATAGATGAAAGTGAGGAGCCTGACACAAGTAAGTGGAAGCAATGCCAGGACTCAGTTAAGGGCCCTGTGGACGCTAACCCAGTCTCCCAAGTTAAGAGCCCTTGGGGCCCCTTTCAGTCGCCTTTTACGATAGGCAGGGGATACGGTGGGTGTTATTCTACCGCCCTCACCCACAGGAGGGACTTTTGTATCAACCCATAAATCATTTCTAAAATTGCCACCAATATTTTTTGTTAGAAACTACACCGACTATAATCATTTTTGACCGAGGTGTTCATAGCTTGCTCTATACTGCTCCATACTTTTGAATCAGTGTTTTATGTTATGAGTCTCTCTCTGGTAGGAATATGAAAAGGAAAAAGCTACACTGGACTTCCTCTGTCTTAGCTAAAATGGACTACGTACTTTTCCAAGTATTTCTCACACAAATTCTGAGGTAACTGAGTGAATTATCGGAGTCAACTCCGTCACCATGGTTAGTTATAAATTTACTCCGAAGACAGTACTTTTACTCTGAAGATAGCACAAAACTCATTTCTGTACAATTTGACTTTGGATCGAGATTAATCGATTGTCAACAGTGTGCGCCAAAAAAAAAAAAAAAACGTCGAAAATTCATTAGTGGGAAAAGAATGTCAAAGTGAAGTATCAGATCATGTCAGAATCAAGGAGTGTAATTTTCTCATAGATGAATAACTCACAATATAATAGAATACACTCCTCCTCCGGTTTGCCAGAAACTGAGGAGAGAGTATTCATTTTACTGGCAATTAGGCATATATCTCTTAAAGCCAAAACAAACACAGTTCGAAAGAAATACACTAAAGATTACATATCAAAGACTGAAATACTACCCGCTAGAAATTATACAATACTAGCTGACATACCCTTGCTGCGCTACGGAATTCTACATTGTATACAGAATTCTGGGTGAAGTAGTGTACACGTTGTAAGATTGTATTAAATTGCATAGCTCTTAACTTTACCCCAGGGACATGACGGGGATGTCGCCATACGTCAATTGTCTTATAAAGACCGGGATAGGGAGTTTTCATTATGACAGCAGGCCCCCTTGCCTACTGCCAGTTACAATCGAGTTGGGCAGTTTTCATTATAATGGCAGACACTCACTCTCCACTTGCCTGTTTACAACCTCAGAAATACTGTCTCTGTGGGTTTCTCAAAGTCTTAAATGATCCGCCAATGGACATAAAACCAACATAACAGCAATATGAACGCAGAAAGGCACTTTTCGAAACGAATTTACTTAAATAAAAATCAAAGGAAAAATTATTAATGATTAATATTATTTCATTATGAAACAAATGAGTTGTACACTTGCAAAACTTGTTGAACGATATGCTTTTTAAATCAACTTTTATGATCCTTCGAAAGGTCTCGGCGTCATCTACAAAGACCTGAAATTATCTACTAGCAAAACCTGTTGAAATCGCTTGAAAAGTCGATGAGAAAGTCACATCCACTAGCAAAACCTGACAAAAGTGGAATTGCTACACTGTCAAAATCTGTTAAAAACAGTCCACTTGCAAATGCAGCTAAATCAAAATCGCAAGAAGGTTGCCTAGGAGCGATACACATGCAAAACCTGTTATAATCTCATCAAATCTCAGAACTTTACATTGACAGGGTTCAGAGACAATGTTTTTCTTTCTTTTTTCTTTCTCTATTGTTTGTTTGACACAACTGCTTTCAACTACCTTGTAGATAAGCATAGGCTATAATCAACAAAGGATTGTTTATTACATGTTGAAGTTAACCAAATCGTGTGCAGGGCAAGGATTGTAGTGAAAATGAAAACCTACAACCTGTTTTCCAGTCATTGACCGGGTCAGGGATGTAATGAATGAAACATATATAGGCTGTTATTACAATGGGGTCGCCACTCCCAAGGTGATTTATTAATGAGTGATAAATGCGATGAAATGATAATGGAGAGTGTTGCTGGAATGAAATATGACAGGGAAAACCGGAGTACCCGGAGAAAAACCTGTCCCACCTCTGCTTTGTCCAGCACAAATCTCACATGGTGTCACCGGGATTTGAACCACGGTATCCAGCGGTGAGAGGCCGACGCGCTGCCGTCTGAGCCACGGAGGCTCTTAAGGATTGTAGTATTCGTTAAAATATTAGTTATTGAAGATGACTGATACTGAAATAAACAGAAGTAATATTCAAGTTGTAGCAATCGAATTTCAGTTTACAGACGTAGATCGTGCAGAGGTAAATATTACCCCACCAAATTCCAAGTCGGAACGAGTCTCACGACCACCACCACTAACACCACCACACCTACTCCTCCCCAGCTCTCCCTCTTTGGCGAATCTTTGGTGACGCCCTATTAGTCACTCCCGTTTCCTTCAACCAACTCCGTCAGGTACACATTCCTTTTTATTTTCCCATCCCTCCCATGCTTTACGATCACCTCACGCCATATTTTCCACTCTGCTTCACTTCAACATGCGCCGGGAGGATATCGCAGACATCTTGAAACCACATTCATAATCGGTCGCGCAGTGGCACGTTCTTATTTCTCTTTTTGTTCCGATTTAAAGGACCCTTAAAACAATAATAATAATGATAATAACAATAATAAATAAAATTTAAGGAAGCGTTTCTGCAGTCCTCGTTAATTATTACACAAGAAACTGTGAGCCCCTACATTGCACGCATTGTAAACTTATTTATACAGTTTGCTTCCTCATAATAAGAAAAAGGACGTGAATTGGGAAGCAATGAAAATTACATTAAATTCCTAGTCTTCTTCTTATTATTATTCTTTATTTGTTTACCCTCCAGGGTCGATTTTTCCCTCGGCAGTGTCCTGGAGCTTCAGACTCTGGGTCGGGGATACAACTGGGGGGATGACCTGTACCTCACCCAGGCAGCCTCACCTGCTGTGCTCAACAGGGGCCTTGCGGGGGGATGGGAAGATCGGGAAGGAAGCAGCCGTAGCCTTAAGTTAGGTACCATCGCGGCATTTGCCTGGAGGAGAAATGGGAAACCATGGAAAACCACTTCCGGGATGGCTGAGGTGGAAATCGAACCCACCTCTACTCAGTTGACCTCCCGAAGCTGAGTGGACCCCGTTCCAGCCCTCGTACCACTTTTCAAATTTCGTGGCAGAGCCGGGAATTGGACCCGGGCTCCGGGCGTGGCAGTTAATCACACTAACCTCTACACCACAGAGGAGGACAAATTCCTAGTCTATTAATACAATGAAGGGAACGCCAGGATGGGAACAACTCACAATGTTGTTGAGAGTGGTACTTGGTGAGACTTTGTCCACGTCTCGGTGTATCGCGTTCAGAAGGCTCCATTTGCTGGACAGTTGGAAGTAAATTACACGGAAGAGCATTAGTGATGGTCGATTGACGAGCTCCGTCAACTAGGAAGTGTACAAAGCTCGTTTGTTTGATCAAAGTGAATATGCGCATTATTTGGAGGGTTTTTCTTTTTTTTTTTTTTTTTTTTTTTTTGCTTTACGTCGCACCGACACAGAGAGGTCTTATGGCGACGATGGACAGGAAATGGCTAGGAGTGGGAAGGAAGTGGTCGTGGCCTTAATTAAGGTACAGCCTCAGCATTTGCCTGGTGTGAAAATGGTAAACCACGGAAAACCCTTTTCAGGGCTGCCGATAGTGGGGTTCGAACCTACTATCTCCCGAATACTGGATACTGGCCGCAATTAAGCGACTGCAGCTATCGAGCTCGGTATCTGGAGATTGGCTGTGCATAAGTACTGTCTAGCATTCCAGAATAATGGCTCTGTTTTGTTCTATAGGGATTACCAACGGAAGAGTGTCGATTTCAGAGTGAACTTTGCGCAGTAAGAATTGTATGTAAGATTAGGAAATAACTGTTCATTATTATTAGCTTATTATTCTATTAAAATAAAGGTATTTGGTGTAATCATTTTTAAATGGGGGTAATAAACATTAAGTTCAAATCACATTTCATGGTGCTTGTGGCCTGCAAATGTTGCTCACAGGATGACAGTATCCGAACCTTAAAGCCTGTGTCCCACAAGGCTAGTTTACTAGCAGCTAGTGTTGGCGGCTAGTGCTTGTGGTTAGCAGTAGTGGCTAGTAAACCTGTCATAAAAGACTGATTCTTGGGGATAATTACTCGCGACTAGTAGTGTAACATGTACGGTGTTACATAATATTTGTCCATTATATATTTATGTAATAATATATTCTTTCTTTATTGTATGGAACGTAATTCCCGGAAGATTCAATTGTGTAAATAGATTAATATTTTAGATACAATAGTATTTAATAAACATGAATTAATTAATTTAATGCAATTAATTAATTTAATTTCGACACGTTACCATTGGTTATCCCTATATACAGAGCTATTATTGTGGAATGTTAGACAGTACTTATGTACAGCCAATCTCCAGATAAAGCAAGTATTCTGCATAGGTTGATTGGGACATAGGTGTGTAATCAAATTATTTTGTACTCAAGCGTTAAACAAGGAAATAGTAGGGGAAGTGCTTGAGGACACTAAAGTTCAGTACACGGAAAACATTCAAAAGTTATGAGAGAAGGGTTGTGACCTGACGCTTCATGTACGGTCAGTTTGAAATCTTTTCATTTAAAAGTAACCGCTACTGGTCCGTACTCCAGGGTGTCACGTAGACGATTAGTTAGTAAAGTTGGACATGTTGAACTTTACTAGCCTCTAGGCTGCAAGTTCGGCTCACGTGACTCACTTGATGTGGGTTTGTTATACTCCTGCGGAAAGTGGTCAATGAAGAAAGTTGAAGTAATACAATATTAGAAGCTGACACTTATAGTACTCGTAAATTTATTGTGAAATTACCCGTAACTATCAGAAAAAATCAAAATAATAATTACTGGTCCGCCTCTGTGGTGTAGTGGTTAGTGTGATTAGCTGCCACCCCCAGAGACCCGGGTTCGAATCCCAGCTCTGCCACGAAATTTGAAAAGTGGTATGAGGGATCGAACGGGGTCCACTCAGCCTCGGGAGGTCAACTGAGTAGAAGTGGGTTCGATTCACACTTCAGCCACCCTGGAAATGGTTTTCCGTGGTTTCCCACTTCACCTCCAGGCAAATGCCGGGATGGTACCTAACTTAAGGCCACGGCCACTTCCTTCCCTCTTCCTTGTCTGTCCCTTCCAATCTTCTCATCCCCCTGCAAGGCCCCTGTTGAGCACAGCAGGTGAGGCTGCCTGTGCGAGGTACTGGTCATCCTCCACAGTTGTGTCCTCAGCCCCAATGTCTCACGCTCCAGGACACTGCCGCTGAGGTGGTAAAGGTGGGATCCCTCGCGGAGTCCGAGGGAAAAACCGACCCTGGAGTGTAAGCAGATAAAAAACAAGAAGAAGAATTACTGTAATAATAAACATAATTTCAAATGCAAATATTGGAGAAATGTCGGCAAAATTATTTCCTGTACGTGAATGTAATATATTTCAAATAATTTAGGAGAAATTCACTACTACTCCATTTATATATATATTTTTTTGCTAGGGGCTTTACGTCGCACCGACACAGATAGGTCTTATGGCGACGATGGGATAGGAAAGGCCTAGGAGTTGGAAGGAAGCGGCCGTGGCCTTAATTAAGGTACAGCCCCAGCATTTGCCTGGTGTGAAAATGGGAAACCACGGAAAACCATTTTCAGGGCTGCCGATAGTGGGATTCGAACCTACTATCTCCCGGATGCAAGCTCACAGCCGCGCGCCTCTACGCGCACGGCCAACTCGCCCGGTCCCTTTATATAAAGAACAAATTAAGATATATTACTATTACATGGGGAGAAGTCACTGCTTTTTGAAGACAACTTTATAGGGCACAATTAGAATAAAATGTCACTGAACACATACCACAGATTGGTGTTTTACAATCAGAGCATCTGATGATTCCTTGTCGAATTTTACACCCTTCGCTTTGAGATCGTTACATAATAAGTGATGTTCTCTACACTTAGGAGTACTGAATCACATCATACACTGAAACGCGTGTACTATGCACTAATCCGCTGGTAATGCATCCATGATTATCTGGACATATGTAAGGCAGGTTCAATACGTATGGGTCTATTTTGAAACCACTTCAGTTTCAAATTCTAAATAGGATCATACCAATTGTGTTCTCATTACGTTCTTATACAGCAAATACTGCATTATATGGTCAACATCATGTTCTTTGAAATGTAAATTAAAACACAGACAATTAATTACAGTACATATATAATTACACCACTTACTCACCGCGATATTTCATGAATCACTTAATTGACCAGAGCGAAATTTTACATACAGGTTCCTGTAAGGTCGTATGTAACAGATGAGAAACCATTTTGAAACATTCAAAACCTAAGGAATCAAAATGACAGGGTAAAAACTCAAAAAATTGGCGATGTCTCATATTGATGGGTCGCGGTCTCCTCTGATAGTTCACTTCTATGCTTCTTGATAAAACTGGTAAGTCGTAGCCAGTTACTGTACAATATATCATTTTTCTACCGCCTGATAGCGTGTGAATTAAAAGAAAATACCAAAAAAAGAGGAGGGAATATTGGGCACTTTCTCGTGTTTCTTTGTCTGGACATCCTAAACACCAAGATAGATTTCTTTTCGATATTTTCCTGCACGCAAAATAACCGTGCACACAACAGGTGATTCCGCTTCAGTAACTCATTAAACATGCTACAATCCAAGAGCTTGCTGGAGTGAGTGTAAAATAGCATAGGAAAATCCATGCTCTGGTGAACGAATTAAAATCCTATTGCTCCTTGATGGACCATTCAACTTAAATACCAGTCTCACAATTTGAGGCTGATTATAATCATGTTCTCACTTGGAACAGCAATCTTACGGCACATGTATTTTTTCTCGTGGTTTAACGTCGCACTAACACAAAGATGGTAAAGGGTTACTGGGAAGGAAGTGGACGTGGGCTTAAGATACAGCTCCAACATATGCCTGGTGTGAATAAACTACAGCAAATCATCTTCGGGACTTCCAAAGGTGGGGGTTCAAACCCCACTATCTCCCGAACGTCAAATCACAGCTATGTGACGTGAACCGCGCAGCCAACTCGCTCGATGGCACATGTCTTACATCACGCTTGAGAAGATAGATCTACGATATGACATGCCACAACACTCATAAGAACGAAGACATACCTAATTTACATTTTTTTACTATTTAAGAGAACAATGCAAGATATTTTCTTTTTATACTATTTACATGAAATCGTACGTCCGACTCGTTGGCTGAATGGTCAGCGTACTGGCCTTCGGTTCAGAGGGTCCCGGGTTCGATTACCAGCCGGGTCGGGGAATTTAACCTACATTGGTTAATTCCAATGGCCCGGGGGCTGGGCGTTTGTGCCGTCCCCAACATGCCTGCAACACACACTCCACACATAACACTAATCTCCACCACAATAACACGCAGTTACCTACACATGGCAGAAACCACCCACCCTCATCGGGGGGGTCTGCCTTACAAGGGCTGCACTCGGCTAGAAATAGCCACACGAAATTAAAAAATTAAATCGTAGGTCACTTTAATTGTTACTCCCGGTGGAATTTCCCAAAAAGACTGAAATTTAGCTTTAATACATGCATTTTATTTTTAACGGAGAGCGCATTGTTAGGTGTGTACACACGATCCTATCGGAGAGTAAACAAGCGTAATTAACACTCTACATGAACAACCAGCCTCATGGCTAAATGAAGGTCTGCTGTGGCTTGGTCGTTCACAGAGGTAGGTGATGCTGACTATTGTGTCATAAACACCTGTTCGTGAGCCTGTCAATGTTTATTCGACGATTTCTAGTAGAGCACTGACAGAAAATTTTATAATTAAATTGTATGCACGTATAAAATTAATGTTAAGTATTTGCGAAATAGATCTCGTATACATGTTGTTTTTTATCTCTCTTATAATACAATCTAATACATAATGTACAAGATAACGGTCGCTACATAATGCTTTACGCTCTTATGTCGGATAGAGAGTCGGAACTATAATATTTGGGCCCCCTGCCACAATTAATCAAAGGCTCCCTACACTGGAAGAACGTTGTTGCCAAATAATGGAAATATCAAATAACCAAACTTACTTTATTTGATTATTCAGTATCTATGTTGTTACTTTAATCTCAGTCAATTCAGGGTTCGTCTATCAATTTTCACTGGGTACATGAACACTGATTTCAGAAGGTAGTATTTTTTCTGGATCTTCCAATTTCTGAATACATACAATCTTCTTCCACAATGTTTAACTGCTCCACTTGCTTCATTCATGTTGACTTTCACAGAAACACTCTTATCTATAATTACTACATGAAATTTCATAGGAAGGGAATACTAAAAACATAGACAAGTTCACTTCACAGCCTGTCATCCAGGAAAAACACCCATATAAATTTCAGAATTACCAACCTACCACCCGCCATCCGGAAAGAAATGCGTTAAAAATATAGAAGAAATCGAAGATGACAGGAAACAATCGATGTTAAACCGCTAGAATACTCCTAATCTTTTGAGCTCTAAGCTTTGCGGGAATTTGCGGCCCATAGATCTGGGTCTCATCGGATATGTTCTAACATCACGATCTCCTCCTCTGCTTGTTCAGTCTCTGTTTCTTCTAAGAACATGTTAATGGAAGCGTTTGTGCTTACACCCGCCTTTGGCCAATAACACGTCTTTAGGTCGCAGTTCATGTCATGGTCTTCGGAACAGATTCTTCTAGTCAAGACAAGGAGCCACTAAACGAACCGTTACACTTCAGCTAGTTGCACTCCATACGATTATTATTATTATTATTATTATTATTATTATTATTATTATTATTATTATTATTATTATTATTATTATTATTATTATTATTATTAGGATTAAAACGGACAGAACATAAAAAAGTTCAATTTCTTCTTCAAAACATTTTCAAGGGGAGGGCGGGTCTTCTAGGTGTTTTTTTTTTTTTTTGCTAGTTGTTTTACGTCGCACCGACACAGATAGGTCTTACGGCGACGATGGGACAGGAAAGGGCTAGGAGTGGGAAGGAAACGGCCGTGGCCTTAATTAAGGTACAGCCCCGGCATTTGCCTGGTGTGAAAATGGGAAACCACGGAAAACCATTTTCAGGCCTGCCGACAGTGGGATTCGAACCCACTATCTCCCGATTACTGGATACTGGCCGCACTTAAGCGACTGCAGCTATCGAGCTCGGTCTTCTAGATGTTAACGCCGTCTATAAGGCCAAGGATATGTTCGGAGAAGGTGAGAGGATTGGCGCTCATAACCTATACTAGGAACTGTCCCGGCATTTGCCTTAGTGCAGGAGAACTGAAAACCACGAAAAACCATTCTCAGGACAGCCGACAGTGGGGACCAGCCCTTCTCCATCTCCCAAATGCATCAAATGCAGAGGTGTAGAGCCACGGCATAGCCGCGGTCACGCCTTCTCTGCACGGTTGGTCGGCCGGAATACAGAGCTGTTGGACCAGCCGTGACATTCTGTAGACCTGTAGACCACAAACCGCCGAGCCACTTTTTCAATGAAACTGGGACTTCAAAAAAGGTCTTTGTTATGAAACGTACTATGTGGAGAATAAAAGTAAATAAGGGAAGCACGTCTACAAAGATTCCATTTCCAACAAACGGAAGAGTTCAAGAAAGAAATTTTGAAAATGTGATTAAATTGTGTTGTTGCTTTCTTTGCATGAAATTTCTTCATTGAACATTCAAAATCGATTTTATATATATTTATTCATTTATTTATATTTCGTAGTTATTCTCTTCAATATTTAAATCTTATTTCATGAGCAAACAAACAAACACAATTTCAAATTTCGGTGTATTATTACAAAGGGAATTAAATTTGTATTAAAAAATTAAGAAATGAAAATTCAGGGAAAACGATAGGTGGTACAGCGCTTTTACTTTCAGATTTGGATTCAGCGGGGTCGAGTTATAAATAATCGCCTATTTTCCTTCAAGGGAGCAAAAAAGTTTGAATGTGTTTATGAGTGTTATCACCAAAAATGACTTCAACCGAATTACTTATTAGGAAAGGACTATCTTGCAAGAAACTCTGAAAGTTTACATACTCGATACGACATCCGGTATCTGGCTATCAACTACTCACCCAGTAAGCATCCATCACCTCGCCACCACCCGAAACTTGTGATTGGAAGAGGATGAAATCTCCACACACTCATACACGCTCAGAAATCAAACACACTTTCCCGGGGCAAAGAGACAGGCCAGACAGTAAGTGGAATGTCAAGGAGTCATGATAGTAGAGGAACGAATAGAAGTGAAGGAAATGAACAGAGAAACTTGGAATGTAATTTGTTTTACGTCCCACTAACTACATGTTTACGGCTTCCGGAGACGCCGAGGTGCCGGAAGCTATTTTACGTGCCAGTATATCTACCGACACGAGGCTCACGTATTTAAGAACATTTCAATGCCACCGGACTGGGCCAGTACCGAACCTGCCAAGTTGGAGTCACAAGGCCAGCGCCTCAATCGTCTGAGCCATTCAGCCCGGCAGAAACTTCTCAGGCAACTCGGAGCCTGACTACACCAAGGCCAATCCAATCCACCACGAGCACACAAGCCCCGTCACCGTCGTCAAGTCGTGCTATCCTAGAGTGGCTAATCAACGAAGGTCGGATAGTACAAATTGAAATCAGGTACCGTGCACAAGTAAATGCAAGCAAAGTCAAACTCAGCTATGGACCCTGTGATCTCCAATACAAGCTTCCAAGGTTAGAATCCCTTGGGGGTTCGTCTTAAAGTGGCCTCTTACAATAGGCAGGGGATATCAAGCACGCATTCTACCGCCCTATCCACAGTGGCAGGACAATAGATAAGCAAAATATTTACATTTGGCATTTCACAGAAACAGCGTGGTTGTTTAATTCGTAAAATAAACTCGTATCCTCATCCCGAGGCGAGCTGCGTGTACCATTTTTCCCACGTGCCAATCCTCCTGTCATTCTTAAATTTCTGGCAGTACCGTGAATCAAACCCGGGCCTACGAGGACGGCAGGTAATAACATTAGGCGTTACGCTACGGAGGCAGACGTTTAAGTCGTGACTACAGGGGACAGGACAAAAGATCAACGAAATATTTACAGTTGGCATAAGTACAGCTCAAGAACCAAGGGACTGTGTAATTCGTGATCGCAGATAAGTAACGAAATATTTAAATTGACAGAACTGCAGGTTCAAAATAGGACAGTTGTTAGTCATCCCCTCAGATAACAGGACAACAGATCACCATAATATTCATAGTTAACAGAACTGTAACTTAAAAAACAGGGTTCTTGTTGAAGTCGTGACATCAGGAAAAGAACAATAGAGTAATGACATATTTACCATTGACAGAAACGTATATTAAGAACGAAACTGTTGTTTTATCTTAACTTCAGGCAACAGGGCCAGAAATGACAAAGTTGTTATAGTGACTCATCCCACGATTATCAAAAACAAAAGCAAAATAAAAACGCTCATCGCATAGTCTAGGTGTTAGCATAGTAGCCTCTCATCTGAGTCGGTCTGGTGACTGTCTCATAGTTTTAAGACTGGTTTAATAGTCTTCATTAGGATGGATGTCACCAGCCTCGTGAGAACAAACTAGGGATCTCTCTCTCTCTCTCTCTCTCTCTCTCTCTGTTTGTCTCTCTCTTGGCTATCCTGGAAGTGATTTCTTGAAATTGTCAATCGCAAACACACGATGGCCATTTCTTCCTTAATCCAAGTCATAATTAATTACAATTACACACACTGTCTACCTCAAACAACACACTTACACAGGCTGAACCGTGTAACACAAATTCTGCCTCAACATAATTTATTATGAGCCGTGTTTCGTGAGCCCAAGGACAATTGTTAATCAGTAGTTATATTTTGTAAACATGGCTTAACGTTTATAAAAAAATTACAATTTACGAAAATCCCCTTAAGTATGTGTTCATTAAATTGAATTTTGATTAATATTTAAATAATTATTTTTCAAAAGTGATTAAATTTCTTTTAGTGCACTGCGCATTTCTGCAAGCGTGCTTAAATCTTGAATTTTCCTTTATAAAGATCTTTCTATTTTGAGTTTTGATTTGTTTACTTTTTAAAAATAAAGTGTGGAATACTAGGACAATCACCCTCTCCATTTTCTTCCTTCGCAAAAGACTACGTTCCATTACCTCTCAGGGTTCCATGCCGCTTTCCATATCCATTCTGCAGTTGTATGTTTTCTAACCTATTTGTTTACGTTTAATACCAAGCATATTTCATTTGAGAGGAGATCTAGGTAACCTCTAGCCTCCGAAGTCAATTTATTCTCTAATTTTGAAAAAATGTTGAAATTAAAGACAAAAACTCAGGTTAGAAGAAATAAAGGTTTTTAGTCTGGTGTTGTCTACAATTATTCAGTAGACTTCACTCAGCCATGATAATCCAAGCTCTATAAGCAAAGTGACAATAACAACACGTGTACGTCTAATAAGCTTTGTTATTTTGGGGTCAGTGTTTGTGTGCGTAACTCTAACTTTGGAGGTCTGAAAGAGAGAACCAGGTCTCGAAACACATTATTGTTTCACTAGTCCGACTCCATGGATAACTGGTCCAAGGTGGTGGGGTTGGTGGTGATTATTGTTTTAAGATGAAGTAGAACTGGATAACCATCCTCTATTAACACTAATCAGAAGTAAAATGGGAGAGCTCCGACACTTCAACGAATGAAGGTATCGGCAAAGAAAGAGAGGGCATGGTAGGCGTGAAAATAAAAGACTGCCTAATCCTCGCAAACCTAACATCGCCGGAGTCGGAAAATAACAGTTTTGACCAAAGGAGATCTAACAAGAATGATTAAAGCGAGGAACTTGAAACAAGTGAGTGAAAGCAATGCAAGACTCAGCTTAGGGGGCTCGAGGTCATCAACCTACGCTCCCTATATGGAAAACGCTGAGTCCCCTTGTAGTTGCCTTTTAGGACAGGCAATGTATGTATTCTACCGCCCTTACCCACAGACGGTTTGGTCCAAGGGGTCCTTGGTTTGAATTCCGGCCAGTTTGGTGTTTAAGCTTCACTGGTTATATTCTCTGGCTCGGAGATTGATGTTCATACCGACTTCAACGTTAGATTTCATCCTTAGATAGGATCACATCCTCAATCTTTCCTACTTTTAAAGACGCCAGTCAAACTTATTCGTCTACTAATGCCATTTCACGCCATCTCTCTGCTGACAGCTCGGAACATACCACTTAGTCGAGCAGCTCGTCTCCTTGCCCGTGAGTGTCAATTCGAAAGACCTAAACCAGGTATCTTCGGATCTCCGGAGACTACACACCAGTAGTATTAGTAGTACGGTAGTAGTAGTAAGACGAGTAGTTTTCTTTTTTCTCTCGAATGAACATGGAAAATTCTGAGGAGGCCCCTCAAAGCATAACCGTCACAAATCAGTGTCACAGACAGCTGAACTGTGCGTTACTGATCTCATGTTACATAGCTGTATGCGCACAGCTCTGAAGGTATGTAATGAGAAACAAATGAAGTAAGGTCAGGGTAACTACATAGGACATATTACAAACTTCCTCAGATAAGGTTAAGCACTGCAGTGGACTTCATTGTGACCGAGGTCCCTCAACAATTTCCTCGCTTCCTCACGGATTAATTCAACAAGCCAACTCCCCAGAGGAGTCCTGGCGTTGCCAACAAGTCTTGATTATGAGAAGGCGATGAAATGGCTCTAAACGTTAATTTGCCCTTGGCAATGTCTCCTCTGACGGATATACAAATAGTAACACTCTCGAGCTTGCATCTTCCAGAACCGAGCTCGGGCGAGTTGGCCGTGCGGTTAGGAGCTCGCAGCTGTGAGCTCGCATCCGGGAGATAGTGGGTTCGAACCCCACTCTCGGCAGCTCTGAAGATGGCTTTCCGTGGTTTCCCATTTTCACACCAGGCAAATGCTGAGGTTGTACCTTTATTAAGGCCACGGCCGCTTCCTTCCTGGGCTTTTCCTGTCCCATCGTCGCCATAGGACCTATCTGTGTCGGTGCGACGTAAAGCAACTAGCAAAAACAACCTCGCTCGGTTTTTTAGGAACATGTGTTGTTTCTTCAGAAACGTGTAAACCAAGCGGGGTAGTTTGTGCCTAGGAGAGAAACGAGAACAGGTGCCGCTTGCATGACATTTTGTGAAATACGTGTAAATGATTTTTCGGCCCGAAGGTTGGTTAGATTTCAAAAACATCAATGTTGGCTGTTTCAGATATCCCAGGCGTCACTAACAAAGGAACTGTTTGAGTTGGATGAGACAGGTTGCAACAAAAGTTGGTAGCATAGTCAAGTAATATATCAAAACATCACTGCACTGTAGTAGCGTTTTATAAATTTGTTTCGAAAGATCGAAAAATTTTACTGTTATTTCAACATAAAAGAATGAAATCTCTGAGGCAACCTCACACATTATACAGAGCGAGTCCCGCAAGGGTTGCCGTCCTTCCTGCAAGCCACGTGCCGGTAAACGAGAGCGCGGTTGCCGTCACACTGTTCTCGTACGCCCGTAGAAAACCCATCAACCCTGAAAGGATAGTCAGATTGAAAAACAATAAACCTTGCCCCATTACAGTAAGTGTTGAAAATGATCACTCTGAGCCTTCAGACAAGCGTTGTAGCATGAGATGGTATTCCGGTTCACTCTGCAATTCATCTTCACAAATCTTCAGAGTTTCGGCGTGAATTGCATTTGAAATCTACAGCATACGAAAATACGCTGTTCAATACTTAATTAAGAAGCCATGAAAATCGATCAGTTATTGCTGTGTAAGAAGCAATCGCGATTATTGCAGACCACCTGAGATCATGAAATCACTGGGCGAGCTTTGTGGGTTAGGCAGCTATTGCATCATCCACTGGCCCACGGGCGGCACGGAGAATAGTCGAGAACTCGACTGAGGCTCGCAATGTAAACTGTAGTCAGCTCCTAGTAGGTAAATAGAGTTTCTCCAAAGTAGGTCGTCCACTCAGACGCTTGTTTAACCTTCCAGAACTTAACATGGATTATTTCACTCTTCGGGATGTTCACCGACTCAAGGTAATGGCAGATCCAGTTTAAAATCGGATAGCCTTTCAAAGCTAGCGCGAGGGGAAGGTTTCAAATCTTTAATAATGTCATTTCATTTTCTAAAATGTAAATTTCAAACTCTAAATGTAAATTTCAAACAAGCTGAAAGAACTTAACCGAAATCAGGGAATAGAGAGTGAGATACCCTCTTGCATTCCGTCTCAACTTGATTTTGAGGTGACTATGATTTTGTAACCTTTTCTATCTTATAATTTCTCTTATATACTTTTCTTCATCTAGTCACCTCAGTAGTATAGGCTTAGCCTCTGTAACGTCGGGCCATAAGCATCTCTTTATGCAATTTATGTAAATTTCTAGGAGTGCAAGAGCTCTCCTCCTTACCATTTTAGTTTTTGGGCCAGTAATTTAACCTTTTGTTTTTACCAAAGGCCATGTATAATGGGTACGTGTGCCCCCTGTTTAACTCCATTAATTTCATTTTAAAGGTATCAGACTGTTGGGCAGGTAAGACAATGCTATTTAATTTTTTTTAACGTAGTTTGTGCCTTTGATAGGCCTGGAAAGTGTGAATTTTCGAGAATAGTGTCCTAAGTGCTAATTGATAGAGCAAAGATGCTCTTACCTTTGGTGTAAAAACTGGGAGATCCGTGTCCTTAACTTTTGATTGAATGGAGCAGAACATTTGTAATTGGGAGCTTCAAGCTCAACCTGTAAAATTGCTATCTGATTATGTTAGACCTCTCTAAAAGAGTTTTTCAAAACTTACGAGCTAACTTTTGTAAAAAATTGTTAATTATTTGTCAAAGTATTAAGATTTGGAAAAAAAGGGGGGGTGAAAGGTTAAGAAAAGAAATAAAACTGCCAATTTTAAAGTTTTAATTCAATCTTTCGATTTTCGTATATCCACCCATCCGTGCCTGCACCTTCTTTCACCTCTGCTCTCCATAATATCTTCGTAACAATTATTATTATTTCTTTCTTTCTTTCTTTCTTTCTTTCTTTCTTTGAATGGGCCAACTAAGGACCGCACGATGTTCAACTTTTCTGCTTGGTGAGGGACTTGTTAGTTGCCCAATACTCGCGCATTCTGTGGCTATGCTTCTCTCTCCTTTCCTTTGTCTAAAGGGCGTCTCTTTTTTTTACATGATGGGCTGTCCTGAAACTTCTTTTGTTTGATAATTCTTCTGAGAGATGCTCGGTTTCTGATGTCGTTTTCAATTATTCCCAGTTCCTGCATGTCTTTCTTCACTTCTGCTAGCCATAGTGTCCGTATCTTTCTGTTTGCTCAATAGTTGAGAAGCCGGTAGATCATCCCATTTGGGTTGATCCTCGTGACATGTCCATAGAAGTTCAGACACCTCTTCCTGGCTACGTCTGTGATTTTTGCAGTATAACTATTATTATTATCATCAAAACAATGATGTAACACTCTCTTTTCATAGAGTGGCCGACCGTTAGCTCTTACCATTTATCTGGGCTTGGAACCAGTACAGAGACGAGCTGGACTGCACTCCCCTGTGGCTGGTTTATTATTATTATTATTATTATTATTATTATTATTATTATTATTATTATTATTATTATTATTATTACAATAATGGTTTACTGTAAATTTAATTAACAGAGTGACCAGCGATCCATCCTTGCCATTTATCCGAGCTTTGGACTGGCACAGAAAGGTAATGGATTGCCTCCGTCTGTGGTTGGGTAGTAGTAGTAGTAGTAGTAGTAGTAGTAGTAGTAGTAGTAGTAGTAGTAGTAGTAGTATGACTTTAAAGTTTATAAATAGAACGAGCTACTACTGTTGCATAATCAAGAGCTAGAATGCCAAGTTGTCTATTAATAGGTTGATCAATTCTTTATGGACATGTGTATATACATAAGTAGAATACCAAGTCTAACTTTTGATCAGATTATTACTTCAGTGTTTAATTCTCGTTTGTTTCGAACATAATCGCACGTTACCACTCTGGAGAGACTGATTTAATTAGCGGTTTCAGCGCCTTAATTCTACTTGTAATGTTTATGACTGCTAATGGAGCCATTTTATAAGAATATTTAGTTACTGTTCATCGCTTCATCACAACGCAGAGATAATGTCATCAATATAACACCGTATAATGATTATAACGCAGCAAAATTATTAATTAGCGGGTAGCCAGAGCGCTGGTTCATTAAAAGATAAATTGTGTTCTACAGTCACTGTGTCATTGTTAATAGAATGTCATTGACTGCGGACAATATGCAAATTAGAAACAGGAATTACCATTCACAAAAATGAAAAGCATTTTTGTCATTGTTCACTTGAAAGTGATGTCTAGCCGAAGTATGCTAGATGCATCCAGAAGAAAACTTCGATTACCTTAAGATAATCGACAAATTCAGAAACGATTGAATGAAAAAGCAAATGACTCTAAGGTTCCCACGTCATGAATGAGTGCTATGTTTGATACTTAGCGCTAAGATGACCTGGTATGGAGCTAACTACTCTATCCCAACTAGTGCCGAGGTTGCGAATGGTGGAAACCTATACGGTGCACGAGCTCTCATTGGCTGCACGGAGACTGCTTAGCTTCCATTTTATTGCTTCATTTTAGAGAGAAGAGACAACTCAATTATTAGTCCCGTGGTTTTACTTTTTTCTTTGCTAATGGTTTAACGTTGCACTAACAAACACACTGATGAGCAATTAAATTACTATAGAGACAGCTGGCGTTTTGGAATATGGCATTGTGATCGTCCCGGAAATTGTAATAATTCGACGTGGCACATGTCGTCAGACCTCGTACTGACAGGGTGAGCAAATACACTACAGTGTATTTGGCGTGAGCAACAGGTGAACACAGGATGGGTAAGACACGAGATCTCGGCGCGTTTTCAGATTGTCGGTGCCATACGTATGAGCTATTCCATCTCCGAAGTCGTATAGGCTATGGACTTTCCATGCGTCACCGTGTCCAGAGTGTACCAAGAGTACGTAGATTCGATCAAAAACACCATCGCCAACCGTAGAAACCAGTCAAGCATACTTATGCCCGTGGAGTGTTCATCGAACCAATCAGCTACAATTCGGAATCGACAACTGCCGTGGAGTAGAACATGTTGATGAAAGTGTTCACTGTCGACTGACTTGGGTGCGGAGAGACGGGTCACAGAGTAACATTACTTGCGAATTCAATGCTGGATAACAACGAAGTATGCGCACCCGTACCATCCAGGTTCATCACCTCGAAATAAGGTACAAAAGCCAACATCTCAATTGGGTACACTCCTCATCGCACGTCACAAAGTACAAAGAATGACACTGGCACACGAACACAACCATTGAATTCTAAAATCAAACAGAAAATCCGCCTGGATAAATGAGTTGTGGTGCCAATGGCAGGGTACGTCCCCAAGCACCCGAGGCAAATGGAGTCATCTCGTCAGAAGGGTACAGTACAGGCCGGAAGTGGTTGTATCATCATTCGGGGACTGTTCGTGTGGGATGAAGTGGGGCTCCTGGTACATCTGACAATGTTCCTCACCAACGAACGATATAAGAACCTGCTGTCAGATCACGTCCACACTTTTGTTCAAATCCAGCACACGTGACGTGTACGTACAGCAACACAATGCACCGTCCATTCGAATCACAGGCAAGTGTACTACCGGTACTCATTGTCCACCGTCAAAAGTTTCCTCCAAATCATGTCTCTCTTCATTAAGAGCAGCACGGAAACGATTTTGAGAATCGTGTTAACTTTTTTACACGGGCATTAAGACAAGATACACTAGATTTATCATGTACTGGATCTTATAAGATGAAGCAACATTCACAAATCATAGCGAAGTAAACCCCCGAAACTTACACTATTGATCCATAAAAATCAATCCCCATTGGCTTTAAATTTGTGGTGTGGAATAGTGAACAATTAGCTCATAGGCCATTTTTCATAGAAGTAACACTGGATTCTCAAAAACATCTCAACCTCGTCACAGACCAACTTCCAGAGATGTTAGAAGACGTTCCACTGCGGACTAGGAGGAATATGTGGTATCAGTATGACAGCTGTCCAGCGCATAGTGAATGTCGTACTACAACTTGTTTTTGATTGTTTCCAAATCACTGGATTAAAAGAAGAGGACCTGTACCTTGGCCGGCCCGTTCATTAGATTGGACCTCTTTAGATTTTTCTCTGGGGAAAGCTAAAAGACACTCTTTACAAGGACAACGTATTGTTCCTTTCGAGAAGAACTGCTAGAAAGTGTGAATCAGTCTTTACATGGCAGACTGGAAACTTGTATTGAAGCTGGTAGTCGTCATTTTGAATACAAACTTTGAAGGCCAATTCCCTTTCTTCTTCAGAATTCAAAGAGTTTCTTTATTAGATTTTTTCTTAAGTTATTGCTGACACATTGAGCAGGTAAGTGTCGGTATTTTGCAGTTTTCAAACTACGATAGCTCGTAAACTACTTATAATAGAACCCTATAAAGAGACCATTGATGTGGTGGTGGTGATTATTGTTTCAAGAGGAAGTGCAACTAGGCAACATCCTCTAATTAGAGACCATTGATATCCTAATTTACTCTAGTACTAATTTGTTAATGTCAAGAGTCATTGTTCATTTTTAAAAGCAACTTCCTAAAATATATACACATTTTAATATTATTAAATCTGAATATGGGCTACAATTATGGGACCTTGGTTAAACTTTATTTCTGTGAAAACAGCGCATCAATAGAACCTTCCAATTCAGAAACATGTGGGGGTACAAGTTTAAGGTGATTCAGTCTGTACACAAATTACATTTGTAAACAACTGAAATTGGAGGTAAGGCTTTTTGTGCATGATTTTAGGCCAATATAAAAATAAATACGTGAGAGGACTGTGAACGAATGCAAAAAGTGCTCCTCAATGTTGTGAGATGAACAGTAGACAATGGTATGATGGTATAACGGCAAGAAAAGTAAGATTGTGAGTTTCACCAAAGGGCCGATGACCTCGATGTTAGGCCCCTTTAAACAACAAGCATCATCATCAACAAGTTTCACCAAAAAGACAAGTCCTGTTAGTTATAATTATGACAATGTTGTGGAATGAAAGTACCTCACGGGGATCAGTGTATGTATGCTACCTAGGCATCACCTGGGGTGATCACATAAACGGAATCGTAAATAAAGATTACAGATCTCTTCAAATGGTTTAGAGGGTATTTAGGTGTTGTAATAAGAATGTAAAGGATAGGGAATGTAAGTCGCTGGTAAGACCGCAATTAGAGTATGGTTCCCTCCTCTGTTAGTTGTTTTACGTCGCACCGACACAGATAGGTCTTACGGCGACGATGGGACAGGAAAGGGCTAGGAGTGGGAAGGAAGCGGCCGTGGCCTTAATTAAGGTACAGCCCCAGCATTTGCCTCGTGTGAAAATGGGAAACCACGGAAAACCATTTTCAGGGCTGCCGACAGTGGGGTTCGAACCTACTATCTCCCGAATACTGGATACTGGCCGCACTTAAGCGACTGCAGCTATCTAGCTCGGTGAGTATGGTTCCAGTGTATGGGAAATTCACAGGAATACTTGAGTCGAGAACTGTAAAAAGCCGAAGAAAAGCAACACGATTTGTCCTGGGTGATTTACAACAAAAGAGTAATGTTACGAAAATGTTGCAAACTTTGGACTAGGAAAGACCTGAGAGTATGGAGAAGAGCTGCTCGCCGAGCTTTCAGTGGAGAGATGACGTGAAATCACATTAATAGACGAAGAAAGTCGAGTGGCGTTTTCAAAAGTAGGAAAGATCCCAATATGAAGATAAAGTTGAAATTCAAGACCACAAACTGGAGTAAATATTTATTCATTTATATGGAGAAGAGCTAGGGAATGGAATAATTTACCAACGGTGATGTTCTTCAGATCTCCAACTTCTTGGAAAGTATTTAAGAAAAGACTAGGTAAACAACTGATAGAACATCTGCCACCCGGGTGGTTCCATTATATATAGATTAGTGGTGATTGATTGATTGATTGATTGATTGATTGATTGATTGATTGATTGATTGATTGATTGATTGATTGATTGATTGATTGATTGATTGATTGATTGATTGATTGATTGATTGATTGATTGATTGATTGATTGATTGATTGATTGATTGATTGATTGATTGATTGATTGATTGATTGATTGATTGATTGATTGATTGATTGATTGATTGATTGATTGATTGATTGATTGATTGATTGATTGATTGATTGATTGATTGATTGATTGATTGATTGATTGATTGATTGATTGATTGATTGATTGATTGAAAATTGTGGAAAACCATCTTCGGAGCTGACGATGTTGGAGTTTGAAACGTCTGTCTCCCGAATGCAAGCTCACAGCTACCGAGCTCGATAGCTGCAGTCGCTTAAGTGCGGCCAGTATTCATTATTCGGGAGATAGTGAGTTCGAATTCCATTGTCGACAACCCTGAAGATGGTTTTCCGTGGTTTCCCATTTTCACACCATGCAGATGCTGGGCTGTACCTTAATTAATGCCACGACCGCTTCCTTCCCACTCCTAGTCCTTTCCTATCCCATCGTCGCTATGAGACCTATCTGTGTCGGTGCGACGTAAAGCAGATTGCAAAAGCTCACAGCTACATGATCCAGACCGCATAGTGAACTTGCTCGGTCGTGGTTTTACTGTGCGTGCTTGAATCATGTCTGATCAAGGCTTAATTCCCCCATCCGACGGATGAATCACCATCATCAGCGTCGTTCGCACTCAATACATATTAACACAGTTTGGAATTGAATCGAGTGGCATGCAATCTAAAGATTAGAAATGGTATACCACTGTCTCTCCCACCGTGGCGGCGAACAGTTTGATGGCAATTTGTTTTCAGTAACGAGACTCGATTCGGTTAACCGCGGTGTGAAACCACAAACACTTGACACCTAAACGATGATTGCGACAGCGCGGGCTAGGATGAGGTGAGGATGCATAAAGATATCAATCTTCCTGTGAAGTTTTGCGATAAAGTGAAGGAAATTAAAAAACACAGAAAAGGCATGGACTCTCCGCGTTCTATCTCCAAAGTAAACTTCATATTTGAGTGTAATCTGTTCAAATGATAAAACAATCATACCGGGCGAGTTGGCCATGCGGTTAGAGTCGCGCAGCTGTGAGCTTGCATCCGGGAGATAGTGGGTTCGAATCACACTTTCGGCAGCCCTGAAGATGGTTTACCGTGGTTTCCCATTTTCACACCAGGCAAATGCTGGGGATGTACCTTAATCAAGCCCACGGCCTCTTCCTTCCCACTCCTAGGCCTTCCCTATCCCATCGTTGCCATAAGACCTCTCTGTGTCGGTGCGACGTAAAGCAAAAAAAAACCAGTCATAATCATTCATTTCTAATAGTGGAGATGCTTGAGCAGAATAATCGAGAAACGTCTAAATTCTTTCCGCAGAACCAGCTAATATACGAGCTAATATTTGAGGAAATATTCGCAGGATCAATATAAAACGAAAGCAATAGAGATGGAAGAAACCACTGAAAAATATGGCCATCTCCTACAATCATCCTGTCCTGAGTGAACAGCTTGTTATCAAAACATTTCTTCACAGAATCAAATGCACATTCACATGAAGTAGTTTGATAGACTTCGTATTTTTATGGAATTCTCAAATGATATAATCTTCTTCTTATTCTTCTTTTGCTACCGCTCTTTCCCACACGTGTGGGGTCGCGGGTACGAACTGCGTCGCAAACGTGGATTTGGCGCTGTTTTACGGCCGGATGCCCTTCCTGACGCCAACCCTATATGGAGGGATGTAATCACTATTGCGTGTTTCTGTGGTGGTTGGTAGTGTAGTGTGTTGTCTGAATATGATTAGAAGAGTGTTGGGACGGACACATACACCCAGTCCTCGAACCAGAAGAATTGATCAGAAGCGATTAAAATCCCCGACCTGGCCGGAAATCGAACCCGGGACCCTCTGAACCGAAGGCCAGTACGCTGACCATTCAGCCAACGAGTCGAACATCTCAAATGCTATAATATTCTTAGAATAATGTGAATGCATGTTTTGAATTTACACTAGCTTTTTTACTCCTGATCACTTACACCTTACCAGGTTATAAGGTTCCAGTACAGTGTTTAATCGTGACCTGCTTGGCAATTTTGGGTTCTCTGCATATCTGTCTTGTTGACATTATTTTCACTATCCTGGTCTTTTCTTTGTTCAAATTTAAGCTTTCCCTTTATTAACACAGATATGTTTTTGGACTGGGAGTCTATCTGGAATTATCGTAAACTATTTTGCGTCGACAAAAAGCGACATCGTAACCAGGCAAGCAGTGGAAGAACGACGCCATTTCGGTGGACGGAAAGTCATGTTTTTGGAAAATGTTGGTGTTGGACGTATTAGACCTATAAAGAGAGGCTATAAACAAAGCACTGGCGAATAATTTTAACGGGAAAACATTGATGAAAATTCTCAACACTGCGAGATATTTATGACCATAAAACTGAGTGCTAAATCAGCGACCATTTTGTTGGACGTAGATCTTGATAGGTGGGGCTATCTTGTGACATGGCATGGGAATGTTGTGTGCTGGATCAGCTGCCATATTGTTGGTCATACGTAATTATGCTACCTATTTATTTCTATTTATCGGAATTCTTTATCTCCTCCGTGGGCAGAGAGTAGCCCCGCATGTCCTAAGAGACCTCTCTAAGAAGGGAATAACCAAAGAATCTCTACTCATTCTCCCGTCTTCTAAGATCAAAAACATATCAATGATTCTATGATTTTATGTGTTTGTTATTAGAAAAGAATTTTCTTTTTTTATTCCTTCCTTTTGATTGTGTGATTCTCCTGTGTTCTACATCTATGAATATTCATTTTATAATAGTTTATTTTGCCTTTGCTGGTGAGATGTAGTATTTACAGTACACTATGTCTCCTGGAATGGGCTAGAATAAATTTGTTACTTCCATTGGCCTGTCTCAGTCTCATCCTTGGCTTTGACAATATGAAAGTGACTGAGGTATGAGTGATGCTATTAATACCATTCCTCGTGCAGCCAGTCCCTGTTATGAATGGTGTGAAATTATCACTCATATGGTCGGTTGGTGCATGCATTTCAGTGGGCTTGGCAGACTGATATGTAACAGCAACTTCTGACTCGGTGAGGAAAGCAACGGGAAACTACATCACTCCTCATTTCCCTAGTACGCCTCTACAGTGATGCCTAGGCTATCTATGACAGCTGTTGGTGGAACTGTGGAGGATCAAAGCATCCTTCGGGGTGTACAACCAACATACAAACACAATAGTTTATTGCCATATTTGTCATTCCTAATACCCGTTGCGATCGCAATATATTTATACAATACCCTGATTCGTTGTAATTACTGAAGGTTTGATCGTAATCAAAAGACTTCACGTTATAATTTCGATATCTTTTCCCAATAGCTTCAAAATAATGTTAATTTACATTTTCATTTATATCCCCCATTCTCCCCTCGCCTTTATTTATTTATTTATTTATTTATTTATTTATTTATTTATTTATTTATTTATTTATTTATTTATGATATGCAAATATACAGGCGTTAGCCCAATTACAATGTTTGCTCATATTTCTAATCTTATAAAGTATAATTAGAAAAATACAAGAAATAAGATAATCAATAAATAGAGAATTAAATAAAGAGTTACCTAACTACAGTATAACAGCAGTGATAAATATAAAGAATTATCTATCACTTTACCAGACACATTTGTTTCTTTGTTTATTTCCTTGCTTGTTTGCTTCTCCCTGGCCCATATTTACTGCCACGTATTTGTGCCTCTTTTTTTTTTTTTTTCAGCACTACACACACTGGCAGTAGAAAAACCCTCTCCATTACTTGCCTGCTCTCCCACACTGGCAGTAGAAAAACCCTCTCCATTACTTGCCTGCTCTCCATCACACCTCAAAGTGATGTATCGACTGGAAAGAAAAATCATTATAACCCGTCAGATTTTGTCTGGGAAGGTCTAAAATTAAGTTACATGTGACAGTGAGAAGTATAAGATGTGAGTTGAGGTAGACACAGGCAACAAGATTTATTTTGCTGGTTCGTTAAGTACCGCTCAACTCGTTGAAGGTAACATATTGGTGCAAAGCTACTAACTCATAACATTGCATTTTACGTTGTTTCACGTGGTTGGTTATCTACTGCTCCATCACGTCCATTCTTTACTCTCAAGATCACTCTTATTGTTCCTGTAGGTTATTCTTTCAGGCGGAATGGACAATTGAGACATGTTGCCATCACCTTATGTTTTAGTGTGTTTGTGTGGTGGTTTTGCAGCTACAGTTACTTTACTGTGGAGCCTAGATGACACAGTACTTCTTGCCAGTACAATTGAATGAGGAAGAGATAAAACCATTCCGAAACTGAAAGGTCAACAAATCCAACAATTTGACAAATTTGTTGTATATCAGATGATTTCAACCCAGACCTCGAAATTAAGACCCGTATAGAAATGACAAAGGGCTGTCTGGCCGAGACGGTAAAGGCGTGCTCGTTTTGCCCGGAAGGACGTGGGTTCGAATCCCCGTCAGGAAGTCGTAAAATTTAAGAAACGAGATTTCCACTTCCGGAGGTGCACATGGCCCTGACATTCACTCAGCCTACACCAAAAATGAGTACTAGGTTAATTCCTGGGGGCAAAGGCGGCCGGGCGTAGAGCTAACCACTCTACCCCATCAAGTGCCGAGGTTACGGATAGTGGAAGCCTTTACCTTCCACCCCTCCAAGGGCCTTCATAGCCTGTACGGAGATGACTTTGCTTTCTTTGCTTTGCTATAGAAATTACAAGATAAGCGTTCAAGAAAATGAAGGCTTTTATATGTGATAACGCTATCAATTTAAACCTGAGGTAGCGCATGGTTAAAAGTTATGTTTGGTCAATTTTGCTTTATGGAGTTGAAGCTTGGATGTTAAAATCAACCACCATAAAAAGGCTGGAAGCTCTGGAAATGTGGTTTCATAGAAGAATGCTAAAAGTCTCCTGGATAGAGCACGTCTCTAATGAACAGGTATTGCAGAGACCAAACTCTAAAAGAGAGCTGCTGGCTGCCATCAAATGTAGAAAAATTGCGTGCCTGGGGCATGCGTTGCGTGTTGAAAGATATGCAGTACTGCACCTCATTTTAAAAGGCATAATTGAAGGACAGTGAGGTGTAGGCAGAAAAAGAATGTCATGTCTCAAGAACATTCAAGACTGGACTGGAATAAAAACCGTCGAACAATTCTACCGTGTTGCTGAAGATAGGAGAACGTCCGGGTGACTGGGCACGGCATATAAAAGAAAAAGGAGCCTAGATTATAACGTACCTTAGCCCAAACGTCTAAACTGAAATTCAACTCAAGAGCTTAGGAAAAGTATCCTTCCGCACGTGAACACGTCCCCTATTCCCCCTTGACGTCACAGTTCTCCATCTCCGCCACAACCAGCTTATTATTAACGCCGTGCGTCTATCTGACAAGTACTCCATTCTGAAATAGTGAAGCATCAAACGAAATCACATCCTTTCACATAGCTGTACTTTGATTACGTACCATACCTATTTATTCCTTTATTGACCATGTAAAACCTACAGATTACTGATGAATGCCGAGGCAAGACAAGCAAGATTTATTTTTATTTCATAATGCAATTTGTGTGAGGCACATGGGGACTTACAGCATAAGTATACGACTCCGTTCTCATGCAACGACTGTCAGTGGCAGTTTCTCACAGTTCAAAAAGCTGAAAAAAACACCTGTGAGTGGGATTGCAAAATACAATGTTTCCAGGAATATTGTAAATATTGTAGTCTCGTCATTCGGAAAGTAAAAACGAACGCATGATCCCCTCATGACAACATTTCTGCAGGTGGAGGGCGATTACGAATATAAAGCAAAGTACATATTATTATTATTATTATTATTATTATTATTATTATTATTATTATTATTATTATTATTATTATTATTATTATTATTATCACCGAATACGCCAAGGATCCTATTCCCATACCGTTAAGGCCCTTCCTGTGTTATTTACGGCGAGTGCTGAGCAGACACATCGACCTTTCGCTGGAGACTTGGATTTTCCGTGAAGTTTAAATTACACGCGAGCGGCGTAAACACTGTACACAGAAACGCCGGTCAGCTGCGCGGTGTTTTTCACCACGTCTTCCACAGTCCAGAGCGGATTCTCATCTCGCAGGCTACTGTAAACGTTTAAAACAATTTGGTTTAGATTTCCTACTTAAATTTTCTCCACTTTTGTTAGCTTTAAAGTATTTCACAGGGTACTCAAGCGTCACAGCTTCACACACGTGATGCTCACAGCTGGCAGCCGTTATGAATACTGAACATGCTGTTGCAGTCAGTATTGCCATCAGTTTTCTTGGATCTATCTTCAACGTCACACATATTATGCGAACTTATCAGCAATGGAATGAACTCGAACAAAGCTTAATAAGTACACAGTGCAATAAGATATCAATATCATATTAAATAATTATTATTTTGCTCCATACACCACTGAGAACAATAACTATTCATAGTCATCTACGTATGAAATATAAGAGTTGGTAACGAACCCGAATAACATACAACCTGTGATATATTTTCCATATTTATACAGAGCAAATTTTTTTTTATTCGTCAAGTCAGTTCACCAGAATATCTAACCAAACTGAAGGAAGCTCCTGACTTCAGGAACAAGTAACAAACCTAGGGAACTATTTGGCGCTCTGGAAGCCTTTACACCGACCAGAAGTCTGACTAACATCAAAGGGACCGCTAAGATCTTGAGATGACTCTCAGTATAGTCGGCTGAACATACTTATAAAGAGTAGCAAATATGGGAAATTTTAGGATCTTACCAGAGATATGCCCTCTCTATTACATCCTTACTACAACCCCTAAATACTATCATAAGCATGTGAAGACATCTGTAGCCTTTGTTTACAACCTCGTTAATGTGATTCACCTCATCAAAATAGTAATTAAAATTAAGGGAACTTTTCCTCTTGGCAGGGGCTGCCTGGCCGAGGCGGTAAAGGTGTGCTCGGTTCTCCCGAAACGACGTGGGTTCATATCCCCGTCAAGAAGTCGTAAAATTTAAGAAACGAGATTTCCACTTCCGGAGGTGCACATGGCCCTGAGGTTCACTCAGCCTAAACCAAAAATGAGTACCAGGTTAATTCCTGAGGGCAAAAGCGGCCTGGCGTAGAGCTAACCACTCTACTCCATCAAGTGCCGAGGTTACGAATAGTGGAAGCCTTTACCTTCCACCCCTCCAAGGGCCTTCATGGCTTGTACGGTGATTACTTTGCTTTGCTTTCCTCTTAGTGAGGTGGTGGTGGTGGTGGTGGTTATTGTTTTAAGAGAAAGTACAACTAGGCAACCATCCTCTATTAACAGTAATCGGAGGAAAAAATGGAAGGTGTCTGACACATCGAAAAATGAAGGTATCGGCCAAAGGCAAAGCCCATGAAAGGATGGGTGAAAATGAGAAGCATGGCACAAGTAAGTGGAAGCAATGATAGGTCTCAGCTAAGGGCCTCGTGGTCACCAACCTATTCTCCCAAGTTAAGAGCCCCTTCCTCTCAGTGAAACTTACAACCTGATTTTTCATCACGCTTACCATCATTCAACTGTCTGCTATCTACCTTACAACCACTCCGTTGACAGTCCTGTAGCTCTCATTTTCGTCAGTAGTCCCCCATGATCTAACCGTATCAACAGCCTTGAATAGGTCAATAGCGATACAGTCCATTTGACATCCTGAGTCTAAAATATCTCCTATATCAGTGGCTTTGTTCTAAAAGGGTCAATGTCAAGAAACCTGTTTTGAGCTATGAGCATTTGAAGTTTTGCTTATAGTTTTCCAACTATTTTTTTCAACAACTAACTTTAAATAACTGTATACTTTCTTTGTGGAAGTCACCTGATTAAACGCTATTCTTTTTTATCGTATTCTTTAAAAATTGCCAGGTCTCTAATATTTATTGGTAATCTAACATTATTGGCAAGGACTTATTTAATTAAACGTTAACTGTTCGTTTAGTACTTATCAGAGACTGGCCCTTTTAACATGTTGCAGGCCAGGATAAAACGCGTTTGTATCAGTTAATATGTCAATTTCGATTTTTAAAAATGACATTGGCCCTTTTAGAACCAAGCCACAGATATATTGCTGGGATTCTACCAGATGAGCCTCAATTGAATAACCTTTCCAAAACCCGATCCACATTATATCAAACCAGTTAGCCATTTCGCAAACGTGTCTAAATATAATCTGAAAACATGATTTCCCAGAGCTTACAATATGCAAAATATGTCAAGCTGAATGGCATGTTATTTCCTGCTTTGGGTTATCACATTTTTCTTTGTACACCGGGACTAATGTAGCAACTCTCCATTCATTTGGCACAGCTCCTTCATACAAACAGTAATCAAATAAACATTTCAGACTCGGCACTATACCGCAGCCCATCGCCTTTAGTATGTCCCTAGAAATCTTTTCGATCCCAGCTTCTCTTCAAGCTTTTATCTTTTGTATCTTTTTATAAATGCATTTATTATCATACGTAAATGTCAGTACTTCTCCAGTATTAGTCACTTCTGGAGATTACCTTTATATCGAACTGTCTACACAAATCGCTGACTGAGTATTTCTGCCTTCTGTAAGTCCTCGCATATACTCACCATTTGTTCATTAATGAGCCCTGGAATGACCTTCCTAGAACAAGTTTCTGCCCCATATGTAGCCTTCCATTTTTACCTGAAGTTCGTACGGCTGCCAATTATATTTACCATCACGTTAACTGATATTCTTGCTAAATTCAATTTCCTAGTAAATTCCATCAGTCACTTTATACACTGACTGACAGAGCAAATGCAACACCAAGAAGGAGTGGTTCGAAAGGGATGAAAGTTGGGGAAAAAACAGAGACGGCACGGACGAATAATTGATGTTTATTTCAAACCGATATGCAGGTTACACAATGCGCACGGCATCGACTCAGTAGGATGTAGGACCACCGCGAGCGGCGATGCACGCAGAAACACGTCGAGGTACAGAGTCAATAAGAGTGCGGATGGTATCCTGAGGGATGGTTCTCCATTCTCTGTCAACCATTTGCCACAGTTGGTCGTCCGTACGAGGCTGGGGCAGAGTTTGCAAACGGCGTCCAATGAGATCCCACACGTGTTCGATTGGTGAGAGATCCGGAGAGTACGCTGCCCACGGAAGCATCTGTACACCTCGTAGAGCCTGTTGGGAGATGCAAGCAGTGTGTGGGCGGGCATTATCCTGCTGAAACAGAGCATTGGGCAGCCCCTGAAGGTACGGGAGTGCCACCGGCCGCAGCACATGCTGCACGTAGCGGTGGGCATTTAACGTGCCTTGAATACGCACTAGAGGTGACGTGGAATCATACGCAATAGCGCCCCAAACCATGACGCCGCGTTGTCTAGCGGTAGGGCGCTCCACAGTTACTGCCGGATTTAACCTTTCTCCACACCGACGCCACACTCGTCTGCGGTGACTATCACTGACAGAACAGAAGCGTGACTCATCGGAGAACACGACGTTCCGCCATTCCCTCATCCAAGTCGCTCTAGCCCGGCACCATGCCAGGCGTGCACGTCTATGCTGTGGAGTCAATGGTAGATCTCTGAGCGGACGCCGGGAGTGCAGGCCTCCTTCAACCAATCGACGGGAAATTGTTCTGGTCGATATTGGAACAGCCAGGGTGTCTTGCACATGCTGAAGAATGGCGGTTGACGTGGCGTGCGGGGCTGCCACCGATTGGCGGTGGATGCGCCGATCCTCGCGTGCTGACGTCACTCGGGCTGCGCCTGGACCCCTCGCACGTGCCACATGTCCCTGCGCCAACCATCTTCGCCACAGGCGCTGCACCGTGGACACATCCCTATGGGTATCGGCTGCGATTTGACGAAGCGACCAACCTGCCCTTCTCAGCCCGATCACCATACCCCTCGTAAAGTCGTCTGTCTGCTGGAAATGCCTCCGTTGACGGCGGCTTGGCATTCTTAGCTATACACGTGTCCTGTGTCACACGACAACACGTTCTACAATGACTGTCGGCTGAGAAATCACGGTACGAAGTGGGCCATTCGCCAACGCCGTGTCCCATTTATCGTTCGCTACGTGCGCAGCACAGCGGCGCATTTCACATCATGAGCATACCTCAGTAACATCAGTCTACCCTGCAATTGGCATAAAGTTCTGACCACTCCTTCTTGGTGTTGCATTTGCTCTGTCAGTCAGTGTATTTTCATAACTAATCCTAATTCTTTTTGAACTTCACCTCCTTCTTAATCTCTTCATTTCTCTGTTTTAATATAGTGGGTCTTTACCATTCCTTACCACCTTCACAGGTAATATACATATTTTCACAATCCTTAACAATCATTTTAAACCCATCCCAGAGGCTGCTTACATTTTATTTGCTATTTTCTACTGTTCATAATTACTTTTTAATGGTTTGCCTGATATGTATCTACTTTCACAACATCCCTTTCTATCGCATTTATTTTTAAATTCTACAAAAAATGCTTCGTGATCAATTA
Organism: Anabrus simplex; assembly: GCF_040414725.1. Lineage (NCBI taxonomy): Eukaryota > Metazoa > Arthropoda > Insecta > Orthoptera > Tettigoniidae > Anabrus > Anabrus simplex. The sequence goes on along the minus strand of NC_090265.1, from coordinate 1,120,121,651 downwards.
TACCATCTATTACTGCAGTTTTTTATAGAGCTCATTTGTTTTCATCAGGAACATGTCTAGAATATTTTCTCACTATTTAGTTCCATCACTTCCAAATTCAGCTGTCCCTCCCAAATTAATTTACCATTTGTTTGTTATGCTTCCAGTCATTCTCATTACCTTCCCAGTTAACATTTGGTAAATTAAGATCTCCAGCTACAGTAACGTTCCTTTCTCTGTCGTTCCCCACATAACTGATTATCTTATCAAATAATTCCACATCAGGCGTTAGCGCCACTCTTTACAGATGAGCCTTACACCTAGAATTTCATGTTTCTCATCCTTAATCTTTTCGTAGCTTACAGATTCTTCGCTCATCAGTACGAATACTCCCCCTTCTATCGTTCCTATCCTGTGGTTGAAACCAACATGGAAATTTGCCACCTTCACTCCCACTTTCCTCATTATCTATCTGCCTTACCCTCATTCCTGGATAATACTCTACTCTGGTTTTCTTTCCACGTTTCCCAAATGTTTAACAATAGAGTCGCCCTTGACCACAGCCTCAACCCCATCCACTTCATTAGACCACCTCCTCTGCTCGCCTCCCTTAACTTCCCTGACAACTATCGACTGGTAATATTCAACGTCCAGTCTGCCAAACATCAGGCAAATAAATATTCTTGAAGAAATACATTCTTTTTGTTCTTTATTTCATCTAGCTGAATCAGAAATACAAAAAATAAACTTGTAACATATTTTTCTACGTGGGATTGAATAAGGTGTGACGCTAATTCAAAAAGCGCACTCCCCTGCTATATTCTATTAAAATTTCATACAATTTTCGCCACCTGTGGAGGCTTCATTGGTGTATCAAGTGATCGCCAATACGCTCATAAATGAAAATTCAAAAAAGTTTCCCATTAAAGTAATTCACTACATATACTCATAAAAGAAGCACTGATTTACAAATAAAGCAATAATAAAGACGTCTCTACAAATTGCTGGAAATGAAGTTTTTTTCTGTCATTTAGTTTTGAAAATGCGGAGGATGCAAAACATGAACCTGAAAAGTGAACTAAATATCAAATAGGCCTACTTGTTTCTGGAAGGAGATTATTAATTAAAGGTACACCAGTTTAATTAAGAAATCGTATATTTCCTTTTGACATTAAAATGCTGTTGTTTGAGTCATCAGTCCATAGAATGGTTTGATGCATCTCTCCATGCCTCCCTATCCTGTGCTATTAAAATGTTAAAATGACGAATTTCTCTATTTTTAGGATATCGACTCCATTTAATCTTGCAGTACTGTACAGTGACAGTAATGAGAATGTCCCATGTTTCACCCTGTGTGTGATGTTTATGTTCAGGCGGTAGTTTAAAACTCAATTGTAAGATATATGGAACAAGATAGCAGGATTGTGGCGGGAATGTGTGACCTGTGGGATTATCTGAAGCGAGCAGGACTGGAAGCGAGGTGTGGTAAGAGGGTTATCAAGTACAGAATGATCCAAACGTTACGTGGGCCTATGTGCAACCGATCTACTGAAAATATATACGAATGAAAATCAGTCTCATCATTATCGAAGAGTGCAGTGTTATCGCTCTATACTTACCTAGAGCATTCCTGAATTATAATTTGTAATGGCCGTTGGTCCTCAGGTAAGCTACATCTCATGATGAATGCAATATATAGTTTTATCGTCAATGGTGATAGTGGTGGTTAAAAAAAATGGCGTATGGCCTCCGGAGAGGCCTGGTGCGGGTCTTTTTCTCGTAGACGGCCTGTTAGGCGACCTGCATGTCTGTGAAGATGAGCACCCTACCTGGGATGATTTCTAATGCTGAATACACCACACACACCCAGCCCGTGAGCCATTGGAATTAACCAATTAAGGTTAAAATCCCCGACCCGGCCGGGAATCGAACCCGGGACCCTCTAAACCGAAGGCCAGCACGCTGACCATTCAGCCAACGAGTCTGACATAGTGGTGGTGATTAATGTTTTAAGAAGTACGATTGGGCAATCATCCTCTATTAACACTAATCAGAGGGGGAAAATGGAAGAGGTCCGTCACTTCGAAAAATGAAGGTATCGGTCAAAGAAAGACAATGGGCACCAGGAGCGAGAAAATGGAAGACTCCCTAGGCCTCGACACCTAACACCATCGGGATCGGAAAAGAACAGGAGATGATCAAGGGAGGTGTTATAGGATAGATAAAAGTGAGGAGCCTGGCATAAGTGGAAGCAATGCCAAGACTCTGCTGAAGGCCCCGTGGTGTTTGTGGTGGTGGTGGTGAAGCGGTTGCAGCCAAGAAGAAAGCATGGAAAAGATATATGAAATCCAAAAATGAGGAAGACAAAGGAACATATATACAACTAAGAAATGCAGCAGGGAGAGCAGTCAAGGAAACTAAAAAGGAATCCTGGGAACAGTTCGGAAGGGAAATAGAGGAAAATTATAAGGAAAGCCAAAGAAAGTTCTGGCATGTGGTGAAAAGCTTGAAGGGAAAAAGTGGAAAGAAAATCAAAAACATTATGGATAAAAATAACATGATGAAAACCAACATAAAGGACATCCTGGAAGTGTGGAGCGAATATTACTCAGAAACCTTCAAGGAAAGCAATAGAATGGTGGGCATGACACCAATGGAAGAGGATAACAGTGGATAGAGGGAAAAGGAAGAAGTATTAGATTGAAGGAAGTACATGAGGCAATGAAGGCAATCAAGACTGGTAAAGCAGCAGGCTGGGGTAATATCCACGCGGAGTTTGTGAAATTCGGAGGAAGAGAACTAGAGAAATGGATCTGGGGTTTCTTCAAGTTAATTTGGGACTCTAACAAAATACCAGAAGATTGGGAGCGCAACATCATAGTTCCAATTCACAAGAAGGGAAGCTCAACCGACTGTCATAATTACAGAGCGATGTGCTTAGCATCAGTTCTCCAGAAGTTATATTCAAGTATAACAGAGAAGAGATTTAGAGAGCAAGTAGAGGAAGAACTGGAAGAATAACAGGCTGGATTTAAACCCCATCGGCAAACACAAGATTGGATCTTCTGTTTGAGAAATGCAGCGGAAAAGATCCTAAATTGGGAAGGAGAACTATTTGCAGCATTTATCGATTTGAACTCGGCATTTGACATAGTACCGGGAGAAGAGCTATGGATGGCTTTACAGAAGGCACATATTACTCCCAAACTCAGGTGATTTTAAAATATATACAGGAGGGTTATAGGTATAGTGAGGATAAATAGCCAAACCCCAAAGGAAAGAGGTATCAAGCAAGGTGACGGGCTTAGTCCTCTACTCTTTATAATATGCGTGGATCAACTTATTAAACAATGTAAGAGGCGAACAAGTAAATGCAAAGTTGGATACTCCAAGAAGAGACCAGTGTGGATACAGGCATTAGTATATCTAGATGATATCACACTTTTGGCAACAGATAGAGATAAATTACAGAGGGCAGTGATGGAATGGGGGTGCACACCCCAAGACAGAGGGATGGAAGTTAATGTTAGTAAAAGTAAAGTTATGCACCTTACTACGAAAGAACAAATAGACCTTAACATCGAGTGGCAGAATGAGATCTTAGAACAGGTTCAGCAATTTGAATGTTTAGCAGCATCATAACAGAAGATGAGAAAATGGATTCTGAAATAAATCACAGAATCAATAAATCTAACAATCCATATTATAATATTAATAATACCATCGTAGAAAAGAGAGAAGTTACCAGAAAAACAAAATGAGTACATCTTCCAGTGCTGACGTACTGATCTGAAAGCTGGACACTGCAGAGTAATTTAGAGAGCAGACTCACTGCCACAGAAATGAAGCATTGGCGTAAAACAGTTTGAAAGACAAGGAGAGATGTGGTTAGAAATACTAGGATATGGGAAGAGTGTCTTAACCAAGCACCGCTGATTAGTTTAATTGAAAAGAAGGAACTTGGATGGTTGGGGCACCTGGTGAGGATGGAAGAGGAAACGAAACCTAAACAAATATTCCAAGCAAGGCGAGACGGAAAAAGAGGGAGGGGCGACCGAGGCTGCAGTGGGACATCTACGTCTTTGACCCGGCACAAAAGAGAGGAAAGACTCCAGCAGAATTGAGAAGATTGGCACTAGACCGGACTTCGTATGGGAAGTGGTTGAAGGACCCCACGTCTGAGAGGGGGCAATAGGAAAAGAGAAAGAATAAGAAGAACGATTATGTTAGGCATTGGCTTTGAGGATATAAACCTTGTGATCCATTACATATGGAGTATTTTCGTATAATGTGTGAACGGAAGTCAAAAAGAGGACATCCATCTAGACCTGCGCATCGGTCCAGAGTCCTATCTCCGTACTCCAGAAACTGAAAACTGCAAAATTTGCATACTATAATAGCAGTTGAGTTTCCAGTGAATCATGTTCACTTGATTAAACCATTCTCCAACAATCATGAGTCTAAACGTAATCTGGATCATATTCAGCCATTGGCTATGTAATTCGACACTTCCGTAAGATTCGAATACTTTCTAACTCAAACGCGCCCTTCGGAAGCTACACTGATCAGTCATAATCAGAACATTATGACCACCTACCTACTATCGATATAAATCCGTCCAGGCGATAGCAGCGTCACCTGAAGAGGAATAACTGCCCGTCAGACACTCGTACGGTGCATGTGGCATCAATGTGCGTGCTGGCCGTGTGTAGAATGAGGAAGGCACGCGATCTATCTGAGTTTGACCAAGGGCAGATTGTGATGGCCCGAAGGCTCGGCACAATAATTTCGGAAACTACACGATTTGGCATGTGTTCGAGGAGTGCTATGGTGAGTGTCTTCAACAAGTGGCGAAACCAACGTGAAACTGCGTCCAAACGTCGAGGGGTTGGGCGGCCACCCCTCATTACAGATGTCGGACATCTTAGGCTGGACAGACTTGTAAAACTGGACTGGCGGATAACTGTGGCAGACTTAATGCTGGGCAGAGTACAAGTGTGTCTGAACACACAGTGAACCGAACGCTCCAAAGGATGAACCTCCGCAGCCGACGATCCATGCATGTGTCAATGTTAATACCACGACATCGGCACCTAAGACCGAAGTGGCCACATGGCCATCGTCACTGGACGTTGGCGCAGTGGCAGAGCGTTGCATGGTCTGATGAATTCGGATACCTTCTTCACCATGCCGATGGTGACTGTGCGAATCCGTCGTCCAGGGGAACAGCTCCTTGACTCCTGTACAGCGGAACGGACACAAGCTGGCGGCGGCTCAATTATACTCTGGGGAATATTCACGTGGGCATCCATGTGTCCAGTGGAGCTCGTGGAAGGCACCATGACGGCCGAGAAGTATCGTATACTGGCTGCAGACCACGTACACCCCTTCATGACGATCATGTTTCCCAACGGCAGTGACATTTTTCAACAGGATAATGCGCCATGTAGTAAGGCCAGGAGTGTCATGGAGTGGTTCGAGGAATACAGTGGAGAGTTGCAATTGATGTACTAGCCCCACAACTCACCAGATCTTAATCCGATCGAACACATCTGGGATGTGATTGAACGTGTCGTCAGATCCTATCGCCCCCTTCCCGGAATTTACGGGAATTAGGTGACTTCTGTGTGCAGATGTGGTGCCAACTCCCTCCAGTGACCTACCAAGGCCTCATTGCTTCCATGCCAAGACGCGTTGATGCTGTTATCCGTGCCAAAGGTGGACATACCGGCTGTTAGGTAGATGATCATAATCCTCTGGCTGATCAGTGTATGGCATACAGGTTAGGATCTGTTAACATATCAGTATGTCTTAGACATTGTGAGTTTAATTATACCTCCCAGAAAGTAGCTCAAGAAGTCCATCTCCTATGAATGAAAGGCCATGCTGGTATGGTTTTGCTACTGGAAGCGCGCGGTAAGCGCGACGAATCCTTTCGACCGTTATTCTTGACTTCCTAGACCAGGTCCGCTATCTCACCATCAGATTGCTCCGCAATTATAATCACGTAGGCTAAGTGGACCTCAAACCAGCCCTCAGATCCAAGTAAAACATCCCTGACTTGTCCGGGAATCGAACCCAAATCTTCCGAGTGAGACGCAGGCACGATATCCCTACACAATGGGGCCGACATGCCTTAAGATATTGTACCCTCTTACCGTACATTCAATACAAAATTGATTATTCCTTCCACAATAGTAAATATAATTTGTTTGATCATAGGTATGTCACAGGAACAGCTCTTATCATAAATGTACAATTAAAACTTCGCACGATGTCATCATTCCACACGTAAAGAGTACTCCCAACAGCTAAATGAGTTCACTCCGTTACTACAGTTTACTACAGTTGTAACGGGTAGTAGATATAATTCCAGAGTGCTCCAAGGTTCGGCTCTATACTAATATGACAATCTAAGAATTTTCAAATTTGTTAAGAGAATATCTGACATCAGCCGAGGTGGAGTCTGAGAACTTGGACATCTATATCTAAATTACCACCCGGCACTAACGTGAAGAATGCTGCATATATTTTACGTGAACCATAAGTAGTATGTGTATGCGTTCCAGTGCCCGAATTCTAGCCTGGATTAATAATCACCTGGCACTACACTTTGTAACACCGCGATTCGCTGTTGTCGTTTCTTTCGAATTAGGATTTATCCAGAAGTGTAATCCAGTGCCCCTCCACCCGAATATCATTCGAATTAAAGCCTCACGGTTCCATTTTGAACATGCCCAAGAATATTTTCCCGTCAATCCATCGATCGCTTCAGTGGCTTCTCCTGTCAGACCGTATCTGTATTCTGCAAGGAGTGACCTATATCTCTCCAGAGCACCCAGGCAAGCGTGGAGCAGTTGAGATGAGAAGCTTTATATAAGCTGACGTGCATTATGAGCGCTCCACAACAGCTGATTGATTACTGGCATAGCAAGCATAGTCAATTCCTCACCATAGAGTAAACATAACCTGCCAATTAGTAGCTGCTGGGTTGGGCCTGATTGGTTATAATTCCCTAATAACTAACCAGATTACCAAATTATCTCAGATGTCATCGGTTAGTGTCAAATCGCACTCAAAATATCCCCCTGTGGGTAGGGGCGGTAAAATAACACCCTCGGCACCCCGTGCCTGTCAAAAGAGGCGACTAAAAGGGGCCCCAATGGCTCTTAACTTTGGAGCGTAGGTTGGTGTCCACGGGGCCCTTAGCTGAATCTTGGCATTGCTTCCACTTGTGAAATGTTCCTCAATTTCATTTATCCTTTCCGACCTCATCTGATCAACTCCTGTTATTTTCCGACCCCGACGGTATACGAGCATTCGAATTCTAGGGAGTCTTTCATTTTCACCCCCTTCATTGCCCTTGTCTTTCTTTGGCCGATACCTTCATTTTTCGAAGTGTCGGATCCATTTCCATTTTTCCTTCTGATTAGTGTTATATAGAGGATAATTGACTAGTTGTACTTCCTCTTAAAACAATAATCACCCCGACAATCACCACTGACTCAAAATATTGTGTTCATAACAAACTAGGCCTATGGGTAGCCTAAAAAGGAATGTATTTGTACAGTGATTTATCATTTCTAACTTATAGTAAAACGTCTGTATTTATTTATTTATTTATTTATTTATTTATTTATTTATTTATTTATTTATTTATTTATTTATTTATTTATTTATTTATTTATTTATTTATTTATTTATTTATTTATTTATTTATTTTGGCTCGTTTAGGCCGACTATGAACCGTGTGGTTCTTAACTCTCTTACCCTCGCACTGTGAGTACCTTTTCTTTCTTGTGTCTACTTTACCAGTAATACAGAGACAGTGTTTTGGTTGTTAGTGACTGGAGAAAGTCTTGTAAATATAGCAAATAGCACTTTTTTTGTTATAGGTATATCAAGGGATTGACTGTTATCATAAATTCATAATAATTTAAGACTGTATACAATATAATCAGGGGCTGCCTGGCCGAGGTGGTAAAGGCGTGCTCGGTTCGCCCGGAAGGACGTGGGTTCGAATCCCCGTCAGGAAGTCGTAAAATTTAAGAAACTAAATTTCCACTTCCGGAGGTGCACATGGCCCTGAGGTTCACTCAGCCTACACCAAAAATGAGTACCAGGTTAATTCCTGGGGGCAAAGGCGGCCGGGCATAGAGCTAACCACTTTACCCCATCATGTGCCGAGGTTACGGATAGTGGAAGCCTTTACCTTCCACCCCTCCAAAGGCCTTCATGGCCTGTACGGAGATGACTTTGCTTTGCTTTGCTTTATACAATATAATCATCATTTCATGTATAAACGTCCGGCTCCATGGCTAAACGGTTAGCGTGCTGGCCTTTGGTCACAGGGTTCCCGGGTTCAATTTCTGGCAGGGTCGGGAATTTTAACCATCATTGATTAATTTCGCCGGCACGGGGGCTGGGTGTATCTGTCGTCGTCATCATCATTCCATCCTCATCACGACGCGTAGGTCACCTAGGGGTGTCAAATCAAAAGACCTGTACCTGGCGAGTCGAAAATGTCATCGGACACTCCCGGCACTAAAACCCATACGCCGTTTCATTTCCATGTATAAACAGGGTGTTCCCAACTACTGAATGAGTCCTTTTCGGTGCAAGAATTGTAATGGGTAATAGTGTATAATTCCAGATTGACATTGAATGAGTGCTCCAAGGTTCTCATCAGATGAGATGTCGGAATCTCATATTCTGATCAGCATTATATTTTTAGTCGTTCTACGTCTGTTCTAACTAGTCTCGTCGATTTGGCGTTAGTCGTTTTTCCTTTAGAGATAGGGTTGAAGATTCTCGAGGTGTCTCTAGTTGTCTATCCTATAGGACCATAGAAAATAGGTGTCCTATTTCTCATAGCTTCTGTTTTGCTCTCTAGTTGTTGGCATAGTTACCTGTTTTACCTGATTCTATATTCATCTTCCTCTTTGATGGGGCCCATTATTTTTCTTAAGACCTTTCGCTCCTTGAGTTCCATTTTTCCGAGTTGTCCCTTTTTGACCATGTTCAACCACTCTGAGGCGCACTGCACTGATGGTCTCACTACACTATTGTAGCGTCTGAGTTGTAGAGTTAAGGGAGAGGGATTTAGATCTGTATGTATTTTTACAGGGGTGATAGGTTCTCTCCAACTTGGTTCATGGCCAGGTTCTCACTGCTGTTCGGAGATATCTATTCTCCAAGATATTTGAAGGAATTAATCCTTGGCATCGAGATGGGTGCATCTCTGAAGTTGGCGAAGAACTCTGTTTTGTTGATGGCGATTCATAACCCTACTTTAGATGCTATGTCGTTGAGGTATAAGAGTTGGTTTGTAGCTTCCTCTACACTGGGTAAGTGTGAGGTCTTATGTGAAGGTCAGACCATTGACAGCTTGTCCGTTCTCTACCAGAAGCCATCTGCTGACGTGTTCGTCCTTTCACGAATTACTTTCTTCATTAGGCAGTTGAAGTGGACTGGGGGTAAGCCATCCCATTTTATATCACCTGTTCTGATCTCGAAACTCTTTGATAGTTCCCCTTGGAATTTAACGTTGAATGTGGTGTTGGTTAGAATTACTTTCAGAGGGTTCCTGGTCTTGATGTCTAGTTTCAGTTCAGTGAGTGTGTGGAAGAGAGACTGCCTACCCACCGAGGCATCGGCCTTCTGGACATCGACGAAAGTTGCTACGTAGTGTGATGCGCTACTTTATTTTAGGTGAGAAATGTTTTGAGGTTCAGGAACTGTTCCGCACTAAACAGTGACAACAGGCACATTAACATACCGGCATTAGCAGTCAAAGGACTCGAAAACATTGTATAAAATCAAATTATAACTTATCTCAACGACCACAACTCACTAGAGCCACACTAGTCAGGCTTCTGACGCAACCACAGCACGTATACCGACTTACTCAGAGTGACAGAGGACATAAGACAGGCTATTGACGAGTGACAAGTGCCAATGACTTTAGCAAAGCACTTGACTCTGAACACTGTGAGTTACTCCTATCTAAGCTGTATTGTCTAGGTTTCTCTGCCTACACTTTGAGATGGATGGGAGCTTATTTACATTGGCGTCAACAACATGCGCTCAATCAAAGTAACTTCCCACCACGTCAACATGAAAATCAGGTTTCCCACGAGAGCCAACCCTGGTTCCTTTGCTATTCTCAGTCTTTATCTGTTTTAAACCTAGCTAAACATCTAACGCATTGTAAACATCACATTTACGCTGAAGACGTACAATTATTGTACAACGCAAAACCAGCAGACGTTTCGACACCGATCAAACAAATAAACATGGATCTTCAAGCAGTAAGCAATAGTCTTCCTACCATACACTTTTTCTAAACCTCAATAAATCGCAGACCATAGGAATTACCCATCCAAGACCCGTTTCTAACAATGACCGCATGTCCTTCCCTAACGTACGACTTCAAATCAAGTTTTGCCTTTTCACCAGAGTTTGGAGAAACTGAGAATAGCCAGCAACCCTCTTAGTCGAACCAGACAACATGCGTGTGTAGACAAGCTTTTGCAACTTACATGCGTTAAAACAATTTCAAATTTACTTTTCCGTTCAGTCTAAAGAAGAAATTAGTCAGAACTCTCATTTTTTTCAATATTCGACTATTGTGACGTTGTTTCCAAAGACGAAAGCAGAACTCCGAGATAAACTACAACGGGTACAGAATGCCGGTGTAAAATTAATAATTGGAATTTTTTCAATCACGCTACCTAATCTTCCCTTGACCTTGACCTCGGATTGGTAAACCTTGAAGACGACGCATGCTAAATACCCGGAAACACTACACTAAACTCTTAACCTACATTCCACAATCTGCCTATATGAACGATTTGAAAGCCTTCCTGAACACCATGAGAAAAATACCAGAACGCTGAATAAGACATTGTTCGCTATTCCTAAACATAAATCCATAATCAACAACAATCTCTTCACTGTTACGTCCAGCCGTGAAGGAATCCTACTTCCGCAAGAGGTCAGAGAGATATCAAACCACGGGAGCGTTAAACGACCTTCTTGAAATATCTGCATTGGATGAATTCGTAGAACGACAGCATGTTTATTATTATTATTATTATTATTATTATTATTATTATTATTATTATTATTATTATTATTATTATTATTACTATTTCCCCTCTTCTCGTGTTCTTCTCCCTTTTAAGCCTAGAATTGTCATCCTCCAAAGGTATTTCAAGACACCTGCATTTATCGATCACGATATTGATATAAGGAAATGACCTTCATTGGGATAATCATATCAACGAAGTTCTTAAGAAAGTTACAGATCTCTTCACATGGTTATGAGAGTTTAGGGGTTGTTGTAAGGATGTAAAGGAGAGGGCGTATAAGTCTGTGGTAAGATCCCAATTAGAGTATGGATCCAGAGTATCGGACCCACGCCAGGATTACTTGATACGAGAACTGGGAAACGCCAAAAGAAAGCAGCACGATTTATTCTGGGTGATTTCTGACAAAGGATTAGTGTTACAATGTTGCGAACTTTGGGCTGGAAAGACTTGGGAGTAAGGAGACGAGCTGCTCGACTAAGTGGAATGTTTCGAGGTGTGAGTGGAGAGGTGGCGTGGAATGACACTAGCAGACGAATAAGCTTGAGCGGAGATTTTACAAGTAAGAATGATCATAATATGAAGATAAAGTTGGAATTCAAAAGAGGAAAATTAGGAAAAATATGCATTTATAGGGTGAGGAGTAATGGATTTGGATACATTATCAAGGGAAATGATTTCCAAGTTGTTTGAGAACGTTTAAGGAAAATCTGGGTAAGCAATGAAGCCCTCCACCCCACACCGGAATAAAGGTCTGTGCCACAAAACTAAAATGTTTAGGAAACAGAAAAAACACTTGAATAATGAGATAATGAAAAATATATATTTTTGGAATAAATCGGATTACTTAAAGTACACATAGAAACCAAATTAACACTAATTAAACTAAGGTAGTAAATAAAATCACTTTCTCGTTTCGAAATAATGGAATAATGATCTAAACCACATTTTTTTTCCTATTTGCTTTACGTCGCACCGACACAGATATGCCTTATGGCGACGATGGGATAGGAAAGGCCCAGGAAGTGGAAGGAAGCGTCTGTGACCTTAATTAAGGTACAGCCCCGGCATTTGCCTGGTGTGAAAATGGGAAACCACAGAAAACCATCTTCAGGGCTGCCGACAGTGGGGCTCGAACCCACTATCTCCCGATTACTGGATAAACCACATTTTCACAGATTAATACTGTGTTACTTATTGTCATTTTTTAAACGAATCACTTCATATCACTATAAAATCCTGTGAATTCCTGAGGCATATACTCACACATCTTCAGTAAGTTATCTTTTTTCATTCTTAATGGGCAGTGTTGAGCGGTATTGTGGCAATTCTTGAAGAAGAAGGCGTGAGTGATTTAGTCTGTTCTTGACACCTTTCACTAATCTTTCCCATGGAGCAATGAAATCGTGTTATCTTCGCATATACACCGATGTAGAGTCATCTTCATTAAACTTCAGCCATATTGCTTCAGATATCTTGAACTTAGGATATTTGACCAACATTCCCTGTAGTTGACTTAGATGTTTGAAGTCAGAATTCTTGGGAAGCTCTCGTACACGGGAAGGTTCCTTAGGTCGCGCCTCTAATATTACATTTTTTTGGTACAATTTTTGGACACCTTTCTTCTCTTCTCTATTAACGCGAAATCCAGATCGCACGGTGAAAAGCTGTGCCCCAAGCATATGAATTTCTGCTCTACCTCTGAAAAATAACTCCACCTCACCGAGCTCTTAAAACGTGACCATTTTGATGTTACTATTTTGACCGACATATTGGACAGTCCTTAAGATTAATTTCCTGTAAGCTCCTGGAGCAAGGGCACTGTAGTTCTTTGTTATATAAGTGAATAAGCACAATGCAATCTCTGCGGATCCTCGTTTGGCTACTGATTTATGCCAAACATTCATGGTTACCAAGTTTGTGCCCATGCAATGTATAGCAAAACTGTATGTAGAATACTGACGGTGATATTATACATCAGAATGTGTCAATGTGCGGCAGAAAGGAACCTGTTATTTTATGTTTTATTTCTTTATTATACAATCTTCCTGCAACAGCTGCAGGTTGCCCAAGGACAAAGACTACCTTAACAACTAATGGATACAGACAGACAGAAGAGACAGCATGAGGGTAACAGTAGACAAAACAGTGAGACACGTCAAACATTTATCTGCGGTCAGCAAGCATGGTTCTTGAAGATCATGATGGACTTCTTGAGAGTAGCAATGGCGATGTTATAGATGAAATCTCTATTCAGCCCAAAGGTATTGCAGAAGTTGACAAAAAAATTAGGTATGGATCCTAGAGCATCGAACATCAAGCCAATTACAGAGATGGATGAGAGCTTATATCTTTGCTTATAGAAATCCACCGTTTCTTCATAAATTCTCCTTTCATCGACATCGACCTCTGCTGGCTGGTTTACTTTGGTCTCAAGTCTAATTGTTGGATCAATGATGAAACCTCCAGAACAGGTTGGCTTAAAAGTAACAAAGTTAATGCGTCGGTTGCTTCCTCTGTTGGAGGGATCGTGTACTTCTTCATACACATTATAGTCATGTCCTCTCAAAGCGTTAGCTATCACTGATCTGGTTACATTATGGCGTGAGGTGCGAAGTAATTCACCATGTGGACAGGCTTCCAGGAATGTGAAAGAGTTTCGAACTCTCTGTGACAACGCCGACAGAGGCTGTTGTCCTCGGATCTGCCAAGTACAGTACGCACAGCAGAGACATCGGCATTCATCTTTATTGCCTCACGCCAATCATTGCAAGTCGGTACTGAGTACAACTATATTCGTATTTATCTTGGCTGCATCACAATCTTTTCTAAGAAAGGTATATGCAGATTCAGATTTTCTTTGATGTAACTCATTTCCCACAGCAGTACACCCTCGTTCAAAGTTTGTGTCCGGAGAAAGCATTTTAACATAAAGCTTGTCACAGTATCTGCAAGTGTCTGTTCGTGGTACACCAAATCCTAAGTTGAACTCACTGCCAAAATATCTTCATAATATCTTTCCTTCACTTTCGTCTCAGGATGGGCTTCTTTTGTACATACTGTACATTTCACTCAGCGTAAAATCAGAATGCAAGTATTCTTTCTTTATATCTTTACGAGAATAATGGGTTTCTATTCTAAGAAAATTATTGATATCGTCCTGTCCTTCCTACCTTACACGATTTGCGACCTTATGCGGTCTATTGCTATGTTTGCCTCTCATGTTCATCAGTTTCTACGTTTTCCCTATATCTTGAAGAATGTTGATTTTTTTATGTGACACACTGAAGATGTTTAAAAATACACTGATCAGCCATAGCAATATGACCACCTATCTAACTGTCAGTATGTCCACCTTTGGCACGGATAACACCGACGACGCGTCTTGGCATGGAAGCAATGAGGCCTTGGTAGGTCCCTAGAGGGAGTTGGCACCACATCTGAACACAGAAATCACCTCATTCCCGTAAATTTCGGGAAGGGGGCGATGAGATCTGACGACACGTTCAGTCACATCCCAGATGTTTTCGATCGGGTTAAAATATGGCGAGTTTCGGGGCCAGTACATCAATTGCAACTGCCCACTGTGTTCCTCGAACCCCTCCATGACACTCCTGATTTTATGACATGGCGCATTATCTTGTTGAAAAATGCCACTGCCGTTGGGAAACATGAACGTAATGAAGGGGTGTACGTGGTCTCCAACCGGTTTACGAAACTTCTCGGCCGACATGGTGCCTTCCACGAGCTCCACTGGACCCATGGATGCCCACATGAATGTACTCCAGAGTATAATTGTGCCGCCGCCAGCTTGTCTCCATCCCGCAGTACAGGAGTCAAGGAGCTGTTCCCCTGGATGACGACGGATTCTCACCCTCACCATCGGCATGATGAAGAAGGTATCGGGATTCATCAGACCATGCAACGCTCTGCCACTGCGCCAACGTCCAGTGACGAGCCACGTGCCCATTTCAGTCGTAGTTGCCGATGTCGTGGTATTAACATTGGCACGTGCGTGGGTCGACGGCTGCGGAGGTTCACCCTTAAGAGCGCTCGGTTCACTGTGTTCAGACACACTTGTACTCTGCCCAG
The DNA here is from genome assembly GCF_040414725.1 of Anabrus simplex. NCBI lineage: Eukaryota > Metazoa > Arthropoda > Insecta > Orthoptera > Tettigoniidae > Anabrus > Anabrus simplex. The sequence continues at coordinate 1,120,106,490 of NC_090265.1, read as the reverse complement.
CATTAAGTCTGATGTTAGTTCTGCCACAATTATCCGCCAGTCGTGTTTTACAAGCCTGCCCAGCCTACGACGTCCGACATCTGTAATAAGGAGTGGCCACCCAACTCCTCGACATTTGGACGCGGTTTCACCTTGGTTTCGCCACTTGTTGAAGGCACTCACCACAGCACTCCTCGAAAACTCGACAAGTCGTGCAGTTTCCGAAATGCTCGTGCCGAGCCTCCGGGCCATCACAATCTGCCCTCGGTCAAACTCAGATAGATCGCGTGCCTTCCTCATTCTACACACGGACAGCACGCACATTGATACCACATGCACCGTGCGTGTGTCTGACTAGCAGTCATTCCCCTTTAGGTGACGCTGCTATCGTCTGGACGGGTTTATATCGATAGGAGGTATGGGGTCATAACGTTCTGGATGATCAGTGTATAAACTTGCAAATATATTGACAGGGTGGAATAAACAATCACCTGTAGTATATTTGTATGAACATAGTCAATACCGAACAACTAAGGACCGAAAATGATCAAAGTTTTCCAATATGAATATGTGTAAAAGAGTCATTTCATTATTTTTATTTTTAATTTTTTACATACCTGACACTACCTTTTGCTGGAACGTAGTATTCAAAATAGCATTTCCGACGTGAAGTAGCATCTCTTCTCTAATTATACCTCCTTTTCGGTTCAGAGACTTGGAGGCACCAACGGTATTCACAGGAAACGTAGACTGTTCATTGAGGTCTATGGCATAGTATTCCCTAAACCAGTCCTCTTTTTCACCGTCAGTGAGCTGAATACACCCATTCCTGTTGCAGAACTGTCGATCACATACACGCCCTGAAACAACGAATTAGTATAAACTTGTTAAAATGTTACATCCTACACCATTCATCGTAATGATAATTTAGTAATGGTTTGTTTAATATGTGTTATATACTAAACAATGACCAAATATATCCTAAGAATCATCCTTATCAGAAAATAACCCATATATTCTAGACACTTATTCCACTCACCTGCTGGCCGTTCTTTCTTCTTTTATAACACCTTTCGTTGTTGTATAATCCTGACAACTATTCCGTTTCCCTTTCCGTTCATTATAATGAATAGTTACAGTATATATTACCTTTCCATTTATCCATTTTTATCTTCCATTTCCTTGTTTTATACAATTTCTTTAACACGTCCAACGAAACATTCAACAAACTGGCTTCCATCTTGAAAGAGTTGTATAGGCACTTATTCCAGGCTAAGAAGTTGTATAACAAAGAAATTACCTGTTTCTGTTAAACATCTATCACAGTTTGCATGCAATATCCTGAGATTGTACAGATTCCTTACACAATAAAACCTCAGCTTGCTGGAAAATGTGGCATAGACCCTTAATCCAGGTGGTGGGCGCCTTCAATTGATAGGAAATGTGCCACCTAGGCGACAGCCCTAAATGCAGATCATTGATCGATAATCGATCAATCAATCAATCAGTCACTACTGATCTGCATTTAGGGCAGTCGGCCAGGTGGCACATTCCCTACCTGATGTTTTGCTACCCTTTTTTTAAATGACTTCGAAGAAATTGGAAATTTATCAGTCAATCAATTACCACTGTTCTGCATTTAAGGCAGTCGCCCAGGTGACAGATTCCCTATCTGTCGTTTTCCTAACATTTTCTTAAATATTTCAAACAAAATTGGAAATTTATTGAACATCTACCATAGTAAGTTATTCCAATCTCTAACTAACAACCCTTCCTATAAACGAATATTTGCCCGAATTTGTCCTCTTGAATTACAACTTTATCTTCATATTACGATTTCCTACTTTTAAAGACACCACTCAAATTTATTCGTCTACTAATGTCATTCCACAGCATTTCTCCACTGACAGCTCGGAAAATAACAGTCGAGCAACTCGTCTCCTTTCTCCCTAGTCTTCCCAGCCCAAACCTTCATATATTTTTGCCACGCTACTCTTTTGTCGGAAATCACCCAGAAAATATCGAGCTGCTTTTCTTTGGATCTTTTCCAATTCTGGAATCAAGTAATCCTGGTGACGGTCCCATACACTGGAACTATACTCTATTTTGGGGCTTACCAGAGACTAGTATGCTCTCTCCTTTACATCCTTACTACAACCCCTAAACACCCTCATAATCATGTGCAGAGATTGGTACCCTTGATATACAATCCCATTTATGTGATTACCCCAGTGAAGATCTGTCCTTACATTAACATTAACCGGGCGAGTTGGCCATGCGCGTAGAGGCGCGCGGCTGTGAGCTTGCATCCGGGAGATAGTAGGTTCGAATCCCACTATCGGCAGCCCTGAAGATGGTTTTCCGTGGTTTCCCATTTTCACACCAGGCAAATGCTGGGGCTGTACCTTAATTAAGGCCACGGCCGCTTCCTTCCAACTCCTAGGCCTTTCCTATCCCATCGTCGCCATAAGACCTATCTGTGCCGGTGCGACGTAAAGTCCCTAGCAAAAAAAAAAGATAAAAACATTAACATTAACACCTAGGTAAGTACAGTGATTCCCATGAGGTACTTTCACCTCATTAACGCAGTAATTAAAACTGAGAGGATTTTTCCTATTTGTGAATCTCACAATCTGACTCTTAACCCCGTTTATTATCATACCACAACCTGCTGTTCATCTCACAACAATATCGGGGTCATTTTGCAGTTGCTCGCAACCTTGTAACTTATGCATTACTCTAGATAGGAAAACATCATCCGCAAAATGCCTAAAAACTGATACAAATTCTTTACTCACATCATTAAAATACATAAGAGAACATAAAGGTCCAATAATACTGAACTGAGAAATTTCCCTCTTAATTATTACAGGGTCAGATAAAATTGCGCCTACTCTAATTCTCTGAGATCTATATAATAAAATCTTCCGGGCTATTATGCCGTGGTCCACTCCTCTCGCTTCTCCCAGACGTTTCGACTACTGCTGCGGTAGTCATCTCCTGTGGCGTTGTGTAGATACGCTCTCCTGTATCCCGCTGGCGACTGCCTTTGTAAGTATACCAACAAACCTACATATATTTAAAAATATTTTTATGTTAATATTATTACCTAAACCCAAATTCGAAAAAAGTACATCTAGCTAGTCTACTTAACCTAGAAAACGTAATCTACTGAACACCAACTGAGCTACTTGTTATAAAATTAAAATAAATATCACTACTCCCAATTTCTACCAACAAGCACTAAACACCAATATGACTGATTGACGATTGTAACGCCAGAATAACACGATTACTTCCTCTTCATTGTGTGGTCAGTGGTTAAATGTATTACTGAACATGTTTCACTGAGTTATTGTGTTCATTTTATACACAGGCAAGTGCACATAGGTGCGATAAAATTGTGGTGATAGCTGTTCATTAGTTAAAGTTCCTGACATTCTTATATCAGAGCTATGAGCTAAATTGTCCTTCAAATCGCACTTTGAACGCAGTCATTTATTTCGAAACATCTTTACCTCAGACAATAACAATATTTAGTTGAGTGTCATATTTGACGAAAGCGGGCAATAAAATTGTAGTGAAACTTATTTCCTCTTCAGCCGCCCTGGCTGACCTGTGCCATTGTTACTCCAAGTCTCTTGATAGATGGGAGGAGGGAATCTCGTAATTACATCTATAGAACGGAAGAGAATAAAGTTGTTGGTCCAACTTGTCAAGTTCCTGTCGTCGAGGTCCCATTATCGTGCTGGAGTTCGGCAATATATCTCTGTCTTGACACGTTATTTCTTGGTCCTTTGTATGGTGCAAGAAGGACCTCCACTGCTTAGTTTGCGAACCTGTACAACTATTGACGAGTAGAAACTAGGAGCTTCCCTCTGGTACTCGATAACCATTGTTAGGATGCTAATACGATAATCGCTATTAAATATTCATTGTTCGATATTCATGTGTGGACAGGCTGCAGTGTATTAATTCCAAAATGTTAGATTTCTATTATTTTTTCTTTTTTTACACTGTTAAGTAGTTCATGTTTTCATGTAGAATACGTCTATAGTTACTTGGGCTGCTGAAGGTTACAAAAACATGGACGTTTTTAAAGTGAAATAATTTCTAGATAATGCGTGCGACGACAGTGTTCAGTATGTCATTGTAGAAAGGAAATGCCAATAAATTTAGCAACGAGAGTTCGACATCGGTATAACGTCATCAGCCATCTTGTGGTACTAAAATTGTCGTGTCGCGGGTGTTACTCTACCTCCCCACCCTAACCCCTGTGAGTGGGGGCGGTAGAATAACACCCACGGTATCCCCTGCCTGTCATAAGAGGCGACTAAAAGGGCCCCATTGGCTCTGAACTTTGGAGCCTGGGTTGGCGACCACGGGGCCTTAACTGAGTCTTGGCATTGCTTCCACTTACTTGTGTCAGGCTCCTCACGTTCATCTATCCTATCCAACCTCCCCTGGATAGCTGTTGTTCTTTTCCGACCCTGACGGTATTAGATCACTCGAAGCCTAGGGAGTCTTACATTTTCACTCCCTTCGTGGCCCGTGACTTTCTTTGGCCAATACCTTCATTTTTCGAATTGTCGGATCCCTTCCATTTTTTCTCTTTTATTACTGTTATATAGAAGGCGGTTGACTAGTTGTAATTCCTCTAAAACAATAATCACCACCACCACCACCACCACCACCACCACCGCACTGCTAGCTCTGGACTCCGGCGTGTTAGTTCTTTATGTAGGGTGTCGCTTGATTCATCTCACAAGTATACAACAAAAACCAATTCAAATAGTGAATATTTGAGAAAATAGAGGTGCGAAGAAAAGGAAAATATCCCTTTCTTTATTTCGTAAAATATCACGAGGTATGGACAATAAGTGGTTTCAAAATCACCAAAAACGCATTTTATAGAATAGAGTTGCTAGTCAGAATTTAAAATATTCCAAAATCGCAAATGTCAAAAGGCTTATCAAGAGCTTCTCAAAAGTAAAGGCGGCCGAGCTACTGGAGCAGTGCTTACTTCCTCAGTGCTGGAAGACGACTTGCAACTGATGGTCTTGAATAAATCTGAATTTGTTTAGTATTGAGAAATAAAATTTCACTAATAAAATTTCAAAATCGTACTGACTATTTACTGACAATATCTATCACCCGGTATGCATTCCACGTCAAAATTGCGGCCCTGACCCTTACACAGCTCTATTCGGATATTTTATGAACATTTGGCTGTATATTCCAATATATTATAAAATAATGTATTTTAGATAACAAAAGCAAACAAGCTTACAGTTTTAAGGAACTCTTGATATCATGATCACAGTCAAGGATCTCCTCTTTTAGATGCAATTTGAACTAAGAGACATAACTGTTAATTTCAAAAACAACACAAGCGTTTGCGGGGATACGAACCGTGGCGACCTCGCTGAGAAACCTATAACGGTGTCACTCAGCTACCAAGTCCCCACCATAAATATTTTGTAATTGCTGTCATATGTTAGCATGTTATGCGCCTTTTCCTAAAAACTGTGTGTGGCATCTGTGAAACCTTCCCTCTCTTCCTGACGCAAACTTTATCTGGAAGGATGTATTCACTATTACATGTTCCTGCAATGCGATGTGTACTGCGAACATGGAGCGGTGTATATTGAGGAGATGCGGTTAGTCCGTAATCCGGTTAGGAACCGAACCCCAGATCCTCTAAACTGAAGGCTGCAATACTGATCATTCAGGCGAGCAGGAAAAATTGTTGCATATACCTCTACCAAATTCAGTATACAATCCCACGTGTATGTTATTGAATTTTACTTCATAATTCTGACAATATTTGTAACCTTCAATAGTCACCAATAATCAAAATTAAGAAGAAGAAAAATACGAAAGAGTCGACTGAGTGAAGAAATTTGGCCCTGAAAATGGATTCCTGAACGTCCTGTAAGTCTATTTCTGAGAATTCATTCACTTTTTACTACGCACAAATATCAGCTGACTATCGCACAGTTTTGATGGATGTGATGTGCTGTGTATACCTGGAGCGGTGTGTATTGAGGAGATGTAATCAGTCCCCAACCCGGTCGAGAACCGAACCCCACATTCCCTTAACTGAAGGCTGCAACACTTTCCTTTCCTTTCCTTTCCTTTCCTTTCCTTTCCTTGATTTGATTTGATTTGATTTGATTTGATTTGATTTGATTTGATTTGATTTGATTTGATTTGATTTGATTTGATTTGATTTGATTTGATTTGATTTGATTTGATTTGATTTGATTTGATTTGATTTGATTTGATTTGATTTGATTTGATTTGATTTGATTTGATTTGATTTGATTTGATTTGATTTGATTTGATTTGATTTGATTTGATTTGATTTGATTTGATTTGATTTGATTTGATTTGATTTGATTTGATTTGATTTGATTTGATTTGATTTGATTTGATTTGATTTGATTTGATTTGATTTGATTTGATTTGATTTGATTTGATTTGATTTGATTTGATTTGATTTGATTTGATTTGATTTGATTTGATTTGATTTGATTTGATTTGATTTGATTTGATTTGATTTGATTTGATTTGATTTGATTTGATTTGATTTGATTTGATTTGATTTGATTTGATTTGATTTGATTTGATTTGATTTGATGAAGTTAAAATGGCCTCTTTTGTAGAAAGCAGTTGTTAGCAATGTGCCCAAAGGAATTCAAGGTAAACTACGGTTCTAGAAGAATGCATTGAAGCAGTAGTTTAAAATGTTTGAACTTTCCATATGATACCAAATAAAACGTTCCTTTTAAGAAAGAATTATGTTATCAACCTTAGACATTTCTGATTAGAATGTTTCATACTTACTTGGAATATGTTCTTTAAGTCATCACATTCCATCTCGAAAATCATAGTTAAATTACATCAGATTTTTAATTTCGTGTGGCTATTTCTAGCCGAGTGCAGCCCTTGTAAGGCAGACCCTCCGATGAGGGTGGGCGGCATCTGCCGTGTGTAGGTAACTGTGTGTTATTGTGGTGGAGGATAGAGTTATGTGTGGTGTGTGGGTTGCAGGGATGTTTGGGGACAGCACAGACACCCAGCCACCGGGCCATTGGAATCAACCAATTATGGTTAAAATCCCAGACCCGGCCGGGAATCGAACCCGGGACCCTCTGAACCTAAGGCCAGTATGCTGACCATTCAGCCAACGAGTCGAACATATCAGATAATATATTATAATTTGTTGAGAGTTAATTTTTGTACAATTACTGCAGTAAAGTTATCTATCAGAGATAAGTGGCCACAGAAGAGACAGAATACACGTCATTGTAAGGTCTCCAGACAAAAATTTAGCCTCCAGCTGGAGATACATCTTTCTAATACCGTATAACTCCGCCTCCAGTTTAGATAACCTCCTTGAGTTGCTAAAGAAAGGAGTCCACAAGTTTCTGCACGTATGCCGTATCCAGTTGTTGCCACTCGCTGAAGATGAGATTCAATAGAGCCACCAGATTGCCGGGATGCTGATGTCAATATTTAACCCACTGTTCCAAACTGTTTCTAATAAACACATACACATTTTTCATGGGAGTATAATTGGGGGATTTAGCGGGCCAGTTGAGTTAAGACAAGGTGCCGGCATGTTCTTCATACCAGTCACGTATGCGTTCAGTCCTGTGAAAACGGCTGTGTCATCGTCAAAACTGGGCGTGCCCATAGCACACTCCTCATGAAGATATTGCAGGAACGGTAATACTTACAGTAGTCACCGAGAACGTTGAAATAGACATCCTGGTTCATGTTGACGGTGACTGAATGAGTGGACCCAAGTCATAGTATGGGAAACACCCCAAAACATCACAGAACCACCTCCAACCTGAACCACACCATCAACACACGGCGCGTTAAACGCCTCATTGGGCCTTCGTGCATTCAACGCCTTGCGTCATTTGTAAACAGGCAAAATCGCTCCTCGTCGGGCCACACTACACACATCCAGTCAGCTGCTATCCAAGTTCGGTGTTGTTTGGCCCATCAAAGACATTCTACTTTATGTGCTGCTGTGAGCAATGGCCTCTTACAAGGTACCCGACTCCTAATTTTCATTACTTGCAATTCCCTTCGCAATATTCGCTTGGAAACTGGTCGGGGTGGACCTTCATTCACTGAGAGCAGCAAGTCCTGTCAGGTTTGTTACCGATTTTCATTGACGAGGCATGATACTCGTCTTCGGTCCATGTCGGTTGGTATCTTTCTACGACCACAGTTCTTAGGCCGTGTTTCATGGCCACGAGTTGTGCACTATTCCCAGCAGATACGTTGGACAGTCCACCAACAAATCGGGCAACTTTATTCACTGTATGGTCGTGGGCACGTCTAAACTCATCTTGATGCGCTGTTTCCATACAACCGACTGGCAAACACACACACACACGCGCACGCACGCACACACACACATACATGCTTCTTCACCGCCATGGTCATATGTCAAAGGTGAAGGGTCACATGACCACCTGGTACCAGTGCAACGCCATCTACCACGTTCCAAAGCGACCAATGTGCTCTTTCAGTGAGGGAGGATGATCCTCGATGACCTGAGTGTGTCCAAACCGGTGGTGGTTATTATTGATAACGGAAGTGCAAATAGGCAACCACCCTTTTTTTATCAAATGGAGATGAAGTAGCCCAACCCTTCGAAGAAAGAGGCTATCGACAAAAAAATGGAAAATCACGAAGGACGTGAACGCCATGGGCCTCTCAAACTCAATACCGTCTGCGTCAGAAGATATCAAGAGGCAACCAAAGGAAGTTAGATACGAAAGATTAATATCAGGAGTCTAAGTGGAAGCCATGTCAGATCCAGCTAACAAACCCACGCTCTGAAGTCGAGAGCCTTTAGAAGCTACAGCGTTTAGTCACCTCTTACAGCAGACAGGGGATACCGCACCCACCCGGAGAGGAATGTCTGACAACTGGTGTTTTTGTGGTGTTGTGCAGAACTCTGATGGCTCGTAAGGTGCTGATTGGGGGAGGATGTTAGGCTTTATACCATACCCGGATAGTGTGTGGCGGCCCCCTGGGCGGTAACGCCATCTCTCAGGCCAGGGCATTGTGTAGCAGTGATGTGATTTGCGGAGAAGGTGAGGTGGGAGGATCTGTCCCGCCATTCGCTTTAGTGTAGGAGAACCTAGGAAAACCATTCTTAGGACAGCCGACGTTTGGGGCCAGCCCACCACCTTCCAAATAGAGAGCATCAAGGCTGGTGAAACTAGCCACTGTTAAGCCGATGCCTACTCTACTCGGTGCCATTAGGTGCTTAAGCGACAAAATTGTTTAAAACTCAGCCACAGATAGTCCAAGAGAGATATCAATGGTATCAACTATAAATATATATATCAAATATAAATGCATGCATACAATAGCTGAGATTGTACGATTATTCATAAGAAGAAATAGTAGCAGTAGAAGAAAAAGGAAACGTATTCAAAATTTTGTATTCCTCCATATCGAAGTGGGGATAAAATAAATATAACGACTTATAATTCTAGCATTTGTCATATAAAAATCAAAAAAAATATTTTTAACTTCACATCATATTTCATTCTTGGGAGCACTGATTTGTGCAGGACTGGTCCTGTGAATATTAATTGCCCCAGTGCGATATAAAAATAACCAAAGCTATTACTCTTTGAAAATACATTTTCGGACTCGCTTACCAACTGAGATAATAAAAGATTCAGAAAGAGATAAAAGTACCTCCTAACAACATGCGTCCAATGAGTTATCAAATATGATTTACAGTGAAGTATATAACAAAAGACTCAAAATGTTTCCTGCGTCCCGGTGAAGATCTGCGGTAAAAACTCTAAGGAAAGTTATGTAGATAGCAGAGATTATCTTAGCAATAATTTAGCGTGAAAACATATCATGGGATTTCCCCTCTTATAAAGAACATTCGTAAAGAGGATTATAATTCACTGTATTCCAACAGTATTCTGATTATTCGTAAATAAGGCGCGGCCCCACGGTGTACGGGTAGCGTGCCTGCCTCTTATCCGAAGACCCGGATTTGATTTCCGACCAGATCAGGGATTTTTACCTGGATCTGAGGGCTGGATCGAAATCCACTCAGCCTACATGGTTACATTTGAGGAGCTATCTGACACTCACATGGCGGCCCCGGTCTAGAAAGTCAAGAATAACGGCCGAGAGTATTCGTCGTACTGACCACACGACACCTCGTAATCTGCAGGCCTTCAGACTAAGCAGCGGTCACTCCGTAGGCCATGGCTCTTCGGGGCTGTTGCGCCATGAGGTTTAGTTTGGTTTAATTAAATAATGCAGAAACGACTTATCTGGAAACGGCAAATTCTTCCAAAGTAACCACTTTTTTTTATTAATCCTCTCGCATGACAGCCTGATTTCGTGAATAATCAATCAATCACTACTGATCTGCATTTAGGGTAGTCGCTCAGGTTGCACATTCCCTATCCGTTGTTTTCCTAGCATTTTCTTAAATGATTTCAAATAAATTGGAAATGTATTGAAATCGCCCTTGGTAAGTTATTCCAATCACTGATTCCCCTTCCTATAAACGAATATTTGCCCCAATGTGTCCCCTTGAATTCAACTTTACCTTCATATTGTGATCTTTCCTACTTTCCAAGACACCACACAAACTTCTTCGTCTACTAATGTCATTCCACAGCATCTCTCCACTGACAGCTCGAAACATATCACATAGTCGAGCAGCTCGTCTCCTTTATCCCTAGTCTTCCCATCTCAAACCTTCCAAAAGTTTTGTCACCTTACTCTTTTGTCGGAAATCATCCAGTACAAATCGAGCTGCATTACTTTGGATTTTTTCAATTCTTGAATCAAGTAATCCTGGTGAGGGTCCCATACACTGGAACCATACTCTAGTTGGGGTCTTACCAGAGACTTATATGACCTCTCCTTTACATCCTTACTACAACCCCTAAATATCCTGATAACCATGTGCAGAGATCTGTACTCTTTATTTACAATCCTCTTTATGTGATTATTCTAATGAAGATCTTTCCTTATATTAGAACATAGGTACTTACAATGATCCCCAAAAGGAACTCTCACCCTGTCAACGCAGTAATAAAAAACTGAGAGGACTTTTCCTATTTGTAAAACTCACAACCTGACTTTTAACCCAATGTATCGTCATACCATTGCCTATTGTCTAGCTCACAATATCATCGACGTCATTTTCCCGTTGTTCTCCACCTTGTAACGTATTTATTACTCTATACAGAATAACATCATCCGCAAAAACCTTTATCTCTGATTCCATACCATTTATACACTAGTGTCCAAAAGTTAAACATAAATTACGAGTAAGCAGGGCAACAGGAAATAGACCGCAAATCGCACGACATATGTACCTACCAACCTTACGTGTTCACTCTGCATAGGAAAGAAGTGTTCCTTGCTTTGACTAGCGGCGTAACCGCAAGATAAACATAGCCAGTGCCTGCGCCTCATATTCAATCAGTGGTGTTTGTCCTGTTATTGTGTGTGGAGTGTAGCCTCGTGGTGAACGTGACAACATAATGGCACAACGACGCCATTTGGACCCCGTTTTGCAGGGTAGAATACTCGGCCACCTGAAAGCAGGCCAGACACAGGCCGAAATCGCCGTATCATTGAATATGCCACAAAGTGTCATTTCCAGGCTTTGGAGACGATTTCCAGGCACAGGAGAAGTTAGTCGTAGGCCAGTACCAGGTCGACCAGGGGTAACCACCCCACAGCAGGACCGATATCTGGCCTTAACTGGCCGACGAAATCGGAGTGCACCTGCAAGACAATTGTCGGCGCGGCTTGCAGCCGTCTCAGGGGTGCCGTTTCCCGGCATACTGTGTACCGGAGGCTCAGATCAGCTGGGCTGTTTGCCCGACGTCCAGCGGTGTGCGTCCCGCTCACTCCAGCACAGAGACGAGCCCGTTTACTGTGGAGCCGTCAACATCGAAACTGGACCATGAATGAATGGAGGCATGTGCTCTTCACAGATGAATCCCGCTTCAGTTTGCAGAACGACTCCCGTCGCACATTAATCTGGAGAGAACCGGGTAGCCAATGCAACCACAGGAACATCGTGGAACGGGACCAGTATGGTCGTAGTGGCGTCATGTTGTGGGGCGGCATCAAGTTGAATGGACGTACGGACCTGCGCATCTTCATGGGTGGTCCGAGGAACACTGTTAACACTCGGAGATACAGGGTGAGGTACTGAGGCCACATGTTCGACTCTTCAGAGGTGCGGTTGGTCCAGACTTCCCCTTAATGGACGATAATGCCCGACCGCACCGCGCTGCTCTGCTGGATGAATTTCTGGCTGGGGAAGACATTAATCGCATGGACTGGCCAGCAAGGTCTGTGGATCTGAATACTATAGAACATGTATGGGATACATTGGGGAGGAGAATTGTATCCCGTCAGCCTCCACCAAGGAACCTCCAAGACCTTCGCATTGCCCTTTCGGAGGAATGGGATCGACTGCCACAAGAGCTCTTGGACCATCTGATAGAGAGTATGCCACGTCGCTGCAAAGCATGTGTGGTCGTTAGGGGTAAACAGACGCCCTATTAACAGTATATTTTGTTGTGGAAGACATTGCCAAGTTTTGTTAGTTGTTGTCAAAGGTGTACCTAGTGAACCTTTCTGAAAGAGTGTGTGTGTGTGTGTGTGTGTGTGTGTGTGTGTGTGTGTGTGTGTGTGTGTGTGTGTGTGTGTGTGTGTGTGTGTGTGTGTGTTTTGTTTTTGGTATTTTTACAAGTTGTGTGACATATGGTGTGTGAGTCAGCTACCGTTTGTTCAGCAATACGTCTGACATTCCTGTCAGGCGGTGTGGCCTCGTTTAGTGATTATGCTTAACTTTTGGACACTAGTGTATATAAGAAAATATACAATAACAACTCTCCATTCATTCATGGAAACAATAATCAAATAAGTACTTCAGTTATGGTACTATATCCCAACCCATTTTCTTTAGTATGTCCACAGAAATCTGATCAATACCCGTCTTGAGGATTTCCCTCTTAATTACTGCAGGGTCAGGTAAAGCTTCGCCTACTCTAATTCTCTGAGTTCTATTTTCTAGAAAAATAGTCACCCATTCAGTCACTCTTTTGTCTAGTCCAATTGCACTTATGTTTGCTAGTAATATCCCGTTATCCACCCTATCAAATGCATTGGATACGTCCATCGCGATGTTGTACATTTGACCTCCTGAATTCAAAATATATTATATATCTTGGTGGATCCTACAAGTTGAGCCTCAGTGGAATAACCTTTCCTAAACCCGAACTGCCTTCTATCGAACCAGTTATTAATATCGCAAGTATGTCTAATATAATCATAAAGAATGCTTTCCCAAAGCTTACATACAATGCATGTCAAACTGACTGGTCTGTAAATTTCAGCTTTATGTCTGTCACCCTTTCCTTCATACACAGGAGCTATTATACTGAAACGGGAACGCCCTACGAGCATTCACGTTTCATTCATTTATTAAGAGGAACTCGCTAACACCCGGCCGTAAGCATTTAAAACTTGCGCCGAGCGCACAGGCATTGTGGGAACTGCAAGCAAGCTCGCGCTGTTCCAGAACACCGGCCAAGGTCAAGCGACGTCACGCAGAAGGTTCTTTCGTCTTCCATAGCATTGCAGCATGAACGAAATGTGATATCAATATTTCAATAACGTCACCTTGCAGGCAGGAATAATGAACGCTGCTAGCCGAAATTTCATGTCAATCGGTGTAAAGATGACCAAGATATAAAATTTTCTTGAGGCCCACAGGTGTAGTCACGCCCACTGACCTTCGGCAATATAAGCGAATCGCCAGCCTGGGGTAAAGCAGAGAGTGTGCAGTGTGGGCAGTGTGCAGCTGAAGTGTGCCGTAGGTAGAGAGAGACAGGGGAGTCGGCAGTAAGCCGTGAGTTCAGTGTGTGTGTGCAAGTAAGCACTTCGCGATATAATTCGTCACTCGGTCCGGCTGTATACTTGAGTTCAGAAACGTTAGTGTTAGAAGCTTTCTCTGTGGGCTTGAACTTTGTGCATGAACAAAAACGTAATTTCGTTTTTATCAGTCTGTACGACTGGGCGATTATATTTCGTTTGTGGACTATGAATGTTTCTAGCATAAACTGTGCCAACCTTGATTTCATTTAAAGACTGTGTTTCTAGCATAAACTGTGCCAGCCTTGATTTCATTTAAAGACTGTGTGAAAACAGCGATAGTGTTTCTAGCATAAACTGTGCCAACCTTGATTTCATTTAAAGACTGTGTGAAAACAGCGATAGTGTTTCTAGCATAAACTGTGCCAGCCTGCATTTCATTTAAAGACTGTGTCTATCCATTGAACTGTGTTCGTAATAAAACTGTGCCAGCCTTCATTTCATTTAAAGACTGTGTCTATCCGTTGAACTGTGTTCGTAATAAACTGTGCCAACATTCCCTCTTAAAGACAGTATTAACTGGTGGAATACGGTATCGTAATTTCTTTCCGAGGGACCATGCCAATTCCCATCATAACCTGTTCAGAATCACGTATGATCTTAAGTGCCAGTGATAATCTTCTGAAAATTACGACGTAACAGAACTTGGACTGTCGTTTATTTCAACAAGTGTGTGAATATTGTGCTCATGGTGTACAGTGCAGAGACTGTACCCGGTGAATTTAATTTTCTTTGTGAAGTGCTTAATCACTGCACCTCGGAAGGTTCTAGATTGTTTTCGTTTGTTTATTATTCCAAATACGATAATTCCTTCCATCTTATTCTCATGGAACTGTGACTCTGACTTTATCCTTGCTGCTAAAGTGCGTTCAACATCATTGACTGTGGGAACTATTTCGGTGTGCTTCGTCTTAGAGAGGTGTCACACCAGAGTCCCATGACGTCCGATGTGGAAGCTCCACATTTCCCCGTTCCTGCCTCAGGTTCGAGTCGCCATCAACACTAATACAGAGAAAACACCAACGACGGAAGACAACGCCGACGCCGACCGCAAGACGACGCCGACGCCGCAGGACGACGTCCCCTCCACGCCTTCAAGGACAACCCCACGATTCAGCTGTAAAAGGTGACATAATTCTTTGCATATCTATTGAATAAACTGAAGGATCCACTTAATCATATTTTTTTTCACTACCCTTCTCTCTCTCACTCTCTTAGCATGGGCCGTACACGCCTTGTCGTTTCTCATGCTCTCCGATAAACTGAAGTACGGGCGTTCCTGTTTCAACACCAACTCTCCATTCATTTGCTATAGCTCATTCATGCAAACAATAATCAAATATGTACTTCAGATATGGTACTACTCGTACATCCCAACCCATTGTATTTAGTATATCGCCAGAAATCTTATCAATTCCAGCTGCTTTTCTAGTTTTCAGCTTTTTTATATTATAGTAAATGGCATTGTTATAATAGGTAAATCTTAATACTTCTTTGGTGTTAGACACCTCCTCAATCTGAACATTATGCTTGTAACCAATAATCCTTACATACTGCTGACTGAATACTTCTGTCTTGTTCATTAATGATTCCAGGAATGTCCTTCTTTGAACCTTTTCCTGTCTTAAAGAACCTATACATATCCTTCTATTTTCACTAACATGTGTATGACTGCCATTTCTGCCTATCATTATGTTATCCTTAGCTGACGTTTTGCCAGAATCAATTTCCTACTAAGTTCCTTCAATTTCTCGTTCTTTCCAGCCTGCACTTCCTTCTTAGTATCTTTACTTCACTGTTAAAGTATAGTGGGTCTTTACCATTCCTTGTCACATCTATTCAGAATATATTACCTTCTGGGAAGCATTGGATGATATACAAATAGGAGTGCTTTTAAATGGACAATGGATGAACAACGTTCGATATGCGGATGGCAAAGTAATTTTTACAGATAGTTAATATTTCATTGAAAGAGTAGCATTCACTAGCCATGAATACGGTCTTGACATTAATATAAAGAAAACCAAAATTATGGTCATAAGTAAAATTTTTATCCCTGCATGTCATCTAGTAATTGACCATAAACCTGTTGAACGAGTCCGGAAATACACTTATCTCGGCACCATCGTTAATGATCAATAGGATAATTCGACTGAAGTAAAGTCCCGCATTGGAAAAGCTAGGACTGTGTTCAACAAAATGGGAAAGCTGTTTAAAAGTCGTAACTTAACACTAGTTACAAAAAATGAGACTCCTTCGCTGCTATGAATTTTCTGTTCTTTATTACGGTATTGAAACATGGACTTTAACGAAGTAATACAGTAAAATATTAGAGGCCTTTGAGATGTAGCTATACCGAAGAGGATATCCGAAGATCTATAAAGATACAAATCTGTTTTACATTCCTCAACAACTGCTTACATTTTTACACTATTATTTACACTGACTGACAGAGCAAATGCAACACCAAGGAGGAGTGGTTCGAAAGGGATGAAAGTTGGGGAAAAAACAGAGACGGCACGGACGAATAATTGATGTTTATTTCAAACCGATATGCAGGTTACACAATGCGCACGGTATCGACTCAGTAGGATGTAGGACCACCGCGAGCGGCGATGCACGCAGAAACACGTCGAGGTACAGAGTCAATAAGAGTGCGGATGGTGTCCTGAGGGATGGTTCTCCATTCTCTGTCAACCATTTGCCACAGTTGGTCGTCCGTACGAGGCTGGGGCAGAGTTTGCAAACGGCGTCCAATGAGATCCCACACTTGTTCGATTGGTGAGAGATCCGGAGAGTACGCTGGCCACGGAAGCATCTGTACACCTCGTAGAGCCTGTTGGGAGATGCGAGCAGTGTGTGGGCGGGCATTATCCTGCTGAAACAGAGCATTGGGCAGCCCCTGAAGGTACGGGAGTGCCACCGGCCGCAGCACATGCTGCACGTAGCAGTGGGCATTTAACGTGCCTTGAATACGCACTAGAGGTGACGTGGAATCATACGCAATAGCGCCCCAAACCATGATGCCGCGTTGTCTAGCGGTAGGGTGCTCCACAGTTACGGCCGGATTTGACCTTTCTCCACGCCGACGCCACACGCGTCTGCGGTGACTATCACTGACAGAACAGAAGCGTGACTCATCGGAGAACACGACATTCCGCCATTCCCTCATCCAAGTCGCTCTAGCCCGGCACCATGCCAGGCGTGCACGTCTATGCTGTGGAGTCAATGGTAGTCTTCTGAGCGGACGCCGGGAGTGCAGGCCTCCTTCAACCAATCGACGGGAAATTGTTCTGGTCTATATTGGAACAGCCAGGGTGTCTTGCACATGGTGAAGAATGGCGGTTGACGTGGCGTGCGGGGCTGCCACCGCTTGGCGGCGGATGCGCCGATCCTCGCGTGCTGACGTCACTCGGGCTGCGCCTGGACCCCTCGCACGTGCCACATGTCCCTGCGCCAACCATCTTCGCCACAGGCGCTGCACCGTGGACACATCCCTATGGGTATCGGCTGCGATTTGACGAAGCGACCAACCTGCCCTTCTCAGCCCGATCACCATACCCCTCGTAAAGTCGTCTGTCTGCTGGAAATGCCTCCGTTGACGGCGGCCTGGCATTCTTAGCTATACACGGTCCTGTGGCACACGACAACACGTTCTACAATGACTGTCGGCTGAGAAATCACGGTACGAAGTGGGCCATTCGCCAACGCCGTGTCCCATTTATCGTTCGCTACGTGCGCAGCACAGCGGCGCATTTCACATCATGAGCATACCTCAGTGACGTCAGTCTACCCTGCAATTGGCATAAAGTTCTGACCACTCCTTCTTGGTGTTGCATTTGCTCTGTCAGTCAGTGTACCATTTTCCATAGATCATAGTTTTTTTTCATCTCCCTCATGTCTATTTTCTCAGCCATATGGTACTCCCTAATAGCCCTACTTTTAAGACCTCCCTTTCTACCACATTTATTTTTAACTATGACAAAAACAGCTTCGTGGTCAGTAATACCATCTATTACATCGGTTTCTCTATAAAACTCATCTGGTTTTACAGCACGACGTCCAGAATATTCTTCTTTCTAGTTGGCTGCGGATATCCGAAGATCTTTAATGCATCCTCATGCCATTGGCCAACCTGTAGCTCATCCGCCTTTTAGGATAATTTCTCATCGCGGCAAGAGAGTGCCCTTCCTTCTACCCGCTCATCCAACCTCTGAGGATGTTGCTGATTCTTGGTAAAAGGGGATCTCCATATCCCGGGAGATTCTCGGTCTCTGCATATGTTAGCCGCTTGCTGCTCCATCAAACGTTACCCCCTCTCTACCACGGGGAAGTGAATGGCAGGATTTTCCCATCGACGAGTCTAGGACCATTAGGCATTTCCTAGACTCTCTCGTACTTTTAGAGAGGTTTTCGGGAGATAGTGGGTTCGAAATCCACTGTCGGCAGCCCTGAAGATGGTTTTCCGCAATTTCCCATTTTCACACCAGGAAAATGCTGGGGCCACGACCGCTTCCTTCTCACTCCTATCCCTTTTCTGTCCCATCGTCGCCATATGACCTATCTGTGTCGGTGCGACGTAAAGCCAATTTTAAAATGTCATCATATTTAGGACATTATACAACTGTGGAGATCCATAGTTACGTATAGACGATGAAAAGTGTTTTCTGGGCAGACATTATTGGCGATTAGTCAAGAATAATAAGAATAAGAATAAGAATAAGAATAGAATAAGAATAAGAATGTTGTTGTGTACGTCCCAATGGGAACGCGAGGTGTCAGAATTTTGCCCGCAAGTATTCTTTAATGTGCCTGTAAATCTATCGACCAGAAGCGGTCGTATTTGAGCACCTCCAAATACTACCGTACTGAGCAGGGATCGAGCCTGTTAAGTTTATGAAACCAGTGCTTGAACCGTCTGAGCCACTCAGCCTGGCAACTTTTATTTTGATACGTTTAATAAGCATTGCAAAAGCAGCAGTAAGTTATAATGCTTTATTTTACCATTACACACGTTCTTTTCGTATGGAAGTACGAAAGGAAGTTACGTTTAATGTCTTTACTTTTATAACATGCCCATTGTTGGTATAAAGGGAAACGCTCTATGTGCTTTGACAATTCAATTACGATACTACTAATTTAGACACCATGTCCCATGCATTCTTCTGTTTACGTAAGAAACTTTGTTTGCGCACACGTCAACACAATTTTGCTTTGTTCCTCTTACTTTATGCAATATAAAACGGGAATTGTACCATATTTCACGTTCCGGAGCGCATGTCTCATCCTTACGCTCGAATAATTGAAATACCACACAATCGTACAGACCCTACACCGTCACAGATTGTCAGGTTATTTCCACACTCATTAGAGCATGGGGCTGATGACCTCATACAGGGTGGGTGGGGCATAACTAGGAAGGAGCGAACACACGTTTCCCCAGGTCAGTAAGAGCTTAAATGCGCGCAAATCGCATAGTAAAATGTGCGTGGTTTATCGGGGATAATGTTTTCCTTGTGGTATTCAGATATGTCTAGTTGACTAACCGGACGTAATATACGCTTTGTGTTTGCGGTGTGTTGTGCATTATAACAAAATGAAGAAATGTGGTCCGGGGTGTTTCTGCATACGCCGAGTTGTTCTCCCAAAAATCCAAGGTAATGAAATCATGCTATGGGAGAACATTCAACATAAGCAGTTCGGCGACAGCACTAGACGTATCGAGTGTCAGTTCCGCACTCTGCTGTTCCTAACGACGGGGATGTGGTTAGACGAGTTTCCGCCCCCTCCGTGAAACCGGACTAGAGTTATGAGCTCCCTGCCTGACCTTCACCTGAATAACGACTGTCAAAAAGGCGAATTATAGTCCGTTCTAGCCATACGCGAGGTACGTAGTAGTAGTGTTGTTTAAATAATGCCAGTGTATGAAAGCCACGAATACATTGATATACTGCTAGCGTATGATGAGGCACAAAAGAACACAGGTCGCACTCCGTGAATTAATCGGGAAAGGTTTTCCAACAGACGGTTGCCAAATCCAGCAAGGATACTTACCGTAGTACAGCGTGTTCGCGATACTGTTTGTGTTACATCACGCTATGAAACCCAAGGGCCTGAACGGCCACGTGCAATCCTAGACGCGGAAGAAGAAATGGTAGACGATGATCCCGAGCGCAGTACGCGTAGTATAACACGTGCCATTGGTGTACCAACTTAGACCGTGCGTATGACACTGTTTGAAGAGCGATTGCATCTTTACCATATTCAACGGCTGATTACAATTTTTTTTACAAGTTGCTTTACGTCACACCGACACAGACAGGTCTTATGGCGACGATCGGCCAGGAAAGGGCTAGGATCAGGAAGGAAGCGACTGTGGCCTTAATTAAGGTACAGCGCCCAACATTTGCCTGGTGTAAAAATGAGAAACCACGGAAAACCATATTCAGGGCTGCCGACAGTGGGGGTTCGAACATACTATCTCCCGAATACTGGATACTGGCCGCACTTAAGAGACTGCAGCTATCGAACTCGGTGATGATTACTAATCAAAAGTGGATTTCTGCCACTGGATAATTGATCTAGCACGCAATGCAGACTTTCTGTAGAGCGTATTCGTGACAGATTAGGTAATTTTCACACGACAAGAAATGTTTAATATGCACAACACTCACCCATGGGCTGTGAAACATCCACTCGCAGTACGTCAAGGCAACTTTGAGCACCGGTTCTCAATTAAAATCCGGATGGATGTAGTAAGAGGTCAGAAGGAAAGCTATTTATTCAGAAGAACAAGACATATTACCTATCCTAAAAACACCGTATCCCTTTGCTCAAGAAAGTAACTTCCGACGATTACCAAAAGTTGTATATATATTGGTCCGTCACATCGTTCTCTATTGCTGCAAGAAATGTCTGCTATTTTTACGGTTTTTGGAAACGCCGAGGGGCCAGAATTTAGCCCTGCAGGAGATCCTTTACGTGCCAGTAAATCTACCGACACGAGGGTGACGTATTTGAGCACCTTCAAATACCACCGACTGAGCCAGGATCGAAGCTGCGAAGTTGAAGACAGAAGGCCAGTATCTCAAGCGTCTGAGTCACTCAGCCCGGCAGGAAGCATGAAATGTAGGTGTTTAATGTATTTAGTTTTATAATTATTCGTTTGAAACACAAGCGCTCGAAGTGCTCCGATAATTCCTTTTTATTGCTAGTTGTTTTACGTCGCACCGACACAGATAGGTCTTACGGCGACGATGAGACAGGAAAGGGCTAGGAGTGGGAAGGAAGTGGTCGTGGCCTTAATTAAGGTACAGCCCCAGCATTTGTCTGGTGTGAAAATGGGAAACCACGGAAAACCATTTTCAGGGCTGCCGACAGTGGGGTTCGAACCTACTATCTCCCGAATACTGGATACTGGCCGCACTTAAGCGACTGCAGCTATCGAGCTCGGTCTCCGATAATTCAATTCCGACATTACTCATTTGGACATCCTATCCCATGCATTCTGTCGTTGACGTAAAGAACACGTCAACACGATTTTGTCTTGTTTCTTCTACCTTTACGCAATGCAAAACGGGGATCGTGTCATATTTCACGTCCCGAAGCGCCTATCCTAAACTTACGCTCAAATAATTATATCACACGCCCGTACAGACCCCACAACGACACAGGTTATCAGGTAATGTCCATACTCATTTGAGCACGGGGCTGATGACCACAGATGTCCCAGTCCCCTAAAGGTCGTAACAGCAAAAGAACCAACGTTAACGCTGACAACTCGATACATCTCCAGTGCCCGGAACCCCTTAAGACGAAAACAGAATACTAACAACAACAAAACCAGTTTGGTAAGAATGTTACGTAACATGGCATACCCTACTAGGAGCCTTCAGCTGTTATCGTAGTTCAGATGCTCTTAAACATAAAACTAGTTTGGCAAGAATGTTACGTAACATCTCTTAGCATTGCATCTGTAGCGTTCAACTGTTACAGTAGTACATTTGCTCTTAAACATAAACAGAAACCAGTGTGTCAGCTTGGCGCGTAACTTGCCTGTTATGGACGGAAAGCTATTTTTCTACAAAAACAAGGAATATTACCTATTCTAAAAACATCGTATCCCTTTGCTCACAAAAGTAACTTCTGAGGATTACTAAAAGTTTCATATATAGTGGTTCGTCAAATCGTTCTCTATTGTTACAAGAAATGTGTTCATGTATACCCCTAAAATCCTTTATATTCATATCCTGATACGCACACGTTTCCAGAATTAATGCACATACTTAGAGGAGTTTTCCAGTAGTTTAACTTCACACTTACTCAGATTGCCTTTCGGTAAAAGGCTAGAACTGCAAAGGTAACAGCCGTGCCCTTAATTAGGGTACATCCCCAACATTTGTCTGATGTGAGAACTAGAAATCATGACAAACCCTCTTCAGAACTGGCTATTGTGAGGTTCGAAACCATAGTCTGCCAAATTCAAGCCTATACTGACGAGATGCGTACCACATAGTCAACTCGCTTGATGTACATATTTAAACCATGCTGCTTTCACGTCATCCAAGTTAAGAATGTATCTGGATTATTTTTACCATACCGGTAATCGTTAAATGCCAGTGATAATGTAGACAAGTGATGAGAGTTGTAGTTCACCTAGCCTTCGATCGAACCGTGGCCTTT
Organism: Anabrus simplex; assembly: GCF_040414725.1. Lineage (NCBI taxonomy): Eukaryota > Metazoa > Arthropoda > Insecta > Orthoptera > Tettigoniidae > Anabrus > Anabrus simplex. The sequence continues at coordinate 1,120,083,852 of NC_090265.1, read as the reverse complement.
GAATGATGAAGACGATAGCCTCGTAACTGGGAAGATTGAGATTCAGTCCCTCTAAGAGACAGGAATTCAATACATATCCCCGCACCAATCAGGTGGCTCTCTGTCGACTTAATCAACTGTCCAAATGAGCACTGGTGTATTCCCTCTGGGAGCAAAGATGGATTGAGGCATAGCTCTGAACATGTTATTCTCATCTCCTGCATCTTCTACTGACTACCAAGACGGGAGATTTTGGTTTTATACTTTTATCTTTAGAAAACATGTCACTAATAACTATAAAAACCCCAATGTACATTAAACATAGAAAAGAAAATGTTTCCATTTTGAAATAGTAAGGCAATATAAATAAATAAATTAATTAATTAATTAATTAATTAATTAATAGCCTTTTGAATCCCCTAAAGGCCTCTGCAATGCAGGGACAGCTCTCAGTTTAACTCATCATTATTATCTTGGTTATTTCCTAGTTTGTTTCGTGAAAACGTATTACGGCATAGTGTACACTTGTACATAGTACACAGTACATAGTACATAGTGTACACCTCCGAGTAGATGCAATTGTGTTTTTCAAGATTACAGTTATTATTATTATTATTATTATTATTATTATTATTATTATTATAAACGGACGTCCTATTAACTACATTTACAGTTTTCAGAGACACCGTGATGCCAGAATTGTGTCAGTGAGGAGTTTTTTTACGTCCCAGTAATCTACCGACATGAGGCTGGCGTATTTGAGCAACCTCAAATCTTACCGGATTAATGAAAATAATAAAAATCCACAGCCTGTTTCCAGTCATTCGACCGGGTCAGGAAATGAATGAAGCCCCATCTAGCGGCGAGGATAGGAATTGTGCCGGCTGCCAAAGCCTGTCGCACTCCTCACAGATGAAATGATATTGGAGAGTGTTGATGGAATGAAATATGGCAGGGAAAACCGGAGTACCCGGAGTAAAACCTGTCCCGCCTCCGCTTTGTCCAGCCCAAATCTCACATGGAGTGACCGGGATTTGAACCACGGAACCCAGCGGTGAGAGGCCGGCGCGCTGCCGCCTGAGCCACGGAGCTCCTTAACGGATTAATACCCGGCCAAAACTGCTAACTTGAGCTCAGAAGGCCAGTATTCTACCGTCTGAGTTGCTCAACCTGGCGAAAGAAGAGAATTTAGTTAAGAAATGTAAGGTGAATTCCACGACAAACCGGTCTAATCAGTCATTATGTAACCAAATCCTTACAATCACTTATAAATTGTCTCTTGTTTTACCGTATTCTTTGTACTCAGGGGCAATCTCCAGCTGGAGGCTGGACATACATAAAAACTTAAACAAGTAATATATCCTCGACATCCTCCACAATTGATTTGCAATTATATACACCTCAACAAAAGTGTCATCCCCAGAGTCTCATAACACACCTAGAATGCCAGACCGATTTGCAGAGTTTTGTAGGTTCGCCTTTTAAAGGATTTATACTGTATTATTACCTATGTTTAACATAAAACGTTGTCCATTAGTTACTACATTCTTTCCTCTATAGGAACGACACAAATGATGCTACCATCCGTTGGATATAACCACATTAAAAATCGCATAGTAATATATACTGTTGAAACAGTGATATACCTCTGCTGGAAATTTACGCATATGGATGGAACAAAGACATATCGTTAACGATAGGATTAATCACAGGAATGATTAGCATATATTGGAAAATGAATATGATTTCCTCTTTCAGGATTGATTTCTTGCATCCTATGAAGCATGTTCTGAATAAGACCATCCAGTTGGTCTTCCAGAAACAGTCCAGCTCCTGCATGGCAGCATCGGTCAACTCATTAAGAGTAGCAGGTGGGATCAGACACCGTAAAATAACCACTTTCATCCTTTCCCTAGAATGTTCAAATGCATTCTGTCTGGCAACTGAGCAGACCAGTCCATTCGACTGACGTTGAATCCTCAAAGGTACTGAAACGCCAACACCATACAAAGGTCTTGAGTTAATATCTATTAGAAGAAAGTGGTCCTCATCATTACATCTCTAAGGTCAAACAGTGGCATGTAGAATCTTTTGAACTTATCAGTGGCCTGTCCGAGTGCTATGGATGGGAATGAGAGGTGGTGTCCCTCTTATAACTATTGTAGCCCAGGAAAATACTTCAACAAATGAATGGACATCCTGAATGCTGCCGTGCTGCTGTTTTGCTCGGAGCCCTCCATACTGTTCGTACGTCTAGTGTTAGATATCCCATCTTGAACAAAACGGAAGTGATTTCCTAACTTTAAAACTCCCAGTGTCTCTTCATCTACAATTCCTATTGAAATGTGCCCCGACACATTCATTCACTGAGAGGTCGGGAGTTCTACTTCTCCTTCCACGCGGTTGACATACAAACCTACGTATCTATACCCGAAGAATGAAGAATTACGAACGAAGGAAAATTCGCTGAGTCAGCAAGCAAGAAATCCTGCTCAAACCACGAACCAGGTTCTGACTATACGATCCATACCACGAATTGCTACACTTCTGTTTGTAGAAGTAATTATTTTCATCTACTGTTGGTCTGCAAGATATCCCTGGGCTAGAATACTTATTATAATCTAGAATTTATCATGATTATGAAAAAGAATCCATAAAGTTTATACTTGGGATATCCACTGGGTGTTTCAGGACCAGGACTTGAACCTATTCTTACAGTTCGATTCTTTTCGACATAATTTATAATGTATTCTCTTTAGTGTATAATTAGTGTTTCTACCTGCAAATGCACATCATGATCACTGCCTCTGCTTTAGTTACAGTTATTTCTTAAGGTGATTACTACTAGGAATGGATATTAAACGATTATTGTTTTAGCAGTATTATAAATGATGTTTTTATTTTTGTCCGCCACTTTGGCTGAATGGTCGGCGTACTGGCCTTCGGTTCAGAAGACCCTGGGTTTAATTTTCTGGCTGGGCCGGTAGTTTTATTAATCATGCCTGGTTAATTCCTCTACGTAGCTTGGAGCCTGGGTATTTGTGTTTGTCTTAATACACATCTTCAAATAGTAGAGTCGCGCTAATCCGATGTAAACAGGCCGGTTGGACGTCGGATTAGCGGGAATGTCGGTTAAAAAGGAAGGAGGAAGAAAGCAATATTGTGAATGCTCACAGGAGTATTATTATTGATACAGTTGATATTTACATTCACTGTACAATACAATTGAACATTTGAGCATAAAAGTATATTGATACAGGTTTAAATTTGCTTTTAAAAGCGTTTTAGTAGACTTTCGTTTGCCTGCCGACTGTCTTTTTCATGCCGTCATGTCAGGTATTCTCTGTAGAAGTGACACATGAGTGCTAGAGGTTTCTCCTTGTTGCTTCACGTATTTCAATGCTGTTGCCAACGAGTTTCTAGCTCAGGGTTGATGCAAGGGCTTTCAATCCTTCTCTTCTTTTTTTGGCACTACCTTCTGCAAGTACGTTTTCTTCCCTTTCTGCTTCTGTTTTTTTCGCTGTTGTTAAAAATGCCGACGATGTTTTTACATTTTACTTTACGTCACACCGACAAAGATAGGTCTTAGGATGACGATGGGATAAGAAATGGCGAGAAGTGGGAAGGAAGCAACCTCGGCCTTTTTTAAGGTGTGAATATGGAAACCGTGGTGTCTGCCGACAATGAGGTTCGAACCCACAATCTGTCGAATAAAATACCGACAATGTATTCAATAGTCAATTCAAACTTGTCATGAAGGGCAAACCACTCACTGAGGCCTTCATCGGTCACATCTGCACATCCAGGGATAAATTTCTGACTCCTCACTTTAAAAAAAAAAAATCCTCAATTTGGAAGTTGTGTCGGATAAAACGGAATGTCGGATAAGCGAAGGTCGGTTAAGCGGGACTCTACTATACATACAACATATCACACGATAAACCACCACAGAAACACGCGATAGTGAACACATCCCTTCACAGAGAGCTGGTGTTAGGAAAGGCGTCTGATCGTAAAACTAGGCTAAATCCATTCAAAGTGCTCACTTAGATAATTAGGAAAGGACCAGGAAGATTATTATTATTATTATTATTATTATTATTATTATTATTATTATTATTATTATTCATCCAAAACAATTTGATATGTAAAAATAATGTGACTGAATATCTCATGTAGATGAAACATTGCAAAATACGGCTTGACAATTTCGACTATATTAGGCTATACCAGATCTATAATGATTCATTTTTCAATAATCTTGATTCATAATTCATCTTTCAATTCAGGAATCTGTTTGATTTTCAATGCTATCAAGATATAAAGTATAAAGGGGACTAACCCAACTTTTAAATTCCAGCCGTTATTAATTTTTCTCTCCAAGTAGTGCCTACAGCTCTTTTACAGAATTATGCTGAATAAGATGCAGAGACCGATCTCTCTCTCTCTGTCCTCGAGTTAGAGGTTGAATGAAACTTCAACAGCAGCAAGCACATTATGTCGACTATGACACGCAGAGATAAATAATGGCTTTATTCTTTATTGTGTTGGCTACAACGCAGCGAAGGTAGTTTTAATTAACAAAGTAGCCCGCACATATTTTGTTTGTAAAGATTTATATCCAGATTAAATCTTCGACTTTTCTCTTTGTAAGTACTCATGCAAAAATAAGATAAGAATATGGAAATAATACAAGACAATTTATGAAGCAGATTTTGCAAATCAGTCCAACACTCTCTTTTAAAATCTAACAAAGGCTAAATTTAAACACCATTCATTCTTACGTTGGGCGACTATAAAAAAAACATCAGATCCGTACGAACAACCATTCCATGCCACACTTGCTGTATCAGTAATGTCGAACTTAAATCAATTGGAATTTACTCCGTTTTCTGGCTTTTCTCCCAGGTATGTGGTCAGCTATAATGTGGACCTTGACGGCCTGTTACCTTTCCTGACCCTAACGATACGTAAAGTGATGTACTAACTATTGCATGTTTCTGTGGGGGTTAGTAGTGTGTAAATGGAAATATGTGTTAAGACGATCACAAACACACAGCCCTGGAGAAAAAACAGGAATCGATCCCGGGGCCCCATGAAACGGAAAAGGAATTGGACCTTTATTCGATTGACCGAATTTCACTCTTCTATTGCGAATTGATCTTCTATAAAATGAGATCACCCTCCCTCTAGCTGACACCAGCAGTCACCCAGAACTGTCTGTTCTTCTGATAGCAACCTATTATTTTTTATGTTTCCAACTTGTATACCTAAAAGATGCGTCTAAAATATTCGGTGAATGATACCATAACACAAAGGGAACAGAAGTTACGAAGAAAATAGCTACCTGTAGTCCATTGGCCACAATACACTTTTGGCAACGTGTATACAGCAGCTGGAAACTCACCATGACCGAGCTCGATAGCTGCAATCGCTTAAGTGCGGCCAGTATCCAGTAATTGGGAGATAGTGGGTTCGAACCCCACTTCGGCAGCCCTGAAGATGGTTTTCCGTGGTTTCCCATTTTCACACCAAGCAGATGCTGGGGCTGTACCTTAATTAAGACCACGGCTGATTCCTTCCCATTCCTAGGCCTTTCCTATCCCATCGTCGCCATGTAAAGCATGTAAAGCAACTAGCAAGAAAAAGGAAAAAAGAAACTCACAACGAAAGCGTCTTTTATAACGATCGAAGCACTGACGTCACACATCTTCGGATGTCCAGTATGTCAGCACAATGTCTGCCTTTCAGGATTCTCTTGAGGCTAGGAAACAAAAAGAAGCTTGTAAGTGCCAGATCAGGGTCGTACGGAGGATGTTCAAGACGTAGCACAACATCAAGCGTTTCCTGTCCATCTCGAAAGCGTTCGAACCAGTCGTAAACACATGTTCTGCTTTACGGCTTCTGTTCCGTACACTTGCACCAGCATCGTATGCGTCTCCGTCGCCAGTTTTCCTATTTGTAACAAAACTTGGTGTTTATGCGTTGTTCCATTGCACTGTGACATGCACTACATTCCACTGGCCGCAGTAGACTAACCCGCTTCAGCTATCGTACCTGGCACTTCTCACTGTCTCTATATTCACGTGTGCTGCACGCAGTGTTACCACACGTTGCCAATGAGATCAGTCCATTCACCGCACATTTTAGAGCAGAGGTGCTCACGCTGGGTATTCCGTCCCGCGGGCGCCCAGCACTGTAAGTGGGCGGACTGGCAGGCGATGAGCGTACGCTATTCAACCACAGTGACGTTGTGGCTACGTCATAGGCCGTGAAGCCTGGACGATGTTCTCACAGTCACTCTCGATCCCTGCCGCGATACCCCAGTTTGAAATGGAAGCAGAAAATGAAAGAAAGAGGGCAGAAATCATCGTCATTTTCAATTTACGTTGTAAGATATAAGTTATTTCGGTTCATTGCAGTATATGTGTTTTGACCGAATACAATAAAGAGTTAGGTCTACAGCCTCAAATATGTTTATAATGTAATTAATGAATTACAATTTACACTATTAAATTTCAAGACCGAGCTCGATAGCTGCAGTCGCTTAAGTGCGGCCAGTATCCAGTAATCGGGAGATAGTGGGTTCGAACCCCACTGTCGCCGGCCCTGAAGATGGTTTTCCGTGGTTTCCCATTTGTACACCAGGCAAATGCTGGGGCTGTACCTTAATTAAGGCCACGGCCGCTTCCTTCCCATTCCTAGGCCTTTCCTATCCCATCGTCGTAAGAACTATCTATGTCGGTGCGACGTAAAGCAAATAGCAAAAAAAAAAAAAAATCAAGAGGTGCTATGAAACCAGTTCTAATATAATACGGAGTTACGGTGGATAAGCTGTGGCTTATGGTTGTTTGGATTTAAATTATCTGATAAACTCACCAACAATCCAATCATGCTTACCGGGAATAACATCAGTTAAGTTATTTATTTGAAGGCAAACTGCATTATCTATCTGGTAGATATTTTTACATTGTTGTTGTACTTTAATCTTGGATAGTAAATATTGATGTCCTCCCTCTTGCCATTTAGAGGTCAGCTATTATTATTGGACGTCTGTTAAATTTTAAAGACTACTAGCTGATGTACCCGTGCTTCGCTACGGGTTTCTCAGAGAGACTGTCTTTGTGGTTTTCCTACCTGAAGTCGTCAGTAGGAATGTAGCGATTAAAAACAATGTTATCATATAAAATACTCGATCAAATGAAAAACCGCACATTTTCTCACTTTTAGCGAACAGTACTACGGTGCCGATCCAACAGTCCAAAGTCCCAGTGCTGGAATGACCAGACCGCAGACAGCCGCGAACACTCCTCTGCCTTTATTCCGTTAAATATGCACGCTGCTCATCCAATCAGTGCCTCAGAGTAGGGATCGAATAGCTCGAATGCTATGATGAACCAGTGTGTTACGTATCAGTAGTATCAGAAAATTTATGAACCAGAGGAACGGCATGCTAAAGAAGAAAGTTTCCCCAGCTACTTCCCGCCAATATTCAGGCAGGCTGTTATTTTCAGTACGACCGGGCGAGTTGGCCGTGCGGTTAGGGGCACGCAGCTGTTAGCTTGCATACGGGAGGCAGTGGGTTCGAACCCCACTGTCGACAGCCCTGAAGATGGTTTTCCGGCGTCTCCCATTTTCACACTGGGCAAATGCTGGGGCTGTAACGTAATTAAGGCCAGGGCCGCTTTCTTCCCACTCCTATCCCATCGTCGCCATGAGTCCTATCTGTGTCGGCGCGACGTAAAGCAAATTCAAAAACAACCTCCGTACACATCAGTAATCCCATCTATCGGAGATGAGCGTCAACAGAGACACAAAGCACTTCACAGCAAACAATGGTCAATGTAATGTTATTGTTGATCAATGTTACGAGCTTTCTGTATTGTAGGCCTTCACATTCAGTTTCCTTTCGACCCTGTAATATTAGGGCGTCTTATAAAATTAATTATAGGGAGACTGTAGTTCATTATTCCTCGACTTTACATACCGATTTTCATTTAATTCGGTTTATCCATTTTCTCGTGGTGACGCTGAAATGGGCTTAGCAACAAAAATCCAAATTTATGAATATCTCCGTTATCATAGCCGATAAGGTAAAAATGTATAAGACATAAATGATCGGAAATTTAATAATATATAATTTTGTTATATACTAATCTGTCAATAGGACCACTAATAACACAACTATTTGATTATTCACTTTTAGGCCTTCCCTTAAACTGCCATTTCACTGAGCGTAAATAAAATTATTTATGGCCTAGATTGTAGCGACTTAATCCCTGACTTTATATACCGATTTTCATTCATATAGGACAAATAATAACATGCATATTTGAGAATTAAATTTTAGGCCTTCCCCTAAACTACTATTTCTCTCGCCGTAAATAAGATTATTTATGACCTATATTGTAGCGACTTATTCCAGGACTTTACATACCGATTTTCATTAAGATAGGACCATTACTAACATAAATATTTGAGAATTAAATTTTTGGCCTTCCCCTAAACTACCATTTCTCTCAGCGTGAAAAAGATTGTTTATGGCTTAGATTGTAGCGACTTATTCCGCAACTTCATATACCGATTTTATTAAATTCTCTTCAGCGGTTTTCTCGTGATGCGTGTGCGTACATACAGATAAATAGACAGACAGACAGACAAACAGACAGACAGACAGACAGACAGACAGATAGACAGACAGACAGACAGAAATTACGGAAAAGTAAAAAGTGCATTTCCTTGTTACTATGGACATGACCGATACAGAAATACCATTGTTTTCAAATCCTGAGCAATGTACAGACAAAACTCTTATTTTATAATATAGATTTTCAGAAATTCAGTGAACAGGAAAGTCACACAACACTACTACACTGTGCAAAATCATTGTTGCATTATGTAATTATATTACTTTTTAATTAATAACAGATACTTTACGTTTTTTTTTAAATAGAAATACTGCCATGTCCATCCAAGGAATTATAAATCGTACCTTGTACGCTTAAATTCTGTACCTTTGTAGATTGTAACAAACAAATTATAACGTGTCAGTTTTCTTTGAATGAATAAATATAAGAAAATAAAACTGTTCATATTGAGTGCAGTATAAATCAATCCGGAATATCATGAAAAGTTTTTTTTTTCTTTTCGATTATAGCGCTTTATTTTAAGTACTTCACCCAATCAGCATTTCGCTGAGTAGCGTAGAGCTTCGTAATCACAACTGAACGTGAACTCCCTTCCTTCCCTGCAAAGTGTGTCTACTCTCACGCTTCACTGTGGTGCCCAGCTGAGCACCTCTCTTTTAGACAAACCATGTGTATCTTGTAGACTGAGTGAGTTAGCGGTTAGCGACACGTAGCTGTGAGGTTGCATTCAGGAGATTGTGGGTTCGAATCCCGCCGTTGACAGCCCCTTAAAATGGTTTTCCGGCGTTTCACATTTTTACACCATACAAATTTTAGGGCTGCACCTTAATTAAGGCCACGGCCACTACCTTCCCACTCCTAGTTATTTCCCATCCCTGTGTCGCCGAAAACCTTCAGTGAGTTAGTGCAACGTTAAATAACTATATCGATGGTCCGCGAGCAATACCTCGTTTCCCACAATTCTCCTTAAGACTAGTCACGCATCTCAGCCACGCATGGATATGAAGTCCATCAGAACAATGTTCGTTGCGTTCATTTTCCTGGGCCAGTATGCAAAAGAATATGAAACTTATTGTTACGTACTTCAGGAATGTATATGTGCATGAAGTATTTACGCATTTAAGGTTCACTTTCCTTTACACACTAGCACAGGAAAACGAGCAAAACGAACGTTGTTCTGGTGGACTGCATGTTCATGCGTGGATGGGAGGCGTGACCACTCTTAAGGAGGATAATAGATTAGAAGATCATTGTGGGATACGAGGTAATGCTCGCAAACAGTCGATATACTGCACATCTTGTATCTTTATAGGAAATCTGATAAAGGCGATCGTCATGAGAAATTTCAAAAATATTCGAAAATATGTACCTTTATGCTAGAAAAACCAATGCTCCCAGCGGGAATAGAACCCGAATCATCCATCTGAAAAGGCCAACGTGGCACCTCTCGGCTACTTTGCCACTCGCGTTTTCTATTTATAAAAGTTTCCAATTGCCTACGCGTGAGTTCACAACATATAGTCGTTCGCATTTACGTGTTCGGTGGATATCCGTGTTCATCCGTGTTCAATCAGTCAATACTGATCTGCATTTAGGGCAGTCGCCCAGGTGGCAGATTCCCTGTCTGTTGTTTTCCTAGCCTTTTCTTAAATGATTTCAAAGAAATTGGAAATTTATTGAACATCTCCCTTGGTGAGTTATTCCAATCCCTAACTCCCCTTCCTAAAAACGAATATTTGCCCCAATTTGTCCTCTTGAATTCCAACTTTATCTTCATATTGCGATCTTTCCTACTTTTAAAGACGGCACTACTTATTCGTCTACTAATGTCATTCCACGCCATCTCTCCGCTGACAACTCGGAACATACCACTTAGACGAGCAGCTCGTCTTCTTTGTCCCAATTCTTCCCAGCCCAAACTTTGCAACATTTTTGTAATCATCTGTGTGCACGTTTTTTAGCAACGTATACTCTCCGTATACCCAAAACACGGTTTACACTCTGAGCCCTACTAAATAGCGAGGTATTCAGCGAGTCCTTTTTGTTTCTGAAAATATTACATAGGCCCATATACGCTTTCGGTACTGTGAACCATACCATACCTATTAAAAGCATTTACCTTATCCAAACTTGGAAATTTGCAACCTAATTATGACCTTAAATAGGCCAAAGGATCACCGATAAACTGCTCTCACCCGAGTTTATTTGTGATTAGTGTCAAATACTGATTAATTTCGAAGCTCTATTAAGATCCCGTATTTCAACATGACTAAGCCGTTGGTCACCATACCTACGAAGAATATAAACTTTTTTTTTTTTTCGGTTTCTTCCCCAGAGCAGAATCTAGGTTTCAAATTATTTTGACAAGCAATACAATACAGAGCAGACAACAAAAAAATAATATTTTACTGATAGGAGTGGTGGTGGCGATGGCTGCGGAAATAGCGATAATCGTTTTAAAGGTAAAGTTCAATTCAATAGCCACCGAGCAAGATGTCCGTGCGGTTATAGTCACGCAGCTGTGAGCTTGTATTCGGGAGATAGAGGGTTCGAACCCCACTGTCGGCAGCCCTGAAGATGGCTTTCCGTCATTTCACATTTTCACACCAGACAAATGCTTTTCTTTTTACGTCGCACCGACACAGATAGGTCTTATGGCGACGATGGGACAGGGAAGGGCTAGGAGTGGGAAGGAAGCGGCCGTGGCCTTAATTAAGGTACAGCCCCAGCATTTGCCCGGTGTGAAAATGGGAAACCACGGAAAAACCTCTTCAGGGCTGCCGACAGTGGGGTTCCAACCTACTATCTCCCGAATACGACAAATGCTTAAGGCCACGGCCGCTTCCTTCCCACTCCTAGGCCGTTCCTACCCCATCGTCGCAGTAAGACCTATCTGTGCCAGTGCAACGTAAAGCAACTTGTAAAGAGAAAAAAAAATCAGTAACCAATGCCTCTTAACTCGCATCATAGGCTGAAAGGGAAGAATTAAGGTACTGGCAAATAACAATCACGGGACATGAAGGGTGTGAAAATAAAGGACTCCCTAGACCTCAAAACCAAAATATATTTAGGATCGGAAAAATACAAGAGTTGACCAAAAGAAGTCAGATCGGAAAGATCCTGGTATAAGTAAGTAAAGGTAATGGTAGACTCTGCTAGGAGCCCCGTGGTTGCCATTGCGTTCTGGAGATGATGGGTTCGAATCCCACCGTCAGCAGCCCTGAAGATGGTTCCCACTTCACATTAGGTAAATGCTAAGACTGCGTCTTAATTAAGGCCACGACTGGTACCTTTTCAATCCTAGCCCTTTCCCGTCCTTTTGTCGCTGAAAACCCTCGATGTGTTAGCACGTTAAAACACTACAAAAAATTGCAAGAATTTTATGTAGACCCTCTATCTGTATAAATGTATGGCTCAACCTATTTTCCGTATATTCGAACGGCATTAACCCTCTACTGCCCAAATTATTTTGTTGTGTTTTAAAAATTTTTCGCTGCCATATACTAAGTAAATATGTTGTAAACTACACATAAATGCAGTTTTTATTGAATTTTCATTTTTGATTTTCAAAAATTAGGTTTGTGACTTCCAGGTCACACTGGGCAGTAAGGTTCTGATGTGTGAAAATTGACTAATTTATAAAATAACAGTCTCATAAAATATTCAAGATGCTTACCTTTGGTTTCTATATTTTTTATGCATATAATTTGTTAGTACTGTAATAACACAAAACATAATTGTAAAACTAGCTATCCGCCATGTGCCTGGGAAATGCTCCCAACCATACATTTGGCGCCTCCTGGTGGCTTATGCATATAACTATTAAACTATAAACAGTTGAAAATCACACAGCCATACTGTAACTTGAAAGTTACACTGGGAAGTAGTGGCTCAATTGCATTCTAACAGTAGAAAATGTGTACAGAATGATGTGTGACTTCAAAGTCACATTGGGCAGTAGAGGGTTAATTCTAAATCTTTTATATTACGTGTTTATGTATTACATCATTTCAGCATTGATGATAACGACGAAGATGATTAAATAGTTTTATGCTTAGTAAATAATTTAAGTGAAACTAAAAGAAAGAACTGATAGTGAAAGCCCATTAAAAGTTTAATGTAGACAATATTAATTCGTGCTTGCATTTAAATTACTAGGCATACGGGAGAACCTCGTTGTGTTGAGAATCCTTAAAGAAATTGACTCTGTATGAAAGTTGATGTAATGCCACAAAACGAGGTTTAACTCAGAAAGGCTAAGTGAAAATCTAGTCCCGATTACATGAGCCTACGACAAAGTATTGCATTCATATGTGCATTTAATATTGAGGCTAAGCATATTAGGATGGTGGTGGTGGTTATTGCTTCAAGGCAAAGTACAACTTGGCAGCCATCCCCTCTTAACATTCATTCGAAGAGAAAATTTCCAATCCTTCAAAAAATAAGGAATCTAAAGGAAAGGTGTGAAAATTAAATATTCCCTGGGCCTCGCAAATGTAATATTGTCGGGGTCGAACGGGAACAAAAGTTGACTGTTGAGGTAATAAAGGGAAAATGGTTACCACAGGTAAGTGGAAGTCATTTTTTTAGACACTTCTAGAGGTCGCATGGATACCATAATCGCGTTCCCAAGCTGAGAATTCCTCGGAGTGAAGCCTTTTAGTCACCTGCTGCGACAGGTAAGGAATACAGTGGATAGATTCTACGCCACCACCCACAGAGGAATAAATTATATTATGTGACTACGTCACCCAGCTATCCCACTCCTACAGTCTATTCAGTTATGTACAAAGTGGTTACTTTCTAACATATACTTTAGGTCTTTTTAGTTTTTAGTTAACCGTGTTGGTCGACTGGAAAGCTTCTTTGTACTGTACTTACGACTGTCTCTGGATAACAATAGAGTACATTTAAAGTAACTATGGAGTATGGTGGTGCGAATCGCAGTGAATCAATGTGATTTAAGTAGGCCTACAAGCAATAATTATATCTCTCAGATTTAAACTTACCAATATCAGACAGCAGACTTTTAGAATCAACAGTACGGCTCCATGGCTAAATTGTTAGCGTGCTGACCTTTGGTCACAGGGGTCCCGGGTTCGATTCCCAGCAGGGTCCGGAATTTTAACTATCATTGATTAATTTCGCTGGCACGGGGGCTGGATATATGTGTTGTCATCATCATTTCATCCTCATCGCGACGGGCAGGTCGCCTACGGGATCAAATCAAAAGACCTGCACCTGGCGAGCCAAATATGTAGGCGGACAGTCCTGGCACTAAAAGCCTTACGCCATTTCAATTCATACTTCTACTATTCATTCGTGTTTATTGATTTCCACAGCGTCTCTCTTCCATTATCCAAGTATTGTACACCTCTCTTCCCCGTAAATTTCAAGATACCCAGCGTTCGGATGTTTATTTCTTTCCTTTCATACACGTGAAAGTAAAAGATGATGTTTCTCTTAAGAAACCTCTCAGTGGCGGGCGAAGAGGATATGGGAGGAGACAGGAAGAAGTGAGATGGGAAGTGGCGCCAGGCGGCTCGCTCCTCGGGGTACTCCACGATCATCAACCTCAAACTTTATCTTAACATTTTAGGAGAATTACTTGCTGTACCTTTCCCATTCAGTAATATTATAGAAAAGTGTTACACACAGATAATTTAATTAAGGCTTTAGAATGTTGGTGGAAAAGTACAGATTGCATAGAACAGATTTTCAGATAGTCCTTATTGATTAGAGGCGGTATATGGTCGAGTGCCACGAGATACCCTCTTGTGGGTACTAAAGAAGTAAAATGTCCTATATCAGTGCATCGCATTATCTAAGAATAAACATGCACAGAAACTTAACGTTTATGAAATGAAGATACTACGATGGGCTTGTGGAGTAACCATGCCGGTCAAAATCCGAAATGACGTTATTCACCAATCTCTGACAGTAATATCACTTTCAGAGTAATTAAATCTGTCTCGAATGATTTGGTCATTTGACCCATTTAGTTGCTCCATATATGGTTCTCACCGTAGCTTCTTGGTCAGAGTATAAGTTCCGTATGAGGTTAATGACATGATCTCGTACTCCCATGTGTTTTAGTACTTTCCATAATTCATTATGATCGACACAAGGCTTTAGCATAATCAATAAAGCAGAGATACACATATTTCTGGAATTTTCTTGGCTTCTCCATTATCCATCGGATATTGGCGATTTGATCTCTGGTTCGTCTTGCTTTACGAAATCCAGCTTGTTCTTCAGGTAGCTCTCGGTCTACATACTGGCGAAGTCTATTTTATAAGATTTTAAGCATGATTTTGCTAGCATGTGAGAAAAGTGCAATTGTTCGGTGATTCGAGCTTTCTTTAGAATTTTCTTTCTTTGGAATTGGAATGAATACTAAACTTTTCCAGTCTTTTGGCCACTGTTGGGTTTTCCATATTTGCTGACATATGGAATGCAAAACTTTCACTGCACTATCAAAAATTACTTGGAACATTTCTACTGGAATTCCATCGTGTCCACTTGCTTTGTTTTAACAGTATTCTTTAGGGCCCATTTGACATCACATTCTAAAATATCTGGTTCTGGTTCTAAGGGCACATGAACTTCATTATCAATAATAAAGTAGTATAAGTCACGGGTTCTGCGGCCTCCACCTCCACAGGCCCTCCGCAGTGGCCTCCTCCACACTGACCGCGCTGGCTAAGAGAGCGAGCCTAACCTCACAACAGACAATCGCAAACTTCAGAGCTGGCAGGGACTAAATCCACATGCCTGCAACCTTAGGCATGTAGTGGCGGGCAATTTGAAAAAATTCTACGTGCTTTTTGACAGCTGTCAGCCGCTATCTTTAACTACATGCACATGGCTTACTGCTATCTTGACTGAAGTAAACTTTATAGCGCGGGACTTAGCCACGCCGCAAGCAAGCTTAGACGCTAGTGTACAAGATGGTGGTTATACATAGGCTGTTATGACTCCCTCCTCCTCCTTCTCCTCCTCCTCCTCCTCCTCCTCCTCCTCCTCCTCCTCTGCCAAGGCATAGCTTAAAGTTTAAACATACATTGTACTGCGCAAGATGGGAGCTATACACAGGCTCTTATGAAGAAAGCTAGCTTAGAGGCTACTACACAAGATGGCGGCTATACATAGGCTGTTAAGACCTCCTCCTCCTCCTCCTCCTCCTCCTCCTGGCAAAAGGGCACCTCTTCCTAGCAAAAGGGCTCTTGCTTGATGTGCTCAGATCACTAAATAAGTTAACAAGACTAGAATCGAACACTGTACTCGATGTCGTTAACAACAACATGTGTTCAAAACACTGGTTGATGTGTTCAGATCACTAAGTAAGTGATATAAACATAACAAGACTAGAATGGAACACGATACTCGATGTCGTTACTTCCAACATGTGTTGAGAACATGTTTACTGGTTAGCAGGGGATACCTTTGTTCGTTCAATCTAGTTACAGAATGCAATTGTAAAAATATAGAATTGACATGCTGTATGCATGACAAAACATGTTGACTATTAAACAGAAAACTTTTATCGCTACTGTTTCTATTCGTCAAGACAAGTTACAATTAGAACACACTAGAATTGATTGTAGAACAAGACGAAACATGTTTACAATTAGTGTTAAAACATTATGAGATCAATCTCTCTGTTGATACAAACGCAATTAACGCGCACACATAGAATTGCAAATGTTGTATATCTCCATCCGACTTCTTCTTAATCACTGCAGATAAAATAATTGCTACATAGCAGAGGATACTTTTGTCCTAAGGAGATGATTTTGCGGGATTCGAACTCATGCAATAGAAAAAGGTCTGTATAGATTTCGAACTCTGGTTTAGTTACAATAGATTCAATCGCTGTTCTCTTATCGCAAACACCATAGAGAAAGAAAAAATTATAGGATTTGAACTTTATCCTAGGGAGAGACAAATTGATGTACTTCCTCTTAAATCAATAATCACTACTATACAGATAAAATAACGGAAGACAATACGATTTTCTGCAACTGTATCTTCTATCGTTATTCATATTTGAATTTAAAAACATTACAACAGCCTATCTTCTTGCACTTAATTGTGCAACAATAACGCTGTAATAATTGACAGAAGGGCAACCCCAAGTCAGTAGGACGATAGAAATAGAGTATAGATGCACTTCCTTATAAAACAATAATCACTACTATTGATGTGATTAGCGCGCACAAGCTATATGATACTACGAATCGAACCGCCAGCTACATAGTAGGATGGTATCGACACTTACATCAGATGTTTAGAACACACTATGTTTAAAATCGATTTACGAAATTTAGAATTAAACGTTACATGTCTCTTAAAACAACAATCACTACTACTACGCTTAACATTACAGTTTGAACCGACTATCTTACGATCCGCAGGCTAACACGTCACCAACCCTACAGTTTAAAGTTGATTCCGGTTAAGATACATCTTCTATTATTTGCCTGGTGCGGTTCGAATCTGCCCGCTCCAAGCTGATAGCTACATGCAGTAGCATGTGAATGAACGGTAACACAATAATCACTACTTACTATTACTCTGCATCGTAAAACTAAACAAGATGCATCCAGTTTTAGAAGGCGTTGACGTCTAAATTACTCGCACTGCACAGTAGGAACGCACACACTTACCTGAAAAAGGGAAAAGAACAGATGTGTATTTAACACACACAGAACATTCAAAGTAAATACTTGCATGCAGAGAGCTTGCGGACTCGCGACCGGAAATAAGCGTTAAATTACTAATGAGACAGCAGTGTGCGTCGACTGCATGTCGTGGCTCACAGAGGAACATTGTACCGAGTAAAGATTACGTGGATTTTAAATTGCCCGCTACTACATGCCTAAGGTGGCAACAGTGAGGTTTAGCCCGTTAAGATGCTAAACACTGAAGTTTGCGATGTTCTGCTGTTTAAAATTCCACGCCCACGTGGTTAAAGATGGCAGCTGTCAAAATGCGCAGTCAGTGTGGAGGAGGCCTCTGCGGAGGGCCTGTGGAGGTGGAGGCCGCAGAACCCGTGACTTAAACTACTAATACACGGTTCGTTCTTATAAAGATCTTCTACATATTCCATCCATCTTTCCTTAATGTCCTCTGCTTCTGTTATATCTTTACCATTTTTATCTTTTACCATTCCAATTCTTGCCTGGAATTTTTGTTTGATGTCCCTAATTTTCTTGTAGAGATCCCTCATCTTCCCCATTCTGTTATTTTCTTCAACTTCTTTGCATTAATCATTTAGGAAAACATTCTTATCTCTTCTAGCTAACTTTCGAAACTGCATTTAATTCAAACATTGCTGATCCATCCCCTTTGATTTTTGCTTTCCTTCGTTCTTCTGCAATTTGCAGTGCCTCACCCGATAACCATTTGGCCTTCTTGTTATTCCTTTTCTTGGGAATGTGTTTTCTGCTGCCTCCTTGACAGCAGAGAATACTTCTGTCCACAGCTCTTCAGGGTTTGTGTCTTCCACCTGCAATGCATTAAATCTGTTCCTGATTTCTACTGTATAATCACAAGGAATTCTTCCAAGGCCATGTCTGTACGATGAAGTGGCTTTAGCTGTTTTCCTCAACTTCAACCGGAATTTTGCAATTAAGAGTTCATGGTCTGATCCGCAATCAGCTCTGGTCTTGTTGTAGTTGATTGAATAGCACTTTTCCGCCTACTATTACAAATTATGTAATCAATTTGATTCCGGTATTGGCCGTCTGGTGAAGTCCAAGTGTATAGACGTCGTTTGGGTAGCTGGAATAGTGTGTTGGTAATAACCAGTGGATTGTCTTGGCAGAATTCTAGGAGTCTCTGCCCTGCTTCATTTGTTGTACCAAGACCAAATTTCCCTGTTACATCATCTACAATTTGGTTTCCCACTTTGCCTTTGGCATTCCACTCTCCAACTGTGAAAACGATATCCTTTTTTTTTTTGGTGTCGACCGTAGTTGTTCTTGTAAATCTTCATAGAACTGGTCAACAACGTCCACTTCAGCATCAGTGGTTGGTGCATAAACTTGAATGACTGTGACATTGAGAGGATGGCCTTGAAATCTGATGGGCATCATTCTATCATTCTTATAGTTGCACCCAATACAGTTTTACCTACTCTGTTACTGACTATGAAGGCTTCTCCAGTACTGCTGTTGCTGTCTTGTCCAGAAAGTATACCGCGTAGTCATCCGAAATAAACTTTCCCATTCCAGACCATCTCATTTCACTTATTCCCAATATGTCGATGCCAATTCTCTCCATTTCTCTGTTGAGTATATCCAGTTTTCCTTGATACATGGATCTCACATTCCACGTTCCTAAACAGTACTGTTCCTTGCAGCATTGCATTCTTCTTGAGACTTCTCTCAACCTAGTTCCCCCCGGAGATCTGAATGGGGAACTTGAAACTCCGGAACATTTTAATTTGAGTAAAGCTATGGGGTTTTCTTGGGATAATTGCAGTAGTGGTTTCCCGTTGCCTTCCTGGCTGCTCACCGACTTAGTTTCCCGCTGTGGTTGGGTACCCAACCTTCCACTGAGTTGCTCGGGTTAACAGGAGCACCACGTGTAGGTAGGAACTTGGAGAATTGAGGTGATAGAGGCTAATTGAACTCGCTTCCTGAGTTCTTGTAATCGCATATCACTCCCATTTTTTGCCAGAGTCTCAAGGTAATTAATCCACTCGATCATTTGAACTGCTCGATAATGCAGAATTGGACAATGACTTTTAAGACATTCTCAGTTATTTCAACACGTATGATGCAGGACTCTGCATCAAAAATTTCCTTTACAGCAGTAGATGCTTCAAAATTATTTAAATACAAGGAAACGATTACACAATGGCAAAATAAAGAAGCAACTCCGCCAAGACCAGTCCCGAGCCTGGAGGGGGAGAATTAACATCTCGTTAAAAGAAACTCAGTGCAGCTGACCCGGCTGATAACACCTCTTGAAGGCCCCTTGTTTGGATTACGGCAAAGACCTCAACGACTGTGAAGGCGGAGATGGAGGTGCATCTAGCGGAAAAGTCAACCGACCAACTGGAGTTAACTACAGTAGGAACCTTCTGCCTTGTGGGAAGAGGAGAGATCCTGAAAGGCTAAAGGAACCACCCTACAGACATAGTCAGTCATCCAATAAGCTGTAAGGACCACTCCTACCCTAGGTTGTGGGCAGGTTTAGCAGTCCGACGTCGTAAACAGACAGTTGTTATGAAAGTATCGAACCTTAGTAAACTGTACGGATTTCATGATGACGACCAAGCAACCGAATAACATTCTTAACTAAAAACCAGAGGATAATCACTCCGTGAATCGTTCAAGACTCAAATGAATGAATGACGTAGAGACGGATCTGCAGAGGGTAGGAATATGAAATTTGGCAGTATCTAGAGAACATCTGTTGGTTGAAAAGTCACAGGCTCTTCAAGGACTGAAGCGCACTAGAAGAAAAAACGAACTACAGATCTGTGTAAGTAGTGTAGAAAAGTAATGTCTAGGCAAAATTCAAGGTCACCCGGTTTTCTGAGCAATGAGAGCTCCCGTAGCTGGTCACGTGACCGTTCTTCTTCGCCAATCGGAGAGCAGCGGAAGAAGGTGTAGCAGCGAATGCTGATGATGGGGTGTAATTTGTCATTCCTGCCATGCAGATAGACCGTTGATGGCGTTCTTGACATGGCACAGGGTGGAGAGAGAAAGCATGTCGAATGGGAGAGCAGCGCGGGAAGTTCTGGCTAGGATTGACGAAGATAGATTATTGTCAGTCATTCCCGCTTTGTTGGATGAACGTAGAGGGCGTCCCCCCATGTTACAGGTGCAGGAAATTGATATCGTTTCCATCGTTGGGCGTTGACTGTCGATTCCCGCCAAGGCGCAATCCTGGACGTTGGCAGTCGGTTCCCACCAAGCCGTAATCTTATATCTCGCGAAGGGCATTGGCTATCGTCTTTGCCTAGACCAGGTGGGGCGCAATAATAGTGGTGATGTCAATCAAAAAAAGCTCGAGACTATGAAATCCTGCATACTAAACATGTATATCTTAGTGCAGGCTAAGTTCAACTAATTCAGATAATACAAGGTAGAAACAGCCTTTAAGATCACTGCAATGGTTTTAGCCTCGTCTTACCGAGATCTACCTCGTATTTTACGATGAGGGCTCCGGCATCGAAGAGTCAAATCTTGGATAGCATATTAGTTAAGAGCGTTGGTAATCGTTTTCACCTGGACCAGATAGAGCGCTCTCATGTCAATAACTAATAATACCCTTGCAAGTGGAACATATGTGTTATTTCAGTATCTGAACAGTATGCCAGGTGAAGCCAACTAGTATACCAAAGGATAAAAACAGCCTTTAATATCACTGCAAGGGATGTAGCCGCGGCTTACCGAGATGTAGATCGTACATTTCGACTCTCGATGAGGGCACTAGCGTCGATCACAAGAAGCAATTAGTGTTGATGACTGCGCTATTCTATTTATGCACAGCGCTATAGATAGCAAGAATCCAAGAAGCAATTAGTGTTGACGACTGCACTATCCGAATAAACAAGTGATAGGTGCAGAGAAACAACTTACTGAGAACAAGTGGTGATCAGGGAAGGAAATATAGGCTCAAAACAACAATGTATAACATTCTCTACGCTTTCAGGTGTATGTTTAAAATGACCCATTACTTTTAATAAGCCCTGTCAAGAGAACAAATGTTGATCAAAGAAGATCAGACAGAGGACTGTTCATCATAACGTTCCTAAAGAAATCACAGAGATCTGATGACAAGCGATGTCTCTCTACGTTTTCAGAATTACTTTTGAAACCCTCACATCCCCTCGTCTGAAATAGGTTCTCGAAGATTTACGAGAAGGATCATAATTCAAGATGAACTGTTTAGGAGGTATGAATATTTTTGTTGTAAGCGTAGAATATGCACTACGACTTAAAATAATGAAAATTAGGGACTAAACATGACACTGCACTAATCATCAAACAAATAATTTAGTGTAAATTCAAAATGACATGTTTTATTCTAAATAACCCTTGTGAAGGGTTCAAATGTTGATCAAGGAAGATCAGATCGATACCGATGATCTAAATGTCCCTAACGAAAGGACCCACGGTAAAGATAAAAATGAGAAAACTGGCAGGAATAAAAACTAAATAGAGGTAATGCCAGACTCAGTTAGGAACATCATAGTCGCTAACCCATACTTCTACGTTGAGTATGGAAGATCGGAGAAGAAATACGAAATTGAAGAGCCTCCCAGTAACACAGATCAGCTAAGAATGTTTCAGATACATTTCACACTCAATAGGGAACGTGACGAGGAGAACTTCTCTCACTACTGCAAACAACAGAGTAGCACAGGTTATCTACGCTATCACCGTGTGTTCCGTGTGCAAGAATATCAACGTCTAGTGCTATAGGCTAGTTTAAGTGATATCATTACAATTATCATTTGAGTACGCCCTACCAAGTCCAGGTGAGAACAATTGGTATGCTACCCTTGTTTTGAGTGGTTGATGCCGGAGCCCTCGCCAGAGGTCGTAAAGTACGAGCAACATCTCGGTAAAGACGATCCTACAACCCTTTCAGTGATGTTAAAGGCTGTTTTTACCTTCAAGCAAATGAGTTAACTTCACGTAGCATGCTATGCAGACACCACACAAACATAGGTTTTCCGTGTGCAAGGGTATCAATGTACCGTACTATAGTTTAAGTGATATCATCACAATAATCGCCATGAGTGAGTTTTACCTGGTCCAGGTATAATAATAATAGCGTGTGGCCTCCGAAAATGCGTGGTGCAGGCCTTTCGATTTGACGCCGTATAGGCAACCTGCCTCTCTGTGAGGATGGAACCTTACCTGGTATGATTTTAATGCTTAGGACAACACATACACCCAGCCCCCGAACCATCGGAATTAAGGTTAAAACCCGATCTTATCGGGAATCGAACCCAGGACCTCTTGGACCAAAGCCTAGCATGCTAACCATTTAGCCATGGAGCGGGACACCTGGTCCAGGTGCAAACGATCGCCTACGCCCTGGGGTAGTATGCCACCCAATCTTTGACTGGTCGATGTTGGAACCGTCACCGAAGGTCTTGGAACACAAACTACATCTCGGTAGGACGATGCTACAACTCTTAGAGTGATGTTAAAGGCTTTCTACCTTCTAGGAGTAGCTTCACCTACGCAGACACCACAAAAACACAGTTGTTCCGTGTGCAGGGGTATAAACGTCTCGTACTATAGTTTGAACGATATCATTACAATAATCGGCATGAGTGCATTTTATCAGGTTCAAGTGAAAACGATCGCCAACGCCCTTGACTAGTATACTACCCGAACTTTGACCACTCGATGCCGGAGCCCTTGCCGAATGTCGTAGAGTACGAGCTACATCTCCGCACGATGAGACTACAGCCCTTGCAGTGATGTTAAAGACGGTTTCTACCTCCCAGTATCCCAGTTAACCGAACCTAGTAGGCACAAAATATAGACATTTAATATGAAGAGCTCCATGTCTCGAGTTTTAATTGACATTATCACTATTAGTGTGCTTTACGTGGTCCAGGTGAAAGCGATATCCAACACCCTTTGCCAGAAACAACTCAACGGCTTGGTGGGAGCCGACAGCCGACAGTCGACACCCAAGATGGCGCCTTAGCAGAAACTGATAGTCAACAACCAATGCCAGAAACGACACCCAAACTTCCTACCCTCTATCATGGCGGGAACGCCATCCACGTTCACTCTACCCAGCGGGAACGAATTAACAAGCCCTATCCTCATCAATCCCAGCCACGACTCCCCGCACTGCTCTTCCATACGACACGACACCTTATCTCTCCACTATTCTATCGTGGCGGGAACGCCGCCAAAGGTCCACCTGCTTGCCGGGAATGAAAAAAGTTACCCCATCCTCATCATTCCCTGCTACAACTTCCCGTTCTGCTTTCCCATTGGCCAAGAGCGGTCATGTGACCAGCTATGAGCTCACTTATTGACTCAGAAAACCGGATGACCTTGAATTTTGGTCTAGAAACTATTTTCCTGTATTACTAACTAGCACGATACCCGTGTTTCACTACGGTATTACACTGAAATTTATAAGTTAATCGAATGCTTCACGGTTTATATATAATCCACCGAAATTCGCGATCTGGCTCGTTTTCTGAGAGAATCCGCCAAAATTCGCGATCTGACTCGTTCTCTGAGAGTTTACGGCAAAGTTCTTCCCAGTTTTCAATCTTTCTTTTCAGCAATCGATTTCGTACTTCCCGAGGTAGCTCCGGGTATTCCTCTCGGTCAGTTGGGTCCCTAAATCTTTGCCATCTTTTCCTATAAGCATTTTTAATATGAATCAAATCCTTGAGGAGATCCGGCGTGGTGTCGTTTTGGGTGCCTTGGCGGTACTGAACCCGCGACCGGACTGCATTCGTAGTCACTACCCGGTCAGGACCCGCTTCCAGCACGGTCCGCACATTTTGACGACGTCCCAGAGCATTATTATTATTATTATTATTATTATTATTATTATTATTATTATTATTATTATTATTATTATTATTATTATTATTATTATTATTGATGTTCTGAACCCCGCAGCGAGATGCAAGACCGCTACTTATCGGTAAATTGTATCTGCTGCCATTGTCATTGCTGACAATGTGACCAGCACCATTGTCTCGCGTAGTCAAGTGCACGGAATTTCTGGCGATACGAATGATATACAGTACTTCCGTGCATTATTGACCCTATTATAGAGGTGAACAATTGCACGGCCAAGTACAATATGAACAGTAAAATCAACTGATCTCAATTCATTTTCCACCCCACCGCCGTAAAGTTGTTTACGCCCCCCCCCCCAAAAAAAGGCGTGTTTCTTTATGTTTAAAGGATATTCCAAATACCAATGTTCACGTCTGATACCTTCAGTTTTGAGATATAAGTATCCCCATAAAACAATTTTTTCACTTCCTTTCACACTCACGCCACTTAAATGAATTTTCTGGGAGAAAATCCTTGTTTCTTTATTGGTAAAGGATCTTCTAAATATCAATTATCACGACTGTAACATCTTCAGTTTTCCAGATATGTGTTTTCATAAAAGGAATTCAACTCCTTTTCACCCCCGCTCCCAACATTATTTCCCCCCAAAAATGCGTTTTTCTTTGTTTTTCAGGGAGATCCAAATACCAATTTTCACGTCTGTAACAACTTTAGTTTTTATTAGATTAAAGGTAGATTATTAAAATCAATCAAAGGTTTTTATGTTGACAATTGGGCTTCAGTGAGAATTGATGGTAGAATGAGTTCTTGGTTCACGGTACTTACAGGGGTTAGACAAGGCTGTAATCTCTCACCTTTGCTGTTCATAGTTTACATGGATCACCTGCTGAAAGGTATAAAATGGCAGGGAGGGATTCAGTTAGGTGGAAATGTAGTAAGCAGTTTGGCCTATGCTGACGACTTGGTCTTAATGGCAGATTGTGCCGAAAGCCTGCAGTCTAATATCTTGGAACTTGAAAATAGGTGCAACGAGTATGGTATGAAAATTAGCCTTTCGAGGACTAAATTGATGTCAGTAGGTAAGAAATTCAACAGAACTGAATGTCAGATTGATGATACAAAGCTAGAACAGGTCGATAATTTCAAGTATTTAGGTTGCGTGTTCTCCCAGAATGGTAATATAGTAAGTGAGATTGAATCGAGGTGTAGTAAAGCTAATGCAGTGAGCTCGCAGTTGCGATCAGCAGTATTCTGTAAGAAGGAAGTCAGCTCCCAGACGAAACTATCTTTACATCGGTCTGTTTTCAGACCAACTTTGCTTTACCGGAGCGAAAGCTGGGTGGACTCAGGATATCTTATTCATAAATTAGAAGTAACAGACATGAAAGTAGCAAGAATGATTGCTGGTACAAACAGGTGGGAACAATGGCAGGAGGGTACTCGGAATGAGGAGATAAATGCTAATTTAGGAATGAACTTGATGGATGAAGCTGTACGCATAAACCGGCTTCGGTGGTGGGGTCATGTGAGGCGAACGGAGGAGGATAGGTTACCTAGGAGATTAATGGACTCCGCTATGGAGGGTAAGAGATGTAGAGGGAGACCAAGACGACGATGGTTAGACTCGGTTTCTAACGATTTAAAGATAAGAGGTATAGAATTAAATGAGGCCACAACACTAGTTGCAAATCGAGGATTGTGGCGACGTTTAGTAAATTCTCAGAGGCTTGCAGAGTGAACACTGAAAGGCATAACAGTCTATAATTATAATGTATGTATGTATGTATGTATGTATGTATGTATGTATGTATGTATGTATGTATGTATGTATGTATGTATGTATGTATGTATGTATGCATGCATGTATGTAAGTATCCTCATACAATTAATTCAATTAGGCTGAATTCTTTCAATCCACCCCCCACCCCCCACCCCCGCCTTAACTGAATTTTCCGAAATCAAAGGAATACGTGTTTCTTTATTTTTAAAGAAAATTTCAAATACCAATTTTCACGTCTGTAACATCTTCAGTTTGTGAGATATCAGTATCCTAATGAAAAGAATTCAACCCCATTTTCAGTAATTTACCCCCACCCCCATCCAAGTGTTTTTACAGAAACCAAAAAGTACGTGTTTCTTTATTTTTAATAGGGATTTAAAATACCATTTTTCACTTCTGTAACATGTTCAGTTTTTGGGATATACTGTAGACAGGCTCATTTTAAAATTTCACCCCCTTTTTAGTTCCCCTTAAGTGGAGTTTCCGAAAACAAATCACCTATGTTTCTTTACTTTTACAGGAGATTTCAAATACCAATTTTTACGTCTGTAAAAATATACTGTAGATACAGTATTTCTAAAAATTCACCCCTTTTCTCCTGTTTAACCCCCATTAATTGGATCTTCCAAAAACAAAAAAATACGTGTTTCTCTATTTTTAACGGAGATTCCAAATACCAATTTTCAGGTCTGCAGTATTTTCAGTTTCTGAGATATAGGTATCCTCATTAAAGGAATTCAGCCCCTTTTTCACCATTTTTACCCCTCCTAATAGGATTTTCCGGAAACAAAAGGTACAAGTTTCTTTATTTTTAAGAGAGATTCTAAATACCAATTTTTACATCTGCAAACTTTTAAAGTTTTGAGATATACAGTAGATACACTCGTTTTATAAATTTCTAAAAATTCACTCCATTTTTCACTCCTGTTTAACCCCTATTAATTGGGTTTTCCAAAAACAAAAAGTACGTGTTCCTTTATTTTTAAAGGAGATTCCAAATACCAATTTTCAGGTCTGTAATAACTTCAGTTTCTGAGATATAAGTACCCTCATTAAAGACATTCACCCCCTTTTTCACCCTCTTTCACACCTCCTAGTGGAATTTTCCGAAAACAAAAATATGTGTTTCTTTATTTTTAAAGGAGAATCTAAACACCAATTTTTACATCTGTAAACTTTTAAAGTTTTGAGATATAGATACAATCATTTTAAGAATTCACCCTCCTTTTCACCCCCTTAGCGACGGAATATCCAAAAATATTCCCTTGGCGAGAACCTTTATTGTAATATAAATGTATCCTCAACATTTCATTTCTTTATGTCCAGTAGTTTTGGCTTGGCGATGATGTATCAGTCAGTCAGTCAGTCAGTCAGTCAGTCAGGAAATGTTCTTTTATTGCAGTATATAGATGTACAGTATATGTGTGCCAAAGGTAACTTCATCAGTAAAATAGAGCTGGTATAACAACATAATACAGTAGGTCATGACTGAATGGGTTCAACTGACTCAGAGCCATTACGAGGTAAACTGTTAAATACTTAGCACACAAAGGTCTATTGTTGTAATCAGCTAATTTGGACTGTGAAACGTACTTGGTTATACTGTGCGTTCACCTTCAATAGTATGCTCGAAGTTACAAAATAGAATCCTGGCACAGATGGTTGACATTCAAAGTGCCCAAATGGAAGAGACTCGTTTCAATAGATTTTCTGACACAAAAGATTTTTTTCCAAGCTGACTGCTACTCTCATTAATTTAAGACCGGTACCAGTTGCAAGGACGTTAAACGGTAGTAGTAGCAGCAGCAGTAGAAAGGAAATCTCCTTTCAGGGCATGATGGCGCTTAGAGAAAGGGAAGGTAAATGTTTCTAATCTCAATACCAATTGGGATATCCCCTGGAATTAATCTGATAGTCGACCAGTTTTCTCCTTACTAAAGAACAGTGTGTGCCTCTTTGTAGAGTCAGTGACATAGAGGAGTAATAGATACGTTTATAACAGTTTCAATACATACAGTCACTCCCATAAATATTCGGCCACTGATAAAATCCGCGGCAAAGTGATGACAATAACGTAACCATAGGCAGAATGTAAAACCAAATGTGTCCAACTAATGGAACTACATGTGTTTGCTTATGCAGAAGAGAAATCACGGAGCATTGACGTACAGTATGCTGTAAAAGGAAGGACATTGCGCACATGGGTGAAATGACACGCCTCAAATATATTCGGTCACCCGGAAAGGCCGTGATTGTCGCTTTGTTCATTGACGGCGACAGGGCTCATAGTGTTGCAAAACGTTCAGTTCAGTAGTGCGGGGCGGCAAGACATTTCGTGCCGAAGTCATTTGCTGCAGTGTTGCGTACTGATATCAAATGGGGTGCAAAAGACAACACACTACCACGTTTGAAGAACGCCAGCTCGTGATATTCCATCATTCTCGAGGTAAATCGCATGGATAGTTATCGCAGATGCTTAAAATAAGCAGAACAGCAGTTGGAGATACACTAAGACGATTCGAAAATGAAGACAAAATTGATTCCATTTCCCAGACAGGCAGACCAAGAAGGCGGACAGAACGAGAGGAGCGGTTTGTGCTTCGGAATGTGAAACGAAATCCGAAAATTAGTGCCCCGAAACTGACAGCAGCTGTTTTAGAGGAGTGTGGAAAGAATGTGGGTACTGAAAGCGCGCGAAGAGCACTGCGAAGTAATGAGTTCTTTGAGAGAAGAGCTAAGAGGAAACCATACATTAGTGCGGTAAATAAAAATAAGCAGCTAGAGTTCGCAAAAACCTATGGAAGCAAACCCGGTGCTTGGTGAGAGGATGTTTTATTTGTTGATGAGTCGAAGTTCAACGTCTTCGGGTCCGATGGAAAGCAATTGGTGTGGCGGAAACGTCACGAGGAACTGAAAACAAGCAATTTACAAGCAACG
The DNA here is from genome assembly GCF_040414725.1 of Anabrus simplex. Classification (NCBI taxonomy): domain Eukaryota; kingdom Metazoa; phylum Arthropoda; class Insecta; order Orthoptera; family Tettigoniidae; genus Anabrus; species Anabrus simplex. The sequence goes on along the minus strand of NC_090265.1, from coordinate 1,120,054,972 downwards.
GTAAAATATGGTTAAGGAAGTGCAATGGTGTGGGGATGTGTAGCATCGAACGGGGTTTGTTAACTCAGTTTCACTGAACACACTTCGACAGAAGAGGACTATTTGGCTATCCTCAAAAACAGTTTGAGACAATTTGCAGAACAACTTGGTATACAGCGTACTTTCAAGATAACAACCCTAAACACAAGTCGTAACTTCTCAGGGAGTGGCTGCTGTACGACTGCCCGAAGGTTTTGGAGACTCCACCACAATCAGCCGACCTGAACCCCATCGAGAATGTGTGGAGTCAAATGAAGGCAGCTCTGTAATTGCGGCCGCCAAAGTCCCTCACAGAACTGAAGAGGAGACTGCTACAAGAATGGGCGGCATTAAGCCTTGATTATACCAAGAAAGTTATCGCCAGTATGCCGAATCAACTGGAAGAGGTCATAAAACATCAAGTTGGACCTACGAAGTACCGAATGTGTAACAGGGTTGTCAATTATGCGAGAGTATTTTGCTTTTTGTATAGTGGCCGAATATTTTTGAGGCGGCACTGGAATTACTGCTTTTATTTAAAGTACGAAAGATGGCATACTAGTGACTGTCAGAAGAGTTTGACTTACATCACAATGTTTGTAGATCGTGTTATGATGTTTTCCTACATGTTTCGTTGTATTATACGTTATCATTATAGTGTAAGAACAGCTACTTAATAAAAGTGTGTCAAAAATCAGAGTGACCGAATATTTATGGGAGTAACTGTATATTTCCTTTTTGGCCTTTATCCCAATGACCTGAGATCATCGCGGATATGGTCTAAGCCCGGTTTGACGGCCGGATACCTTTTCTGTCGCCAAACCTATATGAAGGGATGTATTCACTACTGCGTGTTTCTGTGGTAGTTGGCAGTGTGATGCATTGTATGTGAATGAAGATGTGCATCAATATGATCACAAACACCCAGCGTCGCGCTAGAGAAATTAACCAGAGGCGGCTAAAATTTTCGGTCCGGTTGGGAACAGAACTTCGGGATCCTCTGAAATGAATGTCACTATCATCACCAATCAGCCAAAGAAGTATTCAATACATATCCCCTCCCCTCCAAACTACATTCAGAGTAGTTTTTAAAAACATACTCTGAACTAAGCTCAACGGACAAAAATTAATCACCCTAGTGTGCACGCACAGATGGGTCGTTAATCCTATACAGATGGTGAAGCGAACGAATCCCATGCTGAACCGCATGCGCACTGTCTCTACGTGAGCATAAGGCAGTAGCGATCGGTGAGACGTACAGTGTACGTCAACAAGGGTGGATGTAAAGCAGACCCTACACGATCAATAAAACTGTCAGTACCGAAAAATATTGACCGTAATACTGATCGCGTGTGGACTGGAATGATGGAATGAAGGCCAGTACTGAAGCAGATCCGGATTTCCTGATCTGCGAGCATCAGTACTGTAGAGTGGTGGGGATACTGACAGTTATACTGACCGTGTGAGTGCGCGTGTCATTATTTCTGTCAGTATCAACGGAGCAGCGGTGGACGACAAATGCGTTTCTCACCAAGGCCAAGTAGAGGTGCTTGTGGAACCGTCAAGCAGGCCTATTGCAAAAGTTTGTCGAGCTATATGAAACGCTGCCAGAATAAACGTACTTAACACAATACTTTACATGTTTCCGCAACTGCTGTACTGATAGAAACTGGTGACATTATAGCGGAAAACTTTAAATCTTCAAAATTTATACGTTGTAAGATACCTCACTGTCACCGCTAATCTCTCTGCCACCGATAAACAGCACCGCATGTTTGTATTTTGCCTTATTACAAAAGGCTCTACCAATCTTAAAAATGTATACCAGTTGCAAGATACCTCACTGTCACCGCTAATCTCTCTGCCACCGATAAACAGCACCGCATGTTTGTATTTTGCCTTATTACAAAAGGCTCTACAATTCGTAGTAATTTCGCAAAAATACCCTCACGCATTCGGAGATACCGTAGTTCTAATAATATTCTGCTTCGGTATATTGTGTTTCCCTCAACACTTCATATGAGAATACTCTTCTCTTTTCCTAAGCCAATCTTTAACCCATCGTTTACGTTTAAAACTGCGTTTCGTGCAGTACTAATATGATAGTTACAAAATGCCCGAATTTTACGATCTATTTTGATAGAATACCGCAATTGCATGTTATAAATCTCATTCCGTAGTGACGGTTATTGACTTTATTTGTAAAGTGAGAATGCCGCAATGGTAAGCTAGTGCACTGGTACTGACCAAAATATTGACAGTAATAATGATCGTGTAAGGTCGCTACAATATTGATGCGTACTGTCAGTATTATTGACTCAGTATTACTGACCGTGTAGGGTCTTCTTAAGGACGTGACAGGGTGGCAAAAAGGGACAATCGTGTTTCGCCGTCCCCATGGCCATACGGTGCGTAAAGTTGCTGGATTTGTTGGTGCTTCGTAGAGGACTGTTCAACTTGTCTACCAGCAGTGATGTACTACACGAGGCCATAAAATACGACGTTAGAATTGTGGTCGAAAAAAATTCCTGTCTGAGAGGGACCGGAGAAGCGTTTCAGGGCTTGTGAATCAAAATCGCTTCCAAACCCGATAGGAATTGCTGCAGTCAACGAATGAAGGTCCATCCCAACCTGCTAACGAGAGAACATTGCGACGTGAACTGCATGCAATAAAAATTTGGAGATGATCACCACGCAAGGAATCATTGCTCACACAGGCACATAAAACTGCACATCTTCATAGAATATGGACAGTAGCTGACTGGCGGAAAGTAATTTGGTCTGATGAATCACGTTTTTTCCTGTATTCTAATGACGCGCGTCGTCGAGTTCAACGAAGGCCGAATGAAGCATATCATCCTGGATGTGTGCAAGGTCAGGTTCAAGCCGAAGATGGATTGATGTTTTCGGGGTGTTTTTCGTATCATGGATTGGATCCGTTTACTGAAGTGACATGAACCAGCTTGATGTGCTTGCAATATACTTGCTTGAGTTAGACTCACAAACAACTTGCATTATTGTAGTTTTTGTAGTAGACTGAAGGTGCAACTCCTTTCAAGGGCCAGAATATCACAATCATTACACTCCAAAGCCGACGATGTTTGCGATCCACCGACTTATCTTTGGCGTCTTCATCCTCTCGTATTAATCAAATCATGAGGGCTGGAAATGTAAACGATGCACATTTTGATTCCATAAAATGCCACTAGAAATCAGACTACGATGTTTGAAGCCATTATTCCTCCGATATGTGTTTTTAAATTGTTTTTGTTTTGCTTTCCGTCGCACCGATACAGATAGGTCTTACGGCGATGATGGGATAGGAAAGGCCTAGAAATGGGAAGAAAGCGACCGTGGCCTTAATGAAGGTACAGCCCACAGCATTTGCCTCGTCTGAAAACCATCTTCAGGACTGCCGATAGTGGGGTTCGAACCCATTATTTCCCGGATGCAAGCTCACAGCTGCGCGCCCCTAACCGCACGGCCAACTCATCCGGTCATATATGTAAAAAAATTCAACGTTTAATAATTAATGATAGTGTTATTGGTTATATGTCCCACTAACTACTTTTACCGTTTTCGGAGACGCAGAGGTGCAGGGATTTTGTCCCGCAGGAGTTCTTTTATGTGTCATTAAATTTGCCGATACGAGGCTGATGTATTTCAGCACCTTCAAATGCCACCGGACTGAGTCACGTTTAATAAACCGATTCTGGGTACTTTTCTAACAAATATACCCCATCGCAATACACAGTGGCTGGTCTACCAAGCGACCGCTGCTCAGCCCGAAGGCCTGCAGATTACGAGTTGAAGAGTGGTTAGTGCGACGATTCCTCTCAGCTATTATTCTTAGCTTTCCAGACCGGGGCCGCTAACTCACTGTCAGATAGCTCTTCCATTGTTCTGACGTAGGCTGAGTGGGCCTCGAACCAAACCACAGATCCAGGTAAAAATTCCTGACGTGACCGGAATTTGAACCCAAGGCGGCCCGATAAGAGTTATGGTCACAACTCGTACATCACGGGGATGGCCATTAGTTTTATAAAGTATTAATAAAGGTCGGTAATGTTCTTAAATAGTACTGTGATAACAAGGATGTTAAAATATTGTAAATACCATGATTTTCATGATGATGATGATGAATAACATATTCATTGTGTAGGTCGTGGTTCGATATTCCAATGAACCCTCCAGTGGACAGAGCGATCATTAATCATTTCCAGCTAATTAACTCAGTCATGTTACTGACAGGTACAGACCCGAATATTCACACTTGAGACAGTGGCATTCCATGATGTTACAGTGAGGAAGATAATGAATAATAGTGAAACAATTTAATGTATAAATTAACCGGTTGAAAGAGCAGGCAGTGACAAAAAATAATGTAGGCCTACTCAATGACTGATATCCAAGTACACGAAGATTATTTGCTGTTGAGAACAAAGCTCAGTGTACGATATTCGAAGCTAGTAAATATTGTTTCGACAGCCCTTGTTGAAAGAGTAGACGTAAAGGAAGGTGTGTTATTGGTCTTACATCCCATTAATTTCTTTTACGGTTTTCAGAGACTCTAAGTCGCCAGAATTTTGTCTCACAGGAATTCCATTACGTGTCAGTGTATGATAGTACTGTATGGCCTCTGGAGGGGCCTGACGCAGGTCATTTGACTTGACGCCCATAGGTAACCTGAGCGTCTGTGAGGATGGGGCCCTACGTAGGATGAATTCTAATTAATATTTCATTTCCGGGGCAACACTCTGCTCAGTATAAACTTTCAAGATATTAGGTCGTGTTCGGTACACATACAGAGCGCCAAGGAATGATCTCCGCATCGCCTACGCGCTGCTGCGCGAGGTAGCATCAGCAGTTAAGTTGGCTCTTGCAGAATTATTAGCTGTCAACTTAGAGATTCCTGTTTCTTGAGCTAATTTGCGTGTTGAAATGAAATGGCGTATGGCTTTTAGTGCCGGGAGTGTCCGAGGACAAGTTCAGCTCGCCAGATGCATGTCTTTTGATTTGACTTCCGTAGGCGACCTGCGCGTCGTGATGACGATGAAATGATGATGAAGACGACACATAACACTCAGCCCCCGTGTCAGCGAAATTAACCAATTATGGTTAAAATTCGACCCTGCCGGGAATCGAACCCCCGACCCTTGTGACCAAAGGCCAGCACGGTAACCATTTAGCCATGGAGCCGGAAATTTTGCGTATTGATTTACTTGGACTTCACAGCATTATATCGGAAATTTCATCAAGTTTTTCGTCTGTTAAAAGAGTAGGTCTGCCTCTTCCCGGTGCGTCGTGAACTGAGCCGGTCACACAAAATTTACTTATCAAATCCCGAATGGTATCCCGGTTTTGACACTTTGAATTAGGAAACCACGCCTGAAATTTTAGTTTTACATTTCCTGTAAACCGATCGCCTTCGCGAAAAACGTATTCCACCAAAAAATCTCTCTCTTCAGTAGGAAACATTACGCCTATATCCTGTTGCACTATTCCATTAATATATCTGAACGCTCGCTTACTCCAATACACACTGAAGATTTCCACAGCCCACAGCTGTACTGCTGCCTTGTCGACCTTGGCCTGTCGGCGATTGAGCGTGACAGATATGACACCGTGCTGCCAACTAAACTGCTGATGCTACCTCACGCAGCAGCACGTAGGCACTGCGGAGAACATTCCCTGGCGCTCTAGTACATATAGTACATATCGAAGAGACGTTAAGTACACAATGCAAAATTGGCGGTAGGCTGTCACTGTTGTAACGGCGGTAGGTTTTGGAAGTTTCGTAGACGTACTTGTTAGTGAGGTTCGGAAATTTATGACCTACAGAAGTACAAAATATGCAAGCAAATATGCCCTAAAAACTAGCTAAATATGACCTAAAAATTATAAAATATGACCTAAGAACAGATCAAATATGACATGAATTTTAGAGATGGGCAGCAAGTATTAGAGTATTACTAACATTAAACGTCTTAAGTTCCAAAACGCGATCAGTGATAATATACCGGTTAAATATATCTGCTGGAGTGGCCCTATTCAAAGGTGGAAACATACTGTCGTCTCATCCCGTGAGCTCACGCATATACCATCGCAATCTAACCTGCCGAGAAACATTTGCTAAAAGACATCCGTACAGCAGTTCTGTCTTGGAATCAGGTCGCCTAAACCTTCTACCTCTCTTTCCCGGGAAAATGAAGAAAAATATATCTACTACACCATTTCCAAATCCTGTGTTTGAAACTCGACACAGATGACACGTTGTTAGCGACGCCTCAATTTAAACAAAAATGCTGAAATTGTAACCAAATATGACCTTATATCACCAAAAAATGCAAAATATGACCAAAATAATAAAAATGGCCGAAATATGCAACATCAAATTGCTTTAAAGGTGGTCAGGGACCCGTCATTCACACTTATTTTTAAGATTTGAGATAAAATGAGCTCAGGAAAGAAATATGAATTCCTTAACTTCCAAACCTTGCTTATTAGAAATAAAAGACAAATATTTCGTGGATAATTGTTCTCCATTATTAAATTTGTTAGTATATACAACTGGCCACGATGTATTCACGACAGCTAATCTCCAACTGAACGCGCTAGTCAATACAGCGCCATCTTACGAGGATCGAGTCATAAGTCATGGCAATTATTTTTTTTCTCGCGAACAGGAGATAACACGGAAAATCTAATATATGCATTTGGATATGTACTTATGCATAGTGCCTGAAGACAAATTCTTACTTCAGGAGATTCTCGTAGGAAAGTGACAGAACACAGGTCATTGGCAAACATTGTTTTATTATGGTATAGACAGCAAATACACGAGACTACGTACAAAGGACAGGTCTCCACTGGTTACAGACCTTTGAAATAATCACCCAAGGTTTCCACTGTGCGTTGCCAGCAGTGGGGTAGGCGCTGAATACCATTCGCTGCATGTGTATCGTTATCGTGTGACACCTCTCTCTGAAATGCTGTTACGGTGTCTTTGTTAGCAAATCGTTGTCCACGTAATGGCTTCTTGACTTTGGGGATTAGATCATAGTCGCACACCTAATGCTTCTGCATGGCATTGGCGTGCATTTCTGCCGCGGAGAACTGCTATTTTAATATACGATCGTTGCTCCTGCTTGTTGACTTCCATTTTGTGACGCTCTCACTCACACACTGAATTTGGGGGCATGCTTAGACCCACACTGTTGTTTATACACATCATCTAGTGGCATCATACGCAAGTACATACCGTACGTTTCCAAATGCATATCTTAGATTTTCCGTGTTGTCTCCTGTTCGCGAGAAAAAAATAGTTGCCATGACTTAATGACTCACGTTTTCCTTGGCAACCGTAGAGAGGTGTTGTTTGAACTTCAGCAAATAGTTTGAAGTTTATTTACTGGTATATTTTGAAGAACTTTGTGCCTCCAGTCGCTACCGAGTACTTACACATTACGATACGCTCAGTCGTGTGCTCCGTATTTTCAGTATTTGGTTGTGAGGAATCTTTTTTCTTGTTTTAGTGCTAGTGCCGTGTGTTATTATGGCTGCCTCCAGTGGAGGTGATGGCCTTTTGTTAGGAGATAAGTTAGTTGTCGCGCAGGAGGAAGAAGTTCGGATGCAAGACGAATCTTCTGGAAACCTGGCAGCTCAATCAATTTTGACAGACTCACAATTATCACAAAATTCTAATTCTAATGGTGACAATGTACTGCCGCCTATGGAACGTGAACAGTATTCCCATTCACACCTTGGACCTTATATTGTATACGTTGAATCTCTGGAAAACAAAAATTTAGGGCAACTCCATCCTATGGCCCTTGGGAGACTTTTTTATGAACGTAATATTTCCGTCCAGTCTATCTCCCGTAAAGGTCGTAATCGCCTACAAATAATTTTTAATAATGCGGAGCAAGCCAACGATTTTCTGTGCCATCCTCTACTCACATCTCTACATCTTAAGGCATACATCCCGTCTTCTAATATTTTTCGTGTGGGGATTATTCGAGATGTGGATAAGAACCTTTCTGAAGACGACATTCGACTTTATCTTACTTCAACTGTACCGGTTAAAGCAGTACAACGTCTCAATCGTCGCATTGTTTCCAATGATGGTGTTGGTTATGTCCCCACTGGGTCAATTAAAATTACTTTTCGAGCCCAAAAGTTGCCTACACAAGTGTCTCTTTTCCAAGTATACTTGCATGTTGAGCCTTTCATTTTTTCCCCTGTTCTCTGCAGAAAATGCCTCCGATATGGTCATACACAGGCCCAATGTCGTGCACAGGTAGCACGCTGCGGGAAGTGCTCAATGGAGCACGCCACCGATCATTGTACATCTCAGATTGCAAAATGTGTGTATTGCAAAGGCCCACATCCAACGGGAGCAATAACTTGTCCGGAACACAAATATCAACAAGAGATAAAGAAGGTCATGAGCACGGAACATATCTCATTTCAAGATGCTAAGAACAAGACTTGCCTCCCTCATTATCATCCGTCTCAACACCCCCAGGATTCCCCCCCCCCTGGTACCAGAACAAGTCTCTTCTTCCCCTGTTCAAGATTTTTCTAGAAAACGTAAATTTACACAAGTAATCCAGAAATCTGCCCCTCCGCCTTTGACTCCGGGTTATGATAGAACTGGTTATCTTGCCTTGGTACGCCCTGACCCTGGTTCTACGGGCCGGGTTCCATTATCTTCTCCTACGCCTGCTACAACATCATCTTCTCTTCCCACAGCATCACCTCCCTCTACTTCGGGTCCTAGTTACCCGCCCCGATCCCACGACTCGCAATTGTTAATTCAAAGAAACCAAGTACATCAAGAAATCCAACAAATCTTATTCTTGCTTCTTCAGAATGTGGGAGGAGAGTCTCCCATTTCACCGGTAATTTATCAACTAAGAGATCACATCGCTCATATCCTTACCCTATATGATACGCGTTTTGCAGTGGAACGCTAGAAGTCTTTTTCATAAAAAACATGAACTTCAACTATTAATTCAGGAAACATGTGCTAACATCATTATAATACAAGAAACGTGGTTTTATGCAGACACCCTTTTTCATCTTTCTGAGTTTCGTGTCGAACGCCTTGATACTAATGGAAGTGAAGGCCTTGCCATTTTTATTCATAAGTCTATTCCATATGTCCCCTTTCCTCTGACGCATTGCATTCCAGATACTCTTGCTTTAGGTATTATCGTGCGAAATATATATTTCATCAATGTGTATTGTCCTCCTGATGTTTATATCTCTACCTCTCACTGGTCCCACTTCCTTACCCAATTTGATTCCATTGACAATGTTTTTCTCTTTGGTGATTTTAATTGTTCCCATACTGCCTGGGGTAGTTCTAAAGATACATCTAAAGGGACAAATTTTCTTACGGCAACTCAATCCCATCACTTTACCCTTTTAAATGACGGGTCCCCAACTCGACTCACCCCTCCTGGTTCACCCCCTAGTTCTGTTGATCTTTCGCTCTGTCATGACCACATGACTCCTAATACCGTGTGGCATATACTCCGTGACACTCATCTGAGTGATCATTTCCCTATTCTTATTTCTTTTGGTGTTTGTAAACCACCCTTTTCCTCATCCCCACCCTCTCAGCTCAGTAATATTTGGTCTTTCCGAAATTTTGATAAACAATCGTATTGTAGTTTCCTTCACACCCATTTCCTTCAATACACGCCCAATAGCTTAGACTATCCTACCCTTCTACGCATTCTCTCCTCATATGTTGAGACTTTCCATCCATTCAAATTTATCCCCCCCTCTGTCCCCGTCCTTATCAGAAAATACATCGGTGGGACGACGAATGTCACAAGTTAATACTGCGGCGAACAGCTTTATTTAAATTGTATCGTAAGAATATGACGCTATCTAATTATTTAACATTAAAACGTTATAATGCATGTATCAAACGCATATTTAATGCAAAGAGACGCGAGTCTTGGAAGGCCTTCATCTCCTCTCTTAATCATCGCGTATCTGCAACATCCCTTTGGGACGCCATTCGCGCACTCACCCGTGTTACTTCTGTACACCCTGCGCATTCGATTACTCTGCCTAATGTCCTTCTTTCTTTTCTATATACTATAACACCTGACTTCACAATTCCGCCTCCCTTTTCTTCCTTCCGTCCCATATCCCCCCAATTTTCTGTTTTACTTCAACCCATCCAACTGTCCGAATTACAGTCCGTTTTACAAGCAGTTCGTAGTTCATCTCCTGGTCCTGATAGTATCACTTATACTATGCTCCGACTTTTACCCCATACCGGTCTTCTTGTTTTACTTTCTCTTTTTAATAATATCCTTCTCAACTTACAGGTACCGACACAGTGGAACAACTTTCATTTAGTCCCAATTCTTAAACCTGGGAAAGATCCCTCTTCTCCTTTAAGTTATCGTGGCATTGTTTTAAGTTCCTGTGTTAGGAAACTTTTTCAAAAAATTCTACTACGGCGTCTTCTCTGGGTTATGGAGAAACATCAAATCCTTCCTAAATATCAGTATGCCTTTTTTAAAGGACGTAGCACACAAGATCCACTCAATATTTTGTTGACTGATCTCCTACTAGCTAGACATCGTAAACATAGCACTATTACTGTTTTTCTTGATATTCAAGGAGCTTATGATTCCGTTCCTTTACACCTATTATGGTCTTGCCTTGATTCGCTTGGCTTTCCCTCTGCTTTTATTTCTCTATTAGAACGCCTATATACTTCTCGTACGCTCATTCTCAAATCCCCCTACCCCCCCGTTTCCAGGAAGACACGTTTCGCATGGAGTCCCACAGGGTGATATAATAAGTGGTATCCTCTTTGCGCTTTATATGCGAGATTTAGAACGTATAATTACAAAGAACGCACGAGTTTTAGCTTACGCAGACGACTATGTTTTATACGTATCACATGATAGTGTTGATGTGTGTAGGAGAAAAATAGAGGGTGTCCTTCATGAAGTTGCTCTCTGGTTACATGAACATGGCTTCTCACTCTCGCCTTCCAAATGTGCTGCAATCCTTTTTACCCATACTCGCGCACCTAACCGTTCTCCTCTCCTTCTTGATCGTCTTACCATCCCCTTTGTTAATCAGCATCCCTACCTTGGAGTCATTTTGGACCATAAATTATCATGGACTCCTTATGTGGTCTCTCTTCAACGTAAAACTGATCGTTTTATTTCTATATCACGTACGATCACCCGTCGAAGTTGGGGCGCTGACCCCGTTACAGCTATTCTCCTTTACAGAGCAACTATTCGATCCTTACTAGATTACTGTGCTCTTTTTATCGACACCGCTTCTGCTACTACCCTTGCACGTTTAAATACAATACAATACCGCGCACTACGTGTCTGTTTAGGAGCACTTAAAACTACACCAACCAATACCTTATTAATAGAAGCCGGTGAACAGCCTTTAAAGATTCGGCGACAGACCATAGCCGCTAAGTATGTCCTCAAACATTTTACTGTCACCCGGTCTCAGCTTATCCCCAAGCTACGACTTTTACATTCTTATTATTCTTCCAAATCTCCCCGTGGAAACCGTGTCCCTGCTTTATATACCGCATTTCTTTCTCTTATACCAAGAGAATTTAAGCTCCTCCGTTTACCCACATTGCCTTTATACTCTATCCCTTATGACAGTCAGTCCTTTTGTCCTCAAGTAATTATATCTTCTTCTGAATCATTTTCTTGTCTAACACATTCTACTCCTCTTTCCCCTCTTGCAACTAAACGTATTCGACTTTCCCTCTACATAAGGGAAGTAAGTATTTTTACTGACGGATCAAAATCAGCACACGGCGTTGGAGCAGCCTTTTATATCCCCCAACCGTATACTCTCTCTGAGTTTTCCCTCCCTTCTGCCTTTTCTGTTTTTACCGCCGAATTGTTTGCTATTCGACAAGCCCTCATTACCATCAGGTCACATGCTTATGATAAGGTTACGATTTTCACGGATGCACAAAATGTTCTGCATGCCTTATGCTCGCCTCTTTCTTCCCCTAATTGGTACTTATATAGCGTTAAGTATCTCTTATATATCCTTACTCGTTCTGGTGTTTATATAACTCTAGTTTGGGTTCCCAGTCACTCTGGTATCATGGGGAATGAGACTGCTGATCAGGCAGCTAAACGAGCATCACAACAATCCCCCCTCTTTTTCTTGCGATCCCCCCTTCTGATCTCATTCATGAAGTGCGGGATATAGCATATCGACATTGGCAGTCCGATTGGAATGAAACGTCACGAGAAAAGGGATGTTTTTATCATCAATTACAACCTGTTATTCCTCTTAAACCGTGGTTTTATTATGGTACGTACTCTCGGCGCCATATCACATCTATTATACGTCTACGTTTTAATCATGCCCTTACTCCCCAATATAAAAATCGTTTTCATCTTCCTCCCCCAACTTCCTGTGCTTGTGGCTTGTCTGATACTGACAGTAATCACCTTCTGTTACAATGTCCTGCTTTTGATGTTCCCCGCCAGCGCTTCCTATCCTCTTTGCTTAACATGGGCATCCCTTTCCCCACAAGTATTTCGTGTTTATTATCCTCTCTAACTCCTACTCTTGTGAACAGCATAAATCAGTTTTTTGATGATGCACATATTATATTATAATCCTCTGACAGTCTCTTTATGCTCACTCTTCCATTGCAAAATGTTTATCATAATTTTGGTAGGATATAAATCTCTTTACCCTCTGTCTATATGTTATCATCCTTTCTTGTGTGACTCCTATGGTATGTTTTTCTATCAATTACATTTTAAAGTACAATACGAGTGATACATGTGTCAGTGTTAAAGTAATTAATGTTTTCGTGACTGGACGATAACACATGAGTCCAACCACACCTTTCAAGGAGAAGAAGAAGAAGAAGAAGACTTAATGACTCAACCTCCGTATAACAGAGTATGCGTGTGACGTCACACATTTAGCACATATTTTGCCTTAATTTGAAGCGCTATTTCATGAAAACTACGTTTAATATTTATTTATTTATTTATTTATTTATTTATTTATTTATTTATTTATTTATTTATTTATTTATTTATTTATTTATTTATTTATTTATTTATTTATTTTGCAACCGGTGGCCTCCTCTTTCATCTGTCAATTGAGACATTAAACATAATCCTAAGTGAAATACTCTCTGCGATATACGCTTTCTACCCAAACAGCACAAGCATCTTGAATTTTTTTTTCTATGTATCCGTCGTCGAGGAACGTAAGTATACGTTAAAATTGCCAACCGGACACCGGTGGGATTCGAATCCATAACCTTCCGATTTCGCGTCTATTGCTATTGCTTACTGAGCCATGGTCGCCTACTGTTGTTCTGTTGGAAATGATCTAAGCCAGTCGTTGTAGCTCATCACTAGAGCCCGGATTATATGTAATTACATATTCTGTTCCCACATATGTAGCTATAAGGAAAGTAAAAATGTCGGCGATTCACACTAAAAGGACCATTATTCCAAGAAATCTAGCTCTCATGATTAAGATATGTTAGGATCGATGTACATTGATTAGAAAAATTGACAGTGTGTATAAAAGAGAATATGATGAAATAACTATGGTAATCTTGCTATTGATATCAGGAATGAGTAGAGTTTATTACTACAGAAAAAGATCATCATATGTTGAGAAGTGGATATCACGAATGGGTCAGGTAACCTAACGTGTATGTTGAAAATCATTGTGATATGGTTAGGTAGAGATATGCAGTAGACATGTGTTATTTCTTGTCAATGTAGAAATAGGAAGGAATCTTATAGTATACTAGGAGATTAGATATCGTCATGGTGAAGTAATATGTGATCCAGTGAAGTGAAGATAGTATTATTTGAATATTGTACGTGGTGGGAAATGTATCTACGAGAAGAGATTATGATATTTAAGAGTGATGGCTACAATAAGGAGGTATTATGGTTGAATTAAATGAGCTTCATGTTACATTGAAAGAAATAAGAAATCGTCGAAGGGAATTGATATGAAGAAGGCATAGAAGAGATAGAATAAATGTAAAATATATGTAATTTAAGACTGGATCTTGTACAGGAAGCACTGACATGAAAAGAATGATCATCGAGGGAGTAAATAAATATAATGTTGACATATCTAACCAAGATAGGGGAATATGAAACCAAGTTGATCTCACTATAACTATACGTTTGAAAATATATTATGTTAGGAGTTACCTTTAATAAACATCCCATAGATGTATTTCAAAAGGTAATATGCAGAGTATGATGTTGAAATGATCAACATTGATATCCATAGTTATGCTGTCTAATGAATCGAAAGAAGTGAACACATTTAAGAGGAGAATGTTATTACATTAATACCAGAGCATGCACTCTTAAATGAGAGTTGTAACTGATCAAGAACTGATATAATTAGAATTCAGTTATAGATGTTCACTTTCAGAGGTTATGACATATGATTGAAATACTAAATGCAGTATGTTTAGGCCAGTAGATGCCAGAATTTTGTCTGGCAGGGAAACGAGAAAACTTATCATATCATTCAAAGGTAATCAGACCGGGCGAGTTGGCCGTGCGGTGAGGAGCGCGCGACTGTGAGCTAGCATGCGGGAGATAGTGGGTTAGAATCCCACTGTCGGCAGCCCTGAAGATGGTTTTCGGTGGTTTCCCATTTTCACACCAGGCAAGTGCTGGGGCTGTACCTTAATTAAGGCCACGGCCGGTTCCTTCCAACTCCTAGGCCTTTCCTATCCCATCGTCGCCATAAGACCTATCTGTGTCGGTGCGACGTAAAGCCACTAGCAAAAAGAGGTAATCAGAATAAATAACCACGTTAGGAGAATATTTAGCGTTCAGAAATAATTTTAAATGTTGAAAAATAGTAAATATGTGGTAATTAAGATTGTTTCATCAGATATCAGCATGTCTGTGGACATTATTTGGAATAAAATAGTTCAGTTGTCAGAATGAGAAGTCATATTACAAGGTTAGCTCATATCAAGCAAGAGGTGATCATGATTGGAAAACAGAGCTGTAAATAGAAATACTCCCATGAAATTTATTTTGATTTTATGAATTAAGAAATTAAACATTATTCTAATTTTTTCTCTTTCCTGAACTTTATTATTGTTTAATAAACTATATAGTTAAGATTAACAATGTGTAGTGTAATTATTCATAGGTAGGAAGCGTAGAATAGTTTATTGGTATGTATGACGCCATTCTTGTCTTTCCAAATCATTAAATCTGGTGCGTAGGGTGGAGACGTCCATCTGAGTAAATGATAGGTCACGATTTTAGGAGTAACTGCACCACTCTTCAGGATCCACGTTAAACCAATACTTACAATAAATATACCCTGAGATAATCTGAGTAGTCGGAGAAATTTAATACGCCGTTATTGGACGCAGCTCTCACGCGTGCGCCCTTACTGCGTCCAATAACGGCGTATTAAATTTCTCCGACTACTCAGATTATCTCAGGGTATATTTATTGTAAGTATTGGTTTAACGTGGATCCTGAAGAGTGGTGCAGTTACTCCTAAAATCGTGACCTATCATTTACTCAGATGGTGTGGATGTAGGTGAACATTTACAACCTCTGATGTCATAAGTAACGCGCTTATTTTCAGAATTTTAATTGTTATGTCATGTCATGCACGGACAAAGAAATGTGTACAGTAGGGGAACTATGCATACTTAATGGTTGGTGAGCGGAGGATGTAACAAGGAATTTAACTTATACTGTATTGTCGATTCAGGAGAGAGTACTAGCGATTTATATATTGTATCTAGAGAGGCGCTTAATGATATTAACGACATAAAGATAAAGAAGAGGGCAGCATCTTATCATTTCTCCGTTATTCGATTACAGAGAAGTGAAGAAAAATCAAAGGAGAATAACAGATTCCTAATGCACAGAAACAGTTGGTAAGGTATAGGTGGATAGAGGCACGTTTTCTTAAAATAAATGCAAAGGAATTGGAAATTTATTGAACATCTCCCTTGGTAATTTAATCCAACACCTAACTCTCCTTCCTATAAACGAATATTTGTCCCAATTTGTCCTCTTTAATTCCAGCTTTATCTTCATATTGTGATCTTTCCTACTTTTAAAGACCCCACTCAAACGTATTCGCCTACTGATATCATTCCAAGCCATCTCTCCACAGACACCTATTTATTTTTATTTATTTGCTAGTTGCTTTACGTCGCACCGACACAGATAGGTCTTACGGCAACGATGGTATAGGAACGGGCTAGGAGTGGGAAGGAAGCGGCCGTGGCTTTAATTAAGGTACAGCCCCAGCATTTGCCTGGTGTGAAAATGGGAAACCACGGAAAACCATCTTCAGGGCTGCCGATAGTGGGGTTCGAACCTACTATCTCCCGAATACTGGATACTGGCTACACTTAAGCGACTGCAGCTATCGAGCAGACACCTTCTCTCCACCTAGAGATGAATTTAAGGTTTGTTATATGGGGCGAGAGGGGGGAGATTTTGAGATTTTAAAATTATATACTAGAAATATTATAGAGAATAATAACATAGATGAGGTAATACGAATGACTGAAAGATCAATAGTAATTGCTGGCAGCAACATATTTGTAAGAAAGAGAAGGGAAAATAAACAAAATTTTTGATATAATGATGAGTGCAAGACAAAGAAATCTGAAGTGATAAGGGCACTAAAAGTGTACAGAAAAGAGGGATCTCAGGAGCTAAGGATAACATTTTGTAGAAAAGGTACAAGTACAAATATTTACTGAGTGAAAATAGATAGAATTAGTAGGCAAAACTGGTACAATTATTAAATATATAGTGTAAAGATTATGAAACCAAGTATGGAAAAGAAAAAAACGATATAGGATAGGAATGGTCGGAGGGAGAGTATTCATTCCGGGGGGGGGGGAATAATTTGTAAGCTACGTATAAGTTAAAGATGACAAACATGAAATTCTAGCTGTAAGGCTCATCTCTTTAGATAATAGGCACCTTGATGTCTTTGGAGTGTACAGACTGGGAAAGGGTAGCGCAGATGTTGATTCGGAATTATTTGATAAGATAATCAGCTACGTGGGAAGCGATACGGAAAGGAATGTGATTGTAGCGGGTGATCTCAATTTACCAAATGTCAATTGGGAAGGTAATTCGAACAGGGATCATGTCAAACAAATGGCATATAAGACAACATGGGAAGGACAGCTGATTCAGAAAGCGATGGAACCAACTACAGGGAAGAATATTCTGGACGTGGCGCAGGTAAAACCAGATGAGCTCTAGAGAGAAACCGAAGTAACAGATGGTATTAGTGATCACGAAGGTGATTTTGTCGTAGTCAAAAATAAATGTGTTAGAAAGGAAGGTCTTAAAAGTAGGACTATTAGGCAGTACCATATGGCTGATAAAACAGGCATGAGGGAGTTTTAAACAAGTAACTATGATCGGTGGGAAACGGTAAATAAAACTGTAAACAGACTCTGGGATGGATTTAAAGCAATTGTTGAGGAATGTGAAAACAGGTTTGTACCTTTAAAGGTGGTAAGGAATGATAAAGATCCACTATATTATAACACATAAGTAAAGAGACTAAGAAGGAGGTGCAGGTTGGAAAGAAATAGAGTTAGAAATGGCTGTGAAAGTAAGAAGAAATTTAAGGAACGTACTAGGAAATTGAATCTAGCAAAGAAGTCAGCAGTCATTCAAATTTTAGTGAAAAATGGAGGAGTATGTATAGGCACTTTAAGGCAGAAACAGGTTCTAAGAAGGATATTCCAGGAATCATTAATGAACAAGGGGTGTGTATATGCGAGGATCTTCAAAAGGTAGAAGTATTCAGTCAGCAGTGTGCAAAGATTGTTGGTTACAAGGATAATGTCCAGATAGAGGAAGTGACTAATACTAAAGAAGTATTAAAATTTACCTATGACAGCAATGACATTTACAGTAAGATACAAAACTTGAAAACTAGAAAAGCAGCTGGGATTGATAAGGTTTGGGGGAATTTACTAAAGACAATGGGTTGGGATATAGTACCATATCTGATGTATTTATTTGATTATTGTTTGCATGAAGGAGCTATAGCACATGAATGGAGAGTTTCTATAGAACCTGTGTATAATGGAAAGGGTGATAAACATACAGTTGAAAATGACAGGCCAGTCAGTTTAACATGCATTACATGTAAGCTTTGGGAAAACATTCTTCCTTGATTATATTAGACATGTTTGTGAAATTAATAACTGGTTCGAAAGAAGGCAGTTCGGGTTTAGGGAAGGTTATTCAACTGAAGCTCAACTTGTGGGATTCCAGCAAGATATAGTAGATATCTTGGTTTCAGGAGGTCAAACGGACTATACCACGATTGTTCTACCTGCTGGCAAAAATGAGTGCAGTTGGACTAGACAAAATATTTCTATATTTCTAGAAAACAGAACTCAGAGAATTAGAGTAGGAGAAGCTTTATCTGACTCTGTAATATTTAAGAGGGGAATTCCTCAAGGAAGTTTTTGGACCTTTATGTCTTCTTACACATATAAATAACATGAGTAAAGAAGTGTAATCAGAGATATGGCTTTTTGCGGATGATGTTATTCTGTAAAGAGTAATAAATAAGTTACAAGATTGTGAGCAACCGCAACATGACCTCTATAATGTTGTGAGATGAACAGCAGGCAATGGTATGATGACAAACGGGGTTAAAAGTCAAGTTGTGAGTTTCACAAATAGGAAAAGTCCTCTCAGTTTTAATTACTGTGTTCATGGGGTGAAAGTTCCTTTTGGAGTTCATTGTAAGCACCTTCGTGTTAATATAAAGAAATATCTTCATTGGGGTAATCACATAAATGTGATTGTAAATAAATGGTACAGATCTCTGCACATGATTATGAAGGTATTTAGGGGTTGTATTAAAGATGTAAAGGAGAGGACATATAAGTCTCTGGTAAGACCCCAAATAGTGTATGGTTCCAGTGTATGGGACCCTCGCCAGGATTACTTGATTCAAGAACTGGAAAAAATCCAAAGAAAAGCAGATCGATTTGTTCTGGGCGATTCCGAAAAAAGAGAAGCGTTACAAAAATGTTGCTAAATTTTGGCTGGGAAGATTTGGGAGAAATAAGGTGAGCTAGTCGACTGAGTGGTATGTTTCGAGCTGTCAGTGGAGAGATGGCGCTGAATGACATTAGTAGACGAATAAGTTTGAAGGTGCCTTCAAAAATAGGAAAGAGCACAATATGAAGATAAAGTTGGAATTCAAGAGGACAAATATGGGCAAATATTCGTTTATAGGAAGGGGAGTTAGAGATTGGAATAACTTACCAAGGGAGATGTTCAATAAATTTCCAATTTCTTTGCAATCATTTAAGAAAAGGCTAGGAAAACAACAGATAGGGAATCTGCTACTTGGGCTACTGCCCTAAGTGCAGATTAGTAGTGACTGATGGATAGTAACTGTATGATATTTATAAAGGAAATAAAAGTATGAATCAAGCAAACATAAGCATCGTGGAGTGGATAGAGTATTGTAAGTGATTACTAGGAGTTCGTGATAAATGGAAAGTTACTACAATTGAGAATGGTTAGTATGAAGAACACTCTGCCCATATTATACGTTCCAGTAACTACAGTTGAAGTACTAGAGTAAATGAAAAAGGAAAGGGCGGAAAAATCAGGTCCTATTGAAGTAATTACTTTCGAATTTTGGAAAGATACCAACAATCATATGCTGGGAATAATAAATTTTTAAAAACATTTAACAACAATTTTGATGGTAGGAATATCCTAAGATGTTGGCGAAAAGGAATCAATCAACGCAAGTCGTCAATGACCTGCAATAGGGCACTCACCCAGGTGGAAGATGTCCTATCAGATGTTTACCTAGCCTTTCCTTAAATGTTCTTAAAGAACTTGGAGATTGAATATGTCCCATATACGAATGAAAGGGATAGAGATCCAACATAAATAATTATAGGGGCATTACTTTCTTAGACACATTTAGGAAGATTTATATTATAATATTATCAAAAAGACTGATTAATTGCTGAGGATTACTCTATACTGTCTGTGCACGAGTCCGGTTTCAGGGAAGGAATGAGATCTTCAGACAATATATTAGCCATTAAAACAAAAATGGGTAAATACTTAAAGAGAAAAGGTGGAAAATTATATGTTACAGCTATAGATATAAAGAAGGTTTTTGATTTTGTCAGCAGACGGGCGTTTGCTGCGAAGCTGACTAAAATAGGGTTGACAAATTAATTATTAATGCCACAGAAGAACTGTATTCAAAGGTTAAATGCATGGTTTATGTAAAGGAATACTTAACGGTAGGAGAGATTCATTCAACTATTGGGCTAAATCAGGGGTACAAATTATCGATACTGTTTTGTTCATTATGGTAATTAACGATATTCTGGATAATGAAGGAAACGAGTATATGACAAGCCCATGACTTAACAATAAAGAAATTATTGGCCTGGTTTTCGCCTGCTTTTTCTCTCTAACGGCAGTTGCTACGCGAAGCAACATCATAAAAACTGCTGAGTATTGCAGAAAATGGAATTTAAACATTAATTAAGAAAACAGAAGTAATGGTATGTAAAAAAGAGAAATAAATTTAAAAAAGAAAGGTGACAGACCGCATCGAATTAGAAGTAGACCGTAAAATAGAATATTCGGAATTAAACCAGCATCAAACGGTAAGTGAAATGAACAAATTAGAAGAGCAGCAAGGAAATGGCTGGAAGCTCTATCTAGCGCGATATGTTTTGATATGAAGATACCAAATACTGAAAATAAGCTGCAAAAAATATTCGAAATTATTTTGTAAAATCCAGAGTGTTGTATGGTATACTGAAGAAGGCAGTAAAGGACTAGATGTAATTTGGAATAAATTTTGCTAAGTAATAATGAATATGCCAGAACGTATAGCTAATAGATAAGTTAGAATTAGATGTATATGTGAAGATATAAGTATACAAGCAGATATAGCTCCAAATGTAATAAAATATTGGTTAAGATTAAGAAGAGGAAACGGGTGGGAAATATTGAATTTAGCTTGTCAACATCAGATGAAAGATTTAAATGACGATCACCAGTTGATTACTACTTAAGCAAAGTAACCCAGATGCTAGACACAACAGGTATGGGAGACTGTTTGGATAAAGAAATTCAAAACGAAGATAAAAATATGAGTAAGAAAGATGAGTGAAAGATATTGAAAAGCAGCTGATAATGGCAAAATGTAAGACCAAAATAACATTATTAGAATTCTGCGAAATTATCCAAAAGTTGCCAAGAAAGAAAGAAAGAAATGCTTTCGAATGGAGAAGTAAGAGGTATGGTGTGGTGGTTGGGTATACACTCTACATTAGTCTATGTCACTGATCTCTATACATGGATCGCTGATGGCAGCTCTCCGCTGCAGGAGAAAGTACGCCAAGTTGAGCGCGCGGTTCGCCATGTTGGCGTACCCATCCTGGAGCTCTCCTTATGGGGAAGCAATGATAATATAGTCAATTTTAAATCGCAATTAATGGCACGTTGGAATAATTAAAAATATAGGGACATGTTCACTAAAAGCATAAGGACATTGGGATCACTGACACGTCGTTCCGAGGTCAGTAAATCTCCGGGATAGCAATAAAAATGAGTGTATAATAACGGCCGACTAATATTAACTTAGGTGCTGAATACACGCAATTAGCGATCGGTAACAAAATACCAGTGAAAATCAGTTTCTGTAAACATTGCTGTAAATTGTATACATGTATGCCACGAAATTATGTATTCTTAAAATGATGTACCTATAAACGTAGCTCACTATACAGGCCTAGATTCGACATACCGTAATCGGTGCTTGATAATGAATTCCTGTTTCCTGTTTCCATGAAATAACGCGCAGTTTATCAAATTAAAATATAATTGAAGCAAATGTACACATTCATAAAACCAGCAAATATTCAAAACTTGTCAATATATCACATTACCTGCAGCTTAATTTACTATTACAGACCTCTTTAATTAAATTCAGCTACCAAAGCAATATTGATGGTCATCATCAGAAATATGTAACACGCGTTAAATGAGCCCCAAATACCACAACTAGTATAATGGGATAGCCTAAAACACCCACCACACTTTGCCTTCTCCCACCACTCCAGTGTCTGAAACCCATAATTATTACTGATGTAAATAAGGTCTAGAATTCCTCCAGACTTCATTTTCTAAGATTGTTATAAGGTCACGGTAATTATTTCATCAGAACCGTCAGTTTAATTATGACAAATAAATAAAAATATAAGTAAATCTTTACTTGCAGTTAATGTTCAGTAAAATTGAAAACAGTTGGCTATACATCACTTCTAAGGTGTGCAGTTTGTCCATTTTTATCTAAACAGTCTTTCTCAAAGTGATGGGAGCAGAAAACAGCTGTTTTAGAAGGCTCCCAAGTCTCCCGCCTGATACCCCTAATCCATGATCTTAGATGTTCGGGTTTCGAGAAAGGAAACCTAGAAAAATTGCCATTTTGCTCCCAGAATATGCGAAATGAGATACAATAAACCTAAAACTCAAAACACTACCCTAGGAAGATTATTATGTCCAGTATAAAACTCACCAATGAAATGATTTCTCCTTCTGCTGATCGTTTCTGTTTGTACATCCATAAGCTGAACACTGCGGTATGTTAATACCCGATAGGATGTTTCTTCATTCAGATTTCACATGAATACATACACATTTAAATTTAATTTTGTAATTTACAAGCAGTGGCCGCCTCTGTGGTGTAGTGGTTAGTGTGATTAGCTGCCACCCCCAGAGGCCCGGGTTCGATTCCCGGCTCTGCCACGAAATTTGAAAAGTGGTATGAGGGTTGGAACGAGGTCCACTCAGCCTCGGGAGGTCAACTGAGTAGAGGGGGGTTCGATTCCCTCCTCAGCCATCCTGGAAGTGGTTTTCCGTGGTTTCCCACTTCTCCTCCAGGCAAATGACGGGATGGTACCTATCTTAAGGCCACGGCCGCTTCCTTCCCTCTTCCTTGTCTCTATCCCTTCCAAACTTCCCATCCCCCAACAAGGCCCCTGTTCAGCATAGCAGGTGAAGCCGCCTGGACGAGGTACTGGCCATACTCCCCAGTTGTATCCCCGACCGAAAGTCTGAATCTCCAGGACACTGCCCTTGAGGCGGTAGAGGTGGGATCCCTCGCTGAGTCCGAGGGAAAAATCGACCCTGGAGGATAAACAGATTACGAACGAACGAATTTACAAGCATACTACAAGACAACAAACCTAAATTCATAAAGTACACTGCTATTTCTTTTGAAATAACACAGCACAGAACACCCGTGGAACTACAATCAAGGGGGTTGGCGTCACTGAACTACGCAAGCGCGCTCCTCGTGGTCTACTGCACCGTGTGCTCGCTACCATCTTACTACGTCAGTCATCTTCTAATCAAATCAAAATCTCTTTATTTGCAAATGAGGTGTCTACCTCGGTGGCAAACGGTACACTAAAATACATTATTGTCTAGCACTAAATATTAAATTAACAAGAGAAGAAAATTTTCCTATAATACAATATTATACAATTTACGCTAACATTTTTTTTTCTATTAAACACACAGCTCATCCTTAATAAATTTATATTGTTTACAAAATTCTACTTATATATCTCCTGTACTACTTATAAATATAGTCAACTGATATACAGTATGTGGAATTACTTCAAATAACACTGTACAACTGGTATAAGATTAAAATTTACATTGCATTTATTTACTTTTGTTTTTCTTTGCCCATTCTGGAACCTAAGTAGCATAACGACCTGCTGCGTCTTAACCAGAGCCCCTTTTGCCACCACTTTTCTAGTGGTGTGACTAGCAGTGATTTTACACTCACAGGTCAAACTGTGATTGCTATTTTGAAGTAGCAGTGATTTTTAAGTGTGATTAACTGTGATTCAGCCAACGCCACCTAGGATACAAGGCCACTCGAAATATGACCGTCATCACTCTGCGGCCTACAGGAGTACCGAGGAGTACGATGTCGTGCAGCATTCAGTACACGGGCGAACTCGCGCTAACGCTGAAAACAAATACTCATCTTCAGAATCATATTTTAAAACAGTTATATACATTACCTTTTTTCAAAAAGTACGCCACCGTACGAATCAACAAGGACTATTTTATTTATAATTGCTAGTTGATGTGCCCGTGATTCCCTACGGGATTTTCAGAAAGACTGAATTTGTGGTTTTCCTAACAGAAGTCAACATGGGTCATTACAAAATAGTCAGTAGGAATGTAGCGATTAAAAGCAACATTATCATATAAAATACTCGATCAAATTAAAAACTGCAGATTTTCTCACTTTTAACGAACAGTACTAAGGTGCCGATCTAACAGTCCAAAGTTCCAGAGCTGGAATGACCAGGCCGTAGACATCCGTGAAGATTCTCTACCAACTTTCCGTTAAATATGCACACTGCTCATTCGAGTCAGTGCCTCAAAGTAGGGATTGAACAGCTCGAATGCTATGATGAACCAGTGTGTTATGTACCAGTAGCATCAGAAGATTTATGAACCAGAGGAATAGCATGCTAAAGAAGAAAGTTAAATAACTCCCCAGCTACTTCCCGCCAATATTCAGGTAGGCTGTTACACTCGGTATGACCGGGCGAGTTGGCCGTGTGGTTAGGAGTGCGCAGTTGTGAGTTTGCATCCGGGAGATAGTGGATTCGAACTCTACTATCGGCAGCCCTGAAGATGGTATTCCGTGGTTTCCCATTTTCACACCAGACGAATGCTGGGGCTGTACCTTAATTAAGGCCAAGAACACTTCCTTCACACTCCTAGCTCTTTCATATCCCATCGTCGCTGTAAGACCTCTCTGTTTCGTTGCGACGTAAAACAAATTTTTAAAAAAATACTCGGTACGCAGTAGCAATCCTAACTATCGGAGATGGGTGGCAACAGAAGACGCAAAGCACGTCACAACAAACAATGTTCTATGTAATGTTATTGTTGATCAATTTTATGAGCTTTCTATATTGTAGCCCTTCACATTTAGTTGGGTTTTTTCCACTCTGCTATAGCCTATTAGGGCGGCTTATAAAATTATTTATAGCGTAGACTGTAGTTCCTTATTCTCCGACTTTACATACCGATTTTCATTAAATTCTGTTTACCTATTTTTCTCGTGACTCGGCGCTGATATGGACTTAGTAACAAAAATCCAAATTCATGAATATATCTGTGATCATAACCGGTACGGTAACAATATACAAGACATACATGATCGGAAATTTAACACTATGTAACTTTAGTTATGCAGTATTTATCGATACGACCACTATTAACATAAATATTTGAGAATTAAATTGTAGGCCTTCCCCTAAACTACCATTTCACTCAGCGTGAGTAAAATTAGTTATGGCCTCGATTATAGCAATATATTCCCCGATTTTGCATACCGATTTTCATTAAGACAGGACCACTAAGAAATATTTCAGAATTGAATTTTAGGCCTTTCCCTAAACTACCATTATTCTCAGCATGAATACGATTATTTATAGCCTAGATTATAATGACTTATTCCCCGACTTACCGATTCCCATTAAGATACGACCACTAATAACATAAATATATGAGAATTAAATGTTAGGCCTTTCCGCAAACTACCATTTCACTCAGCGTGAATAAAATGATTTATGGCCTAGATTGTAGCTACTTATTCCCCGACTTTGCATACCGATTTTCATTAAATTCTCTTCAGCGGTTTTCTCGTGATGCGTGTATATACATGCAACTGCGACTTTGGTGTGGATCACAGTTAGACCTTCGAGTGTGATGCTGTAATACAGACAGACATTACGGAAAATTAAAAAGTGCATTTCCTTGTTACTGTGGACATGACTGATACAGAAATACCATCCTTTTTGAATTCTGAGCAATGTACAGAAAAAACTCTTATAGATTTGAAGGTTAACCAATTGTCTTTTATCAAAATCATTGGTATAATTATATTGGAATTATAAAGCTACTCATTAAGGAAGAAAATCAGGGAGTGAGGAGGAGAAAATCACTTCTTCTTCTTCTTCTTCTTCTTCTTCTTCTGACACTTTTCCCACACCTGTGAGATTGTGGGTGCGAACTGCGTAGCACATGTGGATTTTGCCTTGTTTTACGGCCGGATGCCCTTCCTGACGCAACTCTATATGGAAAGATGTAATTTGCGTGTTTCTGTGGTGGTTGGTAGTGTAGCGTGTTTTGTGAAAATGAAGAGGAAAGTGTTGGGACAAACACAAACACCCAGTCCCCGAGCTAGAATAATTTTTGTTCCTATTTGCTTTACGTCGCACTGACACAGATAGGTCTTATGGCGACGATGGGGCAGGAAAGGCCTAGGAGTGGGAAGGAAACGGCCGTGGCCTTAATTGAGGTACAGTCCCAGCATTTTCCTGGTGTGAAAATGGGAAACCACGGAAAACCATCTTCAGGGCTACCGACAGTGGGGTTCGAACCCACTATCTCACAGATACAAGAAGAATTAATATGACGCGATTAAAATCCTCGACCGGCTGGGAATCGAACCCGGGACCCCTCTGAACCGAAGGCCTCAACGCTGACCACTCAGCCAAGGAGTCAGACAGGAGGAGGAAAAGATTATTCTGATAAAATGCCCAAAACTCACTCAGTGTTCGCCTGCTGCTACTTCTCTTGTTAGCAATACCACTAATTTTAGTACCGAATACTTATACTACTGTACAATAGTGTAAAAACAAAAAACAGTAGGCAAAATATTATGCCTACAACGTCATAAATCACTGATCAAAATACTTAGTCAACTCAACTGCTACCATCACAATTTTTCACTTTTAGACCTACAGCCACAAGTCACAACCCAATAAAATGAATTATATAATGAGAAGACTAAAATAAATCACAGGTTGGGAGGTTATAAATCCCACAACACGACAATAGCTCCTTTCAAAAATGGGCAAGATGGCTTTCACGGCCGCAGATTCTAATTACTTTCCCTTCCTGTGATCGTATGACAATGTCGACAATAAATGTTTACAATCACAGCGCAGCCGCAACTGCGACTGTGGTGTGGGTCACAGTTAGACTTGGACCTGTGAGTGTGATGCTGTGATTACTGATTAGATTAGTTGCTACTGCTTTCTTAACGGCTAGTCTGCTAAATGCTACTGGCTGCTACTATTGGCCTTGCTGCGCGTTTCACGCTGGTTGATCAGGTACGGGTCACAGTTAGACTTGGACTTGTGAGTGTGATGCTGTGATTACTGGTTTAGATTAGTTGCTACTGCTTTCTTAACGGCTAGTCTGCTAAATGCTACTGGCTGCTACTATTGGCCTTGCTGCGCGTTTCACGCTGGTTGATCAGGTGTGGGTCACAGTTAGACTTGGACTTGTGAGTGTGATGCTGTGATTACTGATTTAGATTAGTTGCTACTGCTTTCTTAACTGCTAGTCTATTAACTGCTATTGGCTGCTACTATTGGCCTTGCTGCGCGTTTCACGCTGGTTGATCACGTTAGTTTATCGATTTCTCGCAGCGCAGCGCTGCCGGTACTTGATTAGGTTATCTGCTACTGCTTTCTTAACTGCTACTGACTGCTATTATTGGCCTTGCTGTGCGTTTTACGTCGGTTGATCACGTTAGTTTAAGGATTTCTCGCAGCGCAGCGCTGCCGCCTGCGAAACATCACAATCGCAGTTAAGACCTGCTAGTGTGGCCAACCCGCTAGCAGGTTGAACTGTGATTTCACACTAGCAAAGATTTAGTAGCAGGTTTGCAAATCACTTCCCATCACTACACTTTTCAGAGTTCCTGAAGGGCCTTCACAGCTACCGTAGCGGTCCCAGGGCCCTCGAAGTCCCCACTGTACTTCACCCCAACAGGCAGTCCCCTACTTTGGCTGCCCAACTCCTTAGACCAGGGGATGGAATTAATTTATTCGCACACATTTTTTATTTATATTAAATTCGGCTTACTGCTACCCAAGCCACCAGCCACCTACCTCACGGTGAATGGACTCTCCCTTTCGACGCAACGCGCATGCACTGTGGCGAGAAGCCAGTCTTACGTAAGATGGCGCTCTAAACTGCTGTGCGTTGAGTAATTGCCATGTCCACGAAACAGCAACTGTGAACTTGGCTGAAAATTCGATGTGCCTGTGACCACACAGCAATACAGTGTCATGAAGGTCTTCGTGAAGCATGTAGAGAAATGGCGTTATCAAACAGAATAGTGGCGAGGTGGGTTAAAGCTTTCAATGAGGGGCGTGAAAGTGTAGCAGACATGGGTCACCCTAGCGTCAGTGAAGAGAGGATATGCAGGTTGTTGTCACACTACTAGACACAGATCGACGTCAGATGGTGAGTTAGGCCATGATACGTGATTATCGTATACGACTGTGCTGCGAGATCAAAGTAAAATTGCATCGCGGTGGCGCTTCCTTACGTCGTATTATTGCACTTGATAAAACATGGATCAGATTGTACAAACCTGAACTTAAGCGTCATTATGAATCACCACGTGAAACAAATGTTTGTCAAACCCCTACTAATGTGAAACTTATGATGATTATTGCCAACGTCTGTGTTGGTGTCATCCTAACACATGACGTACCGCAAAGACAGACTGTTAACGTATTGTTTTTCAGTATTTTGGGGGCATAACCCGAGACCAGTTTTGCAAATAAGGCTACAACATTTCCTTCGGAACGCTCCCATCATGTTGCAGGATAATGTGTGGGCATATGTGGCACATCCTGTAGCCCATGTGTACGGTCGCTGGGGTTGGGAAGTAATTTTTCATGCACTATATTCACCAAAGCCGGTTGATTTGATCCTAAAGATGAACGAATCACTTCGTGGTATTCGCTTCTGGATCGTTTCCGAGATTCCGCAAGCAATAAATCCCGCCATCAACAGAACAGGCGCTGTTACGCGGATTTTACGCATTCTACATCACTGGCAACGAGTTGTAGAGAATTCTGGTGAGTAAACTGAAATATTTAGCATAGGTAGATGGAAGGAGGTCCAAGTGCACATTGAAGCCGGAATTTTAATTTTCGCGATCGTTGGTGGGTTATGAACGAAAAACCGGTGGAAAATGTGTGTTGGGATATGACAATCCAGAGAGGTTCGTTCACTTAGGGTCAAATATATGGGCAGTGGATATAAAGTTAAATAAGAAACAAAAGCGAAAGAATTCCATACAATTGTAAAATTATTAAATAAAGAGTCGATAGCACCGGGAAGAACAGAAACACTTTTTCTGTATTCTAAAGAATACGTGGCAAAAGAAAATAATAGGAAACAAAACAAGCGCTAACTTAAACAATGAATGATATGATACATGCCTGTCCAAGACCATACAGAACCAAAGGAGAAAATAATTATTGGAAAAGGCAATAAACACTATTCCGTGGAATAGCAGTAAGGGGTCTGCTCAAGACTTAAAAATCCTCATTCGACGGACGAATCACCATCAGCAATGTAATATGCTCTCACTCCATTTGAAACTGCGGTGAGGTTTGGAATTAAATCCTTGCTTTTGGCACGGAATCTAGTGATTAGAAATGGTACACTGCCACCTCACCTCCCCTGTCGGCCAACATTCTGATGGTGACATTTTTTTTCGACCAACGGGATTCGAACCGCCACCAGGCGGGCTGTTATTTGACTAAGTAAAATGTTAAATAATCAGCTTGTTGTTCTCTTTTACTTTGAGACTTTCCGTCTGTTCTAGTAGAATTTATGTGATTCTAGTTTATTATATGTGATGGGTAATCGTTGGCGAAGCGTTTTCATACGTGCAACAGTGATTTTACTTATGATGTTTCATTTATCATGTTAAGTTACCGCCATTGCTATAATTTGTACATGATATTTTCGTGTTCGCCAACACCAGCAGTCCACCTACTTCGGTCACCATTTGGTCTTTTGTTTTGTTTTTGTTTTTTGGTTCTTTTTCGGTCTGAGTGTTGGAGTCGGTCTTACTTCTACCTACACAGTAACTGCCTTGCTCACAAATTGTGACCTCTAAGTCGACAGTTGGTCAATATTTATTCTTTGGCTATGGACTCTAGGATTATGCTAGAGCACACACATGGAGTATAACAGCATAAATATCCTGGAGTCTCGGTAAGTAAACAAGCATTTTATTAGATATCATGTTCTTCAAAGATTCATGCTTTAAATGTAGTGTGTAACATCGCACTCATATCTCCATGTCTACAGTAATTTAACTTCTCATGTAGATTTGCGTATCTGTCACGATGTGCCTATGCTGTCAACGAACAACAAGCAACGCGTGGAAGTCACCAGTAAGAAGCAATAAGGAGATCGGAAAAAGCTCAAGAAGATCATGATGAGGCTTCACTACAAAACATCGGTTATATAGAATCTTGCACAATGTTTTAAAATGTTTATTGTTAAATGCTATCTTACGAACTTCGTATATTCACAAATAAAATAATCAGAGTAAATATTAGCTTTCCTTTTTATCTCTCAAAATACTATCTGCGCACTTTTTAGCGATAGATTTGTGTACGGGTTTGAGGAGTAAGGAGGGAGCACTTCCGGTTCCGTTAGTATTGCCAACGGAATGGAAATTGAAATCTGAATTGAATCGATAATATGATTGATCGACATGAATTTTCTAAACCTTTGTTATTTTAAGCCAACAACTGTGTCACACACACACATTATATAACGTTATATAACATTTCTCGATGCGAATCTTATTTCTAGAGTGAATTATATAGTTTGGCTTTGCTGTGTAAATAACAACAGTACTAGCACGTAAAAAGTACGCCAGATGTCGCACAGCGATGCATAAGCGATTCATAGTTTGTGTTTCAAAGACTGCCAGTACGAATCTCGAAGATTGCTCAGGTGGACCGTTTCAGCACTAGGGTGTAAATCTATCGCCAAAAAGTGCGCAGATAGTAATAAGGTCATCATATAAAGTTGGCATCCACAGTACTGTAGGTACACAATGTCGACAATCCTAGCTATTCAGTATTCTCCAGTCACGCAATCGATTAGCCTAACCAAGGACCGAAACTTACGCACAGAAACCATTGCTTATGTTCATATACATAGTTGGGAAATGAGCAGTAAGAACTGGAAGCACCGATGTAGTTTTCCGTTCTCCCGCTACGATCGCACGAAGAAAACACGTATTCTGATAGTTCCTTATGGTCGATTTTTGTTATAGTGCAAATAATTAGTGATGGCCAAAACTCTCGTTCGAGATACTCTAGACTTTGAAAAGTGGTACGAGGGCTGGAACGGGGTCCACTCAGGCTCGGGAGGTCAATTGAGTAGAAGTGGGCTCGATTTCCACCTCAGCCATCCTGGAAGTGGTTTCCCGTGGTTTCCCAGGAAAATGCCGGGATGGTACCTAACTTAAGGCTACGGCCGCTTCCTTCCCTCTTCTTTGTCTATCCCTTCCAATCTTCCCATCCCCTTCCCCACACGACCCCTGTTCAGCATAGGAGGTGAGGCCGCTTGGGCGAGTTACTGGTCATTCTCCCCAGTTGTATCCCCCCACCCAATGTCTCACGCTCCAGGACGCTGCCCTTGAGGCGGTAGAAGTGGGATCCCTCGCTGAGTCTGAGGGAAAAACCAAGCCTGGAGGGAAAACAGATTAAGAAAGAAGAAAGAAAGAAAGAAAGAAAGAAAGAAAATAGTTCTCTAACGTGCTGGAAGCCAACGACATGGAATTGTTACCTTTGAAACAGTACACTGACAGAACATATTGAACACACTGTGATAAAAGTATTTCGACAGAGGGTTATCGCATTACTCTGTGTTTCGTGTTGTACGTTTTGGTTATTACATATTACAAGCTTTGATACTCTGGGCTTTGCGTTATACGTTTTGGTTATTGAATATTGCAGGCTTTTTCTCTGTTGTGAAGGTATTTTCAGAGAAATGGGTTTGTTTGCGGTAATAAAACCGAATAAATCGTAATTTAATTACCGGTTCTACTCTATAACGAGCCACCGTAGACCTAGGGTATCTTCTACCAATATACACAGAAGGTTTCCCTGAACAATTTCCGAAAGTTTGTCGATGGAGTTAGGCTTCATCCTGTATACAGTATGTGCCTTCCGGTCCGACTGACAATATTGTAGCTGGTCTTGAATGATCCTTTTTGTGGAAACGATATATTTGTTGCCATACTTATAATTATAAAAGTATCATAGTCCAGAAGGAGACTTAACCCGAGAACGAGTCCCTTTTCAGATACATGCACACATATACCAGTATCTTTATGCCATTACCGGTATATTTTCCCTTCTGTTCAAATTATTACACTACTCGATGCGTCGTAAAAGAAATGGTTTCAATAAAATCTTAAAAATACGTCACACTCTTCATTACTATTTATTTCACATACCCAGTCCCCGCACCATAGGAACTAATCGACCGGGCGAGTTGGCCGTGTGGTTAGGAGCGCGCAGCTGTGAGCTCGCATCCGGGAGATAGTGGGTTCGAACCCCACTGTCGGCAGCCCTGAAGATGGTTTTCCGTGGTTTCCCATTTTCGCACCAGGCAAATGCTGGGGCTGTACCTTAATGAAGGCCACGGCCGCTTCCCTCCTGTCATTTCCTTTCCTGTCCCATCGTCGCCATAAGACTTATCTGTGTCTGTGCGACGTAAAGCAACTAGCAAAATAACTAATCAATGAAGGATAAAATATCCCACCTAGCCGAGAATCGAACTCGGAGGCCCTTGAACCAAACGCCAGCACGCTAACCACTTAGCCATGGAAGCGAACAGTGCACAAGGAAAATGCAGGAAGTACCGGTATGTACTGTAAGTTGACTGCGAGTAGATTATAAAGAAGTGGACGTGTCGTCATTAGTTGATCAGCAGGCGAAGTATTGTCGAGGGATAACACACCGCATGCGCATGATGTCCCGATTCAGACTTCGAGATAGGATTACGAGTCATGGACTGCGCAAAACCAACTAAAATTACACCAGACCGTAATCCAGAAAAAACATGGCGGGCATCGGAGGCCTATATGAGAGATTGAGGGGAAGGTTATGCACGTTTATTCCGAGTCACCTAAAGAAAAGATCACAAGTCGACCGTCATGCAATGCAACTCACTAACTCTTCTTCTTCTTCTTCTTCTTCTTCTTCTTCTTCTTGCGTTACGGCCTCTGTAGGACCACGGACAGCTCCTTCATGGATTGCATTTTCTTCTTCTCCTCCCAGAACCTCTTCATCCTTTCTCTTCTTCTCTCCCGCTCTTCTTCCGAGATATTCAGTATCCTCTTCTCTTGTCTACTCCACTGGTGACTCTCAATCCTTTTCCTGTATCCATCCTTATCATTGATCTCTGACATATTAGTCGGTATGTACTTGCTTTTCCAATTTTTCTTTTCTTCCACCTTGATCCCCAATTCTGACCAATCTTTCCGGAATTCAACTACCCACTTGGTTCCTGTCTTTCCTCGTGTCCTCGCTGTTGTTTCCCATACTCTTTTCGTCATTCTATCCATATTCATCCTGATTACATGTCCCACAAACCTTGCTCTTTTCAGTCTGATTTCTTCTGAGACTGTCCTCATGTCCCGGTATAGTTCTTCCATGGGTATCCTCATCCATCTCTCACCTCCTCTCTTAGGGCCTAGTATTTTCCTCAATATTTTTCTCTCTTCTTTCTCTAGTTGTTCCGCACCATTTCTTCCTAGTGCTATTGTCTCAGCAGCATATAATACAGCATTTCTCACCGTTGCCTTGTAATGTCTGATCTTTGCGTCTGTAGATATATTCTTTTTATTGTATATATCTCTGGTCATACAGAAGGCTGATCGCATCTTCTTTATCCTCTCTGTTATTCCCTCATTGCTCCTATTCCTTCCTGTTATAAATTCTCCTAGGTACTTGAATTTGTCCACTTTTTGCACGGTGCCTTCCGGTGTTGTCCAATCCTCAGTGGTATTCAATGTCTTTGTCTTGTAGGCGATCCTCAGTCCTACCCTTCCGGCTATATTGCTTAAGTTGTTAAGCTGTGTCTTTGCATCTTCTTCTGTCTCACTTACTATAGCTATGTCGTCCGCAAAGGCTAGACAATCTACTTGGGCCCTATTGTCCTTTTTGTCCCCAACATGCGTCTTTGGTATTCCCATTGTCTCATTCATTGTTCTCCACTGTCTGATGACTTCATCCAGAGCTATGTTGAACAACATTGGTGATAATCCATCTCCTTGTTTGACACCAGTGTTGATATCAAATTCTTCAGAGAGTACTCCTCTGAATCTCACCCTTGCCTTTGTGTCTGATAGAATTTCCATTATGAGTTCATGTGTAGTGCCATCTAATCTTCTGTTCTTCAGGATTCTTCCAAGAGTTTGTCTGTCGATGGAGTCATATGCCTTAGTGAAATCTACAAAGGTTACCACCGTTTATTTGTTCTTTAAGGCCCTATGTTCTATCAGTTGTTTCAGTATAAATATCTGTTCTATGCATCCTCTTCCCTTCCTAAATCCTGCTTGGTAGTCTCCAATTGTACTTTCTAACTGTTCTTCCAGTCTATTGAGCAGGACTTTCGACAACACCTTATAGCCAATCTCTAGTAGCGAAATTCCTCTATAGTTGTTTGCATCCCTCTTGTCTCCCTTCTTATGTATTGGTATTATGATCGCATTCTTCCATCCTTCTGGTAACTCCTTTGTTCTCCAAATCTGGCCGATGATGTTGGTCATGTTGTCTACTGCCTTGTCACCTCCCCACTTAATCATCTCAGCTGATATTCCATCTTCTCCGGTTGCTTTGTTATTCTTTAGATCGCTTATGGCCTGTGCGACCTCATCTCTAGTTGGAGGACATGACTCTCTCTCTTCTGTGTTTGTCCCCAGCTCCAGCTCTTCTTCAGGTGGTTCACAGTTTAACAGGTCATGAAAGTATTCTGCAAGTATCCTACATTTCTCCTTCGCACTAACTGCCAGATCCCCATTCTTGTCTCTTATAAAGAATTCTCTGCCTTTATATCCACTCAGGCTCTTTTTGAATTTCCCAAAAAAGTCTCTACTATTGTTTTTCCTGAAGTTGTTTTCAATTTCATCCAATTCTTGCTTTATCCTCTGTCTTTTGGTCCATCTTATGGTTCTGGCTGTTTCTTTCCTTACTCGTAGGAAAACTTCCCATTTTTCCAGGTTCTTCTTAATGCTCCAGTCTCTCCAGGCTTTCCTGCGATTCTCAATCGCTTCCTCACAGTCCGTATTCCACCACCAGTGCTTCTTTTTCTTTTCTTCCTTTCCCCATATTTCAGCCTGTTTCCTCATATTCAGCTTCATGTCATCCCATCCATTGCCAGTTTCTATTCCTTCCTCGTATTTGGATCGATTGTGCCGTAATTTGTCTCTATTTATTTTTCCAGTTGGTCTACTTGTCTGTGGCAGTCTACCCCTGTGCGGAATCCAAAAACACTTGATTTCTGTAAGATAGTGATCTGATTCTATTCTTGTGTTCTTTCTGACCTTTGTGTTCATAATCTCTTTAGTGTTTGTCCGATTGATTGCCACATGGTCAATCTGGAATTCCCCAATGTGGGTGCATGGGCTTGCCCATGTCTTTTTCTTATTCGGTTTGGCCCTGAAGTGAGTTGTCATAAGTCTCATTCTGTAATCTCGACATAGTTCAATTAACCTTTCTCCGTTTTTGTTCGTCCTCTTGTGTGCTGGGTACTCGCCTACTATCCCCTTATGTTGCTTCTCCCTCCCTACCTGTGCATTATAATCACCTACAAGTATCTTTACTTGTCTGTGTGGTATGCTTTTCAGTGTATCATCCAGTTCTTCCCAGAAACTGTCTACAGCTTTCTTGTTTTTTCTGTTCTTGTCATTGGTAGGCGCATGTCCATTTACTATGGTATATTTTTTGTTCCCTGCTCGAATTGATAACGTGGAAATCCTTTCAGACCTACTCTTCATTTCAATTATGCCATCCTCATACATCTTGTCTATCAACTCACTAACTCAAAATATAACTAGCAATTACCCGCGGCTTCGCTCGCGTGGATTTTGTAAAATAAAATTAATCGTTCGTCGGTACTGTACTAAGACATTATCTTAACATCCCCAAAGTATAAACATTCACCGACTAATTGTGCTCCATTTACCTCGGAAACTCTTTGTAAACCATGTTTGTGGTTTTTGGAGCTAAGATGACCATGCAACATAGAACTGTACATATGAGAAAGTCTTCTCTCAAATCGAAAAAAAAAAATGTTTATTTTTCAAGGAGATTCCTAGTATCTATCTCCACGTTTTTCAGTTTTCGAGATAGGCTGTAAGAATCCCCATGAAAAGAATTTAACCCCTTTATCAGTTCTTCCCATATCCCGAAAACAAAAAGAAATACATGTTCCTTTACTTTTAAAGGAGATTCCAAATACTAATTTTCGCGTCTATAACATCATCAGTTTGTGAGATATAAGCATCCTCATTAAAAATTATTCACTTCTTTTTCACTTCTTTTCACCCCCCCCCCTCCCGTTAAGTGCCTTTTCCGAAAACAAAAAGTACGTGTTCCTGTATTTTTAAAGGACTTTCCAAATACCAAGTTTCATGTCTGGAACATGTTAAGCTTTTGACATATAATATATATATACCGGTACTCACTTTCAAAATTCATCCACTTTTTCAATTCTTTTCAACCCCTTAAGTGGATTTTTCGGAAACAAAAAGTACGTGTTTCTTTATTTTTTTAAAGGAGATTGAAAATACAGTACCTACTTTCACGTCTGTAACATCTTCAGTTTTTTTAGATATAGGTGAATTCAACTTCTTTTTCCCTTCTTTACCCTCTCTCCCTTTAAGTGGACTTTCCGAAAACAAATATGTGTTTCTTTATTTTTAAAGGAGATTCAAAATACCAACTTTCACGTCTAACATCTTCAGTTTCTGAGATATAAGTATCCTCTTAATCAGAATTCAACTCCTTCTTTACTTATTTTCACCCCTGCCCCCCAAGTTGGTTTCCGAAAGCAAAACAAAATACGTTTTTTTAAAGGAGATTCCAAATACCGATTCTCACGTCTGTAACCACCAGTTTTTGAGATATAAGTATTCACATAAAGATAATTCAATTTTTTCACTACCTTTCATCCTCCCTCCTTAACTGAATTTTCCGAAAACAAAAAATAGTGTTTATTTATAATGGAGCTTCTAAATACCAATTGTCACGACTGTAATATCTTCAGTTTTCATGATATGTTTCCCCATAAAAGGAATTCAATTCCTTTTCACCCCCTCCCTCCCCCAAGTTTATTTTCCCCCTAAAATGCGCGTTTCTTTATTTTAAGGGAGATTCCAAATACCAATTTTCACGTCTGTATCAAATTTAGCTTGCATAAATTAATATGTGTTACTTTACTTTTGAAGAAGATTCCAAACACCAATATTCATATCTGCAACATCTATAGTTTCGGAGGTATAAGTAGACTCATACAAATAATTTAACTAATTTTTCAATTTTTTACCCCGCCTAAGTGCATTTTCCGAAAACAAATAATATGCATTTCTTTATGAGATTCCAATTACCAATTTTTACGTCTGTAACGTCTTCAGTTTTTGAGGTATCAGTATCCTAATACAAATAATTCAACCCAGTCCTTTCTACCCGCCCCTCTCCCCCCCTCAAGTGGTTTTTCCGAAAACAAAAATATAAGTGTTTCTTATTTTTGAAAGAGATTAAAAATACCAATTTTCACTTCGGTAACATGTTAAGTTTATGAGATATACTGTAGATTTGCCCATTCTAAAAATTTACCCCCTTTTTTGTTCTCCTAACGTGGATTTTCCGAAAAAATATCGATGTCTCTTTATTTTTACAGGAGATTCCAAGTACCAAGTTTTACGTCTGTAAACTTTTAAGTTTTAAGATATAGATATCCTCATTTAAAAAATTCACCCCCCCTTTTCACCCCCTTAGCAATAAAAGATACGTGTTTCTTTATTTTGAAAGGAGGTTTCTAAGTACCAATTTTTACATCTGTGAACTTTTAAAGTTTTGAGATACAGATACACTAATTTTAAAAATTTCTAAAATTCAACCCATTTGTCACTCCTGTTTAACTCCCATTAATTGGATTTTCCAAAAACAAAAAGTACGTGTTTCTATATTTTTAAAGGAGATTCAAAATACCAATTTTCAGGTCTGTAATGTCTTCAATTTCAGTATCCTCATTAAAGGCATTCAGCCCATTATTCACCCCTCCTATTGGGATTTTCCGAAAACGAAAAATAAGTGTTTCTTTTTTTAAAGGAGATTCTAAATACAAATTTTTACATCTGTAAACTTTCAATGTTTTGAGAATAAATACACACATTTTAAAAATTCACCCCCCTTTTCACCTCCTTAGCGACGGAATATCCAAAAATCCTCCCTTAGCGAGCACCTACATTGTAATATAAATGTATCCTCAAAAAACTTAATTTCTTTATGTCCAGTAGTTTTAGCTCGGCGATGATGAATCAGTCAGTCAGTCAGTCCAAGTTATTTTCAGTGGCGAAGCGTGAACTAAGTAAGGGGGTAGACAGAGATTTATTTTGTTTAAACTGTTTCAAGCATATTATTATTATAATAAGGAATTTTGTTTTCGACGCATACATCTGTATTCAGTAGTATATTAATGACTGAAAATAAGACAAACCCTATAATAACCTATAACCCTACGTGCACTTGATTTATTTTTAAATATAGACGAAATATGCCGCGGGAGTTGTCAAATAACAATATGCTTTTAAAATAAAAAATAGCAAAATATTTCATTGTTATGTAGATTTAATAAGAGAAATAAGAAATAAATAATTGTTCGTACAAGTCACCTTAAACAATATTCTTGTAAATGAGTTTAATCCGCCTGTCCTTCATTTCGGCAAATATATCTATTACTTTCGTCTTGAAGTCGGGCGTCTTGCTAAGATTCCACAGAAATTCCTTCTCTATAGCTAGAGTTCCCAAATTAGACAGTCTCTGGTTGGTCGTCCAATTCCTTATATACGTTTTAATTCGTTGGAAGGCACGCATAGCGGTACAAGCGATATTTGTATGTTACACTTATTTATTTATTTATTTTCCGCTAATTGTAGGTACAATTTAGGGATGGTGAATGGAGAAAGGGCACAGCCCCACATCAGAGTCCTGCAGAGAGGCCCAGCGCATGAGCTGCTTCGGCAGTAGGCTGCAATGGGCTTTGAAAGGCTCGAACATAAGAAGCCCATGACGTCATCGCACGGGCCGGTCTGGGCCAGCGCTCTGTCATTCGTACGCGGTGAGCCAAGGACAGCGCTGTGGTAGTTCTATGGGCTGACTGCTTCAATGTGTACAGTGTACTGCGTGTCAGCGGAGCGCGTTGCATTACGGTCGAGTGGAGCCGATCAAATTTGCTGTGGTTTTCAGTTTGACTTCTCCGTCTATCCTGTTATCGGAAACGAATGTGGACTGTAGATTCTAAAGAAAAAAAATCGTGGCAAACAATCGTGAGTAAAAAAAAAAAGAAGGAACAAACGAACTAAAAACCGTACAATACAAGACTTCTGAACCGGATCCTAAATTTAAAACTCGTATTTGGTTGGTATTCAAGCCTGCAGTTGAGGGTGATGGGAAAGACGTTAATTTTGTGTGCTGTACGATCTGCAGTGAACTTTATGTACACACTAGCAGTTACCCGCGGCTTCTCGCGTGGATTTCGTAATTTGATAAACGTAATCGTTCCTTGGTACTGTACTAAGACATTATCTGAAAATCCCTGAAATATAAAACCTCACTGAAAAATTGAGTTTCATTTACCCCAGAAACTCTTTGTAAACCAAGTGTGTGATATTGCCTTTTGGGGCTGAGATGACCATGCGACATAGAACTGTACACGTGAGAACGTCTTCTCTCAAGTAAAAAAAAAAAAAAAAAAAAAAACCCGGTTTCTTTATTTTTAAAGGAGATTACAAATACATATTTCCACATCTGTAACATCTTCAGGTTTTGAGATATAAGTATCCGCATAAAAAGAATGCAACCCCTTTATCAGCCCTTCCTCCACCCCCACCTACGGGGATTTTCCGAAAACAAAAATGAGTGACATGTTTATTTATTTTTGAAAGACATTCCAAGTACCAAGTTCCATGTCTGTAATATGTAAAGTTTTTGACATACACTGTAGATACACCGGTACTCATTTTAAAAATTCACCTGCTTTTTCAATTCTTTTCAGTCCCTTAAGTGATTTTTCCGAAAACAAAATAATACATGTCTGTCTATTTTTAAGAGAGATTATAAATACCACTTCACGTCTGTAACATATTAAGTTTTTGAGATATGTTGTAGATATGCTCAAGGATTATGTGTACAAATTTTGGTTGGCAGCTATGCCCTAACGTACACGCATAATCTCTCTGCTGTAGAATCCTGGAGCTGGCGTTGTCATGGTTACGGCAGTTCATTTCCTTATCCAATTCCGAAAGCAGGGGTAGTGTGGCGCCAATATCTCCATAATGGTCGGTTTTAGGGCCTTAAAACATGGTTTCCGGGCCCGTAGGGCTTACCGAGATTTGTTCTTTGGGTCAAGGGGCTTAAAAAGAGCTTAGTCTCGTCGTTGCACGACAAATTCGATATTTCGCCTATATTAGCCTATTATTTTGATATCTCCCCCACCTTGAATTATTTTTAAAATAAAATACAGCCCATGTCTCTCAGGGATAATGTATATTTACATTAAAAAAGGATTTTTAGAATCGGTCCAGTAGTTTCTGAGATTACCCTCCAGATATACACAAACTAACAAAATTCGCGCTCTCTCTTTATTATATGCCGGGCTGAGTGGCTCAGACGGTAGAGGCGCTGGCCTTCTGACCCCAGTTTGGCAGGTTCGATCCTGGCTCAGTCCGGTGATATTTGAAGGTGCTCAAGTACGTCAGCCTCGTATCGGTAGATTTACTGGCACGTAAAAGAACTCCCGCGGGACTGAATTCCGGCACTTCGGTGTCTCCGATGACCAAAAAAGTAGTTAGTGGGACGTAAAAGCAAATAGCATTATTATTATCTTTATTATATTAGTATAGGTTAAAGGAGTCGGACTGATTTTGTCTTTTTATGATTAGATAAAAACTTACGTTGAACGAGGTGTGCTTGAATGACGAGCATTCTAATGTTTTCGTGTCATCGCACTCCACGACTATGCCACAACCTGGCAAAGTAATGAAATTTTCTTCGTGGACTGACGTTCATGATGCTAATATTTCCAAGAGATGAGCTGGAAAGATATTTAAAGCAAAATTGTGGAATGGAAGCAGACGGATGTAGCGTCCTATTGGAGAACAAATGGACAAAACTATTCAAAATTTCACCAGCTCGCTAAGAAAGTAGTATGCATGCAAGCATCAAGTTCAGCTTCAGAGATAAATGTCAGTTCAGCGGGCTTCATTCTCTTATACAACCAGACGATTGCTGATGCTCTTCTTTTCATTCACAGTAATTCCATTCCACCACAATTAAC
The DNA here is from genome assembly GCF_040414725.1 of Anabrus simplex. NCBI lineage: Eukaryota > Metazoa > Arthropoda > Insecta > Orthoptera > Tettigoniidae > Anabrus > Anabrus simplex. The sequence continues at coordinate 1,120,013,384 of NC_090265.1, read as the reverse complement.
AATGACCAATAAACTACGCACACTAAGTAAAAGCTATGTTCAGGTTTGTTTGTGTTGTCGACATATTGCACGTCATTTCTGTTTGTATTTTATTTTGAGGTAAACGCGAACGAAGTCCTATGAATATGCTTCGTGTTATTTCGATTCATTTTCAGTTAATTTGGTGTCAACTGCAGACGAATATTAGTTCATAATAATAAAGTTTCTGTTTGTTTTCTATTGTATGTTCAGTCTTCAGCCCTAAGGCTGGTTGGATCCTCAACAGCTCTGCCATCAGCTGTCATACATGGCCTAGGCATCACTGAAGAGGCGTACTAGGGAAATGAGGAGTGAGGCAGTTTCCTGTTGCTTTCCTCACCGAGCCAGAAGTTGCTATTACATATCAGTCTGCCAAGCCCATTGAAATGCATGCACAACCGACCCTATGAGCAACATTTTCACACCATTCATAGCAGGGACTGGCTGCAGAAGGAATGGCGTTACTAGCATCACTCGTACCTCAGTCACTTTCATATTGTCAAAGCCAAGTATACGACAGAGACAGATCAATGAAAGTAACAAAATTACTCTAGCCCATACCAGAAGACATAGTGCACTGTAAACACTAGGTCCTGTCAGCAAAGGCAATGTTTTCTATTATTATTATTATTATTATTATTATTATTATTATTATTATTATTATTATAGTGCAGGAGAAATCTCTACCGTTTAATTTCTAAATGCCATTAGCCTACTTTAAAATATGTTATTGGGCCGATGACCTTCGATGTTAGGCCCCTTAAAACACCAAGCATCAAAATATGTTATTAGCGTACGGGAATTCGTAGAGAAAATGATCCGAATAGTAGTGTGACGTGAACATTTCGTTGTGCACGGCGCACGTTATTGTGGAGAAGTACTCAAGGTTGTTCTACTGGGCCCGCCCAGTGCTGTGGACTGAATACAATGATATATAGAGCTATTTCCATACCAATGAGCACAACAGATTTCAATGAAGAGATGCAAATCATTAAACAAATCGCAAAAGAAAACAACCATCCTCCAGGCACAGTGGATAAACTATTAAATAAACATAAGAAAAGTCGCCGGGAAAGCACCACACACGACAAAGAAAACTACGTGGTTCTCAACTATGTTAACAATAACACATACAAAGTAGCTAACATTTTCAAGAAACAAGGTTTAAAAGTAGCTTTTCGAACGAATAACACACTACAGAGACACTTCAGCAGGTGCAACTTAAACAAAAAGGATCCTTTCTCAAAGTCAGGAGTGTATGAACTCAAGTGCCAAGAACTTGACTGCAACGCCACATACATAGGTCAAACAAAACGTAATTTCCATACAAGATACAAAGAACACAAAAACGCGATCAGATATAATCGGCATTCAGCCTTCGGGGAGCACATCTACGACTGTTCACACCATTTCACAGACATCAACACTGATCTAAAAAAATTTACACTTCGAAAATAAAAGTAAATCTTTGAATATAAAAGAAGCAATAGAAATTTACGTCACAAAAAATGCTAATGCCAATAACCTGAATGAGCATACACATTTAAATAATTCCCCCCTATTCGCTCTACTCACATAATATCTGACAACACCTACTCATTAAATTGTTTCTATCGTAATAATAATAATAATAATAATAATAATAATAATAATAATAATAACGTCCCTTACTTTATTCACCTAAAAAATTATTTATTTGCATTCATCCATATTACATAAAGGTACATTTAACATGGAAAAGGTCAATAACATCTCTCCCCTCTCCAATGTTGATGGAAGGTAAATTGCTTTTTTCATCATCATCATCATAATAATAATAATAATAATAATAATAATAATAATAATAATAATAATAATAATAATAATAATAATAATAATAATAATAATACCGTTCCTTACTTTATTCACCTATTATAAAAAAAATTAATTTGCATTCATCCATATTACATACAGGTACAATTAACATGAAATAGGTCAATAACATCTTTCCCCCTTCCAATGTTGATGGAAAGTTCCACAGCGCTCCAGCTGCTCCGCCCTACATCTCCCTCCCCTCTCCACTCTATAGTCTACTCGATTTAATCATCCAATAGGAGAGATCCACATCGATCTACAAGGCCCCTCCCTGTCTTGCCCTCCCCTCTCCACGCGCAACGTGGCTCACCACAAACTTTCCATGACCACAGTCCTGAAATAGTGTTTGGTGACAACAGACTTAACATCGGCAGTCTAGATAAATACGTAAGTTTTTCATTATATTAATAATCGTATATATTTTATTTTTTGTCCTTACTGTTTCATGTTATCACTAATCTCTCTATCATTGACAAGTTTATGCTACGTAAACAATACTGTACATATATAAGCTTATTTTTAAGTGATTTGATAGAATCCGAGGATGTTCTTGTAGAACGAAACATGTCATTCTTTGTATGTTAGTGTGTGTTTTACAGATATGTTTATAGTGTTTTAATTTACATTGTATTTGCTATGTGTTTGACAGACTGAAAAGCCTTTGTTACATTTAACTAAGTCAACACTGGAAAACATGGCTTCATTTTTAACACAAAAAAAAAAATCTTAACTATACGGTTTATTAAAGCAAAATAAAATGTTTAGGAAAGAGAAAATTAGAATAATGGTTCAGTTCATAAGCCTTAATTTCAAATAAATCACATGGGAAGACATACTCTCTGGTAACTGTATTGGTGGTTTTGGGACTGGAATATTGGGTCCATGTGGTATAGTGGTTATGGCAGATGAAAGGCAGGGATACACTATGTGCTATTTGTTTTTTGCATCGAACCTGGACACTTTACATACACAAAAATAACATTCGTCAAAATAATTTCTTTGTTCCCGCCAAGTCATTGGGATTCCGAATGGCATTGATGGCAACAACCCATTGTACCATTGCCGTAGGTTTTCTACATACATATTGCACACAATACAGGGTGCAAAATTCTTGTCCTGATCACCTAACTTCATGTTACAATATGCCAAGTACAGGCTTTTTATGAATGGCTAAATAATATTTCGCTTCTGGCCTTTAATTGTATACTGGCCACATATATAACAGGAAGAGTTGGGATTGTTCACACATTTTTGCCTCCGAACATCACTGCCACTTGCCGTTTTAACACAAACTCACTTATTCACTCAATCGACTTCAAGGCACATTGTAACTTGTAGACAAAGACGTGACACATGTTCTCAGATTCTCCTCTCAAACTAAGAACAAACGCGATCTTGGCGTTTTGACCTTGATGTGGATGTTGATTCCCATAGGGAAACTAAAATATTTGTCCCGAATGAGTAAATTTATTTATAGCTCTCATAGTGCATTGGCACTGCTGGTGGCTTCAAGTAGCCTATGCAGTGGCCTCCATGGTATGCACTAGCCTTGCGTCTTGATTGGTGTGCTAAATCCCAACTGACGAGCCTAACTTAGCACACGAGGGCGAAACGCAGGCAACCAAGAATGAGTTAGCTGGAAAATTTATAATGTCCAATAACGGACCATTATATTGGTTTTGACCTTGCGCGAACTGCAACTGCTGTAATTGTTCTTCCGGTGTTTCTGTATAATTACCTACTCCCCTCCAAAACAGAGCACATACAATATTTTTTCTCAGACATGTCCATACCTGCATTCTATACAACCAATCCAAACCTCATTTACAACAACAAGCTCCATTAGCATAAACACGAGACGGACTTGTGACAAATCTGTATGTGATACGAAACAACTGGTATTATTTTTTACATAAGGACACTAAATGTAACGTATATCACATACGATTACTTTTACCGGAAAATCTTTGCAGGCAGGTGTTATTAATTTTCTTATTCATGTATCATTCATGGCCTCAAAAATTTGGTAACACAGAATTATTAAACTACCGAAACTAAAAGCATTGACGTATTAAGATATTTTCCCATTGTAGAATAAAATAAAATTAGCATTTTAATGATTCCCCCAACAATAACATGAACCATATACAACATTAAAAAACCTATATCATAAGTGTGAAAAGAAAACCTCATTTGATTTTCTATCTCTAAGGACTATTCAAATATGAGATTCAGAAGTCACAAAAAATATTTTTATACAGTAAGTTTAGCATTTTCTATGGGGAAATTATTATTTATATAATCTTTATTTTGAAGCTTTTCTACATTTACTGTATATTAAAACTTTTGTAATTTAAGAAAATATGTTAACTTTTTGCAATTTGTGCCTGACCTGAGATGGAATGTCCCATATGACCCAATATCCAAGGAAGTACAGCAGATTGTACAAGAGCACTAGCCATATAAGTCCAAGCTGGCAGGTTCGGTCACAGCTCAGTCCAGTGGTACGGTACTTGAAGGTGTATCAGTCTCACATCTGTATTCCCCTGTGGATAGAAGTGGTACAATAGATCCACAGCTTCCCCTGACTGTTGTAAGAGGTGACTGATAAGGGACCTCAAGCACTCTGGAACTGGGAGAGAGGGTCTGTGACCACAGGGCCCCTAGGTGAGCCTGGCACTGCTTCCACTTAGGCTCTTCACTTTCATCTTTCCTACCTGGCTTCCCTAGGTTAATGCTTGTTTTCTTGCACCCCCAATGGTATAAGATTTTCGAAGCCCAGAAATTCTCTCACTTTTCCACCCTTCATAGCTCTTTCCTTTCTTTTGCTGATACCTTCACTCTTCAAAGGATTGGGACCTTTCCTTTTTCCCTTCTGATTAGTGTGAGAAAGGATGGTTGCCTAATTGCACTTCCTCTTAAAACAACAATCACCACTACCACCACTAATAATGGTAGATTTACTGTCGAATAATAGAACTCCCGTGAGACATAGTTCTGGTATGTCAGCATCTCCGAAAATCGTAAAAGAGGTAGTCAGTAGGACATAAACCCACCAATATTATTACTGATGTGTTGTGCACATCTTGTACATAAATCCCATCTCCATTACTGCATAGTAAACACATCTAAAATTCAGACAACTGTCATAACCATTTTATAGTATTAAGTATCATCAACTGAGGTGCTAGTTGGAACAAACCTAATGTCAAATTATACAGATGAATATAACACTCCTTTTATAACACTGATGGGTAAGGTTTGTATTTTAATATTTTGTGAAAAGTTGCAAAATATGATTTAACCTTTTTCATTCCACACTGATTATATTAATAAGTACATGATTTTTATAAATATAATTATTCCAAATACTATTTTGATAGTCCTGACCTCAGTTGCATTGTAGGTTTGTCATCTCTCTGTTCCTAAGGTAACAGGTTTGATTCCAGCAGGAATCAGGTGAGGGTTGTTGGCTTCCAACATGTTTAAAAATTAAGATACAATCACTACCAAAAACCAAAATCCTAAATTAAAAATAAGTCATACTTAGATCATATATATACAAATATCATACAAAAATAAAATGTCATTAACGTATGATTATTACAATGTAACTGAACATATCTTGGACATCAGTTGGAGTGACCAGTGTACTTAATGAAAAGTACACCTGCACACATACGGTGAATGTGCAGATACATTACCATGTGCAAAAAAAAAAAAAATTATTAAAGCTTAGAGTGAAGAGTGAAAAAGAGGACAAATACACATTGTGCACATTCCCTCTCTATTATTTATTTATTTATTTATCGTATGGTTTACAATCACATCACAATAAAAGTATTTTAATATTATTTTCACATCTGAACACATTAAGTCAAAATGTCAGATTGGTATCTCTAATATAATTAACACCGTTTTGAGTAGCCATCAGGAACTCGGCTGAATCTCCTGAGAAGGCTGATAGAGGGCATTCTTGGACAATATGCTGAACAGTTTGTCTTTCAGCACCACAACTACAGTACACTCGGGAGATGGAATTTTCTTCCATTTATAAAGGGAGTCTGCACATATACCACAATTAGTTCTGATTCGGTTTAGAGTACACCAAATTTTTCTGGCGAGCTCAAAACCTGGTGGCTTAGATGTGATGCATGGCATAGCTTGCTGTTCTGGTGTTGCAGAGGTCTTCCCTCTCTATTATAACAATGTATCTGAAATGTACCATACAAAATATCAACTGTCTAAGAACTGCAATCATTCAAAATACATGGGGAAATGTAGTATGATCACTACACTCCCTGATTGTCTTGTTTCTGGGATTTTTCTGAAATATTGCTACAATTGAGGCTAGCATTATCCATAAAACCCAACGTTACGTTCAGTACACTAGTAGTTCAACCTATCCCTCTTCCTTGAGTGTCGAGGCACAATTCACTGTTGTTTGGTATATCCTCCTCACATCACAGATCCTCAATAATGGACATAAGAAAATTGTATTTATCCATGAGGAGTGCATCTGCATTCTTTGAATAAATTATACAGGTGTTCTGAATAACAATGTCCAACAAACTGAAAAATATACTTTTCCGCTATTATCTTGTAGGACTATTTGAGTTAATGCGGTGTGAATGTTTGAAAGATCAACTGCTACCATTCCCTTATTGTAGAGCCAAATCGTCACTGGCTTCACACCTTCTTTACGATTTTGCTGCACAGTAGTACTGTATCTTAAAAAGTGATACCTATGGATAGGCAGAACACTGGTTTATGCCTTTTAGTTTACTTGAAATCTATAGTGAGAATATTATATGTTTGATAGTAAAGAGAATGTGTTGGTTTGAACATCTCCTTGATGAGTTCATACAGCAATCCATTTGAGTTAGAGCAAATTGTCTTTGTCCAAATTACATTCCTGCATGTTGTTGTCGTAGATTGCTATATGGTTGGTTCATCATCACTTTCACTTTCCAACACTTCACCTATAAACCTTTAATCTATAATACCTTCTAAATCAGATTTGGGATCACTCAGATCACAATCAGGGTTGGCAAAATCGGATATTTACTTTTGATATCCAAAAAATTCTGTACCTGTTCATCAATAATCCTTCAAGATTTTTGGGTACAATTCATAATAATTTCCACACAAACTATGAAAATAATAAATATATATACACACATATACACATAAATAACTCATGTATGAACAGAAAACTAAGATATGAGATGTTAAATAAGCAGCTAAGCGCAGAACATGATGGATTATTTACAATGGTGCATAACTGGCAGATGGAAAACTATTCGCATTTATTTATTTGGATGAGATTGAACTCACAGCTGCTGTGGACATCAAGGTTGATAAATAACAGCATGTTATGCTTTCTATTGATGAAATGATGGCAATAAATTATAATCTGTCAAAAAATTGATAGTTGCTAGTTCCAGGGATACTACCCAAGAACCAATAATCTGAGTGAAATCTAAATGACTGAGGAAAGCAATCTAGAAAGGAACAGTCAGTTTTATTCACCATAGTAACAACTGCACCATCAATACATCTTGCGTAGTACAAAGGAAGAGAAGTTAAAAATATAAAATGACATGTCTTGTGTAACATGAATGCAGAACAACACATCAACTGCACTCAGAGTTCTAAATCTCCATGAGACGGTCCATGTCTGTAAGAACTTCACTGGAACGTTTTTCTAAAAAGAGAAAAATATTGGAATCTGGTTAATTACTCTCTTAATTTACTGCAGTATTCAGCAAGATTATCATAACTAGGTGGAGGATAAAAATTACTTTATATAATATACATAATATAATGCTTGGTTTCTGAGTTATGGCCTTCAAAACAGTGATATTCTTCGCAACAGTTGTATCCTTATTATCTGCGACGTGTACAATCCCTGTCACCAGCAGATTACCCTGCACGAGTTATGTTCTGCCACTGGTTCTTGCAGCAGTGTGCCTTTCCTGTCTAAGTAATTCAGAGATAAAGCAGAGTTCACACGAGATAGCATTACAAACTTCCACAATTAGCAAGTATGGGAATATGAAAACACACATGCAATTGTTTCATCTCATCATCAAGTATGGTTCTCCCTCAACGTGTGGGCCGGTATCATTGGGGATCGGTTAGTTAGACCCCATGTACTTGTAAACAGACTTATGGGGCAGGCAAACACAAACTTCCTGGAAAACACCATGTCATGTTTATGAAGACACTCCACTGACCATTCGTCAACAGGCTCACTTCTTGCATGATGGCGCTCCAACACACTTCAGTCCTATGGCCGGTACTTCGATTGAACGTTTCTTGATTGATGGACAGGTAGAGGTGGCCCAATTGATTGGCCTCCACACTCACCTGATTTGAACCATCTCGATTTCTACTTATGGCGCCTTTTAAAATCACGGGTGTATTCGTCTCCGGTGACTGACGTCGAGTTCCTTCTGAATCGAATTGTAGCAGGTTGTGAGAAAATGTGCAAAATTCCTGGAATTTGGGATCCTGTTCGCAGGGCCATGAGACATAGATGTATTCAAGCAGGAGGTAGACATTTTGAACATCTTCTGTAAAGGCAACTACCTGCAGGAAGTAAAATATTCCAGCAAATATCACTGTTCTGAAGCCCATAATTTGGACACCAAGCATTTCTGGACACATGTTATAATTAACTTTTTTCACTGTCTACATATGGGGAATACATACCTGAAATTATGCCCTCTATTTTTGAAACATCCTCTATAAGCACACTTTGAATTTAAATCTGAATTTGAATAAAGTCGAATACTTCACTGAAAACCCACAGAATCATTTCATCTGTCTTCGACATCTTCAATGTGACAATGAAGGCTAAGAGTGTAGGAGTTGGGCAGAAGGCTACAATACCAGTAGAGTGGTGATAATATGGGTGGACAAGTAATGAGCAAAACAATAGCCCCAGAAAATTGTTAAAGCTCACGATAAGGAAGTTCCATGGAAGAAGCTGGAAATGATCAGAATGATTTGGAAGTGGAAACTGTGAGACTTTTCCACTGGCTTACATAATGAGTGAAGCCAGTGAGAGTACATCAGTTACAAAACAGTCTGGAGACGCAATTAAATGTGCGACAGATGTGAGTCAGTGACAAGTCATTTGAGAGTGCGTCAAGAGTATCTGAAACAGTCTTTATTATATGACAAGCAGCAAGCTGTAAAGTGAACTGCTCTAACGATGACATTCTGTTGTGAGAGGCTGTGTTGGAAAGCTGATGTTCAACATGCCAGAGTGCTGTGTTATCAGCGAAGTCAGCAAGTACAAACTGTTGAAGTGGAAAACTCAAATGCGAGTGCACTTGTAAATAACTGTAAATAGTAGTTTAACTAGATAGTTGACAGTAAAACACGCTACCGTCAACCAGGCCTGAGTCAGCCAGGGTGTCTAGAATCAGCTACTTTGTCATAATTACAATCTTATATTCTTCCTGCAATGTATCCAAGAAGGGTAAAAAAACTTCATCTCGATTGGTCCGTATTGAACTGGGATTACATATATATTTATTTAAGTAAAATTTACGATTCCACCTATGTAATGCAGTTTTTTACATTACAGTTTAATATTTATTTGGTACCAGTACCAGCCATAAACATTCAATTATACAATTCAGTTGAAAGGTCCTAATTCGAAACTGGTACCAAATAAATATTAAACTGTAATGTAAAAAAATGCATTGCAAAAGTATATTGTATTGAATAGGTGGAATCATAAATTTTACTTAAATAAATATGTATGTATCCAAGACCCAACTTCTGCACAAACCGTTAAAGCAAAGGATTCAATCAACACTTTCCATGTGGTGGGAGCAGCCAACAATATGTAACATGTTGTTAGTGAATTAAAAATATCTAACCAAGCGAGTTGGCTGTGCGGTTTGGGTCGCGTAGTTGTAAGCTTGCATTTGGGAGATAGTGGGTTCAAACCACACTGTAAGCAGCCCTGAAGATGGTTTTCCATGGTTTCCTATTTTCACAACAGCAAATACTGGGGCTGTAGGCCATGGCTGCTTCCTTCCCACTCCTAGTCCTTTCCAATCCCATCGATGCCATGAGACCTATCTGTGTTAGTGTAACGTACAGCAAATTGTAAAAACAAAATTCTGGCCTTGAAGAAACAATATGAATAAGTCTGTCCAACTTTTAATAATACCATGGTTGTGCTTATCATACATGGATGTAATTGTTGGATCGTACATGGATGTAATTATTGGTAATGTTGTTGACTAGCAACAGTAGCAATAATTACTTTTTTATTTCTTTTAAGAATGAATTATCCAAAGAAATTAAATTACGGTATCTACCAAGTCGGTCATCAGGCTATTCTTGCAAACAAATCGGCATGCTTTCTGTGACTCGTGTGAGCTGAATGAATTGCCTTACTTTAACAGCATTCCCTGTTATGTCCCTGTCACACTGTTATGATGGGAGGCAAGTACCCACACTTCAAAAGTGTGATTGAGGATATTAAAACATAAAAATTGTCTGTTAGACAAGCTGCCCAAACTTTGGCACCCAAGATCAACATCAGGTAACCACAATAGTGGAAAACATTTGGAAAGCATGGGAAACAGCCCATATATTGTGCCATTTCCATGTGGGACGAGCGCCGCAGCGCGAGCGACGACAATAAACACGAGGTCCAAAAACATGGCGCCGGAACAGTCTGGACATGAACTCAACTACATACGACAAAAAAAGCGAAAAAGTGATAGTGAAGATAGAGACTTTACATTCATTTTTGAGCAGAAATATGTGTAAAATCATGTATATAATGTTAAGTTTAGGCTAAATGTAGAATCTAGAATGTATTAAGTAAGACAAAACCAAAGATCATACAAACTGGGTAATGTTACGTAATGTAAAACAGCGATAGTTGGCAAGAGTAATGGTGGCGACATCTAGGTATCGATAGATATAAGTATGTACTTAAGATTAACTTCCACATCTAGTATGAAACACTTCTGTTCCATGTCTTTGTTTGAATGAGAAAAAGGCGGAGTATGACTCTTGGCCACTGTTGTTGATGTAATGGTAGCGTGCAGACGATATATGTGAAGCTCAGAGAAGGTTATTGTTAAACAAGCATATTACTGTTATACATTAAGAGAAGTCTAAGCGTATACGAGTTGAGTGTATAAAGAGAGTTATACTATACGACGTACACTGTAAAAGAGTGTCAGTACTTGATAATCTAATGTTAGCCTTTTTCACGTGTGATCTACATGAGAGTGAGATAAAAATTACAATGATGTACCCAGGTAACAGATACGAAAATATGAAGAGCTAAATTGTAAAAGCGGTTTTTAATCCCCCACTGCGGATTAAGCCAAATACAACTCCATTCTATTTCACTAGGCCAGCATCACAAAAACAAAAACTTCGTCCTGATGTTCTTCATGTTTTCATTTAAGACAATACCTCCGTTTTAAAGTCTCAGCGCCGAGCGCGTAGAGGCGCACGGCTGTGAGCTTGCATCCGGGAGACAGTAGGTTCGAACCCCACTATCGGCAGCCCTGAAAATGGTTTTCCGTGGTTTCCCATTTTCACACCAGGCAAATGCTGGGGCTGTACCTTAATTAAGGCCACGGACGCTTCCTTCCAACTCCTAGGCTTTTCCTATCCCATCGTCATCATAAGACCTATCTGTGTTGGCGCGACGTAAAGCCCCTTGTAAAGTCTCATCAACCATCTCATGCTGGTATTTTTCACATAGCATTTATGTTATCGAGAAATTAACAAAACTCATTAAGAGAAAGATTGTAACCCCGCAACATGTTCCCTGAAAATACAATTACAGTGGAACCTCGATTCTCCGTTTTTGGAGGGATCACCGCAAAAAAACGTGCAACATGGGAAAACGGAAAATCCAGGAATGAATGAACCACGAACAAGTTGGCTAAACATCACAAAAAAGAAATATGTATACTTAAAATCTTACAAACACCCCTAAACCAAACCAAACTACAGCCCCAATGGGCCTTCCGCCTACCAAGCGACCGCTGCTCGGTCCGAACGCCTGCAGATTACGAGGTGACGCATGGTCAGTGTGACAAATCCTCTCGGCCGTTATTCCTGGATGTCTAGACCGGGGTCGCCATCTCACCATTAAATAGCGCCTCAATTAAAGGTAATCGCAGAATGAGTGAACCTGGAACCAGCCCTCATATCCAGGTAAAAATGCCTGACCTGGCCGGGAATCGAACCTGGGTCCTCCAGGTGAGAGGCAGGCAAGTTCGACCGCGGGGCCGGCTTCAAACATTAATTACCGGTACACGGCTTAAAAGTCTCGCAACTTTACATTCAGTTTTACCAGGGAAACTTCGTCGGTTTCGTCTGAAAACTTCTTTCAGATCAGTAACTTTGATCGGTCATACTGTTCGAAAAACCTAATAACATCAAGGCAAACAATCGACCACAAGTATTTTTTAATTCTCGAATCTAATAAAATAAAGCGCATTGGATACAAAAGCGCCCAACATGATGGCGAAATCCCTTTTTCTTTAAATCTTCCATTGTAATTTGGTCACCAGTACCTAGGTACTGTTCGTAGTCAGTTGGTGGAAATCTTGTACCGCGCAAATTAGGCCTACGGCCTATATCGACTTTTAAAGGTTATGTTGAACTCGAGAATAATGTGTCGAATGTAAGTATCGATTCTCAAGTTTTCGAATACATTATGTTCAATTATGTCCGTCACTAATCACGATTACATTGGAAAGAGAAAAAAATCCTCAAAACTTCCGAATTTACGGTTATTCGCGACCTTGAGCTCAGCTGGAAAACGCGCTTGCTGTCCAAGTCGGCACGAGTGCGAAATGATGCAAAGGTTTTTACATGTAACGTGCGCAAATAAAACGACTGCGGTTTTAACATTTTAACACAATAACGTGAAATTCCTAGTCTTACATTAGGACCAAAACAGTAAAAGGCAATCCCAAAACCACCCAAGCCTTTATGTATGTAAGGTGCAACATCTGTTCAGGTCTCTATAACGTAATCGTATAGGCTACGATAATATTAAGATACTCAATTTGTGTTACTGTACTTAAAAAGGAGCAGTTTAGATTCCTACCTGAAAGCTCAGTGACTATACAGTGCCCTCAGGGAAGTGCCGAAAACCTGTTCGGCGATACACTCGGAAAAAAAAAAAGTAAACATCTAAGCATAGACATAATGTACACGCTTTGAAAGTACGAACATTTGACGAAACTCGTTCCGTCTTCAAGGAGAGCTGTCGAAATGCGTTCTGTCTCCTTCCAATTGTGGATACACTCTGCTTTATGATTTCGATTCTCTAAACAATACCACTCGAATGCGATGCTAAGATGGTCCCTTATGCAACTTCACCGCCGATCACTTTTCCTCTTCCTCAAATTACCGCAATGACTGGACGTTAACACCTAGATCCGAAAGTATGCCGCAGCCGTCCTTTCGTGAGATACAGTTTCTTGAAAAATGCGTGATCGAGGATTTAGCGTTGATGGGACTGAAATTTCTGAACGGTTGATGCGGGAAATCGTTTCTTCGAGAAACGGATGATGCGGGATTTTTACAACATGATTTAATTAGGATGCTCGTGGGACCACGTAATTTGAACGGATAATATGGGAAACCGTAGTTTCGGGGAACTTATAATCGAGGTTCTACTGTATCAACAAATAACTGCCATCATTGTTGCCATTCACAATGCACCATGTACTTAACGACCTTTCGTTTCAACTACACCGAAATTTTGCCTAAACATTACGACACTCAAACAAGTTTCCTTCCATGCCAGCCAAATTCACCGTTGCTTATGGAACCATATTCACAAACCCGGGACTTCAACCAGACAGCTTTCAGTATGACTATCTCCTAATAGAACCTCATGTGACAATTTTAAAAACATTGGAATTTTTTTCCTAGCATTCCAATAATTATGAACTGAGGTCAAACCACACTGCATTTTACTGTGTAGTTGCCTTGTCAATACTGCAATCATCAACCAACGGCAGGAATAACGTGATGCACATTGGTGCCAGACATTTTGTATCTTTTCTCCCCAAACTGCCCCCATGTAAATATGTATATAAGCTTGTAATTTCCCAACTCTTCAATAGAGTAACCTCAATACTGTATTACTGTGTAGTTACCCTGTCAAACTGTGATTGTCAACCAACGGCAGTAATTATTGTTATGAACATTGGTGCCAGACACTTTGTATCCTTTCTCCCCATACTGCTTCCATGTAAATATATATATATATATAAGCTTTATAATTTCCTAAGATTTTCTAACAGAGTAGCGTCAATGATTCTTCAGACCACCACTGCTGGACACTACCAAAATGCCCTGTGGTTTTATGCATTGGTGCTGATTACTGTACCTGTAAATAAGTTAATATAAGCCCTTTTTAACTCCATATATTAATGAACATTGTTTCTCATTGAAATTTTAGTAACATTTACCAACATTTCCGATAATGAAACGTCAATACTTCATACGGACCACTGCTGCTGGACACTGTCAAATACCCTGTAAGTGCAAGTCTCTTTCCCTTAGACTGCCCCACTGTTAATATGTTAAGTTATCCTTTGTCGGACATACCCTAACATTTGATGCTGTTGTCCTTCACAAGTGGTAATTTACAGCCAACGGCTGATATATTCGTATCTATATCATCAATGAACATTGTTTTACTCATTGATTATCCCTACTGTAATATGTCAATATTATATCTTAGTATTTACAATTTAATTACAAATCAGGTACCTGATTTATGCCTTGAGGTAGTACTATGACTGATGATGCCTTCAATGAAGGCCGAAACATGTCTCATATAGAAATAAAGATAAATTCCTAAATGTTTAAAAATTCTTATGTATTGAATAGGTGACTTAATAAACTATTTAGCATCCTATATATAGTACCTTCAATACGGATCAATAATGATATTTTTATCACTTGCAATGGCAAGCAGTATTCGGAGTCATCATCGGAGAGTTTCCTTTCCCTGTCAGGCCTCACAGGTCTCCAAAACTTTATGGTAGGGATAGATTAAAATTCAGGATTCGAACCTACAGTGTCAAGATTGGGAAGGCCACATACCCAAATAGAAATGCCCACTGCTGAGTTTGATAACGCATAGAGATGTTTGGTTTATTATTTGGCAAAATAAATTCTGAAATATTATACTAAATTTATTCACTGCAAACTCTGCACTAAGTTTCTCCATGAACAAAACCACGCGTCCCCAATTCTTACAGAAATAAAAGATAATGTCCCCAACAGGAACATATTTTTTTTCTTTTTTTTTCAAAATATTTCGCAGCAGGGGGAAGTAGTAAGAACAGCTGATGTTGACTTTCTACCTGCCCTATCCTTGAACGAATGATTTCTGGTTAGTGAGGATGTGTTAAGAAAGACTTGAACTTTTGCCTTCAATGTCATATGCAATTTTAATGCATCAATCAAAGATGAATGATGTTATAACTGATTAAGCAAATGCTTACACTATGTGTAGCTATTGGGATGTTTGGCACTTCTAGGGTTAATATTTAACAATGTATTATGTGACAAATATGAAGTAACTCACCTCCAGCAGGCACACAGTGGTTGCTCCCAACAAGACAGTCCTTCAGTTCTGCACCACTACCAATCTCTGCTTCATCACAAACCACACAGTTTGAAAGCACACATCTGAAAATAAATTTTTAAGCCATGAAAAATACTATGTAACTTATCTACTATTTCAGTGAAAGAGATTTCTAATAAACAATTACACAGGATGACCATGTATGTCAATAATTTAGATTTCCAGTCTTCTAGGAAGTCTAGTCATACTCTAAGATATACAATATTTCATACAATTCTATCAGAAATCTACAATGATATGTAAACAATAGAATGAAAATTTATCTTTCTAATAACTTAACCTGTTCCTCATTATGGACAATAAATTGTTGCCGAGCAGAAAATGCCCGCCGCAAGTTATCAACATAGATTTATCACAAATGATATTGATCAAAATTGCATTTACAGTATTTTACTGAATGTTTTGGAAAAAAATACTTTTCTTGAAATACTAATAAAATATATTTGTATATTACCTTTACATGTTGAATTCAGTATGGTATGACTCAAAATAGGGGTTGAAGCACAAGGGCACATTTCTGCAAGGCAGCATACATTGTTCTTACATCTTTCCTAACACCTATTTTCTGTCATAACATGAATTGCCGGCTAGCATATTTTTTCTCGTCTATGGATGGATCTTGGAAATGGAATGTCTCTCTTTTAGCCTTACACCAAATCTGAAATCTATATCACTGTCATTGTCCAGTACATCTTGAACAAAATAAGTCATATTTTCCGCGTCACTAACACTCACTAAACATCACAAACCGCTTGAGTCACCTTGATGCCATAGTAGCGAGTGATAGTGATCCAACCTAAATATTCAAGGCATTATTTGTATAATATCATGAGCCATTTGTAGATCTGTATGTTTATATTTGTAATCTCATGTGCTATTTATAGGTCTGTATCTTTATTACAAGGTAAGCAAATGCATCAGAGATAATCTGCCTGCACTCCTAATTTGTAGCGAGAGCTATTTCTAATTCAGAATGAGGAAATTATATTGCTGACATTAAACTCTAATATAGGTTTATTTTGTAAGGCAAGTGGAAAGGTCTGGCCATGTAGACTGTACAGTGTGAACACAAACTTCTGATATAAAATTATAAAAATAATACCTCAAATATTGGTGTAATAAGCTTGTAACTTTCTAAGTACATAGAGGAAAGATTCACAAGAACTTAAGTTTTAGTTTCAAAAAAATATCACAAAAATGACCAAAAATACAAATTGTTTTCCAATTAAATGCACAGAGTAAAATCACAAGCCTATTGGAAAAAATGCTAGCACCAGTGGGAGATTTAAATAGGTAATAGGTTAAGATAATCATGATTGAGCTGTTACCTATACTTTTCATATGTACTTTACAAATTAGAAGATATTCTTAAATTCTAATATCATCCAGCTAATGACAGACCTGCCGTGGACCATATTTTATGCAGACGATATTATTTTGGTTGGTGAGTCATGTCAAGAGGTTGAGGCAGTCTTAGAACAATGGCAAGTAATACTAGAGGCAAATGTATTAAGAACAAGTTGCAAGAAAACAGAGTACAACACGTTCTTTAACTTTACTCAGCCAGGGCAAGCAGGCTCACACAATACTGTCTTCCTTGCTGGGGAACCACTGATGATAACCAACAAGTTCAAATATCTTGGATCAGTCATCACAACTGATGGTAATATCAATGCAGACGTCAAGCACCATATCAGTGTTGGTTGGATGAAATGGCAGTCTCTTACTGGTGTTCTGTGAGATAAGCAGATGCCAGTCAAATTAAAGGGCAAAGAGTACAAAAACCACTGTCCGGCCTGCCCTCACTCATGTGTGGCTCCGAATGTTGGGCAAGGCGGAAAAAGTATGACCAGCGAATGCATGTTACAGAGATGCGGATGCTGCGATGGTCGGCAGGAGTCACTCTGTATGACAAAGTGCGCAATGAACACGTGCGAACATCATTTAAAGTTGTGCCCATCAGCCACAAGATGGAGGAGAAACAGCTCCGCTGGTATTGTCACATCAGAAGAAGAAATTAACACCATTTAGTATGGAAAGCTCTTGCCATCGAAGAGCCAAAGAGAGGAAGAGGGTGTCCTAAGGCAACATGGAAACAAACTGCTAAGGCTGCCTTAAGGAAAAGTGAAGTGCCACTGGATCTGATACAAGAACATCGGACATACTCTCTCCAAGTCAGACAAGCCGACACTGAGTGAGCTCGGGAGTGCCTGTTTTATGGTAACATATATAGCCAGGAAAGACGAAGATGATGATCCACAGTTTCCAAATAAAATATCATAGTCATAAGGTAGCTGTCATTTTTCAAAAAAGGCAATACTGATCACAATCTGGACTCTAACACGTAACACATTTTAAATAAAAAATGTGATATAGGCCCCAATATTTATTTTCCTATTTACTCTCCTAGTTCTGCTGGGACACAAGTTATCTGATATTATGCTTTACATCTGGGGTTCATTTCTGACAAAAATTTTCTTGAAATATTTTACCTGATTTTAAACTGGTGAAAATCCATTTGTAACTATCAAGAGACATTTCACCTGCTTAGGTCGGAACTGAAAGGACAGGATCTGACCTCATACATTAGGCTCAGAAACCAAAATGGTGACATTCCCCTTGATTTCTGTCAATGAAACAACTTGATTATCACAAATATCTGTGTTGAGAAATGTTTGAGACATACCACAAGGTACAAGATGGGATGGGGAACATAAATCCCTTACTGGCTACTTCATCTCAAGAGATATTAAGGTGCTGCCAGGGAAGAACACAACAGTGCTCATCAGCTAATAGTAGCCAGCCTAGTGAACACTGTGGTGGAAAACATAAACACTCAATGTAAACCAAAGGTCATGGTCTGGGAACTTGAAAACCCAGAAAAGAAATATGACTATCAAATATACTGTATATAGGAAGAAAATCACAAGAGAATTAAAATTCCAAGCTGTACACAGTTCCATCAGCCACCAAGCACAGCCCAGCTTTCTAAAAGTGAGGTGGGGACCGGCGAAGAAGTGTGGTGCCCATTAACACCTTGGTTGACACAGCAGTTAAAACTGTTGGCAAAACTAGTCGCAGAATAAGGCTGACAGAATAGTGGAACAGTGCTGTCCAGCAGACAAACAAAGTGAGAAAATAGACAGAAAAAGAAATTTAGAAGGATGTGGATACAAATGAATAAAAAATAAAAGAACTCAGTCAACTTTACTGAGATATGAATTTCGAAGTAAGGAGAATTATCACATCTGAAAAACAGAGAATATGGATTGAGACTTCACACAGAAGCTAGAAGAAGACAGCAATACCCGTAAAAATTTGTTATATCTAGTAGTGAATAAAAGCAACACATTTGACCCAATAAAGGCTCATGAGAAAGAAGATGGAGAGACAAAAACTTTAGGGATGAAATGGGGTATTATTCCAAAAACTATACAATGGGTGCTCAGGAAAAGGAGGCCCATCTAATATGAACAGAATTGGAAAACACTTTAAAGAGCATGAGGAAAACTATGATGAGTTAAATGCAGACATGATCAAGGCAGCAGGAGTCCAGGGCCTGCAATGGTTCTTCAGAGCCATGAACACAATGTGGAAAAAAAGAAAAAATCCCCGAAGAGTAGACTAAAGGCACCATAGTCCCACTATTTAACAAGGAGAGCAGACAGAAAACTAGTAATAACAGGAGCATTTCTCTTCTGTTATATGGACTCAAGATAATGGAAAGAATCACAGAGCAGAGACTGCAATAAAACATTCAAAGCTTCAAGAACAACAGTACAAATTTAGAAGAAATAGAGTGACAACAGAATCCATATCTGCTCTAAGGATAATAATGGAAAAGCACTTAGAAAAGGGAACAAATGCCATATTTATATTCCTTGACATTGAAAAGGCTTATGATAGTGTCCAAAGATGCTCAATATTGGAATGCCTTAAAAATAAAAATGTATCAAGTACATAATTGGTGATGATGATGATGATGATTGTTTAACAGTGTCAACAGGTCTAGGTCAACAGCCCAAATTACATAATTAAAGGAGGTCAAAATGCTGTATGAACAGTGACAGAGTTTTATTCAAATAGGCGATGGATATACAGAATGGTTTGTGAATAGACACGGTGTACAACAAACAAGCCAGTACATTACCGTAAAACGGGGTGACTTGATATGTTTCGTAGCTTCACGTTAATTCGTATTTTTTCACTATGATTGTAAACTCCTTGAAATAATTTCATATGAAGGTTGGCAACCATACAGTTGGCCTATTGAATTGTTACAAATGTTTTCAAAATATTCCGCTAGGTGGCATTACATTATACTGTTTACTAACATCGTAAAATTCTTGTACTTTTGTACTTTGGAAAAATTTGTATAAGAATATTATTTTCAGAAATGGGAAATATTTAAAATTAACTGATGAGTAACTCCAAATATTTGTGCTAGTAGAAACATACATTAGAATAAGCAGGAATGAAAACTTGAAATATGGTAGAATGAAATTTTAAATATTGTCCAACTTGGGATGACTTGATACAAAAGCGTGAACTCATAGTTTGAAGTTCATGCTTACTATCCAAGTTGGAATCATCACTGATACATTAAGAATGATTATATCACTTAAGTTATGTGCTAACAGATGAATTTTAGTTCATGATAGCCTACTTCATACAGGGTATTCTTTTGTACAGGGTACCATACCAGTACTGGTGTTCACCACGATGTCGAGGAGTTACAGGAAAATTCCTAATGGGTGACCGTACGCCACAGGCCGTCTGGAAAACTTGGAGAAAGCTTTGCATGAGATCAAATCTTCAAAGTTAAGTATTTGTACTGCTTCTGAGAAGTATGAATTGATCAAATGAAGCTTTGGCATTGTCTGCATGGTAAACACACTAAAACAATAGGCGGTCAGACAGTTCTCTCCAGAAAGAAGAGGAAAGCTTGAAAAAAAACCTGGTTACTGCAAGCGAATGGGGATTTCCATTTACATCATATGATATCAGACTGTTGGAGAAGACTGGGCTAAATCTTTTTTTGCTCAAAATGGACAAACATTGACTGTAAGACTTGCTGAGGACATTAAACACTGCCATGCCTCACTGTCGCCTGTGACAATTAATACTTCAATCACTTGGAAATTACACTGACAGAAGTAGAACCAGGAAGCATCATCAACTATGATGACATGAACCTGTCAGACGATGCAGGTAGAAAGCAATTTGTAGTGAAACATGGGTGCAAGCATGCGGAGAATGTTATGAACTCTTCTAAGGCATCTACATCTATAATGATGGCTTGCGCAGCAGATAGAACATTAGTGCCTCCATTTGTTATCTACCGTTCTGTGCATCTCTGTGATTCCTGGACTAATGGCGGTCCGAAGGGAACACGTTATGCAAACACCAAATCAGGATGGATTGACCAAAGGACTTTTGAGGAATGGTTCTGTACAATTGCACTGCTATATCTGAAGACCAAGGCTGCACGACGAGCAATCAGAGGTGATAACCTCTCCTGTCACTTAGCAGCATCTGTCATAGAGGAATCTCAGGCCAATGATATATAGTTCATTCTGCTGCTGAAGACCTCCACCCACCTCTGTCAACCATTAGACATTTAATTCTTTCGGCCATTTAAACGTCACTGGCGTGATACTCTGTTTTCATTAAGGAGTGAGGGTAAATGTTTCCACCTATTCAATACTACAACATTTTGATATTAAATATTCTGTTTTATTGGAAGCTGAAAGGCAACCATAGAAAAATTCCAAAGGACAGGTTTCAAGTCATCCTTAAACACTTACTAGCCAGAGTACAAGAAACAGCTGCAGGAATTATTAAGGCAGTGTTTGAAAAGGCAGGAATCATGCCAATAAATCGCATGAAGGTGCTGAATCAAATTCCGTGTGATCACGTCCAGAACACCAGAGCCATTTGAGCTGACATAGAAGATTCATTTGTTGGGCTGTTGAAAACCCTTCATTATGGGACAGATGACAATAACTTCAATACTGGTAATAAGAAATCCAAAAGGACAGTGCAACCAGGGAAGAGTGTCACTAATGTGGAGTCTGATGATTTTTCAAGTTCACGTGAGCTGACCCCAGACCCACCTAATCTGCATGACAACATTGATGGCAATCAGAGAAGAGATGATGATAGAAGGGATCAGGAGGTTGAAACAGAAGCACCATCTGCATCTCAAAATGACCAGTCAGCATATGAAGAAGTAAATGAAGGGGACTTCATAGTTGAGAGATAGCAGTAAAATCAAAAAGGTCCATCGATCCCAAAAAACATCTTGTTGC
Organism: Anabrus simplex; assembly: GCF_040414725.1. NCBI lineage: Eukaryota > Metazoa > Arthropoda > Insecta > Orthoptera > Tettigoniidae > Anabrus > Anabrus simplex. The sequence goes on along the minus strand of NC_090265.1, from coordinate 1,119,991,523 downwards.
TTAGGTGGTCAGTGTGAGTGAAACTTCATCGACGATATCAAGGGCTGTAGAGGTGAAGTTCATGGGGCGCTATAACAACAGCCTGGATACATTTGGGTGGCCAGAAGTGGAAGATAAAGGTTTTGTTTATCCTCAGGAAGTGAAACACCATTTACCTCCCCCTTCAATATGGCAAATTGAAATTCGATGAATATATTACCTTTAAAAACACAATTACAGGCATGTGTTATTGAGCAATATTGTGACAATTTAATGTTAATATTTTGTATGTTAAGTATGTATTCTCAATGTTATATTATTTACTTTCATTGTATAAAAATATCAAATAATAAATCTTTTATCACTGCCTTCAACATAACTGTAGGTCCAATGTACCCCAATTTCTTCAACATATGTCAGAAATTGGATAAACACATAAATGTATGTATGTATCTTGACACCCCTTCTCGCCTAGAACGTGATATGGAAATGGTGATCAACCTGTGTATCAAAATCACCCCGACCCAAGGGGTGACTTGACACAGCATAATATGTTTAAATTACTCTGTAGTAAATAATGATTTGAAGTTTATATTACTGTTATGTTGACATTACACTGAAACATGAATTTTACAACTTAAATTTAGTAAGTTGTACAAATGGTTATGAAGAAGCAGGCACTTCAAGTCAAAAACTGCATCAAGTCATCCTGTTTCATGGTACCACAGCAAGCTTCCTCATCCCCTACAAGCAACTCTACTCATTCTACGTTTCTCATCCTGTAACCCGTGACAGCCGCCACATACACCTACATCATATTCTGGATACTTCTCGGCATAGTGGTCTCTCTACTCACTGCTCACTGGCTCGCTCTTATTCTAATTATGTCACCTAGTGCATATATAAACCCTGCTATCCTCTTCCTTTGCTCCCCATGTCATATATTGCCAGTTAGCAGGTGAAACCAGCAGAGCCCGAGGGGCAAAGGTAGGAGAGAGCATTTTCCTGTGTGGAAGTTATTATCATCATTTGACTGCACCATTATGAACTTTGCAGGCAAAGTGGCCCTCGAAGATGGACCCTGATTTAACTGTCAGTGTTCTCTAGTCACCTGCAAGTTTGGGTTATGGTCCTATTTGTTAGTGCTGATTTGTAGGAGATATGTTCATTGGTGTGGGATACTGATGATAGTTGTGCTTTGGCTCCACCAAACAGACATGCTTAATTTCATCCCTACTCTCTTGGACATGAGTTAACTCATGGAATGTGTGATCTTTTCAACATTTGTAGGTAAAACTCAGACTACTCTCTCAACCAAGTGTGTTTCATACATTAACTACATGAGGCCTCACTTAGCCCCAATTCAGCAATTTGGTAGAAAGCCTCAGCAACTCTAAATTTGTTCTATGTGTAACCCATTTGGACTATTCCGAGAGCCGAGTTGTTTTCCATACTATTTATGCTTTGAATATGTGTAAATTTTCTCTCCTAGACTCTAGTCAATTTCCTTGTATTTGATATGTCCCTTTCTCTTAGGCTTATATCTTAGTAATTAACAATTTTCTTTTCTTTTCCTTGATATATTCACATTGGCCTTTTTCCTATCTCAGAAAACCCTGTAATTTTGTGTGCTTTGGCAAATGTTTTGGAATTATTTTAATTCTAAATAGGTTGTATAATATTCTTACCAAGTGTTATTATTTGTGAACTAGTTTCATATTTTTGTAAAAAGGTATTTGTTTCTATACAGTTCACTTTAAAGATGAGTTTGCTTTTTGTGCCTCAATTTCCCTCCTGTCCTTTCCAGTTATGTGTCATGTCCAATCCAACTGGATTTTGATGCACACATACTACTAACTCTCATGTGCATAAGATTTAAAAACTGATATTGAGTGTTACTTTCATAAATGAGTTTGATTTCTTCCTTATCCACACTCAATTCATTACTGCCCAGTGCCTATGCTTTTCTGTTGCCTTACTTTACAATCCAACTCTTGGGAAATATTTCAGAGCAGTACAACACAAGCAAATTAAGTTTATATGATTTACTTTTATTGAGGTAGCCAATATTCTGTTCACTTATCAAAGTGTCTCCCTTTACTATTCAGAATGTCACTGCACTAGTGACCGAGTACATCCAACCCACCCGTTTAAAATACTACCACTATAAAACACCAATGTCGCACACTTATATTAATCACTGTAATGCATGAAATAATGAAGTGTCTTAAACGACTCAATAACAGTCCTGCAGATGATGTACTGATAGGGGTGAAAATGAAGCTGAAGTCCAACAGAAGCTAAATGACTGGAATACAGTATTCAAACAATCTGGCCTTAATATAAGTCAATCTAAGACAATAGTGTTTCAAGTCAGTCGACAGAGCATCCATACCAGCATCATTCTGCATGGAACACAACCAGAGGAGTTCAAACAGTCCCAATACCTTGGTAGTGTGGTAACAATAAATAACGGATCATCTGCAAAACTCATCATTAGAGTACAGAAAGAAGCATACTTTTACCATCTAACAAGAAAGTTTCTCTGGGATAAACAAGTCCCTTTTAAGATCAAAATCATATTCTACAAGAGCTTCGTTGTGCCTGTTACCACGTACAGCACAGAAACCTGCACACCAAGCAAAAGAGATATCAGCAAACTTCAAGCTGTGGAAATGAAGTTCTTAAGATCAAAGGCACAGAAAATGAGGAGGGGACAAGATAACAAATGAGGAAATACAGTACATCATCAAGTGGAGGTAGTACAATCACTCAAGGAGGTCATTGTTGAAACTAGCTTAAGATGATTTGGTCACCTTAACGAGAATGGGTCCACAGAGTACAGCCAGAAAAAGGTCCAGGGCAAAAGACCAAGAAGTCGGCCAAAGGAGAGATGGTTCAACCAGATAAAGGAAGACCTAGAAGGACAAGGATTGGGGTGGCAAAATCTTGAAGAAGGTGTGTACTTGGACAGGAAGTGGAGAGTGCTCATTCACCACTCAGGCAAACTGGAGCTGGATGATGATGATGATGATGATGATGATGATGATGATGATGATACATTTTGTTTGATTTTATTTTCCTGATTACATTGTTGCATGCGTCAAGAATTCATCTTCAAATGGAAATTTCTATAATGTAACTGCACACTTGCACATGGAATTTCCTAACAATTGAAATAACATCTGCTTATTATCACTTGCATTTCCACCTTTCAATTAAGACATAAATATCGTATCAAAAATGTAATCTTCATTCTCCTTATCATGTTTCTTCATTTGAATTCTGCATTGCAAATGAAAGTGGTTACTGACTCCAAAGAAGACAGCAAATATCAACATATTATAAGACAAGAAACAAATGAGTCCCTTCTCAGAATAAATCAAATATCTTGTTGCAAAACTATGCACACAGAATTAAGGACAGCAAAAATATTCTCTGAAGTAATAAGCTAATTTGTTCTGAGATTGTAAATGAAAGATCTTAGTGATCAGTCTGGAAGAGTTATTCTTTTGTTGGAGCTTTTACAAAGGAGTAGAATGGACAAAAACCCTTTAATACCATCAAACAGAGGAAACCAACAAAATCCTGTAGTGATATATCAAATATCTGACTCACCCTTCTCTTATCTTGACACCGTTCATAATGATGCAGCCAGAGACTCGAACTTTAGACTCGACAGTACAATGAGCTCCTATGCTACTTGCTTTAAATGATGTCTTCTCTGACAGAAAGCTCTGTTCTCCCACCATACAATCCCCATCCACTTGGGTTGACTTGATCTCACTAGTGGGGTTGATAGCTATCAACTCTCGATTACCTGTCACCAAGGGCCACAGTTCTGTGATCTGCAATCAGAAAATACAACTAAATACATTAGAAATAAGAGAAAATATTTCAAAAGAAGACCATAATAAGAAAGGTATTATTCCAGTTCACTTGTAAACATAATTTTTACTGAATTTTGAGTGCATTTCTCTCTTAAGCACGAGTCCTGAAATTAAGACAAACACTATGCATAGAAATATAACTAACCCCTCCCATTTTAGTTCAAATAAACAGAATCAGCATTTGGTCCATAAAATATATTAACGAATAGTTATCAGAGGTGAAATGTTTCATAATTAGCATACGAGTCAACATCACTATTACACTTTACCAAATTCAGCTGATGATATAGATGTTGATTCCCATAGGGAACTTGAAATATTTGTCCCGAATGAGTAAATTTATAATACCAATATAAATGGTCCGTTATTGGACATAAATTTTCCAGCTAACTAATTCCTGGTTGCCAGCGTTTCGCCCCAGTGTGCTAAGTCAGGCTCATCAGTTGGTAAATAGCACACCCACCATTACGCATGGCTAGTGCATACTGTGGAGGCCACTGCGTAGGCTATTTGGAGCCACCGGCAGTGCCAATGCACTATGAGAGACTTTGTCTCATTACCAAAAATTGATGCCTGCCTGGCCATCAGATGATATAGATGTTGATTCCCATAGGGACCCTGAAATATTCGTCCCGAATGAGTAAATTTATAATACCAATATAAATGGTCCGTTATTGGACATAAATTTTCCAGCTAACTAATTCCTGGTTGCCAGCGTTTCGCCCCAGTGTGCTAAGTCGGGCTCATCGGTTGGTAAATAGCACACCCCCCAAGATGCATGGCTAGTGCATACCGTGGAGGCTACTGCGTAGGCTATTTGGAGCCACCGGCAGTGCCAATACACTATGAGAGACTTTGTCTCATTACCAAAAATTGATGCCTGCCTGGCCATCAGATGATATAGATGTTGAATCCCATAAGGAACCTGAAATGTTTGTCTCGAATGAGCAAATTTATAATACCAATATAAATGGTCCGTTATTGGACATTAGCTGGACTATAGCTGTTAACAGCATACACTCATTTGACATTACCAACATGTATGCTAATGTGCCCATTAACAACACCATACAATTGAACAAGAACATTTTCAAATTCAGCAATTTAAGTACAGTAGAACCCCGTTTATCCGAAATAAAGGGGGCGGAGCCACTTCCGTTGACGCGTTTTTTCGGATGACAATGGTAAATATTTTCGGAAGTTAAATGTCGAAATGATGATGATGATGATGATGATGCTTGTTGTTTAAAGGGGCCTAACATCGAAGGTCATCGGCCCATATGTCGAAATAAAAATGCATAAACTCTGTTAAGCAGAGGTGCATACTGTATATTAATATTAAAATATTTACATAATATCACTGCAACCGCTCCGGGTTAAACATTCTTTGCCCGATACCTCCATTTTCTAACTCGTCGTTGGGCAGCCTAGTTTGACGAATGGAGTCGCTCAGCGGATACCTCAGGGTTTACTTATGGCAAGTAGGACATGTAATCCTACTGTAGAATTCGCTTTACGTGAGTCCAAGAGAATTCCAACTCACGGGTGATACCTATCGTTACTCACGACATAATGATAATCATCGCCGACAACCTAATTAGAGTTTGACCTCGAGAGAAACTAGCCATGGTTAAATAAACACTTAATTGTTCGGTACCTTACTTAACTAGTAGTTAACTTACAATCTAGACAGTAATTAAAGAACTCATGACACCAGCAATTAGAAAAATAACAAAATATTTATTATTAAAATATTAAATAACTAACTTCATATTATGCAACGCATTCTTCAAATTAACTGAAAATACGTAATGAAAATGAGTCAGCGCTGGCTCGTATGACAAACAAAAGATAATATTGAGTATTTAAATTGTTAAATGATCAGTTCCTTTGTGAAGTTGAAGTTCAATATTTGCTCATTTACAACAAATCACTGGATACATCTGAGGTCCACCTCGCATTTAAATTATAAGTATAACATCGACACAATTAACTCATTCCGAAAGTTCACTTTCTTTAGTCGTATTTAAACAATCTCACTTGGATACAATATCCAGCCGCAATGCATCACAAATAGATTAATAAATTAAGTGTGAATTAATTGGAATTACGTTTAAGTAGATCTGAGTGAATTATAGGAAATCGAAAATAGAACTGAATATATTAAGTTAGGTTTTAATAAAATCCGAAGACATGATTTTGTTGCAACGATCTCGTTGTGCATTGAAACTCCTTACGAACTAAGGCATTCTTTCCTAGTGCCAGTTAAATACGGCTCCTACTCTAGCCTTTCCCTAGCTGAAGTTCGTTAATGAAATGTATGTTCAAACGGCGAAAATTAACCAATCTAGCTATCTATCTAACTTCAGCGTAATCTTTGGCTGTCTCACACATGCCCTTATAGGTTCAATGTCCCTTTTAATTAGTTATCTTTCAATAACTTTCAACCACAATGCAAGCCACTTTATTCTCTTGCAATAAAAATGGAAGCGCTAAGCTGTGAGGTTTGGAAAACATAATCTCATATATATCGGTGTCGTACTGCTTCTGGTTAACTACAGCTATTCAAAGTCGTAGTATTCTAATGTTCAAAATAAGTCATCTATACTGAAATATAATTACGTCACGAGCATACATCTATACTAATAAATCCAGTTCGTACCTTGGCTTGTGTAGCTCCTGCGGTGTGGGCATTCTTACGCAAATAAATCATATAATTCACTTGTGTGGTATAACTTGAATAGCAGGTACACGAAGATCCTGCATCGCGTAAAAACCTTCTCAAATCACTATACATAACTCGAAACTTTCATCTAATTACCATATTCATATTCTCATAACAACATCAATCTTATATAAACACTGTCACCTCCATAAAAATATATTGCGTTTCCCAACTTGACGACTACGATAAAATACCACACTGATTCTTAATAATAATTACAAGTCGCAGATTCTCATAACTTACATACGAAGTTCAATGCCCTTTCTATGAACCAAACAAATGCGTAATTCCATGTTTCTTTCTACACCGCGCACAACCATACGTGACGTCAACTTCATGCATTACTTCAATGAAATCTCTATACACTCCCAGTATGTCATTTCAATCAGCTGTTTCATATTTCTCTACAAACCTCACGCTTCTTTCAAATGTTCAGGTCGATATAGCATAACCTATTGCTATATTATTAAATCGTAACTTCAAACTTAATTATCTCACATTTTGTTGGTAATCATCACTTGCATTGCTATATTATCGGTCTACATTTGCCATCAGCACATACCCAAGGTACATGTGTAAGCAAACCAAAAATTATGCAATAAAATGTTATGAATGACTTAGCTCGCTCATGGTTGTCCCTGGTCCAGCTGTTCCATTCCCATTGGATGTAGATGGGTCTTCGGTTCGGTCACGGGTTAGACATCTGGAACGTCATCCGCTCCTTCGTTCTGGTAGTACAATCTGGTTACCCGTCGCCTTCTTACGTCATGGCTCGGTTGGTTGGTTACCCGTCGCCTTCCTCGTCATTTCCAGGTCGTATGGTAAGATGAATTGTTCCCAGGTCGGTCCATCATTTGAATTTAGCACATCATCTTGATCATCTTCTTGATAGTCTCAATGTTGAAGATAATAATGCAATATACTGCCATTTTAATATTCTTATCTGACGTCGTTTATCCTTAATTTAATTTATTTTTATTTTTCTTCACAACTCTTCGACGTATCCGCAATTTCTTACGTAATGACTTCAGTGCATTTATTTTCGTCTCAACTGATTTTGAATTCAGGCGAAGACTTATATTTTATTCTTATTCAATCGTTGTATTCTTTCTTTTCTCTTATGCAATCCTTTGCTTCTCCAAAAGAAATATCCGATGACGGTAATTGCGTCCGCTCTCGATGTCGTAAAAATTCAAGATGAAGATTATTTAATAATAATGTTTTTTCTATTTTTTTGAAAACAATACTGTAGACCGTCCTCTGTCCGTTTTACTCGAATACATGACCATTCCGAGAAGTATATGGCCCTCTGAAACATCATAGCAGGTGACTATTCCTTGCTTGTTTTAGATTACAAGGCCCATACCTTCGGTCGGCGCCATTTTGTAACCTGTCGTGGACGTGCGAACGGGCACATCACTCATTGTATAAAATCAGTGATTTTCTTCTGAATTTTCTTGGTGCAGAGCTGCCGTGCAGCTATGTCGCGCCACCGTTTAATCAACCATACCTCAGCTGGTGTAGATGCATTGCTTTGTTCAACAAAGCGCAAAGCAATCTGAAATATGAAACAATTTTTTGTTACTAATGAACTGAATACTGTACACAGTAATTTTATTACAGTACTGTAATTAAAGCGTGTGGTACTGTATTATAAGAAAAATTCTAAATCAATCTTACCTCCAATGCATTAAATCCATCATCTGCTGTCACTCACTTCGCAGAACTGCTACTGCCAAGGTCGGAGTTGTCTGCATAATCTTCACAACGAATAATGCAGTAATAAAAATAATAATGATAATAATATTAATACAGTAATAATAGTTCCTGCTTATTCAAGAAAAAAATCTATCATGGAACGAACTAGAGGGTAAGAAACTGTTTTGTTTTATGTTACACGTGCATTCTGGCTAAGTCATAATATAAAAATAGGGTTTGCCTAGTAGCTCTCAGCACATATAGCAAGAGAATTACTAATATTGACGGCTAAGAACGATAGGGTAAAAAAAATATATAAAAATATAATTTTGCAAGAGCATTTCGGTTAAGCCGGGTTCGGTTAAGCAAAGTTCGGTTTAGCAGGGTTGTACTGTATAGGCAAAATAGATGAATTTATTCAGATTCTGACGTTTACATTGAATAACAATTTCTTTATTTTCAATAATGTAATTTACCAACAGATAGGTCTTCCCATGGGGTCACCAGCTTCAGGGATCCTTGCAGATATTTACATCGATCATTTAGAACATTCTCACATCATTGGTAAGATTAATGGCATTCGACACTGGACACGCTTTGTAGATGACACGTTTGTTATTTTAGACTCCCGTGTTACTAACAGCAACACAGTACTTGATTCTCTCAACTCCACTGACCCACATATAAAATTCACCATAGAGTCAGAAAACAATAAAGCCCTCAATTACCTGGACTTAACCATTATGTGCAACTGCAACACCACTTGATCCTTTAATATATATAGGAAACCCACCTACATCATCAATACCATCCAACAAACTTCTGTGCACCCAGACATACATAAGAAAGCAGCTTACAGAAGCATGGTACTCAGAGCATTAACTGTTCCTTTATCTTGCAAGAATTTAAAGAAAGAAATTAATACTACAATATTGCAGAACACAACAGTTTCAGTAGAACCTTCATCAGCAGAATCATCAATAGATATAAGAGCAGACCAAGATTACCCTAGAAAAAGATTCCACTCCTAAAGAAATGTTTTCCACATTCACTTTCAATAATAGTAGCATTTACCAAATTTCTAATACTGTAGTTTTAAAAAACACAACATCTAAATAGCGTTTAGAACTTCCCACACCAACTCCAAAATCATTTTTAATCCACAAATGGTCAACAACAACAATAACAACATTAATAATAGATCTTTGAACTCCGGAGTTTACAAATTAGAATGCCAATCCTGTAATTCCAGCTATGTAGATCAAACAGGCCGCAATTTTGTCATAAGATACGCCGAATATCGCAACGCTCTCAAATATAATCGTTTTTCAGCTATGAGTGAACATCATAAAGCATCCAGCCAAGAATACACATCAATAGATAAAGATCTTAAAATCTTGCATTATGAGCAAAAAGGCACCTTACTCAGTGTTCTCGAGAGTATCCACATCGTTTTAGATCAGTTTATGAACCCCTCTCACAATTTAAATGAAATCAATGAAGAAAGAACATTCTACTTGAAACATTCATTCCATATATTTGTCAGAACTTCTATAATAAAAACAAACCCCGCCTCCATCTCTCCAACTCGCTACCACTTCCCCCTCCCCACCCCCACCAAATCCCCACCAGCCCTGCACCGCCCTTCCCCCTCCGCTCCTCCCATCCTCGCAAACACAGCTGAGCCAACAATAGACTCGATCGTACGAACGAGACCGTTAACTTTGAGAAGGCCAGGCTGGTTCGAGAGGGCAACCACCTTTTAAATACCGTAAGTTTAACGTTTTCTTCACACCTATTATACACTTTTTACTTATCAGCCCAAGTTTCTCACACAACCTCATTTTTTCCATTACAGATTGGAACTTCATTAACGATTTCCACTATGGTCACTTACAGTTTACCATGCACATGTTACTTTTCTAACACAGCTTCTCAATTTTGTCGCTGCCCTCCCGACCATTTAAAATAAGGCAAAAGCATCTAGCCAACATTTGAAATAATCTTCGAGAATGAGACCGCTAGATTGATAAGAAATTGAGAATGCTGCTATTCTAAAATTTTAAATTCATTGGTGTTTTTTCCAATCACTTATCACATACATTTCACCTGGCACGTTGTCTCCTCTCAAACTTGGTTTCTCAAGCTTTTTCGCTCCCCTCCTAGCCATTCGTAGGATTGTGTTTCTACAATTTTCACTGTGTGAATTTTCAACACAGTGATTTTGTCCTGTTTTTTGGAAGTGTTATCTAACTAAAAGTTTTCAGTCTAAGAGGTTCGCAACCTCACTATTAGCACTTATTGTTTCGTTTCCGTCTGTTATCTTTTATTTTATTTCATTTTCTTAGGTTTAGCACATTTTTTGGTTCCAATTATGTTTTATATTAACCCTTTGTTCACTGAATTTGTCATAGCGAGTTATTTATTACTCCATCTAGTGATGTAAATATTCTATATTGTTATTGTTTTATTTCCATCTGTCTCTTTTGTTTTTCATTTGTCATTCATTAAGATTTTTTGGCACATTTTTAGCTTATATTATGTAGATTACTCCCCCCCCCCCCCGCCCTATTTCACTGAAGATTGCTCAAACAAGACGAAACATGTTTGAATTTTATTGTTCCATCTAGCGATGGAATTATGTTTTGTATTGAATTAGGAGGATACATTTAATTTAAGAATGTTATCTTAGAAAACATTCCGACATTCCCCAACAACTGAAGAGGAAAACCACAGAAAAACACTTCTAAGATGTTAACTGAAAATAATGCACCCTGATGTAGTCTTTTTTTTTTTTTTTTTTACAATTTGCTTTTACGTTGCACCAACACAGATAGGTCTTATGGCAATGATGGGATAAGAAAGGGCTAAAAGTGGGAAGGAAGCAGCCATGGCCTTAATTAAGGTACAGTTCCTGTTTTGCCTGGTGAAAAAAAGGGGGAAACCACAGAAAAACATCTTCAGGGCTGCTGAGAGTGTGTAGTCCCTCAAACTAGTTCTCAGTTTGTTACAGGGTCGCAAATAAAGCTTCAGTCAACTAGGTAGGAAGCTATTATGATAGCTCACTAACCGTGACAATGGACAATAAAAAGATAAATGCTTATTCACTCTATTGTACTGTATATTTACCTTTCTGTTTAAATGACAGTAAACAGGGAGTGTGTTAGCTCGCATGCCAAATTTGTCAGCTGGTGCAACATAGCCAAAGCAACGAATTGAGTCACCATGATAAGCTGGGTGCATGTCATTCCGGTGATCATTGTAGGTGGACATCTGTTGAATTTCGTTCTCAAGCTTTTCTCCACCAGCACAGTGAAGGATATCTAAAACAACAATAAAGGTAAATTTTGTTTCATTCTGAAAAGAGAGGACCATAAGAAAATTGGCAACATAAAAGGTGATTTCTCTATAAAATAACAAGAATAAAAATTTAGAATCCCTTCAATACTGGGTGGACAAAAGGCACAGATATAGATGACCAGCTGCTATGTCCATTGTTGGTGAAACTATCACTCAGCATATGCATGATTACATTTCTATCGACCTCTTGTGTTTTCACTTAGGGTTGAACGAGTCAAAATGAATACTTTTTCCCACAACCCCACTGAATCTCAAAGAAAGAAATTTGAATCTACCTTGAGAACTGCAGTTCCCACCCAGACACAGATGGGTGGGGGAATAGAATCTGTTCACAATGTCCTCTGCCAGGGTGCTTAACCGAGTAGTCTGGCACTGCTTCCACTTAATTAACTCTTGTTCTCTTGTGACGAGGACAGTATTAAGTTCACAAGACATAGAGCTTCTTTCACTTTTATGCTTTTCACAGCCTTTTCTTTTGTCAACACCTTTATTCTTTGAAGAGTACGACCTATTTCTTCTCTAATTTAGAGTCAAAATGAGGTAATTATGTTGTGCTTTCTCATAAAACAATTATCACCACTACCATCACCCTGACCACTCAATATTTCTGGTTCAAATCAAATCAAAATACTTTATCTGCAAATGAGGTCTCTACCTCAGTGGCAAATGATACACAAAAATACATTGTTCTCAACAACTAAATTTTAAATTACAAGAAAAAGAAGACATTTTTCCTAAAATACAGTATTATACAATTTACATTAACAATTTTTCTATATTATTTAAAAAATTCTACTCATAATATCTTCTGCACTTACACACATAATCAACTCATACACAGTATGTGGAAAAACATCAAAAAATACTATACAATTGCTATAAGATTTAAATGTACATTGCGCTTTTTTAACCCACTTTGGTACCTAACGTGCATAATGACCTGCTGCGTCTTGACCAGAGCCCCTTTTGCCACCGCTTTTCAGAGTTCCAGAAGGGCCTTCACAGCTACCGTAGCAGTCCCAGGGCCCTCGAAGTTCCCTCTGTACTTCACCCCTACAGGCAGTCCCATACTTCAGCTATCCAGTCTCCATAGACAAGGGGATGGAATGAATTTATTCACAAAAATTCTTTATTACAATAACCTACACAGGTCGAATGTCCTCTAGCATTTCTTTTCTCTGTTGCTGTTTATTCTTTCTTTGATTTGTTTTCTTTGTTTAATTTTGATTTTTGTTGGTGTTTTATTTTATATCTTTGAGGATTTCTATATCTTTGCCAACCAAAACCAACATCATATTCAATGCCGCTATTCCCCTCTTAAAGAATATTTATTTAAAGAAAGTTAATAAACAAAAATAAAAACACACAACTAAGACTCCACAGGACACACCCCCTCCTACCCCAGCCCCTCCTCAAGCTCTCCCCTCTGCTCTATACCCTTTCCCCTCCACTGCCAGCCCCCGTCATACAAGAGGCAGTACAAACACATAAGCGATCAACTAGAAACAACAGAAAAAGAATAAGTAAAATACACTTACAGTATATTTCACAATACAGTACATATCACAGACACTCTCTAACAGAAAAACCTTTTTCTTTCATTCTTCCATTTAGATATTCCGACATAGTTATCACAAATTTGCAACAGATCAGAAATTACGAGGTAAGGAACAAAACATGGGACATTAAACTTAAGACAACCTGACCTCAAGCAGTGCTCTAACTATATGAAGATTTCAACTCAATTTATTCGTTCCACCAAAATTCGTGCTTTAAATATACAATATGCAACTGCTTTAATACAGAAATCATAAAAGTGTGGCAATAAAACATCAAGACCAGTGATACTTCATAAACGAACTTTCAGAAAATTTTAGACTTCCTATTGACGCAAGTTTTATCACAAAATAGTATTATTTAAATATAGAAATAAGCCATCTTAAACTTAGAATAAGTAGTGTCTAACATTGCAATATGGAAATCAAAAAAGTGTGTTAAAGGAACATTAAAACCAGTGACATTTCACAATGAACTATTCGATAATTTTAGACTTTTACAATTCTCACTGACGCATGTTTTATCACAACAATGTACCATTTAACTTAGAAATAAGTTGTCCTAAACTTAGAATAGGCAGTGCTTACATTGTATGCAATTTTAACAAAGATGAAGGTTCTTCAGCAGCTGAAGATGGCCTATTATAAAGGCCGAAACCAAAAAATGTTAAGTACTTTAAGATAAATAAAAGTATTGATTAGGTGGGGAAATCCAGCCTTACCTATTGTGATAATCATAAGTGTGTCAACTCATATAAGCCCAAAGTAAAGGAGATTTCAAGAATGTACTTGAAAAAACTGCTAACTCTGTCCGCTTGCAGTGGAACAGTCCATGAGACAAACAAATTTGCCAAAATGAAAATACAGCAAAATACTCCACTTCAGGAGAGCTCTATCTGGCAACCCAAAAATCAACCAGAAGCTTCACTTACTCCTGCATTTATAATTGGAGTACACAATGCACTCGCTTTGTGTAAGAAAAAGTATACGTTGCAGGCCTCTCAAGGACTGATTATCTGGAAGTGTTGTACGTTTCTCATTGGTAGGTTTTTGCACACTTTCATTATGTCATAAGGTTCTTGGAAGAGTGTAGGTAAAGGCGTCCACCAACTGTAACCTTAGCACTAAGGACAGAGTGGTTAACTATCTCCAGCTGCCTTTACCTGCAGAAATAAACCCGGTACTCATTTTTGATGTAGGCAAAGTGAATTTCAGGGCCATGTGCCACTCCAGAAATGAAAACCTTGTTTCTTAAATGTTTTGTCTTCCTGGCAGGGAAGAGAACCCACATCCTTCCAGATGACCCTTGCAAGCCTTTACCACCTCGTATAGGCAGCACCTGTCCACACTACCAAGGCAAAATGTCTAACCACTAAAATATAAGAATATCCTATCACCAGAACATCTATCACATTTGAAACATATGTTGTTAAGAATAAAACCCCATCAGTTTTATCACTCTAATTTATTTCAGGATGACCCAATAAATGAGCACACACACACAATTCTATTCAACCATGCTGACTTTTTACAGGTTTCTATCCAAATCACACAGCAGGTAGTCCGGCTCGTTGGTTTTACCTGAGACCGCTATAATCTTTACTGACAGGCTCTCCTTACTTTGACTTTTGCTCGCAAGTCCAGTCATCCCACACACTAGCTACAGATGGACAGATACGAAACAGGGCTGCTGACACCCTCGACACATGATGACTATTCCTTGGTTCTACATCCTCCAGTCTCCTTGTCAAAACCAGGCACCGGTTGGTCAGGGCAGGATGGTCCTAGGTCAGTTGAACGCTAAATCCCCCGGAAGGCGCAGCTCTCTTCCAAACAGCGATCTTGCAGGCGCAGATCCCATGGCCTTGTGCAATGCAGACCAGTAAAACTGCGGAAATGGTGGAAAGTGATGACCCCCGTCCCTGTGCATTTCCATCCAGGCATCACAGCTCCAGTTTCCCTCAAACTCCATGGTGGTCCTTTGGCAGGGAACTTCGGGCTCAGCCTCTCTCCTGGAACAGAACTTGCAGTCTTCTAGACAAGGTCTTCAGGACAGAGAATTCACATACAGAACAGGCTTTATCTTGTGGGGACCCTCCTTGATCTTTCTCGGTCTTCCACCTTTTTCTGAGTTTCCATCTTCATCTCCATCACCTTCCGGCTTTCTTCCATCTTCTTCTGACTGCCTTTCATCTTCTTGTGGCTGTCCTCCATCTTCATGTGGTCATCTTCTGTCTTCTCCTGGCCATACGTCATCTTCTTCTGGCCGTCTTCCATCTTCTTCTGACCATCTTCCATCTTCTATATAATCATCTTCTGACTGTCTCCCATCTCCTTTATCAACCTCTTCTGGCTTTCTACTATCCGCTCCTGGCTTTCGTCTATCTAATAGTCTTCTTCTATCTCCTTAATCATTACCTTCTGGCTTTCTACTATCCTCTTCTGGCTTTATTTAATCTTTTTTATAGCCTTCTTCCAACTACATCATCCTCTGCTGGCCTTCTTCCATCTCCTTCATCATCCTATCGAAGAGCACATTTTATTAAGCCTCCATTTTCATGTGGCTTCTGGTCTTGATGAGCATGCAGTGAATTACCACAAGAGGAAAGCCTAGGAATTTATATGTGTGAGTACTCAATGTGCACCAATGTTCTAGAATGTTCCCAATGGCAGCCATAACCTGCATTGTCTGGTCCGCTGAATAATGCTGATTACAATGATGTGTCAACATGGAGTCTATTCCAACTTTCAACACCACTTTTGTTAAGAATAAAACGCTATCAGTTTTATTGCTCAAATTAATTTCAAGATGACCCAATAAATGGACACACACATACAAACAATTCTATTCAACTATGAATGATCACACTCACTAATTTCTGTCTTTTCACAAGTTTCTGTCCTCTTCACACAGCAGGTAGTCCAGCTCATTGATATTATCTCGGACAACTATAATCCTTATTGATGGGCTCACTTTACTTTCATTTTTGCTCTCAAGTCCAGTCACCCCGCACACTAGTTACTGGTGGACAAATACAAACCAGGGCTGCTGAACCCCTACAACACATGATGATTTTTCCTTGCTTCAGAGAAAATCCAGTAATTCACACAGTCAAACACAGTGAACAACCTAACACTGATCACTAAACAGCAACAGCTCAACAGTGCTAATGAGCAGGACAATGATGACCATTTACATTGTTCCAATTACACTCACAACAGCTGCACCACACACTAACTCTACAATGGTCCTCAGCCCACGGTAGTACAGACCCACAGTACTTTAAGGCAGTACTCTGCGACTATACTCTGACTTCGGCAGGGCACAGGCGACAACCACCACTACTGCCGTCAGGCTACAGTCGATCACTCCATGTCAGTACATTGACAGTAATCCAAGGTAGTACAGACACAGAACTCTATACTACAACGCGATGCTTGACACTATGACACAACAACAACTCCTCATTCAGACTCTGGTGGAACATTGAACTCCAACACTGACTCACTGTTTGTGTGTAGCCTCCTTTTTATATCCAAGTGATTAGGTGCTGGAATATTCGGGACTCAGCTAGGAACAGAATATTCGCGCTGCACCTTCCAGAAAGTGCATGGGGAAATCAGACGAAGACAACAATATTTGAGAAGGCCGGCCATGCCCTCCAGGCCAGTTGGGAGCACCCTGGTCTGGCTCACTAGTCTCTCCCAGGAAATACCAAAGGGGCTATGACTGGACTGGCACATAACAATATGAACTAAGGAACAACATTATCTTGAAACCCAGTAAGAATTTAAATGCTATCATATTTGCAAGTACAGAAAATACCCATAATGAAAATGTTTACTCACCTTTCTTAACTTCAACACCAGTTATAGATGCATTGGGATCTGACTCATGCAGCTTGATGGGTTTTAACAGTTGCTTTTTTACTATGTACGGTAAAAGCTCGCCTTTCAACGTACTGAAAGACCTGAATCACACAAGAAATTTTTAAAATTATATTTTCTTGCTTCAATATTTCGGTGAAGTATGTTATAAGTGCAATTTTTCTTAAAAACAACAGAGAAGCAAAATGGGAGAAATGCAGTGAGCTAAGTAGAAGTGATTGCAAAAGCCTTCAGGAAGAGGATGTTATAAGAATGTAGTGTGTTCAATGTCCCTAAAACTACTATAAGTCTTAGGGGAGACTCATGAAGAGGACATATGTACATAGAGCAAACAACATGCACAACATTTAACAGGAAGCAACAAACATAATGTACAATTCGAGGAACATTACACCTCAATCTTTACAGCTTTCAAAAGAAATATTAACAAACCAACTGAATGCTTGATGCAAGTGTGATAAACTGATGTAACTTGAAAACGATATTCTCTCACCCATGGGTAAATAATGCAAGTATCAAGCTCATATTATTATTATTATTATTATTATTATTTGAGATGTACATCCACTTATCAGTATCATTATTAGTTTACGATCGCATTATTTGTGAGGTTATGTCATGAAACATTTGCTGTATATAGATATGTATATTAGTTAATGCAAGAACCTGTACCATATAATTTATTGTTACCTGTATTAATTTCTGACTCAAAAGGTGAAATGTGTAACACACTGTAACATCCAGAATGGTACTGGGTAGACGAGAACTCGGTAGAATATTCTGTAGATTATATCTGGGCCTTAAGCACTCTTAGAATTTATGGGAAAAAGTATCTTTCTAGAAGCCTGGCCAGGCACGTACATAAAGAGGTGGTCTTCATAGTAGAGAGAGTTACTGTTTAGTTGGAGTTATGGTTTAACAGGAGTATACTTGTGACCACGTGTTGTGAGTGACATGTTGTTAGCAGTCAACTGTTTCAACTGTGTTTTAAGGTTGCAATCTCCATGTGGAGTGTGCACAGTGATAAGCATTTGTTAAAGATGGCAGTGTGTTGATGTGTATATTTTGTTTGTGACAGCAGTGATTAAGGTTATGTGTACGTTTATGTGAAGTTAAGGTGAAATAAATAAGTGCACCAATTGACAGATTTTGTGTACGTCTTTGTGGATACTTCATGCTAATCTTTCAAAAAATAACACAATTCACACAATACCATGAGAATATTAACAAACCAACTGACTGAAGTGTCAGATAGAGGATTGTGGCAAGTCAGAGTGCCCAGAAACATAATTATCAATCATGCAGATTAATCGAACTAAGAATGTACTTAAGTTCAATGATGATGATGATGATGATGATGATGATGATGATGATGATGATGATAATATCACATAATAAATATATATATATAGTACATTCCTCTTCTTGATCATCATACTATATTCTGAACTGCGTGGTCACATTATAAATCCAGACATACGAGTACACAATAAACTAAACATCGCAGGCAGATATATCAATGTAGGTACAATCAATAATAAATCACTATCTTCTTATTAGTCCTATCTATTTTCTGATTAGTTCTATTCACATGAGTCTATACTTTGCATATTCAACCATGCTGATACACACTTATGAATAGCACATGGTTAAGCTTAATGTATGTCTGAATTAAGTGTATCACCCTCGAAGTTCACAGTTCACAAATATTGTACACAGGTAAAGAATCATTTTTTCTGTTACAATGCATTTCTTACAATCTATCTACATGCTTTGCACATATTCACACCCTTCATGTCGTCCTTACATTTATTATGCAGTGGCATTTTCTGCATTTGTGGTCAGTTTGAGGTTCATTGTTGTTATCACTACCATCTGCAATTCAGGTCCCTTTATTTCTATTACGTGTCATTGCCTCGGTAAGTTCCTTTGTGAACTGTAACAGAAACTGTAAGTGCAAGATCTTGATATTTGTACAGCACGCAAGCATTTATTCCTATTAAGTCAAGAATGTTACTGAATGTGTGAAACGGCCACCTATGCACCTCTGGTTTGACAATATACTTTCTGGACATTTGGTTCACAATGTCAACTCCATACTTTGTTCTGCTGTAACATGTTGGTGTGTCAGGCTTCTCCTTTATAGCAGTCCCAACCTGGACATCTTGGTGAAGAGAACTGAGAATGAGTACACTATTACTGAAATTACCTTGATAAACAGTTATCTCTTTCTTCTTTTGCACCCAGGTGTCAGACAGCATGGAACGAGAACCTCCCTCCTTACACTATTCATTGTACCAATAAGACTGGTACCTTGAGATTTTAGCTTTTCAGCTAGCTACAACGATGTGAAAAAACTGTCGCACATGACATTCCCTCTATGACTAATGATAGTACCATCGACTTCTCCACAACTTCCTAACTAAGGATATGCACTCAGGCGCTCTTCAATCTCCTATTCGTATGAAGAATCTGATGGAGAGATTTGAGTGCAATTGTTGACATTTACTCTGCTGTTCCCCCTGTTCTCTTGCTCCCAAAGTCATCTTCGCTTAGTTCCTGGAGAGTAGCTATGATATCTTCCTGTTACAAATTCCTTCTGTGCTCCATATTTGAGGAATTATTCAGAAAATAAATACAAGCAGCTACACAATAGTTACTGCCAACGGTGCATTTACATACTCCACTCCTAACTCTCACTGGTGCAGCAGGAACCCCAGCTAACATGTGTTATTGAATGGGGGAAGACACAAATCATGAATACCATGCATAGGGAACAAAAGGGAAATTATGCAAATAGTAAGCATGTTTTTGTAAAATCCAATAGGGGTCAGAAATGACCCTTCAGTCCTTCGAAGTTAATTGAATTATGGGGGCCAAGCTGTTAGAGCTGGGACACAGCTGGTACATTCAAATTTTGATGGTAAATAAAGCCTAAATGGTGAAAAAGTCACATAGTCCGAATAAAATTTAGGATAAATTGCAGCAACAGCAGAGTGTTGAATTTATAAAAGGGTCAAAACCCTGCTATCTTTCTAGTGTTAACTCCCAAGCTAAACCCAAGAACAAATGGTTGATTGGAACACTACAGCCTGAAACTAGACAAAAGGAAAACTGAATATATTATGTATATTACATAAGCTCCATACAAAACTGTAACAGTTTAAGCCTATGGTGGTCTGTTGCAGGTAATGAAGTTCATAAATCTTGGGTCTACAATTTCTGACAATGGTCACCTTATCAACAAGGTCAACACAGGAATGTATGCAGAATGAATGAATTAATGATGAAAAAGCATCTTAAATCAAAGATGTATCATTCCAATGTTCTATCATTTCTGTGATACAGAATGTTGACCAATTACAAATGATGCTCAAGTGGTCAGCCATCATCTTCCGAGCTGCTCTTCAAGAAGCAGAAGATGGAGTAAAAGTTAACAGCAGATTAATCAACAACTTGAGGTACGCAAATAACATTGTCATCTTGGCTGACAGCACTTGAGGTCTTCAGCGTCTTGTAGACAGAATCATAGCAGAAGGGGATAAACTTGGACTCAGAATTAACACCATTACTAAAACTTGTAAACCGGGCGAGTTGGCCATGCGCGTAGAGGCGCGCGGCTGTGAGCTTGCATCCGGGAGATAGTAGGTTCGAATCCCACTATCGGCAGCCCTGAAGATGGTTTTCCGTGGTTTCCCATTTTCACACCAGGCAAATGCTGGGGTTGTACCTTAATTAAGGCCACAGCCGCTTCCTTCCAACTCCTAGGCCTTTCCTATCCCATCGTCGCCATAAGACCTATCTGTGTCGGTGCGACGTAAAGCCCCTAGCAAAAAAAAATAAAAACTCGTAACACACACATTCTTATGAACAGTTATGGAGAACAAGTTGAACTAGCATGGAAATTTAAGTACCTTGGCAGCTGGATTACAGAGGACTTGGACTCAGATTTAGAGATCCATGTACAAATAGAAATGGCTCATGTTAGCTTTCTGAAAACGAATCTGCTGTGTGACAGAAGTCTCAGCTTGGAGACATATCACAACTTCATCGGAGGAGCCGATGACCTTCGATGTCAGGCCCCTTAAAACAACAAGCATCATCATCATCATCATCAACATCAGATGCTATTTACATTCAGTGCTTCTGTATGGCGCTGAAGCATGAGCTTATAAATGTAACACCATTAAGAGAATAAATGCCTTCAAGATATGGGTTTTCCTGAGGATTTTAAGGATCTCGTGGACTGACTACATCTCCAATGCTGTTGTACTCAGGCACATGAGGAGGGAGCAACTGTTGATGTGTACAATCAAGAAAAGAAAGACAGCCTACCTTGGGCATATTATAAGGAATGATAAGTACAACCTATGAAAATTGATCATACAGGGTACAAATGATGGATGGAGAAGTCGTGGTTGAAGGAAACACTCTTGGCTGAGGAACTTACGGGACTGGACAGGACTAGATTCGAATAGACTGATGAGGACAGCTGAACATCATGCAAACTTCACGGTGATTGTGGCCACCAACCTCTGGTAACAGAAAAGGCACTACGGAAGAAGAAGAAGGAATAAAAAATTATTTCCACAAAGGAATATGCATCTGAAGGATTCAAACACACTTAATTCACCTCTTTCTAAAGTTTAGTGGTAATATCAAGTTGCTCTCCTACACTGAGTGAAATTAAAATACAACTGAATATACATGTCTGAATCTGGATAATAATTTGAAACATTTTTTAAAAACAAATTGGAGCAATCATCCAGACTTTGAAAATAGCTCCTAATAGCTGGCTAATTTTTAAGCATTCTTTTAACAGCTGGTGTTAAACTTAGCCCTCTTGTTGGCAAATGATGCACTATTTCTGACCGCTCTAAATCAACAAAAGATTTTAATTCTTCCTTTCTCTTTGCAGACACTGAAAAATGATTGAAAATGTTTAGAATAACAATTTCAACATCCAATATCTCCATAGCATATTTCATGGTTTTATTGAACCAAATTATTGGAAAACAGCTTTTATAATGTTTTCATTTTGTAACTTAAGAAACTGAAAAACAGAATGGTGTCTATCAAAATTCACATTGGCATTATCAGCAGAAAATGAAGAAATGTGACTGGGATTCAAATGGAATTTCTCAAAATTATCGAACAACATAGATGGTATAGAGTTGGCACTTTCATCTGCCCTTTTAACAAACTTCAAAAGTTTATTTTCAACGTCTTTGCTGGGGTCAGAATACCTAACAGATATTGGGAACATTTTCCTGTTCCTTCACTTTATTAGAAAATCAGTTGCTAACAAAAAAAAAGAAAAAAAGAGACTACACTTTTCTCGGTTATAAAGAATATCAAAAAAGTAGTTTCCATTTTTTGTGGCAAGAACGTTCTTTATTAATAGCTCTGACTTGGTTTTAGCACATGACTCTTTTGTTGCTATCTCACAATCTGGGAAAAAGGAAAAGGATGCTGTTAGCTTGTTGCCACAATATAAGCTGTTGTAATTTCGGTTATATTTAGCACAGTGATAAACAAGTCCTAATTCACAAGCTGTTCCATGTCAAATTCTGGTCTTTTTACATTTACAAAATACAGTAGCTGGATAATGAACATTTTTCCTTGTCCTGATGACCTTTTTATCGGATATGTTCTTTTGCATCGAACTGTCCGCTGTGGCTGATCATGAATTCTTTGTTAGGAGCTAACCAATCAAACTTCTTTTCCCACATTTTCAAATACACTTGACTACACTGTAACATCACTTTTTTCTTATGAGGAGTTTTAGTTTGGTCACTCATTTTGCACTGCCTACTGCACAATTACAGCACTGTCTAACCTACACATATTAAAGAATGCTACAAACAGAACAATCATATTCAATTCAAATGACAACACAGCGACACGACTGGAAGTATTAAAATACAGTAAGTTTAAACCAACCAGAATCAATTATGAACAAAATTTGTGTTCATGCATGCAAAAAAAAAAAAAAAAAAAAGTAAGAAATCATCTTACAGTTAAAAGTGTAGCAATTAAAAATGTAGTACCCTACATCATGGTCAACTTTGTTCCAAACACTTTTGATCATTTTAATTTTTGCTGCAGACACAGGGGAGACTGAAGAAATATACTTAACTTCCCTACAAATGGTCAGTACGAAACTACAGTATCATATTTTAAGCAAAACCTAGGCTAGTTAAGAAAAAAAAACTTTGCATAAGCTCTCTCCCATCTTCATTTTTCAGAAAGTAATAGATCAACATATATCTGCGAGAATCTTCCCCACTTCATCTCTGTTTAACACACTGATGAGTAGTGTGGCTTAAAATGAAGACTTCTTTCTAGATTTTGCCATGATTGCAGAACTCAATTATTTCCTCCCTTTGAATATGAGTAATGTTCTCACTATACTTTCAACGGCTAGTTCCACGGGGTGATTTCAGAACATGCTTTTCTCAAATACTCTACTGCATTTTAGCCTTTCTCTCACAAACACTAATGCCAAATACCTTTCGCTGCCATGATTTTTCTGATTTTGTCAGCCTTCCACCCATATGGGTCAAGTTAGGCAATCTGGTCTCATCCGCCTATGGAAGAGAAAACAATTATAATGTGTTTTGGAGACGATATGTTTGATTGTCAAGCACCGATTAAAATTTGTATCAAAACGCACTAAGATGAGCGATATTTTTGGTTGGCTTTAAAGCCCCATTTCATTATACTGTAATTCTGTCTACTGGACTCTTGGTAGAACATGCGATTGACGTTGAGCGCTAAACGTCAGTGGGTTCCTCCGCTGCCCGGACTCTGGCGCTATCTAGCCTTGGGTGCTCTACTCCTTGTGCTGTCACTTGTCGAGTTCGTTTGTTGTCAATTGTCTGTTGTGAATGGAGAGTCACTTGTTCTGTTCGGATCTTCAGAGAAGAAGCATCAAAGAAGTTCAGGACGATTTGGAAGAATTGGGTATAACTCGGCAACAAATCAAAGACAGAAAAGAGAAGAGGATTTTGAAGAACAAAAGCATAAGTCTCAAACTAAAAGCAGTTGAACGGAAACAATATACTATATCGGACACACAAAGGGCTTCCAGGTCGGAGAGGATGAAAAAGTTCTGGGAGAAGAAGAAGAAGAAATTAACTCAAATGTATTGATTTCAGTGCTCCAATGTGGGCGTAAAATATGTAAATAATAAATAATAATAAATAAAAAGGAGGTTAGATGTGGATGATGTACGACCCGGGTTGATTAAATCACCATCCGGTGATACGCTAACTTTATTTATGAATTCTTCTTCTCAATTTTAACGGATTTTTTTTTTTTTTTTTTTGCTAGGGGCTTTACGTTGCACAGACACAGAAAGGTCTTATGGCGACGATGGGATAGGAAAGGCCTAGGAGTTGGAAGGAAGCAACCATGGCCTTAATTAAGGTACAGCCCCAGCATTTGCCTGGTGTGAAAATGGGAAACCATGGAAAACCATTTTCAGGGCTGCCGATAGTGGGATTCGAACCTATTATCTCCCGGGTGCAAGCTCACAGCCGCGCGCCCCTATACGCACGGCCAACTCGCCCGGTTTTAATGGATATAATCTGTAAGTAACATACTCAGTCTTTCTTGGTCCTCGGGCTAAATTCAAGTGATATCTATGTACTGGTAATTTGGACTATGCTTGGTTTCTTTGGATTATGTACCTCAAAATTATGTTTTGTGAAAATTATTTGACTTCCGTTATTAAGAAGTTGTGTCAGGGAGAAATGTGCAATGTGTTCAGAACAATGTAAATTTTGTGGATTTATTAGGAATAATTTTTTGGGGTTCTCCTAAGAATTAATAGATGAGTAATCAGTGATTCTGATATATTTTCTAAAAGAGTTAAATAATATATATTGTATGAAATTGTAATAGCACGTATTATTCGTTAATTGTGTTCCCTAGGAATGTCTATCTTGTTATTTTAATTCAATGGTGGTTTAGCTTGTTAATTCTCATTTAAAAATCATATTTAACTACTTAAATTCTATCAAAGACAAATGTAAACCAATGAGTTGAAAATCGTTTCTTGTGGCTAACTCACCTAATTCTATAGCAGCCATGTTCCTTTTCTTGAGCGCGTGATCTGGTCGCTATGGCTACGTTTTGTAAACAGTTAAGAGGAGAGTGTGTCCTCTGTTGTCAATTGGACATTTGACGTTCGACCATTGAGTCATCGTTGGACTGTTACATGGTCATGGATTTTCGTTTTGATTTGTGTTGTCTGAATCTGTATGCGATTGTTTTAATTGGATTGATTTTTTTAAAATGTATTTACTTCTGGAGTACTAACTTACTTGTTTGTTCCCTTTAAGTTTCCTTTAATTCTGATTTTGCATTATATATGCTTGTTCGTCGTGGGGCTTATTCTTGCATTACTTCTCAAATACATTGGAGGAAGTCATATAGTAATGATTTTATGCTCAATTTCTAACCTAAAGTTTTTCAAAGGTCCTTGAATTGTAAAGATTATTCTAACTTCATTGGATTTTGATTGATTAAATGGTTACGTACCAAATTATGTAAAAAAGATGTATTTTAATTTCCATTTGATTGATGATTACCTTGGGGGCACTGGTGTGTGAAAGCAGATTAATTTTTTTGGTTTTACCTTAATGAAACTTTAAATCTTTGATCGATCATTTCAATTTATCATTTTATTATTTTAATCATTTTAATTAAAGTTTCTTATTTTTCCTGAAATTGGTGTTTTTTATTTCAGTCAGTTAGTTACTCTTAATGTTTTTATTTATTTAATCTGCCTGACCTCTTCGGGCCCAGTTGGTATTTCTTTCTTTCTCACGACAGTCCTTGGGACTGATTTTGGTAAGTGCATTTCCATTCTCTTATTTAATTGTGACTTTGATTTTGTGTTTGTCCCCTGTCATGCAACACCTATCGCTGGCGAATACCTTGAAGATACGCGAAACAATCAGTGGTGGGTGATGGAAAGTGGAGTCATACATGGTCAGTGGATCAGCTAAAGGAGATGGGCAGCAACACCGAGAGGACGATGATTGAGGAAGAATGCGAATGTAGGGACAGCTGAGCTCAGCAAGTATAGCAGCTGGACGTACAACGATG
Organism: Anabrus simplex; assembly: GCF_040414725.1. Taxonomy (NCBI): domain Eukaryota; kingdom Metazoa; phylum Arthropoda; class Insecta; order Orthoptera; family Tettigoniidae; genus Anabrus; species Anabrus simplex. Next base: position 1,119,965,310 of record NC_090265.1, on the reverse strand, counting down.
AGGAAGTGAATCAAACTGCTGACTTGGAGGACACCAGCAGGGAGAACAGCCATGTCGACCTTCAGCGGGAGGAGAGAACAGAGACTGGAATTACGGACTTATCACCCAAACGTAGATGGCAGTCAGAGGGAAATGCAGGGGGAGGAGGGGGGGGAAATTACTACAGATGAAAATAGGGAGTGTTAATATTGAAGGTTTTATTAATAAATTAGGGAATGAATCTTTTAGAGAGTTGATGGGAAGCTTACAGGTACTTGTACTTGCATGCTTGCATGTGCAGAAAGATGGACTGCTCCGGGAAGTAAAATAGAAGAATTTCCAGTCTATTCCAAGGAAAAACAAAAGAGAGCTCGAAGAGGTAGATATCCTGGTGGATAATGGCTATGGTGAGGGAGGAGGTAAACGATAGTGTAGAACATATTGAATCAGAAATAGAGGAAAGTATTTGGTTAAAAATAAACATTTTTGAAGAGAGTGAGCGAGATATGTGCATTGGCTTCATTTAAAACCCTCCTGACGCATCTCCATTTGCAAAAAAAGAAAAAAAAAAAGACATTTTTTTATGAGTTAGAACTGCAAATTAATAGGATACAAAATCTTGTTGAAGACATAGGCCCTGTACTGATGGGAGACTAACGCCAGGGTTGCTGATCAGAGGCTATTGTATGAGAAAGATGCAGAGGAAATGTATATTCAAAAGATTACTATCAGAATAGAATAAAGAGGGAGTAATGCTTTAACAATTGCATGAGGAATTTTAATGAAAGGTCAATTGCAAAATACAGGTGGCAAGAGGAGCTAGAGAAAGAGTTAATGAATTACTAAGGAGAAACAAGTAAAATAGCAAATATTGGAATAGACACTATGATTGAGAATAATAATTAAACAGGTAGGGAAGTAAAATTATTAGAACACTATTAAGGTGGCACGAGAGAAGATGCAGGTAAAGGAGGTGAAAAATACGCAAGGGGTGGTACAACGATGACTGTAGTCAAGATAAGCGATTTAATAAAAATCGTGAAAAATTATTAGGAGTTCTGTGGTATTGATGAACTATATATTTTAAATGGGTAGTGGTGTGGGAATGAAATGGGAAATCTGAGATATATAACAGAGAAAGGGGGCAGTTTGATTGGTATGGTAGTATAAGGTCCAGGACTGGGAAGAGTCACACCATTTACAAATTATTATCAAACTAGAATGTAGAGAGAGCAATGCTGAAACAAACTGCACAAGCAATTTTAAAGAAAGGTCAATTGCTATTGTTTTATGTTGCACCAACACAGATAGGTCTTATGATGATGATGATGGCGTAGGAAAGGCCTAGGAATGGGAAGGAAGTGGCCGTGGCCTTAATTAAGGTACAGCCACAGCACTTGCCTGGTATGAAAATGGGGAACCACGGAAAACCATCTTCAGGGCTGCCGACAGTGGAGTTCGAATCCACTATCTCCCGGATGCAAGCTCACAGCTGCACGCTCCTAACCGCACGGCCAACTCGCCCGGTAAGGTCAATTGCAAAATACAGGTAGAAAGAGAAGCTAGGGAGAAAGTTTATGAATGATTATAAAGGAGAAACATATAAAATAGTGAAAATTGGAATAGACACTATGATTGAGAGTAATCGAACAGGTAGGGCAGTAAAATTACTAGAACACACTATTTAGGTGGCAGGAAAGAAGATGCGGGTAAAAGAGGTGAAGAAAAAAATAGGCAAGGGGTGGTACAATGACTGTAGAAATAAAAAGTTTGAAGTAATGAAAACACTAAAGGCGTACAAAAAACAGGGACGACAATCAGATAATGGAATTCTACACTAAGAGGAAAGAATATAGAGAATTGTCATATATAGCAAAATTTGAATGGCAGAGGCAAAGGGTTGCTGAATAGAAATTCTAAACATAATGAAGGTAGGAAAGTGTGAAGTTCAATTATGCAGATATATGGCAAGCAGGAAGCTGCTTGGTAAACTGAAATAAGTCATGCTGACTGGGTGGAGTACTATAAGAAATTATTGGGAGGTGAAGACAGATGGAGACCGAAAACAGAAGGGAGTGGACTATCAGGATTGGAATGTACCATGCCTTCATTAGATAAGGAAATATCAGCAGCAGAAGTAAGAGAGGTCTTGGAGAAAGCTAAGAAAGGGGCAGCAGGAGCTATTTCAGGGGTATCAAACAAGGAAGCAAGTGGTGAAGAACAGACATATCCTAGAAAGCATTGTTAAATTATTTAATAAAATACAGTAAAAGGGGAAAATTTCCAAAATCTTGACATAGGGGGAGTGATTTGCTCAATTTATAAGTAGACAAATGAAACCCAAGCATAATGTTGCTAGATACTTGAAGTCAAATATACACAGGGATGCTGGCAAAAACAATTATGAAAAGGGCAGAGGGGAGCTAGATCTTGGAGGGACTCCAGTCGAGCTTCAGAGAAGGGATGAGGACATATGACAATATATTTGTGGTGAGAACAATGTATGTATGTTGTATGTTCAGTCTTCAGCCCTAAGGCTGGTTGGATCCTCAACAGCTCCGCCATCAGCTGCCATAGATGGCCTAGGCATTACTGAAAAGGTGTACTAGGGAAATGAGGACCAAGGTAGTTTCCAGTTGCTTTCCTCACCGAGCCAGAAGTTGCAATTACATGTCAGTCTGCCAAGCCCACTGAAATGCATGCACCAACTGACCCTATGAGCATCAATAATGGATAAATATGGTTTTCTTTTTTAAGGAGGAAAATTGTACATCACTACTCTTGATTTGGAAAAATCATTTGATTCTGTGAGCAGAGGTGCTGTTGTGGCAAAGATGGGAGGAATAGGGATATCACACAAAATGATCAGAGCAGTTGAAATCATACACTCAGAAGTTAAGTGCATACTTCAATCAAAAGGCTTTGCGTCGGTAGTTTACCCAAGTTTTGACAATCAGGGCATTCCAGGTCTCGTTTTTGCAGATGACATCCTCCTACTTACACTGACTCCTGCCAGTATGCAGGGTAGAATAAATGAAGTGGTAAATTATTGCAAAGATTGGAATTTAAAAATTATACACAGGAAACAAAAAGGCTATAAAGTATCAAAGAGTGAAAATTGGTGGATGGGTGAGGCAAAATTAGAAGCTGTTAAGGAACTAGAGTACCTGGGTATGATAATAAGTGGAAATGGAAAATGATCATAACAAATAAAAAGAGCAAAATTAAATGGTAGAGTGCATTGTCAGCTATTAAGATGTGGGACGAAAAATTCTAAACACTGATTACAGGGTGTATAAAAATGTATCAAATAAATGATGAACTGAGCAGAGATCTGGGGAGCTGAATAAAACGTTTCTACACTTGAGGTAATCACAAGTAAATTTTCTAAATTAATAATGGGATTAGAGCCTCCGTGGCTCAGGCGGCAGCCTCTCACCGCTGGGTTCCGTGGTTCAAATCCTGGTCACTCTACGAGAGATTTGTGCTGGACAAAAAGGAGGCAGGACAGGTTTTTCTCTGGGTACTTCGGTTTTCCCTGTCATCTTTCATTCCAGCAACTATCCATTATCATTTCATTTCATCTGTCAGTCATTAATCATTGCCCCAGAGGAGTGCAACAGGCTTCGGCAGCCGGCACAATTCCTATATCGCCGCAAGATGGGGGCTTCATTCATTCCATCCCTGACCCGGTCAATGACTGGAAAACAGGTTGTAGGTTTTCATTCAATAATGGGATTACCCAGTTGTACAGCCAATTGTGGAATAATAATAATAATAAGCAATGATATAAGTCTACAGGGAGATACTGTTAAAAAGATAATTAAGTATTGGTTAAGACTGAAGTTGGGATCAGGTGGTAAAGTATTACCGATAGCCTGCCAACACCAAATGAAATATCAGAACCAAGGATACTGGGTAGATAGGGTAAGGAATATTTTGGAAATGGTAACAATGGGATACTACTGGGAAAGGGATTGTCTAGAGAAGCAAAGAATTTGTAAAAAAAAAAAAAAAAGTCTTCTGAGTTAAGGATATTGAAAAGCAACAAATTTCTTCACAGTGTAAAAATAAGAGATCACTAGAGGAATTTTGTAACATAAATGGGAGAATGAGGACAAATGTAGATAATATAACAAAAAAGGAAATCAAGGGAATAATATGGTGGTTAATGGGAGTATACAAAAATAAAGCATACAGACAGAATAGGGATGATAACACATGTTTATAATGTTCTAAAGAAATCGGATGGGCACATCTTATAAAAGATTGATTAGGGACAAGGGGGAAAAGTGAGAAATTTATGGATGAGGAGGATAGGAGGAAAACTGATAATGAAACTCAAGTTGTATACCATTGTAAAGTTATTGAACAGAGAGTGGATGCACCTGGAAAGAACTGCAAAATTATTCAACATTATTAAGGGAATGTGGAGAAGTAAATTGATGGAGATAAGAACTGAAACATGCCAGTTAGTGATGGAATTGTGCCTTAAGTAACCTAGACAATATAACTTTGTTGAAGTCTAGAGCTATTAGGTATGTAGATTATAGCATATAAATAATGAACCATCATATTATATTTAAATTGCATGTTTGGATAATATAATATTATTATTCATTTGAGATGTAAGATGTGGTATGCACAGAATTAGGATGACTACTGTGGTGACCCTCATTTTGGAGGCAACGTTTCCGGGATATGCGATGGACCTCTATAGGATGTCACTCATACCCTTATTCTATTTTTTAAGTTTAATTTATTAACATAATAATTCTAACATTCATTTCAGGCCATTCTTTCTCTGTTCAGTTTCTAAATCATTTAAGTGTTAAAACTGGTTTATGATGTTTTCTGGACACTTCTTTATTTGTGCTTTCTTTTTGTTTTATATGCTATACGATATCAAATTTGTATCCTGCATGTATAAAAAACGAAAAAATTACAATAAACAATACCATCTCCCGGATCTGTGGTTTCCGAGATAATGGGAGATGAGTATTATCTTATTTTATATAGGAAAGAATGTTGTTCTAATTATTTTTAAATTTCATGCAGCTTCACGTCTAACTATGAGGCTTCCCTGCAACAATCAAAGACGTAGTGAACCACAGCGCAAAATTAGTTGCACATCATGGGATTAAACCACGAATGGTGAGTAGCCAAGTGGATGGTGGTGGCTATTATTATTATTATTATTATTATTATTATTATTATTATTATTATTATTTGGCTGAATACAAGTGGTGAAGAGGATTATATGGACTAAGATCAAGACTTTATTCTCTTATTCCAATGAAGATAAAGACAAAAAGCATTATATTAATGTAACTACTTTAATGTAACTACTTGACTCCATGTTGACTGGGTAAGAGACAGTGACAACAATGATCCTCATTGTTGTGATTACATTCTGCACAGAATAACATGCAAACTTCAAAACATTTCTGTGCAGTATTTTCCGTGCTTACTCCCTTGGCCCATATTTTATTTTATTATTTGCAATTTGCTTCACGTCACACTGACACAGATAGGTTTTATGGTAACAATGGGATAGAAGGGGTGGCAGTGGAAAAGAAGTGACTGTGGCCATTATTATTATTATTATTATTATTATTATTATTATTATTATTATGTTGTTGTTGATGTTGTTGTTGTTGTTGTTGTTCAAAGGGGCCTAACATCTAGGCCATTGGCCCCTAATGGTACAAGGTGAAAAAATGTAATGACAATTAAAATTTAAAAATTTATCCACTGACTAGAATTTTTTAAAAATGATGATGAAGAATGAATATGAATTTAAAATAATCAGTGGATCTAATTTGCAATGTCTTATTTGCTTATAAAATTATATAAAAATAGATTCAAATATGACAAGGCATTGCATTTGAAGTCAAATTAGATGTTAAAATAACACATTAAAAATACATAAAGACTAACTAAAACAGTCAACAGAATAAAACATAGTTAACAATAAAATAAAAATTACAAAACAAATAGAAAATAAACTTTTATACAAGATAAATTAAGCCACTATCCCCTATAAAACGGATGACAAGGTCTGGTGACAGCCGCAAGTACTCACCAGGGTGGCTACTCCCTTTAGTAAGTAGCAGTCCATTGCTATACCATAGTCAATCCGAAGATGACATACTACAACTGCTTCTTTCCGAGAAACCCGAAGGGAAGTCTTCCATACCCTCATAACTTATTTGGAAGAAGATTGGCCTGCCACTCCATCTCCCAATGGGATGTAACCACATCTCAGCTGAGAATGAATATAATTTTTTTTTTTTGCTATTTTTTTTACATTGCACCGACAATGGGATAGGAAAGGCCTAGGAATGGGAATGGGGGAATGGGAAGGAAGCAGCCGTGGCCTTAATTAAGGTACAGCCCCAGCATATGCCTGGTGTTAAAATGGGAAACCACGGAAAACCATATTCAGGGCTACCGACAGTGGGGTTTGAACCCACTATCTCCCGGATGCAAGCTCACAGCTGAGTGCCCCTAAGGGGACGGCCAACTCACCCGGTCAGAATGAATATCACTGACTGGAACCTTGTAAGGCAACGAAGGCAATGTGACTGACTCCTTGGCAGCTCTATCAGCTAACTTGCTTCCTGCTACACCCATATTGCTTGGGAGCCACACAAATGTGATGCAGATGGTAGCACTCCAACACCCAGCCAGCAGGTCCTGGATCCACTGAGCCAAAAGATGCCAAGGGAAACATGCATCAATAGATTGTAACAAACTCAAGGAGTCGATACACAGCAGAAAGTGCCAGCATTCGTTGTACAGTGCATACTCCAGAGCTTCAAGGACAGCATAGAGCTCTGCTGTATACATACTACAAGTTTCCAGTGGAGGGAAAAAGAAACCTGTTATTATCGAAAATGAATGCACAGCCTACTTTCGCTCCTGCCCTCGAACCATCTGTGTAAACAACTAACGAATCTGGATACCGACCAACAACGGATAGGAAGAGCCTCTGATAAATGGAGGGGTGTGTTCTCTTTTGGGCTGGTGCACAGATCCAGGATTATTTCAGGTCGTCATATTAACCACGGAGGTACCTTGGCCGTCTGACAAGACAAGGAACTGAAGGTACATCAAACAATCTGTGACTGCTATCCAAACATACACCGGCAGCGTTACTCGTGGATAAGCAGCGTACAGCCAAAGGTTTTCATTTTGGAATACACAGGGATAGCTTGAGTGAAGTGGCGTCTGTCGCAAATTTACAGCATAAGGCAATAGTATTTGTTGGCGTACCTCAAGCGTAAGGAGGCACACCAGATTCAGTGAGCAGGCTAGCAATGGGGCTTGTACTGAATGCTCCCATTGCCAAGCGAACTCAGTTGTGATGAATGCTACTCAGTTCCACAAGGAAGCTTTGCCTTGCTGGTCCATACACTGCACTGCCGTAGTCTAACCTGGATAAAATATGTGCCCTATAGAATTGTATGAGCACCGTGCCATCTGCTCCCCAAGTAGAGTCAGTTTCTTAGCGCATTTCACTCTTAACTGATGAACATGTGGCTCCCACGATAATTTACAATTGAAAAGGAACCCAAGAAATAGGTGTCTACTACAGGAAGAGTGACTCAGGATATGGGTGAAGAGTGCGCTTCAAGGAGAAGTGAACAACAGAGGTCTTTGCAGTTGAAAACTTTTAAAAACTTCTGATAGCCATTTTCGAAGGATCACTGTTCCACTCTCTCTTGTCGGACTGAGTGACTCAGACGGTTGAGGTGCTGGCCTTCTGACCCCAACTTGGCAGGTTCTATCCTGACTCAGTCCGTTGGTATTTGAAGGTTCTCAAATACATCAGCCTTATGTCAGTACATTTACTGGCATGTACAAGAACTCCTGTGGAACAAAATTTTGGCACCTCAGAGTCTCCAAAAACCGTTAAAAAGTAGTTAGCGGGACGTAAAAACAATAACATTATTATTTATTATTATTGTTCTACTCTTCTAATAAATTGTTGTTACTGTTGCTCTGGAACTGCCATACTTTATGAGCTATAATGCAGAGCAAATTCATCTACATATAGCGACGGTATTACTGCTGACAATACCATTTATGGCAATCGCAAACAGAGTGACATGATGCCCTCCCTATTCGGACATGCAGAACAGATGGAAGAAAAACAAATTTGCAATAAATACCGGCAAGTTACCTCAAAATCTTCACTGATGCAGGACAGGAAGGATGCCATACTGCCATGTGGTGTCACAGGCCTTTTCTAAGCCAAAGAAAACAGCCATCAAGTGCTGTTTTCAGAGAAATGCATTCTGGACAGAACTCTCCAGGCATACCAAGTGGTCAGTGGTCCTCTTTTTCTCCAAACACCACACTACAAGTTGGCAATCCACCATCCTTTCAAATAGTTTGCACAGACAGTTAGTGAGACAAAGAGGTCTGTAACTTCGTGCATACTTGGGATCTTTGTCAGGCTTTGAGGAGAGGAATTACTATTCCCTCTCGCCATTGTGACAGAAACTCACCCACTGTCCAGATTCGGATGAACACCCCAAGAAGATATAGGAGGCTATCCTCGCTGAGGTGTTTCAGCATCTGGTTATGGACATTATCTGGTCCAGGAGCCGTGTCCTTGCAAGCGCCAAGCCGCTGCAGAGTTTCTACTCCGTAAAGGGCATGTTATAGTTTTCTGAAGCTAGAGTGGCAAAACTAAGATGATGATGTTCTGCCTGCCGCTTCAGAGCCAGGAAATTAGGATGGTAATTCTCGGAACCAGACACATCAGCGAAATGGCTGCCTGCAATGGAAATTCCCAGTAATGAGGATGATCCTTGTACACTTGAAATGCATTTAAGTTTAGTCCACACTTGAGATGATGGTGTAAGTGACATCAAGGACGACACATACCTGTCCCATGAAACTTTCTTACTCTGCTGAATAAGAACTTGTGCCTTAGCGCAAAGTTTTTTAAATGTTACCAAGTTGACCCAGTAGGCTGCCTACAATAGTATTTACAAGCATGACGTTCTTTTATAGCTGCTGCAATTTCTTCTTTCCACCAAGGAACAAGTTTTCATCGAGGAACCCAAAAAAAGATGGAATGGACTCCTCAGCAGCAGCAGCAAGAATAACTTGCATGATATAAGTTTTATCGTCTACGCTCTGGCTATTCGCATCATTAAAGACAGCTAGTTAGTGAACTTTAGCCAATCAGCCCATTTTAGAAAGGGCACATTATAGTCGTCTGAAGCTAGACTAGCAAAACTAAGATGATGACCTTCTGTACACAAGCAGAATTATAGTTACTTCTTGGTTTTGCATAATTTTAAACTTAAGTCCTAATACTGCGGAAAAAATCAATAATTTTCCACACTTACGAAAACTCAATGCAGTACACAGAAACTCAAAGCCCATGGAATAAGGACATTAAGATGCAAGGAAGATAATGGATTAAAATTTAACTCAGTTATAAGAAAAGAGTATAAAACAAATGTATAAATTTAAAACTTAACGATTCTAGACTGAAATGTCAAATAAAAAAGCTCAACAATACTCACTTCTCCTGAGCCAGATATTGGCATACCCACTGCCTAAGCACATAAAGGTGAGCATCTGAGAGACGACTGTGCATCAAGATGTGTTGATGTTTCTTGATAAGAGCACGAGGAAGTGACAAAGTCTCCTCAAAGTCAGAGGCTGAGGCCAGGAACACAAGACGAGATGTACAGGCATCCAGACCCACAAGATCTCGTTCTTTAAAATAAAATCAATCATTTGTAAGCATATGTTTAAAATAGTTCCTTACAGGATTTGAATATCACAATTAAAATTCTACTAAAGATAACTTTACTCGTAGATTCAATCATCATGAAAATATAATACAGTAACATATTATCTTAAATACCACAATGATACCTAAATATCATATCTACATGAATAGTCCCCATATATACAGCATTTCTTTTTTTTTTTCTTTTTTTTTTTTTACATCGCACCGACACAGATATGTCTTACGGCGACGATAGGATAGGAAAGGCCTAGGAATTGGAAGGAAGCGGCCGTGGCCTTAATTAAGGTACAGCCCCGGAATTTGCCTGGTGTGAAAACGGGAAACAACGGAAAACCATCTTCAGGGCTGCCGACAGTAGGGCTCAAACCCACTATCTCCTGATTACTGGATACTGGCCGCACTTAAGCGACTGCAGCTATCGAGCTCGGTACAGCATTTCTAAATTTGGTGGCGAAAAGGTGGGTTGCAGGTCTTATTTGTGTCAAGGTTGGTACAGTGTTCCTGGCATACAGAAATCAGGAAGTTGGTACTTATTCAACTACTTTCTTGGCAACACTGTTCCCACCACCAGCGAGAAACATGACACATACATGGAAATGAAAATCCACACCCTTTTTCCAATCATTCAACCAGGACAGTAATAGAATGAATGAAGCCCCCATCTAGCAGCGAGAATAGGAACTGTGCTGGCTGCTGAAGCCTGTCGTACATGACACATACATAAATAATGCATCATTTGCATGGCGTTCAGTTTAAGTAGTAGCACATGCTTAGGATAGCTGGTGTGAGTTCTCATTACAGGCCATAAAAGCTCCACATTATTGAAGAGGCAGAGCAAATTCGGATTCGCTCTGCGCTATGAAAGTATGATGTGAACAATTTACATAATTTTAATGCATATGGGAGGGAATTTATTTGTTTGTTTTAACATTTGCTGAAGGTCCATGTTAGTATCTGTGCAGTGCTTTGTGTGACTGGAGGAAAAATACAACTCTTCTTGAACAGACAAACATGAACAGCCAGGATTTTGTGGACAAAAAGCAGAGTTTCCAGAAATCAAAAACAGGATAAGCGAATATGTGACTGAAAAGGAAAAATAGGAAAAATAAAATTGTATATCTCCAAGCCAATTACGAAGATAAGGTTGTGAATTTCCACAGATATGTTATTGGTTTGCACCAGAGGAATTCATATTTAATCTCGCAAATTGGTATTCCAGACGTCAGTACGTTTTGAAGATTGTGACACGAGTTGCTTCATCTATACTATTAACATGATGAATAGAATACTTAGTATTATCACTCCATTCTCTAAGCATTGTCATTGGTGGCCCCGGTGTGGCATTGCGGTCACTTCAAGCCAGCAACAGTCCATGCACCAAGAAGTCGACAAGGGTAAGATAGCATGCGTGAAGTCACGATCATAATTTTAAAGTGTATGGGAGGGTATTAGTTTGTTTATTTGTTTTAATATTTTCTGAAGGTCTGTGTAGTATCTGTGCAGTGCTTTGTGTGCATAATAAATTACTGTAGTTTTCTACTGTTTTGCTCCTCATTGTAAATCAGGTTATGGAAAAAAGTGCAGTGGCAGATAATTTTTTACACCGCCAAAAGAAAATAATCTGTTCGTGAAGTGGGCGAGAGTTATTCCGCAGAAAGATAACCAATTGTCAGCCGAAACTAGAATCTGTGATGTGCATTTTTCAAAAGATTAACAATAAAGGTGGGCTAATGGTAAATGGTGAAAATGTGGAACTTCCTCGTATGAAGTCGAAATTAAAACCAGGAGCAATACCTCATATTTTTCCAAACTTACCAAAATACCTTTCCACTGAGGTAAAATCATTAAACACTACTGAAAATTGCTTTATTCACCTTGACCAATACTTCAACCCTAATTTCAATTTAAACGACTTTTCTGAAAAACCCAACATCCTTTTCGACTTCCTAATTATTCTTCTCAAAAATTCTAAATTTTAAAACCCCAATTCTATTTTCCATGCCTTACAAAGTTCCTACCCACATTTTCTACCTCCATTAACCCACCCTCCTAACCCACCCTAAACTACCCCTCCTTCATCTCCCTATTTTATCCTTCCTCAACACCGTTGGCGTCACAACACAATTTGATATTCAAGTGAGTATTCATCAAGGATCCACCCTGTCACCACCCCTGTTTATCCTGTACATGGGCACAGTAACCGTGAACCTGCAGACACCACATCCATGGACCCTTCTCTATGCATATGACATTATGCTGGTTGGTGACTCACAAAAGAGGCTTAATGGATTGGTCACCCAGTTGAAAACAAAGCTGGAAACATTTGGATTGCAGCTAAACATCACAAGAACAGAGTACTTGAAGTGCAGCACCCAAACAAATGGGACAACATTGGTTGACAACATTTCAGTACCGAAGACATCTCCATTCCGTGATATTGGCTCCCGCATGAGAGCTGGTGATACACTTGTAGACGCTCGAGATCGAGTAAAAGCCGCCTGATTTAAGTGCTGGCAGGTCATGGGCAGTGTCCTTTGTCACAGAAAGTACCCCTGTGTCTCAAACCAAAGATCTACTGCACAGTCGTTTCCCCAGTGATATTGTATGGAGTGGAACGTTAGTCGGTGACAAAGTGACACAAGCAGATCCCACGCGTAACGCCAATGTGCATGCTTAGATAGATGCTGTGAGTCACATGATTAGTAAGATACAGTTTGAGGGATGTTCCACCATTCAACACATTGTAAAATATATTAATTTATAAGAAGACCGGTTTCGACTCTCTTGGAATCATCATCAGTTCCTATTGAAAATCAAATCAAGGGGAATATGATAACAATCGTCATAATAAAAAATTATATACCTAGCGGCGATTGCCTGGAAACACATCAATGGGTTGCAAAACATTACGTTGAAATGTAACGGACACATGGTAAGCAGTACTTGGAACTTCTGGCTTAAACTGTCATGTGTTCGTGGAACACGGAACACTGGAAACATGTGCACTGGTTGAAAATATACACATACGACATGAAACACTTATAACGATATGAAACAATTGGTGCTTCAAGAATGTTCTTGGGCTTGATAGTCTTATTTCTATCTGATAAAATTGGATGAAATATATACACCTTGAAATGAAATGTACAAAGACATAAACTACTTGGCATTTAAAAAATTCTTGGTTTTGGTTTTAAAAACCGTCATGTGTTCATGGAACACAGAATAGAACTATTGGTCTTGTTTCAATCTACTGGAAACAAATGCACTATCATAGTTGAGAATATACACATTGACTGAAAATTTATACACTGATGTGAAATACATGGCACTTGAATGTTCTTGGATACGAGTAAAAATGCTGTTGTATGTTTGTATAACTCGGCATAGACTTATCAATCGGTCTTGCCACAATCAACTAAGACAGTGCATTTGTTTCCAATAGATTGAAACAAGACCAACAGTTCTATTCTGTGTTCCACGAACACATGCCGATTTTTAAAACCAAAACCAAAAACTTTTTAAATGCCAAGTAGTTTATGTCTCCGTACATTTCATTTCAAGGTATATGTATTTCATCCAATTTAATCAGACAGAAACAAGGCTATCAAGCCCAAGAACTTTCTTGAAGCGCCAATTGTTTCATATCGTTATAAGTGTTTCATGTCGTATGTGTATATTTTCAACCAATGCGTATGTTTCCAGTGTTCCGCGTTCCACGAACACGCAACAGTTTAAGCCGGAACTATGTCTTTGTACATTTTATTTCAATATATTTCATCCAGTTTATTCAGATAGAAACAAGACTATCAAGCCCAAGAACATTCTTGAAGCACCATGTGTTGCATATCATTATAAGTGTTCATGTCGTATTTGTGTATATTTACAGTGTTCCGTGTTGCATGAACACAAGACAGTTTAATGCAGAACTAAGAACTTTTGAAGTTCCAAGTACTGCTTACCAAGTGTACGTTACATTTCAAGGTAATATTTTGCAACCAATTGATGTGTTTCCAGACAATCGCCTTTAGGTATATAATTTTCTATTATGATGATTGTTATCAGATTCCCCTTGATTTGATTTTCAACAAGAACTGATGATGACTCCAAGGGAGTCGAAACCGGTCTTGTTATAAATTAATATATTTTACAATATGTTGAATGGTGGAACATCTCTCAAACTCTATCTTATTAGTTAAACGTCAACACGGAAATGAAGATCATAACCTACGATCACATGACTAGATCACACTAAGAACTAAATGGTCAGGAACACTCTTATAGTGCCCCGATTCCCGATAAAATGAGAAAGGCAAAATTCAGATGGTATGGTCATCTGGACAGAGCTGACCCATAATCTATCATGAAGTGAGGACATACGCTCAGCCCAGATGGACAATGGCTTTGAGGCATGAGAGCTGCAGGTTTTGCGGACTCTGAGGACCAGGAAAAATGGGGGTCGAATAGCAAAAAAGGCAGACCTTACTTAAGATGGGAAGAAATCCAGGAATACAATGAAGAGAAATCAACTACTTCTGCTGGTTTTGAACCTACAATCTTATGATCCAGTGGCGGACAGTCTACCACTAATCTAGTGAAGTACTGGGTTGGGTGAGGGAGTCTCAACTAACATCACGGAAGAGGAACGTACCGGCAGGCGAGGCTTGTCATGCACCTCCGAGGGGATGCTTAATGAATAAACTTTATCCAGCACAAATGCTACATGTAGTCAACAGGCTTGAACCCAGGACCAGTGTTAAAGAACGATATCTCACCGTTTTAGAAATGAGGGGGCCACCAAATTGTAATGAAAATAAATAGTGAAATCTGAACAGTCAAATCACACCTCATAATTAAATTAACACCTTACTTAAGCCTAGTTCACTCAACACTATTAAGTTTTCATGAGTCTTAAAAATTAAACCTATAAAACAATAATAATACGAGGGCTGTAAATAAAGCAGTGGCAATATTGATAGAATGCAATATTTAATAAACTAACAAATACAACTGCATTACATTCCTTCAATGTAGTCACCTGCAAATGTAGGGAAGCCATTGGGGACAGTAGGCAAGGCATTCTCTGTTGATGACAGCGACGGAGCGCCCTACTGCGCGGAGTACAAATGCCATGTAAGGGAATCGGCAGCCTCGGTGGGGTTTCATCTTCGGAAACAAGCCGAAGTCACAAGGACTCATGTCTTGTGAGTATGGAGGGTGCGCGGTGCAAACCCGCAGTCTTATTCCGATCCGCACGAAACGCTTCACCTATTGTGCAACCGTCCCATAAGGTCATTCTTGCCGCAGACTTCACATAATCCCCAATAACATTCTGATACATTTTTGCCACGGGCAACCTCGGTTTTAATCCACGAACACCGATCACCTTTTGAAAACATGCTTTAGAGCGATGAAATCGATACTCCTCTCTTCAACACCACACAGTAACAACACTCCCAACTGGATGCCCGTCAAATGCACACTACACATCGACAACAGCGCCATCTGACTGCTCCCATATCCTAATTGCGCATGCCCGATCCTCTGCGAGTGTCTGGACTATGTTGCCACTATTTTATTTACAGCCCTCGTATATTCAAAGGTTAATAAGAATTTCCTTCCAATATGAAAACCTATGAAAATGTTTCAGATTCCTTCAAGATATTTAAATAGGTTTCAACAGCACCCTTAACACTTCTGCATTTACAGAAAACAGAGAAATTTGAATTTTAACCTACATTATATGCTAAATCTTGAGCCGTAAGAGGCATTTAGCATCTCGAGCATACGAAAACAATATCATAACGGGAACAAATACGTAATAAAATAAGGCGAGTATGCAGTTTTACATGATTCTTATGATTATAAATCACGGGACCAATAATTTTGTACCTCACATGCTCATGGTTTTGAGAGAAGTTGGATCGAGGCTCCCCCTTGGCACTCTTAAAATGGTTTTCCATTATCTCCCATTTTTACACCGTATATCTTAATTAAGGCCACTGTCATGACCTTCGCAGTACGGATCCCCTACTTTTCCATCGTCGACGAAAACTGCAGTTGTTAATGCAACGTTAAACACGTAGCAAAAATTATCAGGCATACACTGCAATACCTGGTCAATTTAAGTGAGAAGTCAGCACACTAGGATTAAGCTGTCCCTCCCTAGAAACAATAAATACCACAGGGCCGTCACAAGGGAAGGATGAGAAGGGAGATGCTACAAGCTAGGCCTATTATGTTATGAGAGGGGCAGCGTTTTGAAAATATGTTTAGGGATTAAGTGGACCTCACAACCGATATTTTCAAACACTCAATTCTATTTGAGATCAAAGAATGAAATTGACACCGGGGGTCGGGCCTTTGAACATCTGCGTTCTCTCTCTCTCACACTCTCTTCCCTCCACTACAAGGTCAAGTTTTCGGTACTGTTAAAAGAAGTGCTAACTGTTGCCATTTACGCATTTTATTCTGTAACGCCACAATGTTTGTCCTGTTGCTAAGTAAATACTGTACTATCATATCACCCTAGACACTGATGCTCCCTTTTATTGTTTAAAATGACTATAATGTTAAAATTTCCCCCCATTTCACCCCCTGTGGCTCCACACCTGAACAATAAGCAGAGAAGTTGTAGTCAAATTCAAGGCCAGGCTAGTTACAATGTCAAAAAGAAAAAAGTCTCTCAAAAGGTGACCATAGAAATCAATTTGTAATTTAATGGAAGCTAAGTGTAGTCTGCCCTCAACCTAAGCTAAGTTTAATTTCCTATGGAGACAGATTAAGATAATGGAAGAACGGAATTTCAATTTAAACATTATCGGTTACTCAGTAAGAAGTAGAAAATTATTATAGATGGTATATTAAAGAAATGCCAGGTAAAATCCTCTAATGGTATGAGGTACAGCAGTAACTTTCTTTCAGAGTTTATTATTTAGAATAAAGTCACCTAAAAGATTAAGCACTATCTGCAGCATAATCTATTACCTCTTCCCTCAGAAAGACTTTAAGGAAATTCTGCAAAGGGCTTCCTGTCCCTATGGTGTAAATCCTCATTGTATAAGTGCTCTTTCAGATTATTCTGAGGATGAAATAGAATAAATGGTACAGGGTAATTACATTTGATGAGGTTAAGCTAAGAGAAGTGATTCAATTTAATGGTTCTTCAATGAAAGATGGTTTGGTCAATTTAGATGAACTCATGCTAGATTTTCAAAGAAATCAGATGGTATTTCATGGATTAGTTTTTGTTTGTATCTCTATATAAAAATAAGAGTTTTGCCTGTACATTCCTCAGAATTTAAAAAAGAATGATATTTCTGCCCACGGTCATGATGAGAGTAACAAGGAAATGCACTTGTTAATTTTCCGTCATTACTGTCTGTATGAAAATCAGTATATAATTTTGGGGAATGACGCACTACAATCTAGGCTATAAATAATTTTGTTCACGCAAAGTGAAATGTTAGTTTAGGGTAAGGCCTAAAATTTTATTCTCAAATATCTATGTTATTAGTGGCCTTATCGATAAATACTATATAACTAAAATTATATAGAATTAAATTTACAATCATTTATGTCTTGTACTTTTTTTTTTTTTTTTTTTTTTTTTTTTTTTTTTTTTTTTTTTTTTTTGGCTATTTGCTTTACGTCGCACCAACACACACGTCTTATGGCGACGATGGGATAGGAAAGGCCTAGGAAGTGGAAGGAAGCAGCCGTGGCCTTAATTAAGGTACAGCCCCAGCATTTGCCTGGTGTGAAAATGGGAAACCACGAAAAACCATCTTCAGGGCTGCCGACAGTGGGGCTCGAACCCACGATCTCCCGATTACTGGATACTGGCCGCACTTAAGCGACTGCAGCTATCGTGTATATTTTTACCGTACTGGCTGTGATAACAGAGATATTCATGAATTTCGATTTTTGTTGCTAAGTCCGTATCAACGCCAAATCGCGGGAAAATGGGTGAACAGAATTTAATGAAAATTGGTAAGTAAAGTCAAGAAATAAGCTAGTACAATCTAGGTTGTAAATAATTTTATTCACACGGGATGAAATGGTAGTATAGAGGAAGGCACCTAAAATTCCATTTCTAAATACCTATGTTATTGGTCCTATCAAAAAGTAATAAAAGTTATAGAGAATGCAATTTCCGATCATTTATGTCTTAAATAGTTTTACCGTACCAACTATGATAACAGAATTCGTGAATTTCGATTTTTGTTGCTTAGTCCATATCAACACCAGCACTGCTAACATGGAAATCTTGTTCAATCATGTTGAATGGTGGTGGTTTTTGTCATGATTGTCTTAAGGAGTAAAAACGCACGTTCATCATTCTATACTGACAAGGAAAATAGTGAAGATGATTATAAAAAGTGAGAAAAAGAGTAAAGGAACAATCATTTGAAGAATAAGACAAGAAGGTGTCATGAAAGAAGGAAGTAGGAATTACGTGTTCTAATATCACAGTCAGATGAAAACTAAATGTGAAGGCCTACAAGGTCTAAAACTCAAAAACTGATCAACAATTACATTACACTGACCATTGTTTGTTGTGATGTGATTTCTCTCTACTGCTGCCACTCATCTCTGATAGATGGGATTGCTGCTGCGTCCCAAGTAAAACAATATGCCTGAACATTGGCGGAAAGTAGCTGGGGAGTTAGATAACTTTGCACATGCCATTATGATTGTCCCATCAACTAGAGCTAGTCCTTGCTAAATTCATGGTTTGGGTTGTTTTTTTTTTTTTTGTTTTTTTTTAAGAATTTGTTTTATGTCGCACTTACACAGATAGGTCTCATGGCAATGATAAGATAGGAAAGGGCTAGGAGTGGGTAGGAATCGGGGATGGCCTTAATTAAGGTACAGCCCCAGCATTTGCCTGGTGTGAAGATGGGAAACCACGGAGAACCATCTAGGTTTCATGTGTGATGTTAGTTAGTCCAATAGAAAGCCTGGAAATCTTGAGGACTTAGTGGAGGGAAAGTCAAGCACAATGTTTTATTCTAAATCCAGCAGATGTTAAACAGAAGATCTGGGCTTTTTCAGATTTTGTGCATATGCTGAAAAGTATAAGAAAGTTTTTGAATGATCAAGTATAACTATATTACAACAGAAAAAAATCATAAATTTCAACTTTTACAGGGAACTGTTTAATGAAGATCTCTCTAGATAAGGACGACTTAGAGCTTGCCATAAGCTGACAACAGCTCATTTAGATCCCTCCTCCTTTCAGAGAATAAATGCCAGGCTCCCATTCCAATTATTTGGTGATACTGTCGCCAAAGGACTAAACTTTTATCGAGAAATGGGGCTTATAGGTTTTGTAGACAGTGAAGGCCTGGCTGAAGTGGTAAAGGGTGCTTGATTCACCCGGAAGGACGTGGGTTTGATTCACCATCAGGAAGCTGAAAAATTTAAGCAGCAAGATTTCCACTTCCGGAGGTGCACATGGTCCTGAGGTTCACTCAGCCTACTCCAAAAATGAGTACCAGGTTAATTCCTGGGAGCAAAGGTGGCAAACATTGAACTAACCACTCTACCACGTCAAGTGCCAAGGTTATGGACAGAGGAAGCATTTATCTTCCCCACCTCCAAAGTCCTTCAAGGCCTGTGAGGAGATGACTTTGCTTCAAAGGCACTGAGGCATTTACAAGTTTCTTACGCACTCAATTCATTCATACCTTCCAAGGCTCTCTATAAAAACTCATCTTCCCACAGAACTAACCTCACTTTTCTTCAAACCCTATAAATCTACACATACAGTCTAACCTGCCCTTTATTCAGTGAACATCTCTATACAGACATTTTTCCACGGAACGATTTTATTTTAAGACAAGTGTTAAATAAACCTCCTTTAAGCGGACACCTCGAATTCCAGACAGCGGACATCGCCATTAGTCTCGTCCACTTGTCTTAAGCAGACACCTTACACGTTCCAGGACACCTTTTTTACACGGGGTTTTGTCATTCTTTCTCTTAAAATCATTCCACAGACATATGCGAAATCCTTTTGAATGTACTATTTTGTGTCCAAGGAAAACAGAAAGAAACGTACCTAGGAATGCTTTTTTTTTTTCTCTCTCTCTATTGGCTTTATGTCACACCGACACAGAGAGGTTTTATGGCGACGATGAGACAGAGAAAGGCTAGGACTGGGAAGGAAGCGGCTGTGGCCTTAATTAAGGTATAGCCCCAGCATTTGCCTGGTGTGAAAATAGGAAACCACCGAAAACCATCTTCAGGGCTGCCGACAGTTGGGTTCGAACCCACTATCTTCCGAATACTGGATAGTGGCCGCACTTAAGCAACTGCAGCTACCGAGCTCGGTCATAGGAATGCTGAAGTAGCCATGAAGCTAACTGTTCTGTACAGGGCTCTTTCCAAACCTTTTGTTAGGGTCGTATTGTGTTCCAATAAGTGTACATTCTGAGAATTCTAGTTGCCTGGGAAGGTTGTCTGTGGCTGTTTACTCACAAGTTACAAACAGATTTTTTCAGCATATCTTGCATCATTCCATTCATAACTCAGATAGTTGCTAATGAGGTCGAGGTCAGGTAGTTCAGTTAAACTTGACAAGGCAGAGGTTTTCATGTACTGCTTATTGAGGCAGAAATACCATAGCATTTCAATCACCCAGTAAACATGTGTAGGAGAGACGAGCGTGTTTAGGTCTCAATCAAGAAAAAATGCAGTGAGAAAAAACTATCAGTGAGAAAAGCTCCTTGAAAATTAAACTGCACGAAAACACAATTGTGAAGAATAAAAATGTCCATTTAATTGAGTGCGAGAAAAATAGTAATCAAGAAATGAAAATAAAGTGGGAGTCAGTTTTTGCAGAAGTGAACATTGTGTTATATGAACGATTCATATTTGTTTGAACAAAGAAATTGAGTTTGTGGGCCAATGCTACAAGAAAAAGCATGAGGAATAGCAAATAACCTGAAAGTTGAGGTTAATTCAGTAAAGAATTTGTGTGTCATGCTGGGTGGTTATTCCCATTTCAAGAATATCACAGTAAATAAAAATGTGCTAAATTTGCACACCCAGCTGAAGGATTACTTCCCAAAGCTTAAATAAATGTAAGGGCTTGTAGTATCTCCTAGGCAAATATTAGTTACAAATTATTTAGAACACTCAAAATAAACATGTATGCTAATATTGAAGGTGGATTTCTTTGCCTTTAAAGTGTTTGATTAATTTTTGCAACTTTACAAAGGAAAAATTAAGTGTATCCTCCTAATTCAATACATCATCTCATAGTGCATTGGCACTGCCGGTGGCTGTAAGTAGCCTATGCAGTTGCCTCCACAGTATGCACTAGCCATGCGTCTTGGTTAGTGTACTATTTACCAACTGATGAGCCCAACTTAGTATAATGGGGCAAAATGCTGTCAACCAGGAATGAGTTAGCTGGAAAATTTATAATGTGCAATAACGGACCAACTATACTGGTATTATAAATTTACTCATTTGGGACAAATATTTCAGGTTCCCTATGGGAATCAACATCTATATCATCTGATAGCCAGGCAGGCATCAATGTTTGGAAATGAGACGAAGTCTCTCATAGTGGACTGGCACTGCCGGTGGCTCTAGGTAGCCTACGCAGTGGCGTCCACGGTATGCACTAGTTATGCCTCTTGGTGGATGTGCTATTTACCAACTGATGAGTCCAACTTAGCACACTGGGGCGAATCACTGGCAACCAGGAATGAGTGAGATGGAAAATTTATAATGTCCAATAACGGGTCCAATTACAATGGTATTATAAATTTACTCATTCGGGACAAATATTTCAGGTTCCCTATGGGAATCAACATCTATACCACTCTAACATTGTTCCAGAAAATTCACCTTTTTTGTGTTTTTGTGGTCCGTGGCAAAGTAATATACTACAGACTCACTTGCTGTATCGCTGAAATCCCTTCAGGTAGGAAGATCAAATTTCACATTATGGTGGTGATTGTACCGGGCGGTACACCCCCACGCCGCTAATTTAAAATGTGCGCCAGTTGAAACTCCTCTGCTGGAGGAAGTCTGAACTTTATTGACGGTATTAATTTTCAAGTTTCTCAGAAGATGTCACTACGTGGAAAGTTTGGAGTTTTTGAACTGTGCCACTTTTGATGTATTTTTGTTTTACCGGTAGTAAGAAGTGTGAACTTTCTCTTCTACAGGACACTACTGAAAAACTACAATGGTGCACCCTAGTGCGATGTGAAAGAACTGTTTTTTGGAGAAATTTTTATTTCAAAAGTTTGTTTCTTGTTAAATTTTTTTCTGTTATTGTTTAAGTTGGCTGTATACCCCTCTCTTTCCCCTTGTTTTGTATTTAGACAATCCCGAATTTCTTTAATTAATTTCTGACCAATCTGATGTATCTTCCCCCAACTTGAATATGCTGCTTTTCCCTAACCAATAAAGTTTTGGTGGGAGGGTGTTCTCATTCCAAAAACGCCTCGAACTTTCCGCGAGAGTATATAAACTGCTGATTTTTGGGTCTCTGAGCCACTTCTGTTCCATCTTTTAGTGTGTAAAGTACATAGCAGGGGGCGGGAAGCGCCTCTTTCTTCGGCAGCGGTCAACAACAAGGTAATGGCCGATTAATAACTTCTTTCTTTGCTAGCTCAGCAGTTTAACTCTCGGGGCGGGTCCGAAGTTTTTCCATAATGTAACCTTCCTTAAAATGTAAAGACCCTTGGTATCTATTCTATCTTTAAACTGCATATCGGGATAGAGAGTGCTTAACCCTCTCGAGCTCCCACTCATATTGTTTGAGGTGAACTTATTTTTTCTCAACCTATTCTTCTTTAACGTAATGTAAATTGTTCCTTTCTAAAGTCACCTCTTTAGTATGGGATTAGCCCCTGCATTAATGGCCTAGTGCCAAGTAGGTTGTAAACAAATGTATTAGGAGTGCAGGTCGCATCCTCTCAAGTGGTTATTTTAGAGGTCATGTAATTAACCTTTTTTTCTTACTTAATAGACCTCAGTAGGTTGGGTATTTTACCCCTGTATCTATGTCCTTAGAGGACAACTTGAAGGTGGAGTTTGGTATGGCCTTTAATAGGCTTAATGTTGAGAGCGAGTGGCTCTTTCTCAAAAATTGAGTGTTGTATGCCTCGGGGAGGCTTTTCTGTGTAATTTGGAGCAAGTGCTCCTGAGCATGAATGGGGTTTTCTGCCCCTCTGTTAAAACTTATTTTGGAGTAAGGTTGGGCTGATTGCCCAAGAATTGTGAAGTCGGGGCGCGAAGCCCAAATCCGGTAAATATTGTAACTATACTTTTGTTGCCTTGCTACTCTGTACCTGCCATGCTTGTTATTTCTTTATTTTGAAAAGAAAATATAACCTTGTTAATTTTACCTGAACTCTAATTTCGTAGCTTGAGACCTGTTCACACCCGCACCTTCTTTCACCTCTAACTACCGCAAAAACACGGTAACAGTGATGATTATTGTTGTTGTTGCTATGGGCTTTACGTCGCACCGACACAGATAGGTCTTATGGCGACGATGGGATAGGAAAGGCCTAGAAGTTGGAAGGAAGCGGCCGTGGCCTTAATTAAGGTACAGCCCCAGCATTTGCCTGGTGTGAAAATGGGAAACCACGGAAAACCATTTTCAGGGCTGCCGATAGTGGGATTCGAACCTACTATCTCCCGGATGCAAGCTCACAGCCGCGCGCCTCTACGCGCACGGCCAACTCGCCCGGTGGTGATGATTATTATTATTATTGTTGTTGTTATATTACTTCAAGAGATTTCAGTTCCCGTCAGACTGGCCTTTGCCATGTCAATAAACAAATCGCAAGGTTAGATAATGAAGGTAGTATGACGGCATCTAGAGAACCACTGCTTCGGTCACAGCCAGCTTTACACAACGTGCATTCAAGTACCTAGTGGGCATACATAAGCTATGTATTTATGTACCCAATGAGACAGTGATAAATATTGTCTACAAGAGTGTGTTGTAAGACAAACATATACTCACAGGCCACCTTAATTTAAACACTTTAAACTAAAGAGATCTACAATCACCAGTAGTCATTACAATCCACAATTCTACATTTAGTGACTCATTCTATCCAGAATATGGTAGAGATTGGTCATGTTATCATTAACTCTATACAGCTTTATACAAAACCAAAATCCATTCTAATAGCTTAGGCCTTCACGGCCAGTATTTTGATGAATGCAGAAACAATTTCTGGGCTTCTAGGCTGCGATCGAATTGTGTATACTGACCTACAAAGGAAGCAGAACCTTGAAAATACTGAGCACAGTCCCAGGTGAAATGTTGTAGGCTAGGAATACAATCTGACCACAGCCTACAAAGCCCAGAAAATTTCTTCTACTATCACTGTGGTGTTGGTCGAGAAAGCCTAAGTTGATATGTCAGAATATCATTGTTTCATCTCAAAATACCATTATGTGAAAATGTTGAGGGAAAAAATACTGACCTGCAGCACATGTATCACTTAGAACGAAAATTCATTGATATAGTTCATGCAATACTGAACCTTAGATGACAGAATCTTTCTGGTCCGAGTTCTAAGCTGAAATATAGGGTACAATTTAAGACTTCGCTCTTCTAATGATAGGCCATGGGAATCCCCAAGTGAGCGCCATATGGTTTGTGTCAAACTTGGCGTGATAAGAATTCTTGACAGCTTACACAGCAATTCACAGTACCTACTGAACATTTAAGGTGTGTTGTGAGGTTATTATTGCAATGGTTAAGTACACTAAAGCACAGATAATATTACTGGTCAAGTGTTATTTGCACAAGAAGAAGAAACCAGTTAAAAGGTACCTTATAAAATTCCATAGACAGTTTCCCGGTTCTACAGTACATAAAAACATTATGTGCAACAACTCATATTCAAGTGGCGTAGTATTGCTTCCGTAACTAATAGGAAAAAACAGCAAAGGAGAACAGCTCTCACACAGGAGAGATTAGAAGATATCAGGCAAAAGTGTAAGTCAGTCCACATAAGTCGCTTCAGAGAGTAGCTCAGAAAACTGGTATTTCCCATCTGTCAGCATGTAATGCAGCAAAAAATTATTCCATTTACTATCTTACTGGACTCATTCAGTGGTAAGTTAAGTTTATTTTATTTATTTGTTTATTTATTTAATTATTTGTCTTGAGCATGTATATAGCTGGTGAGTTCAGTTTCATTTAGTTTCTATAGGACATACATGCCACTTCTTTGAGACAATTACATCCGCTCACCATTGTGAGCACTGCATTCGCTGTCACCGCTTCTCTGCGCTTCTATGCCTCAGTACTCAGCTATGAAGTCTTATACTCCCTGTATTATCACGTAGCAGTTTTTCTAGGTGCAACGATGATGTATAGTTTTAGTGCTTTCTTTCCACGATACTTTTCACCTCACGACATTCAAAGAACCACTATAATCTATCAGCTTCATTGTCTGTATTGATAATTTGAGCTTACAAGTACGAATGATGAGTTTTCCACATAATCAATACTTTATTTTACAAAGCGTTTAGAATTATTTACATTAAAAAACAGTACGGTTTCCACCTATAAATAGGTCATCATCAGCTGTTGGTAAACCTGCTTAATAGCGACTGTACATAATAAAACATTACTAAAATTAATTAAAGAAGAATGCCTTATTCTAATATAACATTAATGGTATTATGGTATAATACTAATGGTATAAAACAGACGAAGTACCCATGAAACCGATCATAAATTATAGATCAAGCCCGACTTACAAATTATCATGCTTCATACAGACATTTCTCAAAAAACACTACACATTCTTAGCCAAGAAATCAGTACAAAACTCAATAGAATTCTGCAACATCACGAAAGAGCTGAAAATCGAGCAACACCACACTCTAGCATCATATGATATCATTAACATGTACCCTAACAAACCCACACAGAAAACAATAAGACTGATAGAATAAAATTTAAGAAATCACAGTAATCTAAGTGTCCTTGAAATAGATGAATTTATTAATTTACTTTAATTTGCCCTCAACAATAATTACTTTAGATTCCACGACACCATCTCATGGGTTCACCAGCTTCAGGAATATTAGCCGAGATCTACATAGACCACTTAGAACACTCAGAAATTAGCAAAATTAACAAGATATCATTCTGGTGCAGATTTGTAGATATCTTCGTTGTTATAGAATGCAGGTTTACAAACGAAAACAACATACTTGAACAGCTAGACAAAATAGATTCACATATAAAATTTATGATGGAAACTGAGAAAGATCACACTCTGAATTATCTTGATTTATCTGTCACTAAAACTGAAGACCACTTGACATACAAAATCTATAGAAAACCTACACAAACCTCCAATACTATAAAAGTAGATTCCACTCACCCTAATGCACACAAAAAGGCAGCATACTACAATATGATATACAGAGCTTTCAACATACCTCTATCCCAGGAAGGTAAGGTAAGGGTGTATTCTGCCCGAAGGCACGTCCGAACCTCCGCAGAGGTGTGCCTGAGCCGGAGTTTACGTACGGTAGGGTGGCCAGTTCCTTTCCGCTCCTCCATTCCCTTACCCCCCACCAACAATGCATGGCAAACCATCCAAATCTTGACTACGCCCAATGTTGCTTAACTTCAGAGATCTCACGGGATCCGGTGTTTCAACACAGCTACGGCCATTGGCCCTATCCCAGGAAGAATTAAATAAAGAACTAAACCTAATTCACAAAATAGCGGAGCATAACGGATACAATAGAAACATGATAAACAAAATCATTCACAAAATAAAATATCAACCGAAATCCAAATTAAGTAGAAACAACAAACCTAAGAAAGACTACGCACTTTTTACCTTTAACAACACCCACATCCACCCCATAACTAATATTTTCAAAAGAAACAATCTAAGAATAACTTACAGAAATACGCGTAATAATGCTTCCATTTTACATAACACTAAATCTGTCAATGAAAACAACAAATACAGCCACTCAGGAGTATACTGCATAAAATGCATCTGCGCACCGGCAGATTTTTTCTAATACCAATATAAATGGTCCGAAACGCTGGCAACCAAGAATGAGCTAGCTGGAAAATTTATAATGTCCAATAACGGACCATTTATATTGGTATTGTAAATTTGCTCATTCAGGACAAATATTTCAGATTCCCTATGGGAATCAACATCTAGATTTTTTCTATTCGCTACAACGAAAATATTAATGCCAATAAATATAATCGCTTTTCATCCATAGGGCAACATGTTGAGGAACACAAGCATAAGTTCACTAATATTGAGAATGACATGGAAATTTTAAATATGAACCCCACAGGCCCATTGCTCAATATAATGGAAGATTTTTAAATCAGTATTGGCTAATCCCAACCTCAACTTAAATGAAATCACAGATAAAACATACATTCTCTTGAACACAGTCATTCCCATTCTAAAAGACACACATTTAAAAAGAATCAACAGACACAAACCCACACACAACCCAAAAGAAACACCCCACTCCACCACACCCCTCCACAGGCTGCTTCCCCCTCCCCACCACCTCCCAGTCCGAACACTACGACAGCCACACGAGGTACGTGTATGGCTCTTCCCGTGCTCATGCTGTTAGCTCAAGGAGCGTCGCTCTCTCATTGCCCACATACGCACTAGACATATCATCAACTAAAGGTATATTCCAGGACAGAATAAATAAACTCTATAAAAATAAATTGACAAGAAGTCATTTGCTGTCATCTTGCCCTACAACGAGCAGAAATAAGAAGTAAAGAATAATTTCATAATTTGTAAAATAGAGGAGCATACACTAATCAATACAAGAGGATATCTAATCTACACGAGAAGTTGTAACAGATGTAACTATAACAGAAAAGGTATTAGCAGTTTAAAAGACAAAAGTGTGAGAAGCTGTATTAAGAGATAAAAATGCAGAAGAATTGACAAAAGAAGCTTGACAACTGAGATTGCAGTGTTCAAGTAGATTACTCAAGAATGTATGGAAACAGATACAGGCCCCAAGAGACTGGCAAAAGGAAGTTTTATTATAATGTGGTACCTCTTTTTAAGAAGGGAATAAAGAAGGTATGTAATAAAGTCCGGCCCCGCGGTGTAGGGGGCAACGCGTCCACCTGTCACCCGGTGGCACTGGGTTCGATTCCCGGCTGGGTCAGGGTTTTTTAAATGTAATGATTAATATCCCTGGCCTGGGCACTGGGTGTCTGTGACGTCCTTAATCTTCCTTTCCTTACACACAACATTCCACACTACCGCCATTCCAATTACACGGAGATTCATACAATATGGTGCCAGTAGGAGCAAAAGATCCACAAGGGTCGATGCCCCGAACAAATAGCATTTAATAAAAAATATTTAAAAATTACAAAAAAATCACTATTATAGTATATACCAAGTTGTAAAAATATTGTGCAAAAGTAATAGAAAGAAGAACTAGAGAGAAGGTAAAAACAAACCTGCAAAAATGACAGCTTGGTCTCAGGAAAAGGTCAACTGGGGAGTCTATTTTCAATACCAGTATGAGAAAAAAATATGAAAAAGTGCTGGATGTATGGAAAAAATGAACATTTATATACACTGTAACATTTCACAGAACTTAATCACACTCACCTGGTTTGTACTTAGTCTTGGGTCCTGGAGTGACTCCAGAGGATTCACTTGAATTCTGGAAGAACAGGGCAGTGATAGAGGCGTGATGTTTCCGGAACATGTTCAATACTTCATGGAGATTCACATCCGTCACCAGATCACAGCTCACCACCAGGACATCTGACTGTTACAAACACTTGATGAACCTTCTGGCAACATATGTTGATTGTTTAATTCAGAACTGAATAGTCGGTACTTTCACTGCATGCAATTGAAAAATATCATATTTTTCACAGATAAAATAAACCTTCAGTCCTATAGTATTAAATACAGAATGAAAACACAGCATCAGCACAAAAGAGCATAGCACTTTATCACTATTGGTTCAGGTTTGGGAAGCAGATCTCTAGAAACTGTCACCTTGTGTGGAACAGTTGCCATAAATTCAAGAAATTATTATGTTATCCCTTTTATGTTCCACTAACTAATTTTACAGTTTTCACAGCATTAAGGTGCCAGAACTTTGTATTGCAGGAGTTCTTTTACATGCCAGCAAATCTACCAAAACAAAGCTAGCATATTTGAACATCCTCAAATATCACCGGACTGAGTCAGGATTGAACCCTCCAACCTGAACTAAGAAGGCTCTATTATCTGAGCTGCTTGGCCCAGGAAAATTTAAAGACAACAGAGATAATACTAGTATGAAGTTGGCTAAGTAAGTGGTAGCAGTGGTCTGCTACCTTTAACAAATCAATTTATAATCATAAAAATTTAATGAAGTCCTAGTGAGGCAGTCAGAAGCAAAAAAGTGCGACAAAACATGAAAGTTTAAGAAACTTTATCACTCTATAATTTCAATGCCATACCTACTTTTTGGTAGGGATGGGTGCGACTGAAACTGAAGCTTCGCAACTCCACACTAATGTTATGCAAATTTGGGGGCTGTGGAGAGAATATGAAAATATGATGTGTATAAAACACTCATTTCATGACAGTGGAGGATGTATTTCATTATAATACACAGTTAATAATCATAGTTTATGACTGAAATCATACCAAGCCAAAACTATCAGCTCGATAAGTAGCGATAGAAAATAAATACACGTGGGTAACCTACTTTCATTTATTTAGGTATTTATTTCTGAACAAATGGCCCCTCTGTGGTACAGACAGTACAACAGCCTCTCACCGTTGCTCCGGTGGTTCGAACCCTGATCTCTGCATAACTGGAGCTGGACAAAGCAGAGATGGACAGGTTTTTTTTTCAAATACTCTGGTTTCCTTTGTCTTCTTTCATTCCAGTAACACTCTCCACAATCATTTTATTCATGTCATTCATTTAATCATTGCCTATAGGAGTTCGACAGGTCTTGCCAGCCGGCACAATTACCTTTCCATGTAGCAAATAAAGGGCTTCATTCATTCCATTCCTGACCCGGTCAATTGACTGGAAAGCAGGCTGTGGAT
The DNA here is from genome assembly GCF_040414725.1 of Anabrus simplex. Taxonomy (NCBI): domain Eukaryota; kingdom Metazoa; phylum Arthropoda; class Insecta; order Orthoptera; family Tettigoniidae; genus Anabrus; species Anabrus simplex. The sequence continues at coordinate 1,119,935,454 of NC_090265.1, read as the reverse complement.
TTACATCTATTTCTGAACAAGGACAACATTAAGATCGAATTACACTTAGTTGTTGCATTTATTGGAACTATTCTATAATTTGATGACCACTCCACATATGTTTCCATTTCTTGGACTGTTCACTTGAAAATGCAATTATTTTGACTATTATAAAACTTATCATAGGCATAATCAATGTTTAAAATATCATGATTGTCTTCATTGCCGTATCAATTTAGACTAAATAGGTAGGCAGAAGAAACTAGTCACAGGATGAGTAACTATAGGGTGGTGCACTAACTGTCATACACTGGCAACTGTTTATAGAAAATATAATATACAACATATTGAATACAAAATGGGGTTAAAAAATTCACTGACATGTGCATGGTTAGTCTGTGTGCAGGACATGCTCAATATGTCCACCTTCTCGCTGTACAACAGCTTCGAGACGAACCCGCATGTTCGTGATCACTCTACGACACAAGTCCTTACTCAACCCTCGGAAGAAAGTCACAATGGCCGCTTGCAATTGCTGTACATTTTCTGGTTTATGGCGGTAGATTGTCTCCTTCAAATATCCCCACAGGAAGAAGTTGCAGGGATTGAAATCGGGGCTATGCAGTGACCAGACTGAGCCGCTCTGAAAACGCTCAGGATATCGATGGGACATTACACGGGGCCCGAAATATTCATTCAGAAAGTCCAGAACATCATTTGCTGCGTGCGGACAAGCTCCATCTTGCATGAACCATTGTGTCTCTATTGGTAGTCGTGATGCAAAGAGTTTTGGAAGGAAACTGTTTGTTAACATGTCCAAGTAATGCACACTATTGACTGTGTCATTGAAAAAGATTGGCCCAATAATTCCATGACTGGAAATTGCAGCCCACGCACACACACTTTCACACCATGACTTTCAACCTCGTGCACAATAGCAGGCCATTTTTCGCCCAAAACCGGACATTCTGTTTGTTCACTGCACCATTGAGATAGACGTGTGCCTCATCACTGAACCATGTATTGTGCAATACGGGATCACCTTCTGCAATAGCCCACGCAGCAAACTGTACTCGCCGTTGCTTGTCAAGCGCCGTTAGTTTATGACCTGTTGTCATTTTGTATGGAAACACGTCAAGGTCAGACTGCAGTATTCTCTGAATTGGCTGACGAGAGATGCCCAGCTGAACACATGCAGTTCTGGTGGATTTGGAGGGGCTCCGAGCCACAGCCGCTCTCACAGCAGCAACATTCTCCGGTGAGCGGACCGTCTTGAGGCGGGGCCGTTTTCTCTCCAATATGTTGCCTTCTGTTTCAAATTGCCTGGTCTGTCTGTATACTGTCTGCTGGCAAGGAGCCCACCGAGTACGGAAATGAACATGAAACCTTTCCTGGGTCCGAGCTACGCTCTTTGTTTCCGCATAAAACAACACTATCTTCACCTACTGTTCACGCGTCAGTCTCCCTTTGTCCGCCATGCTGTATAACTGGCTGCTGGTACGCATGCGAGACATGTGGTGCTGCCTGTCGGATCACGCATGAAATAAGGTTTCTGTTCACGAAAGGACATGGTTGTGAGCCCAGGTTTACACATTTTATAAAACATTTCCGATGTATGACATTTCGTGCGCCACCCTGTATATATAGTTGTACAAATAAATCTGTCGTTCATGTAAATTTATTTTGAAGATTAAGTTACATACACGACATTCTAGGTAGTCTGTTGTTTAGTGATTTTGTCCACGAATAAGTCCTTTCATGTTATTCTATCTGGATTAGGGCCAATAATACAATTGTTATCAGCCCCTCTGTTATGTTAGTATGGGAAAATGGTTAATCCTATTTATCTGAAAATACTTAATCTCCTTTTGGTCCAAATTAATTATAGGTAACGTAGGTTATATGTTGTTTTGATAGCCAGATGTTAAAACATGGTCAAAGAATTGTCACAGCTCATTTTAATGGTTCTGATGCAAGAACAATCTGATATACAATTACAATGAAAAGAAAGCTTCCACCTACTCAATATTTTATCATATTTGATGACTACAGGACCGGTTTTGACCTTACTAAATTTAACAAGGAAGAAAGAGCCTCCACATCAAGCAAATGCCACATGGTGTATCTTAAAATACGAACATGTTACGATTCTTCTTTGAACACAAATAGCACGGGCATCATAGAGTGCATGCTTCAAGAATCTACACAATAATTTCCTCTTAAATCTCAACTGAGTTAACACAATCTCATATACTGCTTTCCAGCAATGACATGTGTTTTAATGTTTTTCTTCTGTATGTTATGACACAAAATCCATATCTTAGAATTTGCACCTGACATTTTAAACATTACACGTAAAATAAAGAAGCTTTTTTATGTCCACAATGCAGGTCATTGAACTTCAACATATGTTTTAACTTTACATGTACCACTAAGTGTTCACACCAAACTCTATTTTATCAAGACTTCATGAACAGATCTAATTTTGCCTCATAATCATAGTTAACTTTAGACATTACAATTTTATTACAAGTGTGTAACTAAATGGCTTATGAAATAAGGAAGTGCTACCCAAAAGTCCAACGTCCCATATGACTAACGATATGTGAATATTATATACGCTCATCTGTGTAATCACGCATGTTTACCAACTCTGATTCTAGTTTTAGAGTGAACCAAGAAACTTAAGGAACTTTTCAAGTTTAAGAACACTTCAAACTTTTAATAAATGTATTTTCATATATGTTATCTATGAGAAGATAGTGAATTTAAATATCAAATACAAGTTTCTAATTCGACGATTGTCCCTAATCATGAGAAACAACAAATTTGATGATATTATTGTCATGTGGCATTCCTTGTTAGATTTAGAATTGTTTATAATTGCATGTATGTTATATCAGATTGTGCGATCAGCTGAGGATGGCCTAAGAAAGGTCGAAACCGGTCCTGTAGATCAAATATGATAAAGTACTGATTAGGTGGAAGCTTCCTTTTCACTGTAATTGTGTATAATATCAATATGGAAATGAAACTATTAGATTACGAGAACATTCTGATATATCAAGCTCTATAACGAACTGTTTTCGAGACACCATCTAGGTAGAATGTATCAGTAGATAATGTACCTTATCATTCACCAAACAATCCATTAAAAAAAATTGAGTACATGCATTATGCAATAAAAGAAAGTTGTAAATACAGTACTTGAAATGGCCTCACATTTTCACATTTCTCCCCAAAATGTGCATATAAGTGATATTTTGTTGGAGCCGCACTACATGCGGCACGCGCCCATCCGTGTAATTTCTCAAGACGCATCCACTGGAGGGTTAATGCAAGATGAAATGCAGAAGTCTGTCGCATGGAGAGAAGAAATGTCTCTGGCACGATTTTAATGTAGAATTTTTATGTGATGTCCCGTGTGCATATTGAATTGTTAAAGAGAAGAACGCATGGTGCATAAAACGACCAGCTGATAGTCAGTTTCAGGCTTACATCACCTATAATGGAAAGGGAGAAATTCTTTCAAGCCTGTCAGTGATTTTTCAGTGGGGTTTTTGTCATTTCCAAATGTAGTGTAAGAACTATTGTAAAACACAAGAAGCGTGGAGGTATGGCTTATGTTGAAAAAAAGGGTAACAAAACAGTTCATAGGAAATAGGAAATAAATTTTATAGAAAGGAAACCGCTATCCCAGGGCAAAGAAAATAAATAAACAGTATGTAAGTCCAGATCCAAGCAGATATAAACTTTGGAAAGACTTTTATGAAAATAATCTATCTTTTCACACATACCATATTGTTTTTACTGAAGTTTTCAAAGGCACTTCACTGATCTGAAGTTCTGCCCATCTAGACATGATACATGTGACTTGTTCCACATTCAGCTTATGAGTGATCCTAACAGCAAAATCACCAAGCTGATAGGAAATTCATCATGCACTATAGAAAGAGAGTTAATGAAGTCAGATGGAGTGAATTCACAGAAACCTGGTAGTTCAATGTGCATTGCAGAAAGTGCTGTCACTACTTACCCTTACATACAGGAGTATGTACTACATGAGGCAACTATCAAACTGCAACCTAACCTAGGCATTCACATTGCAGATAACGTCACAGGATACATGTTTTTCTGGTATGAAGGGATGTTTGCCCATGGAGGTAATGAGATTTTGAGTGAGCAGTGTCTCAATACCTGATATGTTTGCCTTTCAAAGTACATCAGTATTCTGATTTAATCATTTCACTTGATGCCCAGGACTGATTTGAGACATTTCAGGTGGAAACAATCTAACATCTTGATATACTGTCAATAGGGATACCAAGTCTCAGAAGCATACAGAAGAGTTGGGAGTATAACAGCTTTATACAGAGTCAGTTTTTTGTGTAGCTGCAGGTCATGGGACAAGAAGATATGCCAGCTAAGCTTCCCAAAAGAAGTTGTTGCTGTGCTGATTTGACAGTACTGGGCGAGTTGGCCGTGTGGTTGGGGGCGCGCAGATGTGAGCTTGCATCCGGGAGATAGTGGGTTTGAATCCCACCGTCGGCAGCCATGAAGATGGTTTTCTGTGGCTTCCCATTTTCACACCCGGCAAATCCTGGGGCTGTACCTTAATTAATCCAGAAACACCAGAGTTTTTCAGTTTTCGATTTTTAAATTTTTGTTTAATATTCCCAGCATTCACATACTATAGAGCACTTAAAAGTCATTTTTCTAAAAATTGGATGAATGGTTTCTAAATAAGGGCCTGGTACCGTACAGTACTGCATGGCGCTTGACTTACCTTTTCGGTGAAACATGGAAATTGTTACCTCCTTAGAATACCATGAAATTTAATGCTTAATATTGTTACAGAATATTGCTTACAAATTACTTAGTAATAAATTAAAGAAAAACGGTGTTTATAAGTTCATTTGTGACATCCCTTTGGGAATTCCGAAAAATAACATTAGCTCACACGTGACATATCTTTAGAAAATTGGAATGATATGAATATAGACTTCAGTTTTTATTAACCTATTCCCACTTTTCACTAGTTTGGACTAGCAAAAAGTAGTATACACAGACGCCCAAACTACACTGGACACGCTCTCTGCGGCTGCAGGATTCGCATCCAGTGGCCATGTAGCACCGGCGTTTGCTTGTTGGAGCGATATAGTGATGTAGGTTATTGAATCTCAAAGTGTCAGGCACTCTACAAAAAAAAAAAAAAGTGTTAACAATTGTATTTTACATATCTTGCACCTTCCTAGTTCTGATGGTGGCATTTGCACATAGCCACTGAGAAGTAAAGTGATGACGAATACTTTCATTTCTTCGGGGGTTACTTTAGTATCTTCTTCATATTTAAAAAGCACAAGCTTCAGAGCACAAGAAATTCACAATTTCATTGTCAAAATTAAACTCAAAAATATTTTTAAGCATAATATTTCGAAAAGTGGAACATTTCACTAGGGAAGTGGATTGTTGTGGGAACTAAGTTATCCGCCATCCAGACAGCTGGTGGATGAGGTGATGATTTCTCTCTTTTCGCAGGCTATTAATCATTACCAGACATGGATTTTCTACTGCTGTGCGGAATTTACTGGCTCAGCACTACTTCAGGTGGGGCTTGGAGTTCACCTCCCGTAAGGTTATCTGCGAGACCCCCTTCATTTTCCTCAGCCAGATCTTCATCAGATAATACATTACATTCCGGTGGTTCAATATATATGGCTTCAGCATCAGTATCCTCTTCTTCAGTAACATGTAGAACCTCCTCAAGCGTCAAACCACTTGAATGAATTTCACATATCATTGGATGCGATACATCGTGCTCTCCACGTGTGTTATGACGTGCATTCTTTTGTAGTAAAATCTACAATTATACAATTTAATGACACATATAAATCATTATTTGCAACTACAGTATGAATTGTTTCTTTAGAATCGCCCTTAGAAGCATGGAACAGAAATGGAACAGAGAGGTACAGTAAGTACCATATGGTACCAACAGATTAATTAGTGTCATAACAGCTAACACAGAAATGCTGACCAATTGCTTGTTATTTCAAATCATGGACTGATATTTCAAGATAATAACCACACTATACAAAATTGTATTGTGAAAATTTATAAATAAAATAAAGAAACTCAGCGTAGACGGGCAGTCATTTTTATTCCTCTCAACATGATCTCAAATTCCAAGCAGTTGTTGCCGCAGACAAACACTCAAAATATAACCCTATGCTGATTTCAGGCATTGTAGGGAGTATCATCTTGACATTCTAAAGTGGAGTTGCCATATTTACATCGCGAGTAATGATCAGTATAAGAAAATCTGAAGTAAGGTGCACTGGTATACCATACGGTACCACACGGCGTTGCCGGGTTAAGGTCACGGCCGCTTCCTTCCAACTCCTAGGCCTTTCCTATTCCATCGTCCCCATAAGACCTATCTGTGTCAGTGCAACGTAAATCCACTAGAAAAAAAAATGATTCGACAGTACAGTTACATTCCATGTCCAGCTGGTTTGTAGATGTTATAGTGCTACCAGGTACTTGAATTTCTCCATAGACTTAAGAATTATGCAGCATTGTTGATATCTCGTGGCACATGCACCACAGGGTCAGTTTTACATGCACCGAGCTCGACAGCTGCAGTCACTTAAGTGTGGCCAGTATCCAGTATTTGAGAGACAGTGGGTTCGAACCCCACTGTCGCCAGCTCTGAATATGGTTTTCTGTGGTTTCCCATTTTCAGCTGAGGCCACGACCACTTCCTTCCCACTTGTAGCCCTATCTATATCAGTGCGACGTAAAACAACTTTTAAAAAAACAGTCTTGCATGCCATAACTTCAGTATTTTCATATTGATTTTTAGTCCAAATCTGGTGCACGATTCGTGAAACCTGGTTACATTGTTCTCAAGTCCTCGTATCTGCAACAATGGCCACATCATCAGCAAATATCAACTCTGTTTCAGTTCCAGGCTGCACTTTCGTACTGGCTCGGTGTCTTTGTGGGTTGAAGTGGATTCCATCACACTGATACTAGAAGTGGACACTGTCACCATTTTTCAGTGCATCATTTATCACAGCTGTGAATAAATGGAAAATGGTGTTGGAGCAAGAACACACCCTTGTTTCACTCCACAACTGACTTTGAACCCTTCTGAAATCATACTATTGACACAGATGTTATATTGCAAGCAAAATTAGATAGCCCTCAGAACCATGAAGTCGCTGACGACATTCCATTCAGGAGTCAGGAAGTCTTTTAGTTGTTTAAGGTCATATTTTGGTTATGTTTTGCACAGAAAAATGTACTGTACTTCGAATGTGATGTCCAATGTTGCTTCTGTAAATATGTTTGTGGCATCGAGACGAAACTTGAACTCAGTGCTGAATAGTTGACGCTTATTGTATCTCGTCTGAGTTTAATTACAAGTTTTAGAATAACTACAAGGAATTGAGCCTCTTGCAAGTTCAGATTAATGAAATGCATGTCATGTAAGTAGGCCTACTTGTTAATTTTAATGGCAAATATATGTTGTAGCTGTGATAATGTACTTTTAAGACTTGCAGTATGGGTATTAAGATCCACTGGAATGTCACCCTTGTTAAGAGACAAGGAAATACAGTGCCACAAGGGCTTATCTTCTTATTTGCTTAGCACTTGAGGCTTGTGACCTGTTCAGGTGGCACCGAAAGTATCATTTTTAACACATTGAGTGCCAAGCCGATTGTAGTACACTATTCCACTGATGCCAGGCATGAATTTCAATAGTATTCCGCTGGTGCCACAGCAATTATACGTCTTGTAGGTTGTTTACATAATCTTGGGATATATTAATATGATGTACTAAGTAAGCTTTATCTCATCATACCAACGTCATGTGTGACGCCATATGGTGTCACATCAATTTTCACTAAGCATAAAATATAGCGTGACACCATACGGTGTCACTGAATTTTTTGATGCTTTATATGGAATGTACAACACAAATTTCAAATATGACAAATTTATGTGATCATTCAAACTAACACAATATATATATGAAAACCTGCTGAAATGCAAAACAAGTCCTTATATTACATTACATATTGTTACCCACTGTGGGTGGGGAACACAGATGAAGAATACACTCCCGGTATACCCTGCCTGTCCTAAGAGGCTTCTGAAAAGGGGAAACCTAGGCGCGGACACGGATTGTGGTGTTACCATCTGTTGGACCACCTGTGGATGGGAAGGGTTGAATACATCCACACGTAATTCCTGCCTGTCGTAGAAGGCGACTAAAAGGGTCATGTGGCCACCGGTCTGATCTTTATCCTTTTTGAGGGTTAGTTGTAGACCGATTCAAAATTTTTTATGTGCATGCTCCTGTGGCTGAAGAAGTATCAATTTGAAGATTTAGATACTCCTGGCTTGTAAATGGAATATCTTTACGTGTCCCTACACAAGGACCTCAGTCATCATTGTTCACATGATTGTGTACACCATTTGCACCAGCATCGTCCCCACCTATAATGTCACCATCAGTATCACCACTGTCTTCCACATCACTCGATACATCCATCATGCTTTCACTGCACTCATCGTCACTAGCGTTATATTCACTGTCATCAACACTTACATCTTTCTCTCCATCAGAATTCATAAGTAATTCACAAATATCCAATTCACTAATTCTCTTGTTGGTAAGTCACTTACCATTCCTACCAAGAATATTACCAATATCTTCCATTTCTTTATATTTTTCACAGCTATACAAACCGGATAATAATTTGCACGTAAACGAGGAAAAAACCAATGCCTGGGGTGCTTTCACTTGTGAGAATAATCACCGGCCAGTCAGTGATTTTGAAAGAATACTATGGCACCATATGGTGGCACATAGTAGCAATACATAGCTGGATTAGACCCTGTAGTTCGCACTTCATGTAATACCAATTTTACGCGCACAGATGTCACAGCTTATTTTCTACAGCGCATCGCCCAAAACTCTGCTGTGCCGCCATATGGCGTCACGCCAATTCTGATTTCAAGACATGTGTGCCGCCATATGGCGTCACGTCATCTCAAATTTGAAAACCAGCGTGACACCATATGGGTCACGTGGCACTCAATGTGTTTAAAATGTCAACAGAGACAGATTTTAAGGCTTTATAGTTACATTAATAGTGATAGAACTAACATAAGGATTCATGAAGAAACTACAGTGAAAGTGTTAAATTAAGAATCCGTGTTACAGAGTTCGGTTAGGAGTGCTCCTCTGTTTGTTTGTCCAACCCTTGTCCCATTTCTGTACGGGGTCGGGTATGAGGTGAGGTAAGATGAATCTTTTGTGGCGGGTTTTTATGACCGGATGCCCTTCCTGACGTCAACCTCATCGGAGGAGTTAATGAGATGAAATGAATGACATGATATATGATACTAGGAAGGGAGAGGGTAAAACCTGGTTCTGGCACATAGCCTACTCCTGTCGAATAGCACCAAGGGGTCTGCTCCAATGGACAAATCGCTATCAACTGCTTCATATGCCCTCACTCCATATAAGCACTGTGGAGAGGTTTGGAATTTAATCCAGGCTTTTGGCACACAATCTAGTGATTAGAAATTGTATACCACTACCTTCCCTACCCTACCGGCCGCAATTCTGATGGCGAAAATTTTTCGAACAATGGGATTCGAACTGGCTAACCTTGGTGTCAGACCGTTTATAGACTTCAACACTTTAATGATCATGACCACCAGGTTCCTCTACCAAAGGAAAAAAATTCCTTTTCTACAAAATATGCAAAGCTAAAGTGCTATAAAGCATTTTAATGTCCAGCAGCATAGCAGCACTGTGCTCACAAAAATGCTCAGATGAATGGGGAATATGAGGTATGTATTTTTTTCTTTCTATATCTTAGTTCAATTACATATTTTGTTTCCATGGCAACTATTGGCACATTTTTAATTTCAGTAACTACAAATGATTTTCATTCGTTTGCAGGAGCAGTGATGTGGTCTCTTGTCAGCATTGTGTAAAACTGTAATATTACTGGTAACTAAAAATAGTCCCAGTACTGACCACAGTTTAATCATTGGTTCAAAATAACTAGTGGGCTGAGACAGGGAAGTGTTCTATCACCAATCCTGTTTACAATAGTAATGGATGACATCATGAGAACAGCACAAGCAGCATATGGAGGAAGAGAAATGAACATGATATTATTTGCAGATGATATTGTGATTTGGGGAGAAGACGACAGGAAGGTTCAAGAACAGTTGAATGTGGTGAATGAGAAGATCGAAGAATGTGGATTGAAAATAAGTGTAAAAAAGAGTAAAACTCTTGTTATGACTAGAGGGGAGAAGGAAGGGAAAGGTCAGATTAGACTTGCAGACAAGCCCCTGGAAGTAGTGGAAACGTTTAAATACCTGGAGAGTGAATTAATGGAGAATGCTCGACTGGATGCTGATATTAGTAAAAGGATTCAAGCTGGAAGTTGTTTCTATTATAGTGTAAGAAACATGTTATGGGACAAAGATGTGCCAACGGAAGCAAAGGATACTATGTACAAGATGTATTACGTACCCATAACAACTTACGGAGCAGAAACTTGGACAATGACAAAGAAGGATGAGAGTCGAATACAGGCAGCCGAAATGAAGTTCTTGAGGAGTATGATACAGAAGAGTAGAAGAGATAAGGAATGAGAAAATCCAGGAAGAAATTGGAGTGGATAAAATGAATGATAGAACAGAGAAGAGCCGACTAAGATGGTTTGGGCACATAAAGCGAATGAGCGACGAAAGAATGCCAAAAAAGGTGATGGAAATGCAAATCCAAGGAAGGAGAGGCCGTGGACGACCACGATTGAGATGGAAGGATACCATCCAACGCAGCATTACAGAAAGAAACCTGGACTGGGACACAATGTTGGAGGAGGAGTGGTGGAAAGACCGAAGAAAGTGGAGAGGAACCATATTTGCCCCTACCCGGCTACAGCTGGATAAAGGGAAATGATGATGATGATGATGATGATGATGATGAATGAATTTATGATAGAGACTAGTGGCATTAAGTTAAAAGTTAAAAGAACTAGTAAGGAAATTAATTGAAGTAGTGCAAAAGATTGTATAATGAATTCAGTGGCGTATGCTGGTATCAAGACGTGGGGTACCACTAGACTTAGGCTACCCCTTTTCGATAGCTGGTTTAGGGAACATCAAGCCTTAAGCATTTTGAGCTGCATCCAACAGCAAACGGAGCTGCCCGCTGTGTTGTCAAGGCTGCTTCACAAGCTACTGCCCTGGCCTCTGCCACCGCCAATACTCAACACCTGATCAATCGAGTTGGTAGCCTAAGGTTTAGCAAATTGAAGTCCAGCTTTGAGGCTAAATGGATAGAATGCTTGCCTTTAGTCCGACGGCCCCAGTTCAATTTTCAGAATCAACCCCCTCATACTGTTAATTCGCCTGGCTTGGGAATTGGGTATTTATGACTTCTTCGCCATTCATTTCATCCTCATTAAGTCACCACCAAGCCTATGTAGATGCCATGCACCATTATTATTATTATTATTATTATTATTATTATTATTATTATTAACATCATCATCAACATAATCGTTAAATAACAATGTTGAATTTTATAGCGGTCGTACCCATCGTTCAATGGTTAATTATCTTCCTCGGAAGATCAGTGGTGGTGTCCGACCCATGATTACGGGTTCGATTCCAACCAACAAAAGAGAACACTAAACCTGAAAGATTGAGTTTCATTTTAGCAGACCTACCAATAAAAAGAAAACTATATTACTCCTATAACAGCAGCCCTGCAGTGTCTTCCTACAAGGATGTAGAAGTAAACGGGAGGGAAATACCAGCACTCCGTTATCTATATATTTAAGACAGAAGGATGAGGTGAGGAAGTACTGTATATACGATGAGTAACACATGGTGATAGTTAGCAGTGGCGATCTGACGGACCGAAGCCTAGCACACAGCTATCCTCCGCAGGTCCCCGCACCTGTAGGCAGACAGCAGCAAGCCGCGTGAGGCAAGTCGATGGGAAGGGATGAGAGTCTGGGCTGCAATATCAGTCTCCGAAGCCTTGTTCTCAGAAATACGTGTGACGTGTTCTCTCATCGCTTTCAAGGTTTGCAAATGGAACAATGTGTCAGATACCTATAATATAATGTGCTTTAGATTTCCATCGCTTGTATTTGAGGTTTGGGCTTCACTGATAGCCTTGGTAGACCTCAGTATACGCCAATGAATGAATTGTATCTTTAATATAAAAGAAGTAGTGGCAAAAACCATTTGTTGGAGTTATGTATATTTGGTAATATTTTCCATTTTTTGGGTCAAATTTTTAAGAGCATATTTGGACAATTTAAAGTCCAAAACATCCAAATCCTATATATCACTATTAAGCACAGTACAGTATATGTTCATAAGAGACTGTGTTCTCAGACTGTAACGTAGGTTCTAGATATTATTATAAAAGCTTGCTTATTTGATTATCCTTACAATACTCTTGATTAATAACATATTCTTGGAACTGTGCGAATATAATAATATTTCCAATTTGTACTGCTAAGTATAGAGTGAGAATTATATGTGAAGAGAAGAGTATATTAAAATATTGCTAAAAGGGCTGGTTAAGTATAATTTGAATGTTAAGTGGAACGATAAAGGAGGATTACTGCTTGGACAAGATGAGGAAAAAGTTATATAGTGAAAATCAAATCAGTCAAAATCACTTTATTTGCAAATGATGTGTCTACCTCGGTGGCAAATGATACACAAAAATACTGTACATTGTTCTCAAGCACTAAATTTTAAATTAAAAAGAAATACAGTATTATTTATTTATTTATTTACATAGCTTACGCCCACATTGGAGCACTTAAATCAATCCATATACACTACAGTCTTCACAATATTAGTTGTAATGTTTTCTCAACTTCCTCTTTTCTTCCCAGAACTTCATTTTTTCTGACCTGGCCGCCCTCTCTTCATCTGTAATGGTGTACTGTTTTCGTTTGCCTGTTTTTAATTTTAGTCTTGTATCTCTGCTTCTCAGAAACCTCTTCTCTTTTCTCTCTGCAATTTGTTTCATTGTTAAATTAACGTTAACAATTTTTTTAATAAACACACAACTCACCCTTAATAAAATTATATTATTTACGAAATTCTACTCATAAAATCTTCTGTACTTACACACATAATCAATTCATATACAGTATGTGGAATCACTTCAAATAATACTCTACATCTGCTATAAGGTTTAAATTTACATTTTTTTTTAACTTTTTTTTTTTTTTTTTTTACCTATTTTGGTACTAACGACCTGCTGCATCTTAACCAGAGCCCCTTTTGCCACCGCTTTTCATATTTCCTGAAGGGCAGCTACCATAGCGATCCCAGGGACCTCGAAGTCCCCACTGTATTTCCCCACTAGTGGCTTTACGTTGCACTGACAGATAGGTCTTATGGCGACGATGGTATAGGAAAGGTCTAGGAGTTGGAAGGAAGTGGCCGTGGCCTTAATTAAGAAATATTTGCCTGGTGTGAAAATGGGAAACCATGGAAAACCATCTTCAGGGCTGCTGGCAGTGGGATTCGAACCCACTATCTCCCAGGTGCAAGCTCACAGCTGTGCGCTTCTAACCGCTTGGCCAACTCACCCGGTCCATTGTATTTCAACCCTACAGGCAGTCCCCTACTTCGGCTGCCCAATCTCCATAAACAAGGGGATGGAATCAATTTATTCACAAAAATTCTTTATTTACCTGCACAGGTCGAATGCCCTGTAATATTTTTTCTTTCTGTTGCTGTTTATTCTTTTCTTGAATATCTGTACAGATTTTGGAAAAAGATCGAACACTTCCCCAGGTAAACTGTTCCACTCCTTCACGCCTTTCCCAGTGAATGAAAATTTACCCCAATCATTTCTGCTAAAATCCCGCCTAATTTTATACTTGTGTCCAGCCCTACCAATATAATTATTTTCCAGCTGAAGCCTCTCACTGATTTCCCCCCATTTCTCCTCTCCTGTATAGGCTCTGTATAATCCTATAAGTCTAGTTTTCTCCCTTCTCTTACTTAAAGCTTCCCACCAAAGTTTCTCTAACATTTCTGATACACTACTTTTTCTCCTGAAATCCCCTGTTACAAAACTTGCTGCTTTCCTCTGCACGTCATCTATTTCTTTTATTAGGTATTCCTGGTGAGGATACCAAATACTGTTTGCATATTCCAATAATGGACGAACCATATTTACGTAATTTTTCTCTTTTAATTCTTTGTTGCATTCTTTAAGTAGCCTCATTATGACATGTAACGATCTGTATGCTTTCCCAACAATATCATTAACATGACCCTTCCAATGCAAATTACTTTCAGATCTCACACCTAAGTATTTGCACTTGCTATCTTTTGGGACAATTACTTCATCCATAGTATATTTAAATTCAGTTTTAAGCTCCTGTTTGTAAATGTTGTGACAAGTTATTTGCCTCCATTTGATTTGATTTACCTTCATATTATTCTCTTCAACTCATTGTTGGATACTGTCAAGGTCCCATTGAAATTCAGTACAATTCTCTATGTTATTTATTTCCCTATCAGCTGATGTAACTGCACTTCACTACGGAATTCTACATTGTATACAGCATTCTAGGTTATGTAATGTACATGTTGTGAGCAAGATTGTATTAAATTGCACAGCTATTAACGTTACCCTAGAAACGCGACCGGGAAGTCACCAAACGTATTTTCTCATCTGAAGACTGAGTTAGGAAATTTTCACTAACGATAGGCTCGCTTGCCTATCATCAGCCACAATCAGGTTGGGGAGTTTTTATTATAATGGCAGACACTCTCCACCTGCCTTTTTAGATCCTCAGAAAGACTCTCTTAGTGGTTTTCAAACTGAAATGAACATAGGTCATTACAATGACTTCAGTACGAACAGTGCGATTAAAAGCAATGCTTTCATATGAAATAATCAAATGAAAAACCACATATATTCTCACTTGTAATGAACAGGACTAAACTGCCGATCTAACAGTCCAAAGTTCCAGAGCTGGAATGACCAGGCCGCAGGCATCCATGATCCATAAACACTCTCGGTCTTTTTTTGGCGGGGGTTGGGGGTCAAAAAGTGGAGAGTCCCAGGGCAAAAACTATGCCCGTTTATTAATCTGTTATTTAGGAGTATCCGTTGAGTTGGAAAATCTCAATTCACTACACTGGCGGGGGGGAAAAAAACTATCTGACTTAGAGGCAAATTTTTCCTCCAAGCCAGAGAAGAAACCTCCTCCTCACTGCTAATCTATATATATATATATATATATATATATATAGATATAAAGAGTTTTGTCTGTTCATTGCTCAGAAGTTAAAAAGGATGGTATTTCTGTATCGGTCGTGTCCATAGTAGCAAGGAAATATACTTTTTAATTTTCCGTAATTTCTGTCTGTCTGTATGTATGTATGTACGTACGTACGTATGTATGTATGTATGTATGTATGTACATGCATCACGAGAAAACGGCTGAAGAGAATTTAATGAAAATCAGTGTTTAAAGTCCGGGAGTAAGTCGCTGCAATCTAGGCCATAAATAATCTTATTCATGCGGAGAGAAATGGTAGTTTAGGGGAAGCCTAAACTTTAATTCTCAAATTTTTATGTTATTAGTGGTCCTATCTTAATGAAAATCAGTATACAAAGTTGGAAAATAAGTCGCTAGAATCTAGGCCAGGGATGGCGAACCTATGCCACGCGTCACTAGGTGACACGCGAACACGATTTCGGTGGCACGCCACATGAACGTAATAAAGTTTTATATATATATTGTACTACAGAAAATACTTATCGTACAGTGTTTCACATGTAAGAAATAAATATCAAAAATCGAAATACCAGTTCCATCCGGACGTGGAATATGGCAACACTGCTACACTGATAGTTCCGAAAGTCAAGTGAGATAACAATGTCGTTTTCTGGTGGTTTTGTATACGGACCTCGCAAACATGTTTTTGGTGCCGAAAAGAACAGAAACTTAACAAAGGTAATGACTGGATTTTTCAAAAGCAGTGGACAAGGGAATTCAGACTGACAGAAAGATGTGTTGCCTATGTTTGAAAACCATTGTACCCCTCACATTTAATATAAAGCGCCATTTCGAGACTAATCATTCAAATGTTTGTTCCGTGACAAATAATGAAAGAAGAGAGTTCGTGTCACAAAATATTGAACATTACACAAAACAAACTAGTTCTTTTGTATCATCTTTTCGGTCAGGGAAATAAGTACGGCTGTTTCCATCTGTCTCACTGCATAGTACAGCATGCATGGGGAACCACTTTCTGAGGGTGAGTTCTTGAAATAAACTTCCTTATTGATGTCCGACACATTATTTGAAAACTTTCCTAACAAACAACAAATAATTAACAGAATGAAAGGAATGCCAGCCAGCTGAACTGCTATCAAGGCTAGAATAATAAGAATGAGTGAAGAAGTTTGGGAACAATTACTGAAAGCTAATTTGGATAACTCTCAGGATGTATGCAGTATGTTTTGATGAAAGCATGGATGTGACCTTACAAGCAAGGAAATGTGATGAGGTAGTAAATTGTTGAGCATACGAACTACAACATGGAAAGATAATGAAGCTTTTATTTTTATATCTAATAATAATTATCTTTCTACAATTTGTTTTACGTCGCACCGACACAGATAGGTCTTATGGCGCTGATGGGAGAGAAAACGCTTACGACTGGGAAGGAAACCGCCATTGCCTTAACTGAGATACAGCCCCAGCATTTGCCTGGTGTGAAAAGAGGAAACCACGGAAAACCATCTTCGGGGCTGCCGACAGTGGGGCCCGAACCCACTATACCCCGGTCGCAAGCTCACAGCTGCGTGCTCCTAACTGGGCGGCTAACTCGCCCGGCAATAATATTTAATGACGAAGTGTGTTACAATGGGAGCTTATTATTTATTTATTTGCAAATAATAATAGGTATTCTCAAAATTTACATATTTGAAAAAGTATTTTTTGCAATATTTGCAAAATACGACCATGGAACATGCCATCAAATGTATTTACAAGATATATATCTAATAAATAAATAAATAAATAAATAAATAAATAAATAAATAAATAAATAAATAAATAAGGGGGGGGTTGTGGGTTGTAGCCATTCCTTAAAGGAAAATAACAAGTGGCACAGTGAACATTTGAGAATAATAAACCAGACTTAAAGTGGCACACTAGTTGGAAAAGGTTCGCCATCCCTGATCTAGGCCATAAATAATTTTATTCACGCGGAGTGGAATGGTATTTTAGGGGAAGGCCTAAAATTTAATTCTCAAATATTTGTGTTATTAGTGGTCCTATTGACCAATACCACTTTACTAAAGTTATATAGTATTAAATTTCCAATCATTTAGGTCTTATACATTTTTACCGTACCAGCTATGATAACAGAGATATTCATGAATTTGAATTTTTGTTACTAAGTCCATATCAGCACCAAGTCATGAGAAAATGGGTAAACAGAATTGAATGAAAATTAGTATGTAAAGTCGGGGAATAAGGAACTACAGTGTACCTATAAATAATTTCGTAAGACACCCTAATATCACAGAGTCGTAAGAAAACTAAATGTGAAGGCCTACAATACAGAAATCTCATAATATTCAACAACAATAACATTACATTGACCCTTGGTTGTTGTGATGTGCTTTGTGTCTTCTGTTGCCAGTCATGTCCGATAGATGGGATTACTGCTGTTTACAGAGGTTTTTTTTTTTACTTTCTTTACGTCGCACTGACTCAGATAGGTGTTATGGCGACGATGGGATAGGAAAGGACTAGGAGTGGAAAGGAAGCGGCCCTGGTGTTAATTACGGTACAGCCATAGCATTTGCCTAGTGTGAAAATGGGAGACCACGGAAAACCACCTTCACGGCTGTCGACAGTGGGTTTTGAACCCACTATCTCCCGGATGCAAGCTCACAGCTGGCGCCCCTAACCGCACGGCCAACTCATCCAGTACTGTCAAATCAGCACAGCAACAACTTCTTTTGGGAAGCTTAGCTGGCATGTCTTCTTGTCCCATGACCTGCAGCTACACAAAAAACTGACTCTGTATAAAACTGTTATACTCCCAACTCTTCTGTATGCTTCTGAGACTTGGTATCCCTATTGACAGTATATCAAGATGTTAGATTGTTTCCACCTGAAATGTCTCAAATCAGTCCTGGGCATCAAGTGAAATGATTAAATCAGAATACTGATGTACTTTGAAAGGCAAACATATCAGGTATTGAGACACTGCTCACTCAAAATCTCATTACCTCCATGGGCAAACGTCTCTTCATACCAGAAAAACATGTATCCTGTGACGTTATCTGCAAAGTGAATGCCTAGGTTAGGTTGCAGTTTGATAGTTGCCTCATGTAGTACAGTGGAACCTCGATTATCCGTTCCCGGGAAATACGTTTTCCCGGAATATGCGTTCAAATTACGTGGTCCCGCGAGCATCGTAATTAAATCACGTTGTAAAAGTCCCGCATTATCCGTTCCTCGAAGAAACGATTTCCCGGATCAACCGTCCAGAAATTCCAGTCCCATCAACGCTAAATCCTCGATCAATCGTTTTTTAATAAACTGTATCTCACGAAAGGACGGCTATGGCATATTTATAGATCTTGGCGTTAACGCCCCGTCACTGCGATAATTAAAGCAAGTACTGTACCCGTACTGGAAAAGCGATCGGCGGTGAACTTGCATAAGGGACCACCTTATCATCGCACTCGGGTGGTATTGTTTAGAGAATCTCGGAAAATCATAAAGCAGAAAGTGGCCACAACAATAATTGCAAGGAGACACGGCGCATTCGACAGCTCTGCTTGAAGACGGAACGAGTTTCGTCGAATGTTCGCACTTATAAAACGTCCATATTATGTCCAGGGTTAGATGTTTATATTTTTACATTTTTTTCGTTCGTACTGCCGAAGAGGTTTTCGGCACTTTGCTCAGGGCACTGCAGAGTAACTGGGCTTTCAGGCAGGAATCGAAACTGCTCCTTCTTAAAACAAATTCAGTATTTTTGATATTATCCTACATGATTATGTTAGCGAGACCAAAACAGATGTTGCACCTTACATAAAAAATTAAAAAAAGAAAGCCATGGGAGGTTTTGGGATTGCCTATTACTGTAAGACTGGAAATTTTACGTTTTCGTGTTAAAATACCAAAAAACCGCAGTCGTTTTATTTGCGCACGTTACATTTTAAATGGTTGGTATCATTTCAAACTCGTACTGACATGTGCAGCGAGCGCGCTTTACAGATGACCTCAAGGTCACGAATAACCGTAATTTCTGAAGTTTTGATATTTCTTTTATCTTTCCAATTTGATTGGATTTGTGACGCGCAGAATTGAATATAATGCATTCGAGAACTTTTAAGAATTGATACTTACATTTGAAACCATGTTTTCGAGTTCAACATAACCTTTAAAAAGTCGATGTAGACCTAATTTGCGCGGTACGAGATTTTCAGAAACTGACTACGAACAGTATACCGGGGACCAAATTACAATGAGAGATTAAGAAATGAACGGGTTTCGCTATCATTTTGGGTGCTTTTGTATCTAATGTGCTTTATTTTATTAGATGAGAGAATTAAAAACTACTTGTGGTCGATTGTCGTTTGGCTTGGCGTTATTAGAATTTTCGAAGAGTTTGGCTAGGCTAATCAAAGTTGCTGAACTGAAAGTTGTTTTCACGGGAAACTGACGAAGATTCCCCTGTAAAACTGAATATAAAGTCTCGAGATTTTGAACTCGCGTATCGGTAATTAATGCGGTTTCGCGGTCTAACATGCCCGCCTCCCATCCAGAGGGCCCGGGTTCGATTGCGACAAGGTCAGGCAATTTTACCTGGATATAAGTGTGATTCCAGGTCCACTCAGCCTACGTGATTACCTTTAATTGTGCAGCTATCTAATGGTGAGATGGCGACCCCGATCTACAGAGCGAGGAATATCGGCCGAGGGGATTCGTCGCACTGACCATGTGCACCTCGTAATCTGCAGGCCTTCGGGCTGAACAGCGGTCACTTGGCAGGCAAAGTCCCACTGGGGCTGTAGTTTGGTTTGGTTTAGGAGTTTTTGTAAGATTATAATTATACATATTTCATTTTTGTGATGTTTAGCCAAATTGTTGATGGTTTTCATTCATTCCCGGATGTTCCGTTTTCCCGTGTTGTACGTTTTATTTTCATGGTCCCTCGAAAAACGGAGAATCGAGGTTTCACTGTACATACTCCTGTATGTAAGGGTAAGTAGTGACAGCACTTTCTGCAATGCACATTGAACTACCAGGTTTCTGTGAATTCACTCCATCTGACTTCATTAACTCTCTTTCTATAGTGCATGATGAATTTCCTATCAGCTTGATGATTTTGCTGTAAGGATCACTCATAAGCTAAATATGGAACAAGTCACATGTATCATGTCTAGATGGGCAAAACTTCAGATCAGTCAAGTGCCTTTGAAAACTTAGCAGTAAAAACAATATGGTATGTGTGAAAAGATAGGTTATTTTCATAAAAGTCTTTCCATAGTTTATATCTGCTTGGATCTGGACTTATATACTGTTTATTTATTTTCTTTGCCCTGGGATAGCAGTTTCCTTTCTAGAAATTTTATTTCCTATTTTCTATGAACTGTTTTGTTACCCTTTTTTTCAACATAAGCCATACCTCCACGTTTCTTGTGTTTTACAATAGTACTTACACTACATTTGGAAATGACAAAAACCCCACTGAAAAATCACTGACAGGCTTGAAGAATTTCTCCCTTTCCATTATAGGTGATGTAAGTCTGAAACTGACTATCAGCTGGTCGCTTTATGCACCATGCATTCTTCTCTTTAACAATCCAATATGCACACGGGACATCACATAAAAATTCTACGTTAAAATCATGCCAGAGACATTTCTTCTCTCCACGCGACAGACTTCTGCATTTCAACTTGCATTAACCCTCCGGTGGACGCGCCTTGAAAAATTACATCGATGGGCGCGTGCCGCATGTAGTGCGGCTCCTACAAAATATCACTTATATGCACATTTTGGGGAGAAATGTGAAAATGTGAGGCCATTTTCATGGAGTTACTTTGCCAACTCATAACTGGAGTATTAGTTGTCGGTGGTAACGTTTCGGTTCGAATTTTGTAACAATGTCAAATCGTTTACTGAACATCACATAAGGAACTGTTTTCTGAATTTTGGAATACAGCTCAAAATTAGATATGTAATATGATATGCTGTGACACAGGGCGTATATTTTATGCCATATTTGGCCGGTTTGTTTGGTATATACTGCATGAAATCCCAATGCCCTCGAAATCATACGAGCATTTCGTCTACTGTGACAAACTCACTATGCGAATAATTCAATTGACAATTGTTCAAGAAGCTTGTATGCCATTTCCTAATAGCTGCTGACTTATCACATTGTTGTCATTCTTGACCAGTGTGTACATTATCAAATCAAAGTGCTCGCATTAAAAAAAAAAAAAAAGGGAAGAAAGAAACAGCTTGAGACTGAATACAGCTTAGGATAGGCATACCAGTACTGTCTACTTTCCACAGATCTTCTGCGTAAGTGTATCTTTTTTTTTTTCACTCCGATCAGGAATCAACCCCCAAAAAGAGCCATTATTTCTGTTCTTGTTTTATCATCACAGTCTCTCTCTCAATTTGTCAATAAATATATTAGTTTATGAAATGATATTTTGAATTATATCAAAATCAAAGAACGTTAGAAACGCATCAAGTTCCATTCTAGTATCCGCTGCAACTCGTTTTGGACCGGGAAAAGTTTCTATTATAATTTTCGACCTAGTTTTGCCTGTTTCAAAAACCGGTTTCCTACACCACATTGTGCCTAAGTCTTTACCAAATAAAATCTGAAATCATCTCCGTCGTCAGGTTCCCCTGCTCCCAAATCTACTGACTAATCCGTATCACTATCCTCTTCTTCCTCCATCACAACTACATGTCCGTAATCACTGTCCTCATCCTCGCGGAATTCAGGTTGAAGATCTGGATCATCATCGGAAAGCTCTAGAAGGAGAATTTCCTCCATGATTGCCAATCTTCCAGCCCTTTCAAAGAAAATAGATAAGTAATCTTTCGAACATTTCTTCACATCAAGGAACAATTCATGAACAAAACAAAAGGAATATCCTATATTTACAGTAATGAAATTGATCTGAAACATATAGTATTTGCTGATCTGGAAAATAATAATGGAACGTTCACAACAAGAAGACTTATACGAATAATATTCATATCACAATGGACGTGCTGCACGAACTACGAAACAAGCACACACGAAGCGAACACGTCCTACATCAAGTGCGAAAGAAACTGTCACGGGAGTGGGCGCACACTTCACTCAGTGCGGCATCACGGCACCTGTCAACTTCAATAGACCACAGACGACTGACAAGAGGCAGATAAGCTATCAACTGAGTTGAAACCTAGTGGTCATATAATGATCATAGTATACCTTGGCTTCCAAGGCAGAAAATAACTACATTCACCAGCAAAGTGAAAACAAACAAATTTACCGCAATATGTGTAGCCGCACGCCCACTGGAGAGTTAAACAAAGAAAACCTTTTTTTTTTCTTAATTGACAAATATACATACAAAATCTTTTATTTAGTCCAATGTTTACAAGAATTTTTTTTTTTCACCTACATAAATCTAATCCAATAATTGGGTAAATTTAACCTAAAGGTTGAGTTCTAAATCATTTTGTGCTTCATGTAAAATCGGGAAAGATAAAATCTGAGAATTGTGGCACCAATAAAAAGAAAAACAAATATCAGTTTCTTAAGAAATGATGGAACTTACCTCTCTAGCTGCTGACCTTTTTTTCTAGGATCTCATTGTTGTTTTTCCTTGTGTAGGGCAGTCTCCTGCACTTCTCAACTTTTTTTCGCTCTACTTGTTTGCACCCCTCCCCACATTTCCTTCTCTTCCTCTTTTCTTTCGTATATAAGTCCATATATGATGATGATTGTTCACAAATGAAGACAAAATCTAATTTACAATAGCTCAGAAAATCATTGAAAAGATGGTAAAATGTATCAGGTAGCTTATGACACGTGCGTCGGTTTTTACACATCATCGTTGGGAGATACCACTGGTGACATCTAGTGAGCACAGGACATACATCATAATTTAACTTTTAACTAATTTCTTCAAGTTATGGCATGCTGTTACTTACGTGGCTCCAACAGTTATAGATAGTGCAAGCAATATTTTTCAAACATCCTATCGTATAAAAGACTGATATCATTAATGCTGAGAAAAAGTTTAAATGACAATCACTACGGGAAACTATAGCAAAATTACTATCGATAGGTCTAGAAGAATACAGTATAATATTTAAATTTATACATGCAAAAATTACAATTCAACTATTTAAATCAAGTAAGTGTAATTTCAAAAGCCTGCACGATCAACAGTTAGAGATTATATCTAAATAAGTGTCGATTCACAAGCTTTGCACAATCAAAATCCAACAGTTACAGATAAGAAATTCATTCACCTTAATTCTTTCACCAAGAAATCTTAGTGAATCAGCCGTTCCCCAGTCTTCGCCAGCAGGAATACCCACAATATCCAGGCGAATCTTCAAGCCACAGCGATCTAATGTCAGCTGCACATCAGACCGAACTGTCTCTAACACAATCAATATAACATCTGAAAACACAAATAGATAAAATGAATGATTTTCAAAACTCTCAGAAAATCAATGAACCTCAGACTTGAAATGTTAGTCCATATATAGTACTACAATAGAATCCATTGAAGGATATGTAATTATTTTTGTTGTAGTTGCTTTATTTGAGGGAGTTGGAAAATGTCTTCAACATGCTTCTATGCTAGGCACTACCCCAGCATTCATCCATAGTTCAAGTGAGAAACCACAGAAAACTGCTCCTGGATAGCAAGAGTGAGATTTTAATCAACTTCACTTCAGAATTGTGTTATCTGAGGCTGTGAACATCTTGCCAATCCTAGCATGTTTCCTTCAGGATCAAATATCTTTGGCCAAATTCACTAAAGATTAACTTTATTGGAGTTGGTTAGTCATCAGCCTTTTGTTCCCAAGATAACAGGTTCACGAACTGAGGTTGGTCATATCTAAGGGCATTTAAATGCAGCATCTCCCTGCCATTGACTTCCAGCATGTGAAAGAACTCTTGCAGGAGCAAAATTATCATATCACAATGTAGCAGTTAGAAAAACCACATTGCTAAAAAAAAAGGGCACATCGTTCCTAACTACATTGTATGTATGAATAGTGAGAAGAGATTGGACTATTATAGCAATAACATGTCCTGTTTACATAACAGAGGAATCCATTGTCATCTGGATGCTTGGGAGTTATCACTGTCAGTTGAAATGTACAAATGCTTCATTTTGAAGTATGTGTAAGGTTGGTCAGTGTGTCATATTTACAAGTCATGGCTGGTAGTGCTGTCTGAGGTAGGCAAAAGGGGAAACAGTTGTCAAATGAAGCCACTTGTGCACTTACACTGCTTCAAGAAGGCTAATTGCAGGGATAGGTTTCCAGAATATTAAGGAGCTGATCACGAGGGAAATATCAAAATTTATAGTCAAAGCCAAATTCTCATTTTGATGGTTGATTCCACATGGTGTAAGAATACAAGCAAAAAATGAGCTATTGTCCTCTTTTCCACTTCAACATCCAAAAATCAAAATTGGAATCCTTGATGTCACACAAACACAGTAGCACAACTGGATATCCCTGCAAGAGAGCTGCATGGTAAGAGGGTACACAACAATCAACTGAGCCAGCAAGGCAGAGTCTTTCGCTGCATGTGTTTTAAAGACAACTGATTCTAAGGGATGAACGTAAAGCAAAAAAGATTGGCAGTGATGGAATATTCAAAACACAAGTCATTTTGACACTATGAACAACGAAAACACACTTAATTGCTACTCTGTTCCCCGTATATTTTATTTTTCATTTCCAGGCAGTATTTAATGGGCACTAAAAACTCAGCAGGTTGCACTGTTACATATTTCCAAGCAAACAAAGAATCTTAGAGATGAGAACTGCAAATGAACGAAACACTGTAATTTAAGAATTATATATCTACTAGCAGTTTCCCGCTGGTTCTGCCCGCCATGTACAAAGTATGGTGTTGTTCATTACTATCCTCACGGATGTATTTGCAAAGTTTTGAGTTATTGAAATAAAGCACATGATTTGCTGTGGTAATAGAATGTAATATTATGTCAACAAAACACTTGAAAATACATCACACAAAGAAATTGAATTAAATGTTCTTTGGAAAGACACTGCACGCCGAACTGTTAAAAAGTCCTTCAACGATCGTCATGGAGACAAATGATCCACTGAGTGTTTTAGACCAAAACGAACTGCATACCTCAATTAGAATGAAAGATATGATTGCTTCAATAAGAAAAAATGTTGAAGAAATGAGACGTCAAATTGAATGTGCACTCATAACTTTCCTCAGAATCAACCAATTTGAATAGTTAAGAGCTGAAATGAAAGAGCTTGATCCACTGAGTGTTCTTAGGCCAAACCAAAATCTGTACCTCAATTAGAACCAAAGATATGATTGCTTCAAAGAGACAAAAATTGAAAAAATCAAATAATTTGAGGAAGGCGGAAGTTAAGTGATTTATAGTACCTGATAACAAATCTGTGCATGGATATCTATCATTTAAAAAAAGAATGAAGGAAATCGACCGGATAGAATGGCCGGACTGACTGACTTTAGTTTTTATAATTTTTTTAAATATATAGATGGCAACCCAGTCTAGAATGCCAAGAATAACGGCCGAGAGTATTGATCGTGTTGACCATGTCACCTAGTAATCTGCAGGCCTTCGGGGTGAGCAGCGGTCGCTTCGTAGGCCACAGCCCTTTGGGGCTGTTGTACCATTGCAAAAATCTTTGTCTTGATAAGAAATCATAAGTTCTGACAATCTACAGTATAAAGATTTCAACTGTCGAAGGAAGAACCTGACCAAGGGTTGGAATTTTCCAATGATACAGGGAGGAATCTGAAGTAACTCAATGGTTATTCCCAGCTCCATGGCTAAATGGTTAGCATGCTGGCCTTTGGTCACAGGGGTCCCGGGTTCGATTCCCGGCAGGGTCAGGAATTTTAACCATCATTGGTTAATTCCCCTGGCACGAGGGTTAGGTGTATGTGTTGTCTTCATCATCATTTCATCCTCATCATTACGCACAGGTCACCTACGGGTTTCAAGTCAAAAGACCTGCATCTGGCAAGCTGAACATGTCCTCGGACACTCCCGGCACTGAAAGCCAAACGCCATTCCATTCCGTTCCATTCCATTCTTGTTGAAATGTTCTGAAGACAAGCTACACTATGTGATCAAAAGTATCCGGGCACCCGCAAAATCATAAGTTTTTCATCTTAGGTGCATTGTGCTGCCACCTACTGCTAGGTACTCCATAGCAGCGACCTCAGTAGTCATTAGACATCGTGAGAGAGCAGAATGGGGCGCTCCACTGAACTCACTGACTTCGAACATGGTCAGGTGATGGGGTGTCACTTGTGTCAGAAGTCTTTATGCGAGATTTCCACACTCCTAAACATCGCTAAATCCACTGTTTCTGATGTGATAGTGAAGTGGAAACGTGAAGGGACACGTACAGCACGAAAGTGTACAGGCTGACCTCGTCTGTTGACTGACAGAGACCGCCGACAGTTGAAGAGGGTCGTAAAGAGTAATAGGCAGGCATCTATCCAGACCATCACACAGGAATTTCAAACTGCATCAGGATCCACTCCAAGTACTATGACAGTTTAGCGGGAGGTGAGAAAACTTGGATTACATGGTCGAGCGGCTGTCCATAAGCCACACATCACGCAGGTCAATGCCAAACGATGCCTCGCTTGGTGTAAGGAGCGCAAACATTGGACGATTAAACAGTGAAAAAATGTTATGTGGAGTGACGAATCACGATACACAATGTGGCGATCCGATGGCAGGGTGTGGGTATGGCGAATGCCCGGTGAACGTCACCTGCCAGCATGTATAGGGCCAACAGTAAAATTTAGAGGCGGTGGTGTTATGGTGTGGTCGTGCTTTTCATGGAGGGGGCTTACACCCCTTGTTGTTTTGCGTGGCACTATCACAGCACAAGTCTACATTGATGTTTTAAGCACATTCTTGCTTCCCACTGTTGAAGAGCACTTCGGGGATGGCGACTGCATCTTTCAACATGATCGAGCACCTGTTCATAATGCACGGCCTGTGACGGAATGGTTACACGACAATAACATCCTTGTCATGGACTACCCTGCACAGAGTCCTGACCTGAATTCTATAGAATATCTTTGGGATGTTTTGGAACGACGACTTCGTGCCAGGCTTCACCGACTGACATTGCTACCTCTCCTCAGAGCAGCGCTCCGTGAAGAATGGGTTGCCATTAAACATTGTTTAGGAAGCCTTTCTCGTTGACAGTCGAGATTTCTTCTGAGGACGCAGAGTACAGTTCTCTGCGAAACGTAAAGAATTTCACATTATTTTCTTGACACGGCGTAAGCCCATAATATAGATGTTGATTCCCATAAGGAATCAACAGGTCGGGGATGAGGCAAGATGAAATTATATGGCACATTTTTATGGCTGGATGCCCTTCCTGATGCCAACCTCAGTTGAGGAGCTAATGAAGATGAAATGAATGATGGTGAATGAAATTGGGTAAGGAGGTGGAAGGGTTCAGCTGTGACCTATGAACAGGAACTGAAAGGAAGTGAAAATCAGAAATAATTTATTATTTTTAACAATCCTCAAAAACACAATAATACCCACTTCCTGTTAAACTGGTATCATAGAACCAACTCTCTGGCTCATCGGTCTCTGCACCTCTGCGCACGCTCAAACATCAGCAGCTAGGGTCGTCCAATTGAACCGGTTACAGTCATATATAATTGAAATGTGTGACCGAATAAGGGTATATGTTACACCCAGCATGTTTCCAGTTATGAGCTTGATAAGGTTGAAGAGCTTCAATATGCCTCGCAGTAAGCAAATGCACACGTAGACCCTTATTCCACACAAGGTAATTCTCTAACATAACTTGTGGAAATTGTGTGGAAGAGTCCTTAGAGTATTTCTCTGCCAAGTACTCAACATGGGTAAAAATGTAACATAGACCCTTAATCGGCCGCATGCTTCAATTTATAAGTGAAGTTTGTCCCTAGATTTGTCAGTCTTCCGGTTCAAAGCAGCAGCTCATTTTTTGCATGTGGTCTGTTTACACCAACTGGAATCAACCATCAAAATGAGAAGTGGTTTTCAGCATGATAATTTTCTAATACTTCCCTGGCAGAATAATCTTCTTTTCTTCATGGGCCTCTAAATATCAGTTCCTAATTAGAGTTGACCTCTCCCTGGCAGAATATGAATTTTTTCCTTTGTAAAGTAAATATGATTTGGTATGTGTGGAAACATTTCCAAGAGAATTGAAAAATTTCTAGGAGAATGGAAGCATTGTCAGGCACCCTACTACAGGCTACAAAGGGAAAACAACCCAAAGGTAGGTTCAGTCTGTGCATCTGCAAGCTCTCCTAAACCACTAAGTTACAGCACAATCACTACAGATGGACCTATAGCAGACTTCTGGAGTATGGATTGGTGAACAAACAGTAAGAAACAGGCTTTGAGGGGCCAATTTAAGATCCAACCAACCACTTGCAATTCCTGTACTAGACAATATCATGGCAGGAGACTGCAGTTTAATAGAAATAATTTGTGTTACGGAGTTATCCGTGGTAGTTAGAGGTGAAAGAAGGTGCTGGGATGAAAAGGTCTCAACTTACGAAATTAAAGCTAATTTCAAACTTTAACAAAGGTTATATTTTCTTTTCAAGATCAAGAAATAACAAGAATAACAGGTACTCAGTAGCATATCAACAAGTTAAGGATGTACAATTACAGTTTATTAATGGATTTTGGGCTTCGAGCCCCAGATTCACAATCCCTAAGCAATGAGCTCAACTTTACTTATGAACAAGGTTCAACAAAGGGGCAGAAAACTCCAATCATGCCAAGGAGCACTAGCTCCCAATTACCCAGTAAAGCCTGCTCGAGGCACACACAAACCAAATTTAAGAAAGAGCAACCCGCTCTTAAAGTTGAAGCCTATTCAAAGGCCACACCAAACTCCACCTTTAAGCTGCCCTCCAGGCACATAAGAACAGGGGTAAAAATACCCAACCTACTGAGGCCTATACAGTAAAGAAACAGGACAATTACATGGCCCCAAAATACCAACTTGAGTGGAGAACTTCACTCCTAATACACCTTTTTTAAAACCTATTTGGCTCTTAGGCCGCTTATGCAAGGGCTAATTCCATACTACGGAGGTGACACGATAGGAAAATTTATTACATTATGAAGCGAAGAAAAACGGTTATGGAAACGTAGTCACCTCAAAAACAATATGAGAGGGAGCTCGAGAGGGTGAGGCACTCTCTATCCCGATTTGTAGTTAAAGAGACAGAATTTATACCAAGTATCTTTTACATTTTAAAGGAAGGCTACATGATAAAAGTTTCGAACCTGCCCCGAGGGTTAAACTGCTGAGCTAGCAAGAAATGAAGTTATTAAAAGGCCATTACCTTATGGAAGAACTGCTGCCCGAAGGAAGAGGCGCTTCCCGCCCCCTGCTACATAATCACACTAGGAAAGATGTTACTGAAGTGGCCCCGAGACCAGAAAATCAGCAGTTTAAATACCCTCGTGGATCATTCGAGACCTTTCAAGAATGAGAACCCACACCCCACCCCCAACTTTATTGGCTACGATCAAGCAACATATCCATATCAGAGAAGACATACGTTATTGGTCAAAAATTAATTAGAGAAATTCGGGACTGGCTAAATTTAAAACAAGCGGAAAGAGAAGGGTTATACTGCCAACCCAAAAAATGACTGAAAGAAATTTAACAAAGAACAAACTTATGAACACAAAATTTCTCAAAAAACAGTTCCTTCACTTCGCACCAGGGTGCACAATTTTAGTTCTTCAGTAGTGCCATCTAGAAGAGAATGTTCACACTTCTCACTACAGAGAAAACAAATATAAATCGAAAAAGACACAGTTCAGAACTCTGAACTCTTCAAAATTTACAATAGCGACATCTTCTGAGAAACTTTAGAATTAACATGGTTGTTAAAGCTCAGGCTTCCTCCAGTAGAGGAGTTTCAACTGGCGCAATGTTTGAATTAGCGGCGCAGAGGTGTACCGCCCGGTACAATTTGCATTGACACCTAAGCCATAGGTGTCCTGTGCTGTTCTCGGATGAATCCCCATTTCATGTTACATTGTTCAGATGGTTGTCTGCGATTCTGGAGAAGATGTGGGAAGCAATCCCATCTGATAGCTGTAAATCCATCGTTGCTTAGGGGATGAATCTGTAATGGTGTAGGTGGGCATAAGTCTTCACATGAAATCGATCTCTTGATCATTCGCAATAGATCCACAACTGCTCGACAGTACAATGCTAATACTGTTTGGAGACTCTTGCAAGAACAAATCGTGCAAATAATGGAGTGGCCACACACACGTCCCAACTTGAATATGATTGAACAAGTCTGGAACCAACTGGAAGAATGCATTCAAGCAACAAATCCATCACCCCAAACAATACAAGCCTTTGAAGATGACCTTTTGGAAGAGCAGGAATGTCTGCCTCAACTGAACTTGTGGCACCTTGTCAGAAGCATCAGAAGGCACTGTGAAACTATTATCCATGTGAGGGGTGGCAATCCTCCTTATTAAGATGCTTAATTTCCATGTAGACATTTTAGCGTATGACCAGGGATCATTTTGCTTATATGCTGTGCAATAATGTCATTTTAAGTGTCCAAAGAATGCTTTTCATTTCTGTACCGGGAGGTACACCTCCGCGCTGCTAATTCAAACATTGCGCCTGTTGGAACTCCTCTACTGGAGGAAGCCTGAACTTTAACAACCATGTTAATTCTAAAGTTTATCAGAAGATGTCTCTACTGTAAATTTTGAAGTGTTCTGAACTATGTCAATTTCGATTCGTGTTTGTCTGCTCCATAGCAAGAACTTTGAACATTCTCTAACAGATGTCTCTACCAAAATTGATAACGCTCTCTGGTGTAAAGGAATGAACTGTCCGGAAGAAATTTAACATTCATAAGTTTTGTTTTTGCTAAATTTTGTTCTGTGGTTTGAGAGTTGGCAATATAATCCTTTCTTTCCGCCTGTTTTGTATGTAGCCAATCAGGAATTTCTGTAATTAATTTTCCACCAATAAGGTGTTTCTTCTTCGTCTGGTGTATTAGTTTTTGCTGTTATCCAATAAAATTTTGTGGGCGGGTTGTAATCATTCAAGAAACGTCTCGAATTTTCCGCGAGGGTATATAAACTGCTGATTTTTTGGTCTCCTTGGCACTTCAGTAACATCTTTCTTTGTGTGATTACGTAGCAGGGGGCAGGAAGCACCTCTTTCTTCAGGCAGCAGTTCATCCATCAGGTAATGGCCTTTTAACAACTTCTTTACTTGCTAGCTCAGCAGTTTAACCCTCGGGGCAGGTTCGAAACTTTTATCATGTAACCTTCCTGTAAAATGTAATAGACACTTGGTATAAAATTCTGTCTCTTTGACTACAAATCGGGATAGAGAGTGCCTACCCTCTCGAGCTCCCTCTCATATTGTTTTTGAGGTGACTATGTTTTCATACCTGTTTTTCTTCGTTTCATAATGTAATTAATTTTCCTATCGTGTCACCTCCGTAGTATGGGATTAGCCCTTGTATAAGCGGCCTAAAAGCCAAATAGGTTTTAAAAAGGTGTATTTGGAGTGCTAGTTACGCCTCCACTCAAGTTGGTATTTTGGGGCCATGTAATTGTCCTGTTTCTTTATGGAATAGGCCTCAGTAGGTTGGGTATTTTTACCCCTGTTATTGTGTGCCTGGAAGGCAGCTTGAAAGTCGAGTTTGGTGTGGCCTTTGAATTGGCTTGAACTTTGAGAGCGGGTTGCTCTTTCTTAAATTTGGTTTCTGTGTGCCTCGAGCAGGCTTTACTGGGTAATTGGGAGCTAGAGCTCCTTGGTATGATTGGGGTCTTCTGCCCCTTTGTTAAACCTTGTGTATAAGTAAGTTGGGCTCATTGCTCAGGGATTGTGTTTCTGGAACTTGAAGCCCTAAATACATTAATAAACTGTAATTGTACATTCTTATTTTGTTGCTATATAACTAAGTTCCTGTTGTACTTGTTATTTCTTGATCTCGAAAAGAAAATATAACCTTGTTGAAATTTAAATTAACTTTAATTTTGTAAGTTGAGACCTCGTCATCCCAGCATCTTCTTTCACCTCTAACTACCACGGATAACTCCGTAACAATTTCAATTATTAATTATTACAAAGAAGGTGGTTTGATTTCATTGCAAGTCTGTTTTTATTTCAATATGTATGTGTATCATGGAAGTATGAACATATAAAAAGTGACCAATTTCCTTTTCTGAGCAGCGTATTGCTCTTACCATTATCATCATCATCCTCTTCTTCATCAACAACAACAAAAACAGAGTTGCCTGCTTTCATTACACCCAAAGCTGGATGAAAATAATCAATTTAACTATATTCTACTTCGGCAGAATGTTGTTATACCTATTCCCAAGAAAGCCGGTGCTGACAGGTGTGAAAATTACCGCACCATTAGTTTAGTATCTCATGCCTGCAAAATTTTAACATGTATTATTTACAGAAGAATGGAAAAACAAGTTGAAGCTGAGTTGGGAGAAGATCAATTTGGCTTCAGAAGAAATGTAGGAACACGTGAAGCAATCCCGACTTTACGTCTGATCTTAGAGGATCGAATCAAGAAGGACAAGCCCACGTACATGGCATTCGTAGATCTAGAAAAGGCATTCGATAATGTTGATTGGACCAAGCTATTTATGATTCTGAAGATGATAGGGATCAGATACCGAGAACGAAGAATTATCTACAATCTGTATAAAAATCAGGCTGCAGTGATACGAATCGATGGCCTTGAAAAAGAAGCAGAAATCCAGAAAGAAGTGAGGCAAGGCTGCAGTTTGTCCCCTCTCCTTTTCAGTGTTTACATAGAACAGGCAGTAAAGGAAATCAAAGATAAATTTGGAAGGGGAATCACAGTCCAAGGAGAGGAAATCAAAACCTTGAGATTTGCCGATGATATTGTTATTTTATCTGAGACTGCAGAAGATCTCGAGAAGTTGCTAAATGGTATGGATGAAGTCTTGGGTAAGGAGTACAAGATGAAAATAAATAAGTCCAAAACAAAAGTAATGGAGTGCAGTCGAACGAAGGCAGGTGATGTAGGAAATATCAGATTAGGAAATGAAGTCTTAAACGAAGTAGATGAATATTGTTACTTGGGTAGTAAAATAACTAACGATGGCAGAAGTAAGGAGGACATAAAATGCAGACTAGCACAAGCAAGGAAGAGCTTTCTTAAGGAAAGAAATTTGCTCACTTCAAACATTGATATCAGAATTAGAAAGATGTTTTTGAAGACTTTCGTGTGGAGCGTGGCATTGTATGGAAGTGAAACATGGACGACAACTAGCTCAGAAAGAAAGAGAATAGAAGCTTTTGAAATGTGGTGTTACAGAAGAATGCTGAAGGTGAGATGGATAGATCGAATCACGAATGAAGAGATACTGAATCGAATTGGTGAGAGGAGATCGATTTGGCTAAATTTGACGAGAAGAAGAGATAGAACGATAGGACACATCTTAAGACACCCCAGGACTTGTTCAGTAGGTTTTTGAAGGAAGTGTAGGTGGTAAGAACGGTAGGGGTAGACCAAGGCGTGAATATGACATTCAGATTAGAGCAGATGTAGGATGCAATAGTTACGTAGAAATGAAAAGGTTAGCACAGGATAGGGTGGCATGGAGAGCTGCATCAAACCAGTCTATGGACTGATGACTCAAACAACAACAACATTCTACTTCTATATTGTTTCATATGGATAATATGTTACACAGAAAGGAAACATCAATACGTGTGTGAAGAATCTTATTTGCTTTACATACCACTAACTACTTTTACGGTTTTCAGAGATGCCGACGTCCCACAGGAGTTTTTTTATATGCCAGTAAATCTAGCGACACAAGGCTGACATATTTGAGCACCTTCAAATACCACCGGACTGAGCCAGGATCGAACCTGCCAAGTTGGGGTCAGAAGGCCACTGCCTCAACTGTCTGAGCCACTCAGCCCAGAAAAATAGAGTTAATGGACAAAATACACAAGGATTATATCAATGATCCTTGCTGAGACTGCTAGGTTGTGCTCAGAAGGCCAGTGCTCTACCACCTGAGCTACTCAGCCTGACCCTTTAATTCTCTAATGAGTTTCACAACGTATAAAAATTCAAATAAACCCTTTTAGTTTACATGTATCATATCTTCTAATTATGCAGCTTTACCAAAATAAGCTCTTTGGCATCATGAGATTTAAGAAATTCAGCAAATTCAGAGTAGTTTATAGCAGTGGAACTACACCCCAAAGCATACAAACAAATGTTTTCACTATATCTAATTTCAGCCATAATTTTTGTAGTTCCATATATTTAAAACATACTAACACATACCAAACTACTAATATGACAAATATTGGTAAGTTACTGAATCAGTCAAAACGAAAAACTGGTACTTTAAAATTATTTTTAAAATGTCCATGCAGGTCAAATATTTGTTTATAGGAAGAAGAGTTAGGGACTGGAATAACTTGTCAAGGGAGATATTCGATAAATTTCAGATTCCCTTGAAATTATTTTAAGAAAATACTAGGTAGACAACTGCCCCCCGGGCAACTGCCTCAAATGCAGATCTGTGGTAATTCATTCACTCATTTATTCATTCAGACGGTGTCCTACTTGACCAACTTAACTGGTCAAAATAGAAATAGTTACAATTTAACATAATGATAAATTAATGGTTAAGAAGCAAGTAAGAGTGTATTCAGTAGCTCCAAGAAACAGGGTCTACATAATCATGATTTGTTTTTTTGTTTTTTTCCAGCACGACATTTATACAAATTCTGAATTCTTAGCTACTATCAGTCTAAGCAGTTTATGAGCCATTTCAGTGCCAAAGCCTAGCAAGTATTACTAAACATAATTTTGTACCTACCCTGCTTCTGAAGCATTGTGTACGAGCAAAGTTTCAGAATCATACGATAAAAAACCCAATACTCTATTTACCAAAGAATGGTTAAGTCATTAAAGAGCTTCAAATCTATATATTATACCTTGAAATCCTGCTTGCTCTAGCATCCGCAAGGGATACCAAACCATTGGTTGATTCCCAATCGGCAGTAGACACTTTGGACGCCCAGCTGTGATCTCTGTCATGCGAGACCCCTTCCCACCGGCCATTACCACAGCTTGGAATTCACAGGTAACCATCTTCCAGCCTGATAAAAACCAAGAAAATTCACTCCAATACATTATTAATATTTAACAATTATATACTTCATTAAAGTATGAAGGCTTTCACGGCCGGTGTCAATATAATAAAATTCTTCCGGGCTGTTATGCCGTGGTCCACTCCTCTCGCTTCTCCCAGACGTTTCGACTACTGCTGCGGTAGTCGAAATGTCTGGGAGAAGCGAGAGGAGTGGACCACGGCATAACAGCCCGGAAGAATTTTATTATATAATTATATACTTCTATTAGCAGGCACCCTATGGGTGAGAGCAGTAGAATACATCCACAGTCGTAAGAAGTAAAAACGGTAAACCCAGGAGCCTCAACTTCCATGCGTGAGTTGGCGATAATTCGTCCCCTAGCTGAGTCTGTTATTGTGCCAGGCTCCTCAATTTCATCTTTTTTTATCTGACCTAACATGATCAACTCTTGTTCTATTCCAACTCTGACCAGTACTGGATTTGCAAAGCCTAAGACATCTTTCATTTTCACTTTGGAACTTGCCTTCTTTTGTCACCTTCATATCTGTTTTTATCCCTTTGATTAGTGTTACCTTCTTTTGCTGATGCCTTCACATTTACTTTTTTTCCTCCCTCTGATTAGTGTTAAGACAGGACGGTTGCCTGGTTGTATAGTTGCTCAGAAAAAGAAATGGGTGCATGGCATTGAATGTTCCTCACATTTAATATTTTATCAGACTTTAATTATTATTAAAATATAATTCACCACCCATGTAAATACAAACTCTGTGGATACACACAATAAGTATTAGGCTATAACTTATCCATAGATTAAATTGTTAATGTTAATTGCTTTACATCTCACTAACTACTTTTACGGGTTTCGGAGACGACGAGGTGCCAGAATTTAGTCCTGCAGGAGTTCTTTTACGTGCCAGTAAATCTACCGTGGAGTGGGGTGAAATTGATCATTCTCAATCTGTTATTACCCGTTACTTCTATATTAATGGAGATAATACAGTCAATAAAATACTCTCGTACTAAGCTCAGATAGTAGAACATCATATGTAGTGCATAATTTTTCATGATATTTTTACGACTGTAAAAAATAAAAAATTGTCAGTGATCAATTTCACCCATAGTGTGGTGTCAGATTGATCAGCTTCCATGAATAGCATTGATGTGGAGAAGAGGCTTTCATATATGACCAATTTCACCCCTAGCCAATTCTACCAAGTAGTTTTCTAGCAATGGTTTGTTGAATTTAAGGGGGTGAGATTGATCGATGGGTTGAGATTGATCAAATTAGATTCTCTTAATCATCTTTATTATTATCGCCATTTAAACTACTAGCCCGATTGGATGGGATTTCTTCTTCATCCTCAGACTCATCTGATTGTCCTAAGCAGGTGATACTCCTTCCAGGAATCATTTTCAGCTGCCTGTTTCTGCGCAGGGTATTATTTTCCTTATATCGCTGTTCTTTCAAAAACTCTGTCAATGAATTATTGATATTCTCTTCCATGTTAGGGTCAGTACTGTAAGGGAGTTTGCTACCTTCTCAGCATCCAATGGGTACACACCTGTTGCCCTAAAACGAGCCTGTAGGTTCTTCTTTATTGCTGACTGGCATTCATCATCATTCTTTTGATGGACACTATCATTTTCTCAAGTTTCCCTTAGAAGCTGTGGAAACTGTGGCTTAGGAAGCCCGGTCTAATCTCTGTTCCTAGGCTTTCATACTGTTGGTGTCTTATGCCACGCTAGTTTCATGAGCCAAAAGAAAGCCACATCTAAAAGCTGGCATATATTTTTGGAATTAGGTGGTAAGCAAACAAAGAAGATGGTGTCATTGCATGACTGCAGAACTTCTGGAGAAAAGTGGGAAGATGGGTTATCTCCCAGAAGCAGTTTCTTCCCTGGCAAACACTTTGCATGAGGCAGAAAAATTGTATCAGACCAGTCACAGAATGTCCTGTTGTATCTTGCTCCTCTAAAACAGCATGGTGCATCACAACACGGTTGGCCTCTTGGTCAATTTCCCACCCAAGTACTGTAAAGCCTTATGCACGATTTGCCTAGATGTTTGTTGCAAGTCTTTTGCCTGCTTTGTCCTTGTGTCTGCTGAGCAAACCCCCGCCCCAGTCTGGTCCTTGAAGATTGTTTTTAAATTTTGAGGCCTGTCTATCATTCTTATTTGAATAATATTGGAAAAACATTCTCATATTGAATGAATCAAGTGGAAAACCCCAATCTGCACAGCTTATGACGGCTTTTGTTAGTTTTTCTTCCTCTAACCTAAACACAGTTTGTCTGCCATGTTTCTTATTATTGAGAGTGCCATAACTGAGTTTATGCTTCTCAGCAGCTTTTCTCAGAGACACATTGTCTATTACATCTTGTAGGGCAGCACTGATCTGTCCTTCAGAGAAATTGCCATATGTTCTACTGCCAGGCTTCTTTTTATATACCCTTCCCATTGTGATGCCTAGTATTTTAAAAAAATCTTAATTATTAAGGAATTAAACAAACTATTTTTAAAACGGGTAGAAAACAGTTAAGGTTAAAAGTGATCAATGTCACCCCATCAAGTTTGAAGGTTAATATCACCCTCAGGAATGAATATTTAAGAAAAAAATTTCATTAACTAATAGCCCATGAATAGCAGTAACAGATAACTATGATGGTAATGCTGTGTTTCTATAACTTTAAGACTGAACTTTCTTATTATTTATAGTACAGAAATAGGTGATTATCAGGAAATATTTTCACATGCTTCCAAACACATTCCACTATGTTGTACACACCCTGTTTTTATAGTTCACCAACTTCAAAATCTGAACTCTTTGCTAACATAAAAATAAGAAAACTCCCTAAAATCACTTAGGCTGCACAGAATGAAATTTAAAGTGAAATGTTTTGATCAATCTCACCCCTTAGGATCAATGTCACCCCACTCCACGGTACTGACGCAAGACTGACGTATCTGAGCACCTTCAAATACCACCGGACTGAACTAAGATCGAACCTGCCAAGCTGGGGTCAGAAGGCCAGCGCCTCATCCGTCTGAGCCACTTAGCCCGGCAGGTGAAATTGTTTCTGAGAAAAATGTATCTCCAAGAAACTTAATACAATACCATGGGCTCTTTTTTTTTCTTTCAAGAAAATGCACTACTTTCTTAAAAAACAATAATGATAACCTTGGATAGATAGATAGATAGATAGATAGATAGATAAATTACCAGTAGACCATCAGTAAAACACACAAGCCTGATACTTCACTGTTCTGATGTGTCTTGCAACGCATGTATAGTCTTAAACGAATCTAGTTTACCGAGACCTAGTTCATGGTCTGGTATTCTGTAGTAGGCCTAATCTCCCCTTATGTGAAAAACGGGGCCAGCAACTGAGTGGCCAAGAATGTGGTTATGAAAGTTGAGATCCTGTTTAAAATGGAATAGGAGAGAGTACCGGATATAATCTATGCCATGACCCTCACTGTGTAAAAGCAGGTAGCCGAACGCAATCTAATGTATGTCCATAGACCATTAGGTATAGAATTTTACAACAACTGAGTACGGTATTTCTACCGACATTCTCCACAGTATGCTTACAATGGTCGTAATGGTGAAGATAGTGATACTAATGAGTTTAGTGTCCCATCAACTAAGGTATGTTTTAACAGACCCCACACTGCCACAATGTTGCCTTGAAAAAGGTTTCCGATTAAGTATATAGGCCTAATCAACTAAATGGAATAAGGAGACTGATATTGATGGAAAAGCATCAAAGTAAAGTGTAGGCATTTGAAATCACGTTTACCAGACGAGACTTTTTGGCAGTGTAACGTCGATGTGCCAGGTATATAGACAGATAACCCAGCAGTAGCCCTTCATTAAACACCCAAGCCTGATACTTCAATTTAATTTTCAGAAAAACAGGGGTGGGAAAGAGGTAGCTGTAGCCTTAATCAAGGTACGGTCTCAGTATTTGCCTAATGCCACGGAAAACCATCTTCAAAACCGCCGATAGTACAGTTCGAACTATCTCGCATATCAAAAC
Organism: Anabrus simplex; assembly: GCF_040414725.1. Taxonomy (NCBI): domain Eukaryota; kingdom Metazoa; phylum Arthropoda; class Insecta; order Orthoptera; family Tettigoniidae; genus Anabrus; species Anabrus simplex. Next base: position 1,119,895,869 of record NC_090265.1, on the reverse strand, counting down.
TAGGCAGTTGAGGACAACTGCCGATAACGCTGTTCCACTACAGAGGTTGGCAGTAGGACGAAAGAAATCATGAAATGATGTTGATAATTCACCTAACCACATAAAGTTAGTATATGTTGCACACGTCTAAAACAGCTCATAAATTTTAATTTTCAACCAAAATTAGTACAATATGCATACTCACTAAAAGAAACTGGCACGATGTCAATTCTTTGAATAAAAGAAAGAGGGGCGGTTACGTTTATATATACAAGCAGTAAATGCAATACACCATAACCTAGAAATAAATCAGTTCTGTTCGTGAAGTTGATTTGGGCTCGTTATTTCACCCAGACATAGAAATAAATCTAAGTTGCATCAAGAACTGTCAGGAAAGAGCTTATCTCGCTAGCTACGGGCGTTACCAACTTACTAAGATTCTCGATATATCTTAAAATTTTCTGGTATCAAAACAAATATCATAAGTTACTTGTGGATCTTTGCGTTAAGGTGGAATTAACAAAATAAATTATATGAATTATCCTGGTACAATTGTCCGGAATGTTACGATATGGTACCAAAACCTACTGAATGATGAAAACTGACGGTACCAAATTTGCAAATTCCATGTTAAGTATGTCTTGATGAATGACCAATATTGCAAAACGATTCGACCATAAGTGTAGAATACAAATTCCCAATGTTTTTCCAACACTGGCCGTGAATGAAATTAAATCTATTATTTATGTTAACAGAATACAGGAAGACGACAAACAGACAGAATTCAAATAATATTATTTCAGAACCAATCATATACATTTATAATTTTCACGCATATAGAAACTGGGCTACATAATGAGAAGTGGCAAGAAGAGGAATGGAAATTTCGCGGTATGCATGTCTTTATCAATCAATCAATCAATCAATCAATCAATCAATCAATCAATCAATCAATCAATCAAACAATCGATCAATCAATCGATCAAGCAATCAGTCAATCATCAATTAATCAATCGACATTGATCTGCAATTAGGGCAGTAGCCCAGATGGCCTATTCCCTACTGTTGTTCCATAGCCTATTCTTAAATGATTTCAAAGAAATTGGGAATTCACTGAACATCACCCTTGGTAAGTTATTCCAATCCCTATCTCCCCTGGCTATGAACGAATATCTGCCCCAGTTTGTCCTCTTTCATTCCAAATTTATCTTCATATTGTGATCTTTCCTACTTTTAAAGGCACCAGTAAAACTCATTCGTCTACTAATATCATTCCACGCCATCTCTCCACTGACAGCTCGGAATATACCGCTTAGTCAAGCAGCCCGTCTCCTTTCTCGCATGTCTTCCCAGCCCAAACTTTGCAACATTTTTCTAACGCTACACTTTTGGAGGAAATCAACCTGAACAAATCGAGCTGCTTTTCTTTGGATTTTTTCCAGTTGTTGAATCAAGTAATACTGGTGAGGGTCCCATACACTCGAACCATACTCTAGCTGGGGTCTGACCAGAGATTTCTATGATTTTGGTACATTTCTTTTCAGTAGGCATTCCCCTACATGTTTTCTCTTAACTGTATCATAAGCTTTTTCCAAATCCAAGAATATGAATATGATCTCCTCGTTCTTCCCATCCTTACTACAACACCTAAACACTCACATTACCATCTGTATCCTTTATTTACAATCTCTTGTATGTGATTAGCCCAATAGAGATCTTCCCTTATATTAACACCTAGGTAGGCTACTTACAATGATTCCCATAGGAAACTTTCACCCCATCAACGCAGTAATTAAAGCTGAAAGGACTTTTCCAATTTGTGAAACTCACAACCTGACTTTTAATCCCATTTATCATCATACTATTGCCTACTGTCCATCTCACAACATGTCGAGATTAAAAGCAATGCTATCAAATGAAATACTCGATCAAATTGAAAACCACACAGTTTCTCACTTTTAACGAACAGTACTGCGCTGCCGATCTAACAGTCCGAAGTTCCAGAGCTGGAATAAATAAGCTGCAGATAGCCGTGAGCCGTGAACCCTCTTCTGCTATTTCTTCCAATCAGCGCCTCAGAGTAGGGATCGAATAACTGGAATATTATGACGAAGCCAGTGTGTTATGTACCATCAGTATCAGAAAATGCACGAACCAGAGGAATTACATGCTAAAGAAGGAAGTTATCGAACTCCCCAGCTATTTTCCGCCAATAGTCAGGCAGGCTGTTATAACATATACACTATAGAGAGTACGATACACTTTGCGAGATATCGCAAGAAATTGATTGCCAGCGCACCTAGCGAGAGGGCCTTAAAACTAAGTGTTGTAGTAATACCGATGAACTGATGTAGTGTGAAATTTTGTTCTTGGATTTGCATTAAGAACAAGGTTTTCGTGAAAATTTTAGTTTTCCAGTGACAAACGTTTTTTTGAATTACAATCATGCAAGTATTGAAACATTTTTGGTAATGTTTGTGCTGTTTTTGGCTGCAATAACTTTTAACTCGTTTAGTTATCAAACCCTTCCTTCCGCTTTCCTCGAGACAAAACAGTGTACGGAAAGTCAATTCAATATTGTAAAATATTAGTGAACACATCACGTTAAGTTTAAATCCAAATCAGTTTGGTTTTAGAACAAAAGGTCGCACAAGATGCAATATACTCATTAACTGATTATTTGTATAAAACCATTGATAGCTTTAAAAGGACTATTTCTATATTTTTGGATTTAACAAAGCCATTTGATACCGTAGACCACAATAAACTCCTTAAAAACTTGAAAAAGTAGGCATTCGTGGAATTCCTCAAAACCCTAATTAAAAGATTCCTTCCTAACAGAATACAAAACGTAAGAATCAAGAATAACCTAAGTAAAAGTGCTCAAGTAAAAAATCGGGATACCCCGAGGGACAGTGTTAGGGCCAATTATTTTTCTGTTATATATCAATGAACTGTGTGAGCTAAACTTTAATGCAAAAATTAACTCATATGCTGATGACACGGTAGTCACAGTAACGGGCGAAACTTGGGAGGACACCTTCAACAGAGCTCGAGAAACCTTAGTCATAATTCAGAAAAAGGCAAAAAAACACCTTCTTACTTTAAATCAAAATAAAACAAAACTTCTCTGCTTCTGCCAACGGCCGTAGCCGTGTTGAAACACCGGATCCCGTGAGATCTCCGAAGTTTAGCAACATTGGGCATGGTCAAGATTTGGATGGGTTTCCACGCGCTGTTGGTTGTGGGTAAGAGTATGGAGGAGCGGAATGGAACTGGCCACACTACCGTACGTAAACTCCGGCTCAGGCACACCTCTGCGGAGGTTCGAACCGGCCTTCGTGCAGAATACACCCTTACCTTACCTCTGCTTCTCATATAATGAAACAATGCAACCCTCAGACAACCTAACCCTAAGACTCCACACACCGAGTTGCAAAAATACTGAAAGCTGCAACTGTTATACTTCAGAAACTTGCCGTATTTATATATTTTACAGAATTAGAAATGAATTTTCAACAAAAGCCTTGAAGTCTGTATACTTTTCCTTAGTCCAGTCGCAACTGCAATATTGAATTAACAGTTGGGGTGGAACACTTGGCTCAGGTAAGTACATGCCAAAACTACATACTGAAAGTCATGTACAAAAAGCCACTGATGTTTCCAATACATGAACTGTTCCAGCAAAGCATGATACCTAACATACGGCAGCTATTTGTGCAGTCAGTGACCCTATACATGCATAAATATTTAAAGCTCTTCTGCAAAGAACACAAGTAAAAAATTTGCAGTAGGCTGCAAGACAGAACTGGAATAATTATACCACGCCAGAACACATTACTTGGATAAAGAAATCTAAGTTGTCAAGGGCCACGAATATATAATGCATTACCCGTGGAAGTAATCAGTGGCAACTAGAATACCCTGAAGAAAAGGCTATTCACATGACCCATTAACAATTATTACAAAGTAAATCACTTATAAATGTCCATTATTACTTAAATCAACTAGCACACTATTCCTCTCCACTAAGAAACCAACCTTCTCCTTAACCCATGTCTCTCATTTCCAGCTTCCTATTTATTACACCAAATGCAGACAAACAGTTCATAAAATTACTGTAGTACAATATCAACAATATCTTTGCACATTGTGCGAATCTTTTCTATTAATAAATATCAACAAAATGGCCATGATGTACATAATCTAGCTAATGTATTTTGAAACCCACACACACGTTTACCTTATGTGGGATTCACACTGTATCTTTTACTACCTCTCTATGTATATGTAAGGTATTTATCGTGAATAAAAATGTTTAAAATAAATAAAAAATTATCTTGCCTGTTGAATGTATTTCGTGTATCGGTATAATCAGGGTGACCATACGTCCCGTTATTTTATATTGTAGTATTCGTGCCATCGGTTTTTTATTTTGTCCCGTTCTCCAAATATCTTATCAAATAAATCACCTAGATATAAATGTGAAGTGTATGCCTATAACGTACATAAACTCGTTGAAAAGAGGAAAGAAGTGGGTTTTCTCTTTACTTCCGTGACCTCTTATTCTAGATATCTTGATTACCTTTTCAGTTATGACTATTACTTCATCATACCCATTTCTACATAGAGAACGTATATCGTCCCGTTTCTCTACTAGGTCCTTCGGTAAAAATCTGTGTGTCCCAAAAAAGTGTACACAAGACTTCCTTCAATGATTTCAAAACCATAAAATGTAGCTAAATTATAATAAATGACTTGAAAAGACGTCCACCAAATAGCTTTTAAGATCAGATGGCACACGTGAGTGGCGCGCACATCTCTAATATTGTTGTGAAATCGGTGCTCGGAGGGAGCGGTAAAATTAGTATAACTGGGGAGTGTGACATGATAGCACGTACTGAGATATGTCATACATTTCGCTTACGTGAGATCTAGTGATATCCGTAATAATATTTGTGAGAGAACTTTATCGGCTACGTAAAAGATCGTGGATTCCTTGGACTAGGTGACAGTTCCTTAAAGTCTGAATACCTTAATTTAAAAAAGATTAAAGTTTAACAGAGATGGAAAGAAGTAGAAATAGCAAGTCAAAAAGAATAGAATAGGCACCTAATATCTGAAGCTGAGCGTAAGAGAGCACATATACAACATTAGAAAGCCGAGATGACCGATCGGTAAGTACGGCAGGCCACAACCTATGTTAACCATAGCCTTGTCCCATTTTGCAGGATTGAGGAATCCATTTCAAATTAAATGTATAACAGAAACATTATAACAACTTCTTAAGCTATAGTGATTAACTCTTGCAAGTTTGAAATGATGAGGGTAATTAAGGCTATGACACATTGAAATTTTATGTTTGGATGCTGAGTTTCGAAGTTCCGTATTTTTGCATTCTATGTTGGTGCGTAGAATGCAAATTCTGTTTTTTTCTTTCCGATGAGAACAGATGCAGAAATACACAAGACAAAAATAGTTGTATATCACCGTTAAACGTAGAAAGAATGAAGCTACAATCTGGTCGAATTAGGTTTGAGATTGGTGCACCCATTCATGAAGCTTAACCCACGTATCGCTACTTTTGAATCCACCAGTTCGTACCTATTCTATTGAGGTGGATTCGCCCTAAGGAACTCAGGGCCGGTTTCATCAAACTCCGTTAACGATTTAACGTCACATTAAACTTCTTTAACGGGATAGTTAACAGAAGGACTGTTTCATCAGCGCTAACCCTAACGCGACGTTAAACTCTCTGTTACTTTAACGTAGCACTCTCGTCCCGTTAAGCTGTTTAACGTCGTGTTACAATAAAAATGGCTGGTAGAGATTTTGTGTTTAGTGTTCGGGTGCTTTATAGATTCCCTTCAAAACGATGAAAGACAGGAGGTTTCACTTAAAAGAAATGACATACTTGAACTAAGAGAAATGCAGTTTTTGAAGCCATATAGGTTATCTAAACCTGTCGCGAGTAAAGTACGTAAAGTACGCGAAGAAACAGAAGAGGTGTTAGAATACCATATACCTACAGAACGAAATTCACCACTGTTTCCAATGCAGCAATTGCTGATTATACTGTCATATTATGCATATCGTTACGGGAGATATCAATATTATAAAGTGTAGAAGACAGATAGGTAGGCCTACTTAAACTAGAATTCCATTAACTTACTCAAATGTAAAAACATTCAGTTGAAATATAAATTCAAAGGAATGGACATCATAATCAAATGTCAAGGATCATGAAAGAGAAATCAAATGTATAACCTGAGGCCTAATGTATAATATGATAGTGCTACTGTATTTATTAGTGATTTGTCCAGTTAATAACATTCAGCTTAAAAACCTCTGAATGGTAATACAAAAGAGGTACCTATCTCACACGATAACAAGAATGCTTTAAACCAAACCATTATTTCATAGGAAAAAGATAAGAATTTTACTGATATATTCCATAGCGATGAGCCCGGCTCGAGCTGCTCGAACAGATGACGTCAGAGTTCGAGCAAGTTCGAGCTTTGCTCGAGCTTTTGTACGCGCCGCATTCTAGCGCCTTGCTGTTACTAACACCCAGCAAACTTGAGAAGGATATGTAAGAGTATTATGCTGGACAGTACCGGTTCGTCCTCTTTACTGTTACTTCCGTGTCTTTTGTCCTCACCATCATCATCTGTTTACCCTCCAGGTTCGGCTTTTCCCTCGGACTCAGCGAGGGAGCCCACCTCTACCGCCTCAAGGGCAGTGACCTGGAGCTTCAGACTCTTGGTCGGGGGATACAACTGGGGAGAATGACCAGTACCTCGCCCAGGCGGCCTCACCTGCTATGCTGAACAGGGGCCTTGCGGGGGATGGGAAGATAGGAAGGGATAGACAAGGAAGAGGGAAGGAAGCGGCCGTGGCCTTATGTTAGGTACCATCCCGGCATTTGCCTGGAGGAGAAGTGGGAAACCACGGAAAACCACGGAAAACCACTTCCTCTACTCAATTGACCTCCCGAGGCTGAGTGGACCCCGTTCCAGCCCTCGTACCACTTTTAAAATTATCGTGGCAGAGCCGGGAATCGAACCCGGGCCTCCGGGGGTGGCAGCTAATCACACTAACCACTACACCACAGAGTACATAATATAATTTCGTCCCATACCTATATATTGGAGACAATAAAAATGCGTGTTTGTACGATGATTTGTTACAAATGTCTCCATCCGAATAAAACAACTGTCTACTAAATGAGTTGTTTGGGCCATATAAATACAGAAAAAGAAAACCATTAAACGTGTCGTAATAGTAACATATTTGAATGGTTATAAGACTAAAATTGTATGATATTTTATCTTCAGTTGTTGACACATTTCTCGCTCGGCTGCATGGCTCAATGGCTAGCCTGTTGGCCTTTGGTCACAAGGGTCCCGGGTTCGATACCCGGCAGGGTCAGGATTTTTAACACCATAAGATGTTGTCTTGTTTTATTTGTTCCAGATGGGCTCCAAAACTACCAGACCGATTGACCTGAATTATGGTAAAGGATACAGCTTGAAATCTCGAGTCACTTTTGATTTTCATATATATTTCAGCCAATCAGACAGTAACATTGCTGCATAATAATATTTATACATGTATTTGTGTACACGATTGGTGAGATGTCAATCCACCGAGCTCGATAGCTGCAGTCGCTTAAGTGCGGCCAGTATCCAGTATTCCGGAGATAGTAGGTTCGAACCCCACTGTCGGCTGCCCTGAAAATGGTTTTCCGTGGTTTCCCATTTTCACACCAGGCCAATGCTGGTGCTGTACCTCAATTAAAGCCACGGACGCTTCCTTCCCACTCCTAGCCCTTTACTGTCCCATCGTCGGTGCGACGTAAAGCAACTAGCAAAAAAGAGAAATGTCAATCCTTTCTTACTCAAATTCTTCTATACGAGCAAAAAAGGTGATTCTCTCCCAAAGAGTGGATTCAAACCACCGAACATTGAGGACAGAAGGAGAACATCGCCTGCCACGCTGCACAGCAGTCTTAGCCGCCCAAAGCATGACATTGTAACAATAATATTACTGTATTCATAATTTTGCACGGCCTAGAAAGCTAAGAATAACAGACGAGAGGATCTGTAGTGCTGACCGCACGACACCTCGTAATCTGCAGACATTCGGCCTGAGCAGCGGTCGCTTGGTAGGCCATGGCCCTTCGGGGCTGTTGCGCCAAACGTACAGTTGTTACAAGGCATACAAGTACTGCCTTGGGAGGAAATACTTCTGTTAATACGCGGGGAATATTACGGATACATGCTTTGTCCCTTTCATTGCATATTATCATAATCTCAGCCTTCTAATTCTATGGGCAATCTTTATTCCCCATAAGATATACGTCAATGACTGAATGTCGTAATATGTGAAAGCACGTGCCTTCGTTTTCAGTAGTGGTGGGCAAACGATACCCGTGTTCGAGTAGGATCGAGCCGACCCGATACGCGCCGAGGTTCGAGCCTGTTCGAAACAAGCTCGTGCAGTCACGTGACCGAAGGCGCAGTTGACTCGGGCTACAGCTAGTGATGGGCGAACGATACCCGTGTTCGAGCAGGATCAAGCCGACCCGATATGTGCCGAGGTTCGAGCCTGTTCGAAGCAAGCTCGAGCAGCCATCACGTGACCGAAGGCGCAGTTGACTCGGGCTACAGCTGGTGATGGGCGAACGACACCCGTGTTCGAGCAGGATCGAGCCGACCCGATCCGCGCCGAGGTTCGAGCCTGTTCGAAGCAAGCTCGTGCAGTCACGTGACCGAAGGCGCAGTTGACTCGGGCTACGGCTAGTGATGGGCGAACGATACCCGTGTTCGAGCAGGATCAAGCCGATCCGATACGCGCCGAAGTTCGAGCCTGTTCGAAGCAAGCTCGTGTAGTCACGTGACCGAAGGCGCAGTTGACTCGGGCTACAGCTAGTGATGGGCGAACGATACCCGTGTTCGAGCAGGATCAAGCCGACCCGATATGCGCCGAGGTTCGAGCCTGTTCGAAGCAAGCTCGAGCAGCCATCACGTGACCGAAGGCGCAGTTGACTCGGGCTACAGCTAGTGATGGTAGAACGATACCCGTGTTCGAGCAGGATCGAGCCGACTCGATCCGCGCCGAGGTTCAAGCCTGTTCAAAGCAAGCTCGTGCAGTCACGAGACCGAAGGCGCAGTTGACTCGGGCTACAGCTAGTGATGGGCGAGCGATACCCGTGTTCGAGCAGGATCAAGCCGACCCGATACGCGCCGAGGTTCCAGCCTGTTCGAAGCAAGCTCGAGCAGCCATCACGTGACCGAAGGCGCAGTTGACTCGGGCTACAGCTGGTGATGGGCGAACGATACCCGTGTTCGAGAAGGATCGAGCCGATCCGATCCGCGCCGAGGTTCGAGCCTGTTCGAAGCAAGCTCGTGCAGTCACGTGACCGAAGGCGCAGTTGACTCGGGCTACAGCTAGTGATGGGCGAACGACACCCGTGTTCGAGCAGGATCAACCCGACCCGATACGTGCCGAGGTTCGAGCCTGTTCGAAGCAAGTCGTGTAGTCACGTGACCGAAGGCGCAGTTGACTCGGGCTACAGCTAGTGATGGGCGAACGATACCCGTGTTCGAGCAGGATCGAGCCGACCCGATACGCGCCGAGGTTCGAGCCTTTTGGAAGCAAGCGCTTGCAGTCACGTGACCGAAGGCGCAGTTGACTCGGGCTACAGCTAGTGATGGGCGAACGATACCCGTGTTCGAGCAGGATCAAGCCGACGCGATACGCGCCGAAGTTCGAGCCTGTTCGAAGCAAGCTCGTGTAGTCACGTGACCGCAGGCGCAGTTGACTCGGGCTACAGCTAGTGATGGGCGAACGATACCCGTGTTCGAGCAGGATCAAGCCGACGCGATATGCGCCGAGGTTCGAGCCTGTTCGAAGCAAGCTCGAGCAGCCATCACGTGACCGAAGGCGCAGTTGACTCGGGCTACAGCTAGTGATGGGTGAACAATACCCGTGTTCGAGCAGGATCGAGCCGACTCGATCCGCGCCGAGGTTCAAGCCTGTTCAAAGCAAGCTCGTGCAGTCACGAGACCGAAGGCGCAGTTGACTCGGGCTACAGCTGGTGATGGGCGAACGATACCCGTGTTCGAGCAGGATCAAGCCGACCCGATACGCGCCGAGGTTCCAGCCTGTTCGAAGCAAGCTCGAGCAGCCATCACGTGACCGAAGGCGCAGTTGACTCGGGCTACAGCTGGCGATGGGCGAACGATACCCGTGTTCGAGCAGGATCGAGCCGATCCGATCCGCGCCGAGGTTCGAGCCTGTTCGAAGCAAGCTCGTGCAGTCACGTGACCGAAGGCGCAGTTGACTCGGGCTACAGCTAGTGATGGGCGAACGATACCCGTGTTCGAGCAGGATCAACCCGACCCGATACGCGCCGAGGTTCGAGCCTGTTCGAAGCAAGTCGTGTAGTCACGTGACCGAAGGCGCAGTTGACTCGGGCTACAGCTAGTGATGGTAGAACGATACCCGTGTTCGAGCAGGATCGAGCCGACTCGATCCGCGCCGAGGTTCAAGCCTGTTCAAAGCAAGCTCGTGCAGTCACGAGACCGAAGGCGCAGTTGACTCGGGCTACAGCTAGTGATGGGCGAGCGATACCCGTGTTCGAGCAGGATCAAGCCGACCCGATACGCGCCGAGGTTCCAGCCTGTTCGAAGCAAGCTCGAGCAGCCATCACGTGACCGAAGGCGCAGTTGACTCGGGCTACAGCTGGTGATGGGCGAACGATACCCGTGTTCGAGAAGGATCGAGCCGATCCGATCCGCGCCGAGGTTCGAGCCTGTTCGAAGCAAGCTCGTGCAGTCACGTGACCGAAGGCGCAGTTGACTCGGGCTACAGCTAGTGATGGGCGAACGACACCCGTGTTCGAGCAGGATCAACCCGACCCGATACGTGCCGAGGTTCGAGCCTGTTCGAAGCAAGTCGTGTAGTCACGTGACCGAAGGCGCAGTTGACTCGGGCTACAGCTAGTGATGGGCGAACGATACCCGTGTTCGAGCAGGATCGAGCCGACCCGATACGCGCCGAGGTTCGAGCCTTTTGGAAGCAAGCGCTTGCAGTCACGTGACCGAAGGCGCAGTTGACTCGGGCTACAGCTAGTGATGGGCGAACGATACCCGTGTTCGAGCAGGATCAAGCCGACGCGATACGCGCCGAAGTTCGAGCCTGTTCGAAGCAAGCTCGTGTAGTCACGTGACCGCAGGCGCAGTTGACTCGGGCTACAGCTAGTGATGGGCGAACGATACCCGTGTTCGAGCAGGATCAAGCCGACCCGATATGCGCCGAGGTTCGAGCCTGTTCGAAGCAAGCTCGAGCAGCCATCACGTGACCGAAGGCGCAGTTGACTCGGGCTACAGCTAGTGATGGGTGAACAATACCCGTGTTCGAGCAGGATCGAGCCGACTCGATCCGCGCCGAGGTTCAAGCCTGTTCAAAGCAAGCTCGTGCAGTCACGAGACCGAAGGCGCAGTTGACTCGGGCTACAGCTGGTGATGGGCGAACGATACCCGTGTTCGAGCAGGATCAAGCCGACCCGATACGCGCCGAGGTTCCAGCCTGTTCGAAGCAAGCTCGAGCAGCCATCACGTGACCGAAGGCGCAGTTGACTCGGGCTACAGCTGGCGATGGGCGAACGATACCCGTGTTCGAGCAGGATCGAGCCGATCCGATCCGCGCCGAGGTTCGAGCCTGTTCGAAGCAAGCTCGTGCAGTCACATGACCGAAGGCGCAGTTGACTCGGGCTACAGCTAGTGATGGGCGAACGATACCCGTGTTCGAGCAGGATCAACCCGACCCGATACGCGCCGAGGTTCGAGCCTGTTCGAAGCAAGTCGTGTAGTCACGTGACCGAAGGCGCAGTTGACTCGGGCTACAGCTAGTGATGGGCGAACGATACCCGTGTTCGAGCAGGATCGATCCGACCCGATACGCGCCGAGGTTCGAGCCTTTTCGAAGCAAGCTCTTGCAGTCACGTGACCGAAGGCGCAGTTGACTCGGGCTACAGCTAGTGATGGGCGAACGATACCCGTGTTCGAGCACGATCAAGCCGACCCGATACGCGCCGAGGTTCGAGCCTGTTCGAAGCAAGCTCGTGCAGTCACGTGACCGAAGGCGCAGTTGACTCGGGCTACAGCTAGTGATGGGCGAACGATACCCGTGTTCGAGCAGGATCAAGCCGACCCGATACGCGCCGAAGTTCGAGCCTGTTCGAAGCAAGCTCGTGTAGTCACGTGACCGAAGGCGCAGTTGACTCGGGCTACAGCTAGTGATGGGCGAACGATACCCGTGTTCGAGCAGGATCAAGCCGACCCGATATGCGCCGAGGTTCGAGCCTGTTCGGTCACGTGACTGCTCGAGCTGCTTCGAACAGGCGCGTATCGAGTCGGCCCGATCCCGCTCGAACGCGGGTATCGTTTGCCCATCACTAGCTCAAATACGTCAACCTCGTGTCGGTAGATTCATGGTACGCAAAAGAACTCCTGCGGGACTAACTTCCGGCACTTTGGCGTGTCCGAAAACCGTAAAAGTTCTTACTGGGACGTAAAGCCAAGAAAATTATTATTCTTTCTTGGCCCTTATATTTTTCTAGCCCGATATCCCCAGCGTTTTAAAGCTAGGATGTAAGGGGTGTTTATTTCCTGTTTGGGGCCATGACCATAGAAGTAAAGAAATCCATTGTTCGTTTTTGGCTTTACGGCCCACTCGCTACTTTTTCGGTTTTCGGCATCGTTTTCTTTAATTGCCCATCTTCTTCTTCGTCTTAATCTGTTTACCCTCCAGGGTCGGTTGTTCCCTCGGACTCGGCGAGAGATCCTACCTCCACAGCCTCAAGGGCAGTGTCCTGGATCTTCAGTCTCTGGGTCGGGGGATACAACTGGGGAGGATGACCAGTACCTTGCCCAGGCGACCTCTCCTGTTATGCTGAACAGGGACCCTGTGGGAGGATGGGAAGATTGGACGGGATAGACAAGGAAGAGGGAAGGAAGCGGCCGTGCCCGTAAGTTAGGTACCAGCACGGCAATAGCCTGGGGGAGAAGTGGGGAACCACGGAAAACCACTTCGAGGATGACTGAGGTGGGAATCCAACCCACCTCTACTCAGTTGACATTCAGAGGCTGAGTGGACCCCGTTCCAGCCCTCGCACCACTTTTCAAATTTCATGGCAGAGCCCGGAATCGAACCCGGGCCTCCGGGGGTGGCAGCTAATCACACTAACCACTACACCACAGAGGCGGACATAATAATGTATTACTGGAAGATAGTGGTTCGAGCCCCACTGTCGGCAGCCCTGACGATGTTTTCACGTGGTTTCCCATTTTCACACCAGGCAAATGCTGGGGCTGTACCTTAATTAATGCCACGGCCGATTCTTTCCCAGTCCTAGCCCTTTCCTGTCCTATCGTCGCCATAAGACCTATCTGTGTCGGTGCGACGTAAAGCCAATGGCAAAAATTATTACTAATTATTAATGAGAAAATAATAGCTCGTAGCATACGATAAACATGTTAACTATCGGTACTTGAAAGTAATGATTAACGACATTAAGCCTGCAAAACACGACAAAGTTATACAGAAACGCATTTCTGGAGAGCGGACAAAATGTAAAATGCAAAGGTACATATTATCGCAATAAATATTACCAATCTGTTGTTCGTACTACCAGGAAGACTTAAACAAATGCTCTTTCCGTTCACTGAGAACGTTATGTTCACCACCCCGCACACATAAATATTCTGAGTGTACCTAGTAGTAATCTAATACGACGAATGGTCCGTCCGCGCTCCGCTTAGTCGATGTGTGGTGTCGCCTGACAGTTCGAACAGGTTCGGCATCGAGCCTAAGTACGTTATCGGGCCGACTCGAGCCTGCTCGAACTTCCGTATCATTCGCCCATCACTAATATTCCATTAATTCATTAAATGTAACGAACACTAAATTTCGTACTGAAATATAAATTCAAAGGAAGGGGTAACATAATCACATGTAGCCTACATCATGTGCAACCTGATAGGCCTATTATAATATGACTGTGTTATTGTAGTTATTAATGATGTGTCCAGTTAATAACATTCAGTTTTAAAACCTCTGAATGGTAATAAAAAAAGAGATATTTCACACAACACAAGAATGCTTTAAAAGCAAAGCATTATTTCAAAGAAGAGAGATAGGTATTATACTGATACTCCATTAATTTAGCCTACACCTTGTATAACCTAATGGGCCTAATTTCTAAAATGGTTGTGCTACTGTACTTATTAATGATGTGTCCAGTTAATGAAATTCAGCTTAAAACCTCTAAATGGTAATACAAAAGACATATCTCACACAATAACAAGAATTCTTTCAAAACCAAAGCATCATTTCTTAGAAGCGGGAGATAGGTCTTATACTGATACACCATTAACATATTAACATGTAACAAACATTACATTTTGTACTTAAATATAAATTCAAAGGAAGGGGGATCATAATCACAAGTAGCCTACAACTTATATAGCCTGGTAGGCCTAATTTCTAATATGATTGTCCTACTGTAGTTATTAATGATGAGTCCAGTTAACAAATCTCAGTTTAAAACAGTCTGCATGGTAATACAAAATAGTTATCTCACACAATAACAAGAATGCTTTGAAGACCAAAGTGTCATTTCACAGAAGAAAGAGATGGGTATTATACTGATATTACATTAACTTATTAACATGTAACAAATATTACATTTTGTATTGAAATATAAATTCAAAGGATGGGGGATCATAATTACATGTAGCCTACACCATGTATAACATGGTAGGCCTAAATTCTAATATGATTGTGCTACTGTAGTTATCATATGGTGTGTCCAGTTAATAGCATTCAGCTTAGAGACACCTGAAGAGTAATATGAAAGATATATATCACAAAATAACAAGAATGCTCTACAACCAAAAGCAATATTTCATAGAAGAGAAATACATAATATACTGAAATTTCATGAAAATGTAACAAACATTACATTTTGTATTGAAATATTAATTCAAATGAAGGGGTTCATAATTGCATGTAGCCTACAACCTGTATAATTTGGTAGGCCTAAATTCTAATACGATTGTGTTGTTGCAGTTATTAATCAATCAATCAATCAATCAATCAATCAATCAATCAATCAATCAATCAATCAATCAATCAACCAATCAATCAATCACTACTGATCTGCATTTAGGGCAGTCGCCCAGGTGTTAGATTCCCTATCTTTTCTTAAATGATTGCAAAGAAATTGGACATTTATTGAACATCACCCTTGGCAAGTTATTCCAATCCCTAACTCCCCTTCCTATAAACGAATATTTGACCCAATTTGACCTCTTGAATTCCAACTTTATCTTCATGTTGTGATCTTTCCTACTTTTAAAGAC
The DNA here is from genome assembly GCF_040414725.1 of Anabrus simplex. Lineage (NCBI taxonomy): Eukaryota > Metazoa > Arthropoda > Insecta > Orthoptera > Tettigoniidae > Anabrus > Anabrus simplex. The sequence goes on along the minus strand of NC_090265.1, from coordinate 1,119,880,459 downwards.
ATCATTCAAACTTATTCGTCTACTGATGTCCTCCCGCGCCATCTCTCCACCGACAGCTCGGAACATACCACTTAAACCAGCAGCTCGTCTCCTTTCTTCCAAGTCTTGCCAGCCCAAACATTGCAACATTTTTAAACGCTACTCTTTTGTCGTAAATGACCCAGAACAAAACGAGCTGCTTTTCTTTGGATTCTTTTCAGTTCTTGAATCAAGATATCATGGTGAGTGTCCCATACACTGGAACCATACTCTAGTTGGGGTCTTACCAGAGACTTACATGCTCTCCTTTACATCCTTACTACAACCCCTAAATACCCTCATAACCATGTGCAGAGATCTGTACCCTTTATTGACAATCATATTTATGTGATTACCCCAATGAAGATCTTTCCTTATATTAATACCTAGGTATTTAGAATGATCCCCAAAGGGAACTTTCACCCCATCAATGCAGTAGTTAAAACTCAGAGGACTTTTCCTATTTGTCAAACTCACAACCTGACATTTAACCCCGGTTATCATCATACCATTGCCTACTGTGCATCTCACAACATTATCGAGGTCATTTTGCAGTTTCTCACAACCTTGTAAACTCAGTACAGAATAACATCATCTGCAAAAAGCCTTATCTCTTATTCCACTTCTTTACACATATCATTGATACACATAAGAAAACCTAAAGGTCCAATAATACTGCCTTGAGGAATTCCCTTCTTAATTATTACAGGGACAGATAAAGCTTCGTCTACTCTAATTATCTGAGTTCTATTTTCTAGAAACAGATCCATCCATTCAGTCACTCTTTTGTCAAGTACAACTGCACTCATTTTTGCCAGTAGTCTACCGTGATCTACCCTATCAAATGCCTTAGACAGGTCAATCGAAATAAAATCCAATTGACCTCCTGAATCCAGGATATCTGCTATATCTTGCTGGAATCCTACACGTTGAGCTTCAGTGGAATAACCTTTCCTAAACCCAAACTGCCTTCTATCAAACCAGTTATTAATTTCGCAAACATGTCTTATACGATCAGAAAGAATGCTTTCCCAAAGCTTACATGCAATGCATGTCAAACTGACTGGCCTGTAATTTTCAGCTTTATGTCTATCACCCTTTCCTTTATACACAGGGGCTACTATAGCAACTCTCCATTCATTTGGTATAATACCTTCATGCAAACAACAATCAAATAAATACTTCAGATATGGTACTATATCCCAACCCATCGTCTTTAGTACATCCCCGAAACCTTATCAATTCCAGCCGCTTCTCTATTTTTCAACTTTTGTATCTTACTGTAAATGCCATTGCTGTCATATGTAAATTTTAATACGTCTTTAGTAATAGACACCTCCTCCATCTGGACATTATCCTTGTAACCAACAATCTTTACATACTGCTGATTGAATACTTCTGCCTTTTGAAGATCCTCGCATACACACTCCCCTTGTTCATTTATGATTCCTGGAATATCCTTCTTGGAACCTGTTTCTTCTTTAAAATACCGTACCTATACATACTCTTCCATTTTTCACTAAAATTTGTACGACTGCCAATTATGCTTGCCATCATGTTATCCTTAGCTGACTTCTTTGCTAGATTCCATTTCCTTGTAAGTTCCTTCAATTTCTCCTTACTTCCACAGCCATTTCTAACTCTACATCTTTCCAATCTACACCTTAGTCTCTTTACTTCTCTGTTATAATATAGTGGATTTTTACCATTCCTTACCACCTTTAAAGGTACATACCTATTTTCACATTCCTCAACAATTGCATTAAACCCATCGCAGAGTCTGTTTACATTTTTATTTACCGTTTTCCACCGATCATAGTTACTTATTAAAACTCTCTCATGTCTGTATGGTACTGCCTAATAGTCCTGATTTTAATATCTTCCTTTCTTTCACATTTATTTTTAACTACGGTACCACAAAAACAACTTCGTGATCACTAATACCATCTGTTACTTCGGTTTCTCTATAGAGCTCATCTGGTTTTACCCACATCCGGCTGTGAGCTTGCATCCGGGAGATAGTAGGTTCGAATCCCATTATCGGCAGCCCTGAAAATGGTTTTCCGTGGTTTCCTATTTTCACACCAGGCAAATGCTGGGGCTGTACCTTAATTAAGGCCACAGCCGCTTCCTTCCAACTCCCAAGCCTTTCCTATCCCATCGTCGCCATAAGACCTATCTGTGTCGGTGCGACGTAAAGCCCTAGCAAAAAAAAAACACCACATCCAGATTATTCTTCCCTTTAGTTTGTTCCATCACTTTCTGAATAAGCTGCCCTTCCCATATTAACTTATTTGCCATTTGTTGGTAATGCTTCCTGTCGTTTGCATTGCCTTCCCAATTGACATTTGGTAAATTGAGATCATCCGCTACAATCACGTTGTTTTCCTTATCGTTTCCCACATAGCTGATTACCTTATCAAATAATTCTGAATCAGCGTCTGCGCTACCCTTTCCTGGTCTGTACACTCCGAAGGCATCAAACTGCCTATTACCTTTAGAGATGAGCCTTACCGCTTAGAATTTCGTGTTCGTAAACTTTAACTTTTTCGCAGCTTAAAAATTCTTCTTTCACCAGAATGAATACTCCCCCTCCTTTAATTCCTATCCTATCTCTACGATACACCCTCCAGTTCAGTGAGAACATTTCTGCATCCGTTATATCATTTCTCAGCCAACTCTTATGACAATATCTGGTAAGTATATATCTATTAAATTACTTAATTTTATTCCTTTCTTTACAATACTTCTATAGTTGAGCACTAACATTTTTACGTCATCCATACTTGATTTCCAGTTCCCTGTTCCTTTAACAACGCCTCATAGGCCACCCCGTTTCCCTGAATGTACCTCCGTATACCCCTTCCAAAGAAATTTCCTAACTTATATGTACCACTGCGGTTTAAGTGAAGGCCATCTGAGCGCAGATCTGTCATGTTATTCAAATTCGGATGTTGTGATATTCTGCATCACAAGTCGTCATTACAAAGAGACTGAACTTCGTCACCGATTAATGTAATAATCTTCAAAGTCATGTACCGTATTTAAATGCTGGATTAAATATAGCACCTCTTAACTTGGACCGCTCGAACTCGTTTTTCGAATTATCTTCTTTTTTTTTGTGCCCTTCTTTCTTAGGTTATCGTAAAGGTATGTCAAATGGAACCTCTACCTTTCACAGGAGCGAAATAAATGCTACACACTGCTCACTTGATCGTTAACGTTTTCGCGACGTTAGTTAACAAGCTTCTTATAGTGTTCTGTGAAACGCGATTTCTATAACACCACGTATGTTAATTAATAACGCTCCGTTATCGGATTTTTAACAGTGTTTTATGAAACTGGCCCTCAAGTAGATGTAAGCGAATCTAAGAAGATTGAAATTGGCGTGATATGGCAACACCGACAAAAGGAGATCTCAGGCAAAGAAGTTAAATTTCAGAAAATAAATGTGCGCTTTCACGTATTCCTGACACTCCCCTACACCCATACAGCCCATAAAACTTGCAGTCCTGGTTCCGACACAGCCTCCACCTATTTTAATTAAATAGATTTTCTGGATATAGAAAGGAATTAATTTAATTTTAACGTAATTCTTAGACTACAGAATAGTGTCTAAAATGTTGAGACTTGTTGTAATTTATAATTTAGCTAAATGTTATCTTTGCAGTTGCAATGTAGAAGGCAAAACGGCAACCTTTTTGGGTGCAGAATACGTCACATGGGTGTTAGAAAGTGAACGTACAGACTTATGGTTTAGAGAGCTTTGTTCATGTCTGTGAATGATGTGAAATCACACCAGTGTATTTTCGACCTCCAGCGCCTGGACTACAGCTTGTTGCACGTTTCCGGGCTTCTCTAGTCCCATAGGCTAGACAAGAGCAGTTTCGGCTAATGGTCTCGGCATCCTCGACTTCTCATGTACTACACAGACTCTCTTACGCCCAGTTGGCATTTTTCGATTCGGTTTTATTCAGTCTTTCATTTTGTTTTCATTTGCAGTAGACTCATGTCCTCTTTAAATTAAGACATTAAGATATTTTGGAAATTTCACGAAATTGTCTACTATTTCTCAATTTTCCATGGAACTTGTCAACTTTACTCGCAGATATTATTATAGATGGCGATAGACACAAGAGGACGAGTTTAGTAGTCACAGAGAGAGACCGTACGTGCTTCCCGCTGACTCACTATCCTCGTCAAGTTATTTATGCTTTCCGAGTACTAGCCAGATAACTGTACTTGTTAGTACACCTTCCAAGAGAGCATTGTCTACCGTGTATACTTTTCAGTACACGCTACGAGCATTATCAGGAAGCACTTCTCAGTACTATCTCTCTTCCAGGTTTTATTTCAGGTAGAAGCCGGAATGGCGGAACCACCCCATTGTGCTGAGAAATACTACGCCACCAGAAACATTGCAAAGGCCATCGCCCGGCGAGTCCTCGACAGTTTCGAGCCCGTGCACTCATCCCTCCCGGCGCTGTTAGTGCATTTCAGACTGGGCTACGAGATGCACGAGGAGATAGTCACTCTCATGACACACCTCCGCCAACTGCTGGGAGAACGAAAGGGATGGCCCTGGGAATCGGATGAAGCACTCACTGCGGCCATCGAACTCACCGATTACGTCACGTCCTTTGCGATATTCATTCGCCCAAAGGACCCAGGTGACATCGGTTTCATGAGAGGGAACTTTATGTTTACTTTGAGGTTACGATGGTACCAGGCACAACCGATAATGACTGCCAGGAGGTAGAGGCACAAGCAGGTGGGTACGGAGCTACGCTTCTCGGCTCCCCCGAAGCCAAGGACCGATGAGGACCCCGACGCTTCCAAGCGTCGTGATGGCGTAACACAAGTTGAAAAGCTGTACTTCATGAAGTACACGCAAACCAACAAGGCCGCCAACCAGGATCGTCTACCACCTGCCCGGGCCACCCAGTGAAAGCCCACCACCCAGGCGCAGACCTGAGAGCCAATCCAAACGGCGGAAATCAGAACGGAGACGGACAACCCCGGGCGTTTAGAGGCTGCTACCGAGGCTCGGCCTGCTAGCGCCCCGTTCACGATGCAGATATCGACGTGCGCCCCACAGGACTGGGAACGCAACCAGTTGACTGCTGCAACGACCGACGCCGCCGCCTATCAGGATGAAGGAGAAGCCGACTCTCCAGCTGGGCCACCTGCTACTCAAGGGTCACCAGGACGAGGCCTCTTCCTCCGCCGCGAAGCGATGCCCACCGCCAGGAAACAGACGCCACCCCCGGACAAGGAGGAAGGAGGCGACGCAGGCTCACCAGGAGAGGGCCGTCCAGCCCATCCCAGATCTTCTCCCAGGGCAGCAGTCGTCCGAGGAGCCAACCAGGAGAGGACCTAAACGGGTAGTGGCAGTCAGGTGAGATCTACACGAACCCCTCGGCAGGTCTTGCAGAATTTACGCTGCTTGAGGTGTGACCACCGACAGGATAGGTGTGCGCTCCGAGTAGGATATAACCGTTGTGGGGTTGATCACTACCACACGGCCTGCGTGGCACTTAAAGTGGCGCCATTCTGTGACAACTGCGCGGGGCCCACCCGGCTTCTTATCGCAGTTGCCCTGTTTACCGGGCCATTGCGCGGGCAGAGAGGAAGGAGACCTGGCATCATGTTCTATCCCCATTCAGGACGCCTCCACCTTTACGGGCTTCGTCTCATTCTCCGGAATAGGAGACTGGATACGAGGGACCCCAAAGGGACGGAGCCTTGCGTCAGGCGCTAGTGGCTATTGGCGCATGGCTCCGCAACCGGCAAGGCCCGCGCTAGTCACGGCAGTGCCCTAACGGACTGGTCCTCTGATAACTTGACTGGCGAGAATATGGCTCATGGCTTGTGCATGATACATTTTCTCAACTAACACTATCACCTGGACCTATCCACGAACCACATCCTTGCATGTGCTATCAAAATTCGTCAGGTTTTATATGTAGGCTCTTTATTTTTCCACCTATGTTATTTCCTCTGACCCATAATACCACCCTTAACACCACATTTCCAACACAAACCTTGTCTGATAGCATGACATGGGGACTGGCAGGTACTCCTGTAGTACCATTTCCGCTCTTCCCTGCTATCTCTTTTCTCCTTATAAATTAATAGCATCTGGAAGGCAGAGTAGATTAGTGACGATTGCCAGGCGGAGGGAGCGGGCTTCGGGCACCCCTCCCTCGAAAGTAAGAGAAAAAAGACATAGGCACAGTCTCATCCCACAGCCTAACAAGGATGGTTGGCTGCTGGAAGCTGGTGCTACGATGTAAGACTGGGGAATCAAAGTCGACGATTTCAGTTCTACTAAATTACGGTGAGAATATCTTTGAAGCATTTCAATAGTCACTTCAAAGTCAGTCGTAGAATAAATACCTCAAAGTTATTGAAATATTTCTAGTGATAGTAAACTTAGAATCTTAAACAGTGCATCAAGACTAATATTTCCTCGAATGAAAGTTGAATGTTAGAAAACATTACAACTTCACGTGTGAATACATTTGTAATTTCACATTACCTTTAAATGAACCTAGGACTATCAGTGAACGGAACTAATGTTCACGATCAAGTTATTGTAAACTTTTACCAGTTTTGTTATCCGTGTTTGAACATATACGTGTTAGTGTGAGTAAACGGGACTACTCCTTTATTAATAGTCTAATAGTGCTATCTTCTTGTCACATGTCTACGTAACAGTGCGTCTGAACGGAACTAAATTCACACGTACAGCATTTAACTTCTTCCACCAAAGTGAAGTAATTGGCATTTATACTGTCATAGCACTGTTCTGAATAAACCTTGTAAATACATTCAAATTAATTGTAGAACTTAGAAGTACTTTACAAATAGTTGCGGTTCCTTCTTCGAACATTAAAAAGCACAGGTGAACTATTTGATTCGTGTGAACAATCTTATAGGCTGTACCAAGTGTATCTTACGTTAGGAAGAATAAGGGTTCGATTCTATTGACATACGGCAGCATGACCTTTACTTACTCCTTGTCAGCGAACTTACCGAAGAAGTGTTCGTGTTCGATTCCATTGACATTCGACGCGGTATCTTTGCATTTCTTTAATCCTTTCATGGGAACGGTAAAAGTCAGTTCAAAACTTACACCTCAGACTAATCCGTCCAGTACGTCCAGGGGGCTAATATGTGTGTTTTCGCACTGTCCTTCTGAGTGTGAGAGCCCGATGACACGAACTCCTTGACCTTAAAGAACTTCTAAAACTGCAAGAACATCTATTGCTGCCCTTGTTGAGTGGTACGTGGTCCCATTGTGCCGAGAGCTGTTCCATGATGAGGATGCGATGAGTAGCAGAGCAACGCGGGACATCGCCAGTCGTAAGACAGAGAAACGTCATCTACCACTGTATTGACGTGATGCGAACTTGGCTTTATACAATAAACAAACAGTTTCAAAATTCAGCACTTCATTCAAAGCAAATCCTCTCACTCTCTGTACCCACTCCATTTTAATGTGCTGTACACGCCCTGCGTATCATCTCATGGTCATCAAGCTAACATGCCTGGTACAATATCTTCAAAGTTATTAGTGAATTTGTTAGATTATATCAGATAGAAAAGATAGCAAAGAATACAAGGTTCAGAATTGAATGAGGAAATATAGTATAATTTGTTAAATATCTGATTATTCATAAAAGTGTGATTAACAAAACATATAACGTTTTTCTTATCTACTCAGAACAGTATTTTATCACCGTTAAACTTCTCCGACTGGTAGTTACTGTAATCGTTATATTTTTGTTCTAACAATGATTAAAATATACTGGTGCTGGTAAACCCGGAAATATTCAAAGCTAGCTACATAATTTAAATATCCTATGCCTCAGATTATCAAGGTAAGATAGGCTATTTATTAATGATAATTATTAGTATTTTTATAGAGTATCCGGTTTAATCATGAGTGGTAATTTTTAAATGGTAACTATTTTGGTTGTTTCTGAGCTCACCCTTGACAAAGTACGCAAGAGATTCTGTGGTCCGTACGAAGAAATCCCGAAATAGGTTAATATTTTACTTGTTCGGATTAACCATGTATATAGTCGAGGAGGCATTGGCTGTTCGAAGGTCGAAAAAGTATTTACCCCAGTGAGAACTCAGAAAATTATTGCCATTTTTATCGTACTGTAAGTGAAGAAATTAATTTTAAAACTATAATATAAGTAATTTTGTCTAACGAAATATCATTGTGCACCGAGCATTTGCTGAATTGCTATTACGGTACCTGCCAAAACTGTTTATCATTCTTTTCTTAAAAAGTATGTGTGTACTGTTCCACTGAAAAACTATATATAATCAGGTATGCCGACAATGCTGTCATTTACTGGTTTAGGCAGATTTTGGGTCTTTATGCTGTATTTTACAGTAATATTTAATTAATTTAATAAAGTTCGTTGTACTCGTCTGTCAACCAAATCTTGCAAGTGAGTGTTTTCTCTTTTAACGTTTCGTCGCATTTTTGAAAAGCGTTATGCTAAATGTCAGAATTAAGTGCAGACTCATTGAGGTTCATTAATAAGTATTCTTATGTTGTAATCTGTTGACATAGGGGACCGCATGTTTACAGGATTTCACTTTGTTTATTGAACTTAAATGTCAGCATTGGTTTCAGGTTGGACTTAAGCCTGCTTCCATATGTGGAAAGGTTAATTTTGTGAACAGTTTGTCATCTCTTAATAAATAACAATGCCTCTCTTTGGCAAGTCCCAAAAGAGTCCTGCTGAAGTGGTGAAAGCCCTGAAGGAAGCAGTAAATGCATTGGAAAGGGGTGATAGGAAGGCCGAAAAGGTTAGAAATAGTAGCTTATTGTAACTTTCTCTCTATTTTTATCTGGGTACTATTACAGTATTGGTTAAATGTGGAATTTCTATATTATTTTTCAGGCCCAGGAAGATGTCAGCAAAAACTTGGTCTTGATCAAGAATATGCTATATGGCACTTCAGATGCAGAACCTCAGACAGATATCATTGTAGCGCAGTTAGCTCAAGAACTATACAATAGCAATCTACTACTGCTCCTAATTCAGAATCTTAATCGCATTGACTTTGAGGTATTTACTGAAATAATCATGATATTCAGTAAATACATTGATAGTTTGCTGTCTAATAACTGGTTTGATATAGCCTATTGCTTGAATCCAGGAATTGATGTGGAAGGTATTTTAATGAGGCACACAAAGAAGTTTTTACTCTTGAAAGGAAGAGGTAACATTAAGTGTTGTACATATTTTATTACTTTTGTTAAAATTTAAAGATTGTTTTCAGGGCAAGAAGGACGTGGCTCAGGTTTTTAACAACATTCTACGTCGTCAGATTGGAACTAGGTCTCCTACTGTGGAATACATCTGTACGAAGCCAGAAATTCTTTTCACCTTAATGTCAGGGTAAGTCTAGCCCAGTACTGTGTTTTATGAAGTTGATTGTCACGTTATTACAAATACATAGGTCTATAATATTTTCAGGTTGTTTTTGGTGGAATTATACTGTGCAGTAAGTTGTTCAGAATTTAAAATTTTTAATTTTAATGAAATCACATTACAGTCGGCACAGAAAATTGACCTCGATCCTTTTTCCCTTGCCTTTACAGTCTAGCCGTTTATGAATAATTTCTTGCGATATTTTTGGGATATGTTTTAAGCATTATACTGGTGGTACCAAGACTGGGTTGATAATTAGGATACCTCGCTACATATGCGGTTCATATATGGGGTAAAAACTGGAGTTCTCGTGTGAATAATGCTGTGATATTGTGGGCATAGAGAAGAGTGATGATACTGAATTAATTGCACTCTCCCTATCCTAATCCATAAATTACGTTAATTTCCAGAATATTGAAATATTTACCAAGTTAAGGATGCTAAATTGAATGTTCCTAATAAGTTGTATGAAATGGGTGCCACTTTGAAATGTTTTTTATGAAGGTGTAATATCTAGAAATGATGCCTGAATCAATTTCTGTTGTGATGATTGCTGTTCTCTGCATCATCAGAAGAAAATCTCTACTGTTCACGAGAGTGCTCTGCGAAATGTAAAGAATTTTACCTTATTTTCTTGACACGGCATAAGCCCAAAAGCCCATGTCTATAAGTACGGGCCGTGAAAGCATCAATGGCTAGGTTATATTTCATTTAAGAGTGTGTATGTGTTTCTTTTTAATTTATTATCGTTGTTCTGTTGTGGTTAGGTCTAGCTCTTCTGCTGAGTATGATCAGAACATTGGTCTTAAATGTGTATGGTTAATTCCTCTGTTTGTCTTAATACTCTTCTCTTTATTTACGTACAGCACACTACTAACCATGACAGAAATAGGCACTAGCGAATACAGTCTGCCATGTAGGGTTGGCATTCGGACCAAATCCATAACAAGTTCGGACCCAAGAAATTCTGAAAAAGATCAGTTATAATTAGGTTCTTGTTTGTCACAGATTATTAGTTTTTATTAGTCGGTGTCACTTCCATGCCTGGTTCAGATGTTGGAATCTTAGAAAGGATGCCTGATGTAGCAGAGAGGAGAGATCCTTACTCGATGCTTGCCAGGGTCCAACCCACTCACCCACATAGAAGAATTGAAACCGAGACAGCCTCATACTACAGATTGCCACCATTTTCCTTATTCCTGTTGTCCAGCTGTGATCAGCTGTGATGAATGCAATGATCGTATTGTCTCAGATAGAGCTTGTGTGGTGTATAGCCATGGTTACCACTTTCAAAGGAAAGAGCGTCATTTCAAGTGTGCACCGGGTAATCTCAATTTCTGTCACATTTTAGTTGGACTCCACGGGATGCTGGAGACCTGTTGGCCGTTTTGCAGCTCTAGCATGGGCCCGTTTGCTTGCCCCCAGCCCAGTGGTCTTATCACTAGCTGGATCTAACCTATTATCATTATCATCATCATCGCCTAATCATCAGTCCTCTGTTCCAGCAAACTTGATATGGGTGTTTACAAGTGTCTTCCAATTTTTTGTCCTGGCTATCCAAAGCCGATGTTCTATGATTTGCTGCCAGTTTTAATCATATTTTGCTAGGTCTTTGAAAATTTGTTTTTCCCAACCATCACGAGGTCTCCCTCTGGGCCACTTACGAACATTTCTTTCATAGTATGCTCTTGGGGTCCTAATTGGAGCCATCCTTCTCATATGTTCATACCATCGTAATCTGCTTAATTCTAAGGTTTCCAACAGACTTTTGTCCATTCCAAGTTGTTGCTGGATATTTCAATTCCTTATTTTGTCTCTCCTTGTCTTTTGGAGGTAAGAACGAAGGAATTTCATTTCATTGACTTGTAGGAGACCTTTTGTATGTCTAGTCAACATTGCTGCGTCCAGTCCTTATGGTAGAATGGTACAAGATGTATTGTACAGTGTGAGCTTGGGAGCTTCGGGAAATGAATCATCCCAAAGTAGTTGGCGGAGTGGTACAATTTTGATACAGCTTATATTCTATTGCTTATTTCTTGGTGTATGTTATATAATGCCGATGTTGGCAAGTGTTTGAGCTTGTTGGAGTCAGAGCTGTTTCTATGTTGGATCTATAACCTGTACTTCATGAACAGTGTATCAGAGTTTTACCTGTTAGCAAATACAGTAGAGACAATACTCGACACTCTGTGAGATATCGAGGGACAGCAATTAGAGTTCTGTCTAGTGGAGTGACCTGGAGTTAATGATTCTGTCATAAGAGCACGTGTATTTGTTTGTGAAGTTTCTGGCAATATTTATGCGTTTGCAGTAAGTTGTCATAAGTAAATAGTAGCGTGTGTTATTCCTTTATATCTCCTCTCAACATGAGTGGAAAGATATGTGCTGTGTTTGATTGCAATAACTATGAAGTGCAGAAGGATTCGCGGTCTTTCTTCCACTTCCCTTGTGACAAGAAAATGTAAGTAAATATTGTGTTTGCATACATATTCTTCAAGTGACACAAGATTTTTGTAGTACTTCCTAAACTTCTGACCTGCGCGACTCATATTTTAACTGGCTTAAAATATAATACGCTTATTTTATTATTGTATAGTGCAGCAGTTAACTTTCAGTACCGATGTGGTGTTGTAGGTGCGATCTGTGGGTTTTGATTTAATTCAGGAAAATCCATGTGCATATGTGTGTGGCTGCTTGTGTTCCAAATTACCCCATTTGGAATGCTGTAATGCGTTGTCAAGCACTAAAGAAAATATGGGTGACTTAAGAAATGTACATGCCTTTGCTGGCGGGACCTAGTGTTTACAGTGCACTATGTCTTCTGGTATGGGCTAGAGCAATCTTGTTACTTTCATTGATCTGTCTCAGCTTTAACCTTGGCTTTGACAAAATGAAAGTGACTGAGGTACGAGTGATGCTAGTAATGCCATTCCTTCTGCAGCCAGTCCCTGCTATGAATGGTGTGAAAATATTGCTCATAGGGTCGGTTGGTGCATGCATTTCAGTGGGCTTGGCAGACTGATATGTAATAGCAACTTCTGGGTCGGTGAGGAAAGCAACGGGAAACTACCTCGCTCCTCATTTCCCTAGTACGCCTCTTCAATGATGCCTAGGCCATCTATGACAGCTGATGGCGGAGCTGTTGAGGATCCAACCAGCCTTCGGGCTGAGGACTAAACATACATACAAGAAATGTACATGTTGTTTGAGTCATCAGTCCACAGACTGGTTTGATGCAGCTTTCCATGCCACCCTATCCTGTGCTAACCTTTTCATTTCTACGTAACTACAGCATCCTACATCTGCTCTAACCTGCTTGTCATATTCATACCTTGGTCTACCCCTACTGTTCTTACCACCTACACTTCCTTCAAAAACCAACTAAACAAGTCCTGGGTGTCTGAAGATATGTCCTATCATTCTCTCTCTTCTTCTCGTCAAATTTAGCCAAATCGATCTCCTCTCGCCAATTCGACTCGGTATCTCTTCATTTGTGATTAGATATACCCATTTCACCTTCAGCATTCTTCGGTAACCCCACATTTCAAAAGCTTCTGTTCTCTTTCTTTCTGAGCTAGTTATCGTCCATGTTTCACTTCCATACAATGCCATGCTCCACACAAAAGTCTTCAAAAACATCTTTCTAATTCCTATATCACTGTTTGAAGAGAGCAAATTTTATTTCCTAAGAAAGCTCTTCCTTGCTTGTGCTAATCTGCGTCCTCCTTACTTCTGCCATTGTTAGTTATTTTACTACCCAAGTAACAATATTCATCTACTTCCTTTAAGACTTCATATCCTAATTTAATATATCCTGCATCTTCTGCCTTCGTTTGACTGTACTCCATTACTTTTGTTTTGGACTTAGGGCCTATGTCTTTTCATCTTGTACTCCTTACCCAAGACTTCGTCCATACCATTCAGCAGCTTCTCGAGATCTGCAGTCTCAGATAAAATAACATCATCGGCAAATCTCAAGGTTTTGATTTCCTCTCCTTGGATTGTGATTCCCTTTCCGAATTTCTCTTTGATTTCCTTTACTGCCTGTTCTATGTAAACATTGAAAAGAAGGTGGGACAAACTGCAGCCTTGCCTCACTCCTTTCTGGATTGCTGCTTCTTTTTCAAAGCCCTTGATTCTTATCACTGCAGACTGATTTTCATACAGATTGTAGATAATTCTTTGTTCTCGGTATCTGATCCCAATCACCTTCAGAATTTTAAATAACTTGGTCCAATCAACAGTATCGAATGCCTTTTCTAGATCTACGAATGCCATGTACATGGGCTTGTTCTTCTTGATTCAATCCTCTAAGATCAGACGTAAAGTCAGGATTGCTTCACATGTTTCTACATTTCTTCTGAAGCCAAATTGATCTTCTCCCAACTCAGCTTCAACTTGTTTTTCCATTCTTCTGTAAACTATACGTGTTAAAATTTTGCAGGCATGAGATACTAAACTTTTTTGCTATTTGCTTTACGTCGCACCGACACATGTCTTATGGTGACGATGGGGTAGGGAAGGCCTAAGAATTGGAAGGAAGCGGCCGTGGCCTTAATTAAGGTGCAGCCCCGGCATTTGCCTGGTGTGAAAATGGGGAAACCACGGAAAACCATCTTCAGGGCTGCCGACAGTGGGGCTCGAACCCACTATCTTCCGATTACTGGATACTGGCCGCACTTAAGCGACTGCAGCTATCAAGCTTGGTGGATACTAAACTAATAGTGTGATAGTTTTCACACCTGTCAGCACCGGCTTTCTTGGGAATAGGTATAACAGCATTCTAATAAGAAATTGTTACAATAATAAAAACCACCTTTCCAATACTTAGTAATCCTTTATATTTAGGATAAAACTATTAACATATATTAAAAATAGGACATGTTTCGCTCATGCTTTGTGAGCCAAAATAACCTAATTCAAGGTAGGTCAGGGCCCTGATCCTAGTACATATAATGTAAAAACGTCTATTAATACAATGATAAAACTAATTACAATATAAAAAAATTATCAATAAGAATATAATATGTCTATTAAAACATTTGGTGACATTAAAATAGCTTAAAATGTAGGTGAATGATATGAATTGTTGATACGTTGCTGTGAATGATTATTCGTACGGAACGATGAGCATAATCCTTTACAATTGCATTAAACTGTTTATAGTTGGGAACACTTTTTGCACAATAAAATGAACTATTGTGAACTGCTATCTTGTTATAAATGTCTAACATATATTGGTTGAATAACGAATTGTATAGATGGATAAAACGTCGCCAGGTTAGGGTGAAACGGTTTTAAGAGATTCCCTTGTGTTATATTTCATTGTAGTCTTATTCATTATATATTGTCAATGATCTTCGAAAAGGGGACTAAAAGATCTCATAGGTGAGAAGCGTGAAACAGGTGACCCCCTTGTGTTGGTTGAGGAGTGAAAGGCCCCCTTGTTGTTTACGGAGGTCTAATTCGTACAACACTCGGAGCAACAAGTCAGTGAATTTTATAGAGCGAATAATAAATAAATTTAAATATCGCCCTCACACAAACCTGATAAAAGATAAACCAGAACTAAAAGAAATTGCGACCTTCACGTTTAATAAAGAAGTTTATAGAATTGCAAACATTTTCAAGAAACGTAATATTAGGATTGCGTTCAAGACAGATAACAGAAGTACAGTAGTTTTACGTAATGCTTCAGATGTTAATAAAGTCAATCCATACTCGAAATCAGGTGTATATAGGTTCGAATGTAGAGACTGTGGAAGCGGATATATAGGGCAAACTGGACGTAGCTTTAATATCAGGTATCAAGAACACTTTAATGCCGTAAAATCAAACATAATAGATTTTCAGCCGTAGGCCAGCATATCCATGAGTATTTTTTTTGTATTTTTTTGCCTTTATTTATTTTCCTCCGATCTACAACATTAAAGCCTTATTGATCTACTAAGGAGAAAAACAATAATGCCCAATCTAGGCAGCTTAATCTAACATACACATATAGTAATTCCTGTAAAATAAACATATCTGACACCAAAGCAAGGAAAAAAAGCCATATTGATATAAATAATCAAATGGCAACGAGGCAGAATGGTCTGTTGTCCCTAGTATAAGACAGTATGGCAATGAAAAACTATCTGGTAACATATTGCTATGTAGAGTACGATGTTGTGTCGGATTTGCATCTGCACTTTAAACAAAGAGTATATCACTTCCGGCCAGGTTCGCACTCAGCATATTCTTTCTTGAACACTGACCTCTCTGGTTTTCTACTTAAGTTGCAAACCTGGCTTCGTAATGCCGGTGTGCAATTTTTCACCTTACGTTTCGCTACTGCTGACCACTATTTGAACTCTATTGTCTCAATATATTTATTATCTTTAGAATCCAGACAAATCACCATCTTAACTGAAACCATATTCACTCACCATTAACTTGGACCCTCAGCTCATATACCAACCATCTCCACATATTAGCTTTATCCTTAACACCTATCCAATTTAAAATCACTCTCTTCCTCATTCACTGCACACTTTACCGCCTATGAATTCAACTATTTAATCACTCCTGTCATAGTTACGAATAACATACAAACTCCGCTATTCTCATGTGTACACCAATTTACTTTCTACTGCAAATTGCCTTTTATTGCTTCTTGTCACTATGCCTTCGTCCAATTTGTTCTTCTTACCCCATATCTCCTTTAGGCTCAAACTTCTCCCTTTCACCAGGGTACCTCTTGCTTCTTCTTCCTGCCTCCCAGCCGTAATTTCACTTCCTTTGTGTGCTCTTGTCACATCTTGTGTTTCCGCCCCCACAATCACTTCCTGTATCTTCCTTTCTTCTCTCCCACAGTCTTTCGTCCTCAGCTCTTTAAATAATGCCCTGGTCTCGCTGGTTTCCTTCCTTATTTCCCTCCTCATCACAGCTGTTACCTCTCTGGCTCCTCCTTCAATCGATTTGTAAATAGCTTCTGTCAAGTTAATTCCTTCTTGCTGCGAGCTTTGGTCCAGTGTCTTATTTTCTTTGGTTCTTTCTTTATCTCCAGGTCCATCTTCACCCACTTTACTGTCTCTGACTTGCCTTTCTTCCACTCTCTACCCCACTACCCCTTCGTTCTCCCTATTCTCTTCCATTTCCTGTAATTTCTTTGCTGTCCACACTCTGGTCCATAGACTATTGGATACTACTAGTTGTTGCCCCTTAATGTAGGCTCTTAACCCTTGTATTTTAGCCCTAACTAAATGCTTTTTCAGGGTGTTTATATTCTTTACCCCTTCTCTTCCCATGTCTCTTTTGATCCAAATTTTTGTGCTACGTATATTATCTGCGCCTCTTATCACTACTTCCACCATCAGGGTGGAAAACAACTTCAGTTTTATCGGCCTATCACCCCGTTTTTTACCTATCCTTTCCACATCATCAATATCAACTTCACTACAGTTAATTTTCATCATTTTCTGAATAACTTCCACAACTTTGTAGGTTGTCTTGTCTTCCCCTTTGTCTTCCGGCACTCCATATATAAATAAGCATTTCTTCCTGGGTTCTCGGTTGCTGTCTTCAATTTCTGCTTTCAGCTTCACCACCTCTTCCTCCATCTCCTTTATTTTTGCCTTTAGTGATATCATTTCTCTCTCGGTGTTTTCCACTTTGTTCATTGTCTCGTCTGTTTTTCCCTGTAACCAACGCCTCATATGTTCAAATTCCTTCATTTGTTCTTTCATATTTTTAATCTGCTCAAACGGACATACTTCTTCCACCACTTCTTTCACCACTCTTCATATTGCCACTGGAAGTCGGGCCGGGGTTCACCTCCACACCTCCTATGGCTATCAGTACCATAATCACTGCTGCCACCAGTATCATCTCGCCCATCATTCTTGTTTCCACTTTACCTTCTTTATTACTAACTGTTTCCTTTTTCCATCTCCCCTGCCATCTTCCAATAGCTGCACGATATTGATCCACACCAATCATCTTCCTCTTCCCTCCCGTCTTACTTTTCCACTCACCGGTCACACTCCACACCGGCTCTACCGGCACCTCACTCAGCACGTCTGTCACCGAACGCTGACTAGGTTAGACTGATATCCATGTGTATATACATAAATTCACAAACATAAAGATCTTGAGATCATGGAAGCACTAGCTAAAGGACCGAGGATTGACATTATGGAAGCGTGTCTAATACATCTAGACCAGTATTATAACGCTAACCTTAATCTGAATGAAATTTCAGAGAAACCCAAAGTATATGATTGCTTGATTCTATTACTTGACAAGCTAAGAATTCCAGAAAATTCGAACGTCTTTCAAACTCCATGAAACAGTTTTTCATACTACGGTCTTCGTCCACAACGCCCCCCGGGCCCTCTACTACATCGTCAACGTTCTAGAAACATCTCCGTTGCCGCCCCTACTTCCCCCTCCTTAGCACTTCATCACATAGCACACGATACGAGCAGACACACTCGTTGTGCTGCAGTCGTCACACGAAGTATACAGCTGTAGAAGGTGAGTTGGCCTCGTCAAGAGTTTGATCCTATCAGTTCTTCATCAATTTTTCTTGCTTTTGTATTAACATTGGGCTTTCATCATTACAGGGTTGCATTGAACTGAGAAGCTATGCCCGCCTAATAACTTTAGGGTAAATTAAAATCAACCATTACATTTACAGCATAAAAACTACGTTTCTGCACACCAACAAAGTTAAGAAGACGGCGCAGTTTAATAATTTTTATTGTACACAACGAGTTTTTATCCAACAAATGGCTATCAACCTATATATGAAATGAACATTTTAACATCAAAGGACTGTATCCAACTTTATTCCTCAATTTTAAGATCGTATAAGAACTGACAAGATAGGAAACTTAAAAGGGTCCACCTTTTCAATACAATAAATGTTATAGTTTATTTAAAACATATATTTACACCTGGAACTAGTTTCGACGCTGTTTGGCGTCATCTTCAGCCAAAATGTGGGAAATAGGCTAGCATGTAGCCATTTATATTACACAAGGTGTTACATCAGTGTGAATAAATGAGGGAACATGAAGACGCAAAGTACAATGTCAGTTTCAAAGTGGTCATGAAGGGTGAGTCAAAATTGTATAAACATGAGATAACATAATCACTTAAACAATAAACATATAAACATATAAACTGTAACAAAACCATGCGGAAGTACGAGATGATTGGTATTGGAGATTCAAATTATTTCAGACACTCTTCCATTGAATGTTGCCTGCCGCGAGTGTAGTACAAAACATCGGTTATATTTCAGTAAACACAATCTTCTCAAAAATGCACATAACATTATAAAATATTTGGGTTGAGATGAAATTTGGCAGTTAGGGATTGAAATCACTTATTCAATAAGCGTCAATTCAAAAAACAGCTGTGAAGGGTTAGACAAGAATTGCACAAGCATGAGTTTGGACTCGATAAATGCAAAAAACACATGAAACACACTCGAAAATGTAGGTTCGTGATGGATTTGGCACAAAAGGTCTGCGTTTAATCATTCATTGAATGGCACCGGTGCGAGTGTAGTTCAAATGTGAGGTAGGATTTGACAGCCTCTTAGAATTGCACGTGACATCTGAACTCATGGTGCGAGATGAACTTGGCAGTGAAGGTTCGAATTGTAGATATTCAGTAATGTCAATTCAAAACAGTCCATGAAGGGTGAATGCAAAAGCTATATCATACGAGTTAGGACTCATTAAATAATATTTTCAAATACAAATAACATATTCAACTTTTCGTAGTACAAGGTGAAATTGGCAGTTAAAGAATAAAAAATTTTTGCAAGATTTCTTCGTCAGGTGCCATATAGGTCAAGCGCAGCGTAAGTATGAGACAGGGCTCAACATATCCAAACTGGTACAAATGCATATTTGAATCCAAGTGTGAGATGAACATGGCAGATAAAGAGTCACTTTGTTGAGGGTGTAGTATACATATTCAGCTCGACAAGAATATAAAATTGGTATTAAGGAATACGTTCCTCTGAGAGTTTGGAGGTTGACTGTGCCAGTATTTGTGGTGTATTGTTGCAGCGTTACGTGTAGGGTGGGGTCAGGTTTCTATGATGTTTATTGCGGGACGTAAGGCGGTAAAGCTATGGCTGAAGATGACGCCAAACAGCGTCGAAACTAGTTCCAAGTGTAAATATATGTTGTAAATAAACTATAACATTTATTGTATTGAAAAGATGGACCCTTTTAAGTTTCCTATCTTCCATTCTCAGTTCAATACGGACAAAAATGAAATTCTTAGATTTAAATAAGAACTGACATTTATGATTTATAGATTAATAGCCACTATGGAATTTGAAACAACTTTTTATATTTTTGACTTACAAGTTTTTTCTTGTTACAAATTAGAGTTTTTAACCTAGCATAATATAGATATTAAGGAGTTAAGTATAGCAATATGTTGTTGTTCATATTTATATCGCCAAGTTTTTTCATTTACTATGCAGCTGATGATGGTGTCTAGAGGAACACTGAAACTAGTTCTGTAATGAAATTTGTTGTAAAAAAAACCATCCAACAACATTGTATTTTGTATTGAAAAAGGTGGAACTTATTAGATTTTTAATTCAATTGCGATTTGAATTTACGGCAAATTTCCAGGTCACGCCACTAGGAGCGCTACTTGTGAATTGTCTCCCATTTTAATAAGGCTAAATCGGGAAGTGTCACGTATTCTCTCTACTGTATTTGCTGTTAGTCTGCTTTAACGGGCATAAGGGGTTGGACTTAGCTCAGGTGTGTGTATATTTAAATGTCACCATTGGTTCAGACAGGTAGTTTCTGGTGAGTGATGTCCAGGCCTTTTGGCACTCGTCCTTCTCAAGTTTTACCTTATAGTGTATCATAACTCCATTTCATTATGTACAGATACCTTCAGTGATATTCTATACATGGAGATTTGTGTTGGCTATAGTACCAGGTCAGTTATTTCCTTGAGCATGTTGTCTCCATACACTTACAATACTCGCGTCCATAAGTTAGAATCTTCATGATCAACGGAAAGACATGGGGCACGACGAGGACTGTGGTGACATTACATGGCAATACAGGGTGCACAAAGACTCCCCGTACTGTGGATCAGGCCATCCATGTCTTGCGGTAATGCATCCCATTACTGGACAAGTGTCCTTTGGAGGTGAACAGTGGTGGTGGTGGTGGTGGTGGTGTTAGAGCTGCAGTCCTTCAATCTAGAGCGTCCCGTGTATGTTCAGATTTATGTCTGGGAAGCAAGTTGGCCCCTCTAGACACGTGATAACCTCATGTTACAGATATAAGTACACGCACCAGGCCAGTCCTGTGTGGGTGGGCATTATCATCCATCAGATGGAACCCATGTCCATATGCACCATGAAAAAGGTCGCATATACTGTTGCAGGATATCATTCTTACAGACCGCACCCATCACACTGCCCTTAAGAAACGCATGCAGTAGCATACGTGCTCCTAACATGATGCCTATCCACACGAGAACACTGGCCCGTCATATCAGTCCCTGTCCACAGTATTGGCAGGTTTGTAACATCCCAGGGATGCAACAGATGAACAGAAAGCGAAAATCACATTCCAGGCTAAACCGTGACTTATCTGTGTACAAGACACTATCCCATTGTTCCTGGGTCCAATCACGGTGGACAAGACACCACATTTGACAAGTCACACTGTGCCTTTGTGTGACGGGAATGCATCTGGCAGGTCACCAAGCAAACAGAGCAACCTCTCGAAGCCAATGATACACATTCTAATGCAAGGCTGGACAAATTGCAGGTGCCCTATCACTGTGGTGACGAAAATAAATTCGTAGGCTCCTTCAATTTTCAAATTATAACTGCTAAATTCCAGTCTGAGGAAAAACAATATTTTTGGAATTTTTTCCACTCTGGAAATAACAATGTATAACAATTTGGTGGCATTTTAAAAACACTCTACGGTAAAATTTGTTCCTTAGATATTTTGTTTCTTCTTGATACTGTTGTCTCTCTGACATATCTAAATATGGAGATTATAAGGTTTAGAAGTGGTTATGAGCATTGGCTACTCCGGAACATTGACTTGAATCGATATGAGCGATCGATATATCTCGTGATTGCATGTAACCATTATATCGGCAACGTAAATCATCACTTTTGGCCGGTCTTGGCGCCAGATTTTTTCAGTTATGTTCTTTGTGGATTGCACTACTATGTAATAAGCACTGCTCGGGGTTTAGTACATTTTAGAGTAGCAAATGTTATTTAAGAGTGATTAAGATGAAGTGAGAGATCAAACTAGTTAATGATAGAGATAAAAAACTAGACAACCCAGAATTTTAAATGTTTTACTTCGCGGCAAGAGGTGTGATAGGTGATCTTAACTAATTTTGGGTTGCTGAACTCAAATCCGCTGTCCATTTCTACATATCATGTTTGTTTTCTGGCAATAGGTATATCAAAATGAGTTAGACCTAAATATTGCATATAGAAAGTGCTGACAAAAGTTGATAGTTTTGGAAATATGTATATTTTTAAAATATTATTTGTATTTTTAAATAGTTGAATATAAATTATTTATACAATGAATAATTGAGTAGACAGTTACAATGAAATATTTAGCATTTATTGTAATTATTGTAATAAACTTTATTGGCCACATTGGACCACTTTCTTCTTTTTATACACTTTTTCTTTGAAGGTTGTACTGTTTGATTCTTCTTATCTGACACGCCCCCTCACACAAGTGATATCAAAATGGTGTCCGGCTAGTGACACCGTGAGGAGGCGTATCACATCAAGGAAGCAAACAAAATAAAATGCCACAAAAAACACAGAATAAATTAAAATAAATGTGGAGGAGTGAATATTTAACACAAGGGACCCAGTTCCCAAGGAACTAAAAGGGGTGGGATCAACAAGAGAACCAGAACAAGGCATCTTCTTTTCAAAAAACTACTATAATTAATTTAAAAATTAATACAAACTATTACATATTTAGCAGCAAATAAATAGGTGAAATAAACCAATTTTATCTAGTTAGAAGAAATATTTGAAGTTTCAAGTAAATAAAAATAAATCCACAAGTCATATCTACAATTCTGTTTTTTTTTAAAGGAAGAGAAATTTAGCTAAATATAGTACTTTCTGAATTAGAATAAATAATTTATAAATCCTAATGTGAGGTTTTTAACAAATAAATATACTATCTCTTAATTTAAATAAATAAATAAATAAATAATTTAGGTAAATAGTACAAAATTTAAGAAAATATAAATTTTTTAAAACGAAATACTAACCCTAGCGACCTAACTAAGAAAGGAGCTCCTCGGATAAACCTAAAATGTATCATAAAACATGCTATCTACACTTAAAATAAATAAATTGTCTAAGGACCATTCTTAATGGAGTGTTCTCCACACCGAACATGTAGCAGAAGAAGAAAAATGTAAAACGCGTCGCACGAAAAATATCAGTCCCATTAGCATACCCCCAAAAATAGAACCGTATTGCATAGTAAAATTAGACGCCACCAAAATTAAACCACAAACAGAAAGAAACGAGAAATCATTCAGATGCCGTACACTTCAAGAAAAACCGGTCAGGTAATACAAAATGTTAGTAATCACATACTCAAATACACGTTCGTAAGAGAGCAACAACAATAGAGATCCGTGCACAATGGCATCCAGAGGCAGACTCCACACATAAGATAATAAGAATAATAACAATGCAGCAGTTACGCAACGACCAGGAAAAGATAAGAGCAGATAAGCAACAATGGCAGACCAGACACAGTTCGAGGTGAGATAAGGATACTCAATAATGGAAGAATGATGACACGAACGTTGTTAAAGCCCTCCATTAACAACGTCCTTACATTCCACAGAAACACTACACACAAAATGAATAATACCGAACTTTACTGTCACCAGTTAGCCCAAAATATAACTATGTACCTTAAATAACTTTTAATATTAATAATAATGTTTGGAAAATGAGTATCGACAAGAGATTGCTCGGTGCACAATTCAAAATGTACAGTTACAGGGGAGAAACTAACCCATATTAAAATAATGAAAATAAATAGAACAAGATGTCACAATAAAATTTAAGGCAAACACCGGCAGAATTTACAAGCAACGGGCAGCAATGAATTAAATGAAAACAGCAGCATGAAGGAAACGTCTCGAGAAGCACATACAAAATTTAGCAGCATAAAATAAATAAGATGAAAAATAAAATGGGAAACGATCAAAACACACCAATTCATCGGACACCACAATGCACATACGACGGCTCCAAAATACAAGTCCACATGACGAAAATGAACGACATAAATTACGCCTCGCAAAAAAAATATGGACGAGCCACACACAAAATTTAGAAAAAAAACTTGTCAACAAATAAAGGCGGTACTTACATAAATGAAGAAAACTACATTACCAAATAATTCATAATGAATTAAGCAACCGAACTATCACTATCACTCACAAGGCAAACACTACATTTTAAAACTAACATTTTGCCATTATCATACTAAACACTAATGCTATACATATTATTTACAATTCACAATCCCTGAAAGGGATACAGAATGCCTTGCACCCAATGCCTGAACTAGGCATGTTTAATACGCTAGCTGGCATCAGAGAGCCAGTTATGAGCGTCATTCTCCAGAGAGTTCAAATACCAGACAGCCGTTCCTAAAGTGCCCAGCACACTACAGCAGTTTGGCGAGTCACGCGCTATCTGTCTATCAGCGTTCAAACTCGCCACAAGTTCCACTGCGCGCACACAGATGGCGTTAACGTACACATTTCAGGCAGTTGAATACGCTATGTTACCAACATAGAAAATGTGCCGTGCATCTGGTCCAACAACACATACGAAAGGTCCAAATATATTATACGAAGACATACACCATCAGATTTCAAGTTTATTTATTAATTATAACGCCTCATATCTGCCCAGTGCTTCATTTGTTCTGATTGTAGTGTTTTAAATTCGTCTGAAAATTCTATAGGCCTGTGCATCATTTCAGTTGAAAATTTGTGATTCTTAAGAAGGGTGATGATTTTATTCTTGTTCTCTGCATCTGTAATTTTGAGTCCAACTGTTTTGAGATCCTATTGAATCTCTTTGATCCAGTGCCCTCCTGTCTTCTTTTCCAGATTTCTCATCATTAGTTGTCGTAAAATCCTGTTTTCTGGTAATCGTAAGATGTGAAAGAAATAATACTGATTTACACACACCAAAAAAAAAAAAAGCCCGCCTGGTGGCCATGATCGTTAAGGCGTTGAAGTCTAAACTGCCTGACACCGTGATTAGCCGGTTTGAGTCCTGTTGATTGAAAAAAATGTCACCATCAGAATGTTGGCTGGCAGGATAGGGGAGGTGGTGGTATACAATTTCTGATCACTAGATTGCATGCCAAAAGCCTAGATTAAATTCCAAACCTCTCCGCAGTGCTCGTATGGAGTGAGGGCATATGACGCTGTTGATAGTGATTGATCCATCGAATGGGGACGTTAAGCCTTGATCAGACTCCTTGGTGCTATTCAACAGGAGTAGGCTATGTGCCGGTACCAGGTTTCACCCTCTCCCTTCCCACTATCATATATCACATCATTCATTTCATCTCATTAACTACCCTGATGAGGTTGACGTTAGGAAGGGCATCCGGTCATAAAATACCCGCCACAAGAGATTCATTTCGCCTCATACTGACCCTGTAGAGAAACGGGACAAGGGTTGGACAAACAAACTGATTTACACCAAAACACATACAACTAACTCTGAGGGCAACAACACTTCAGCAGTTTATTTTGACAATTCAGTGTGATTTACAAGTGAAAAAAAAAAAACCTTTTATTCAGTATCTTTGTCAATGGCCGTAACCGTGTTGAAACACCGGATCCCGTGAGATCTCCGAAGTTAAGCAACATTGGGAGTGGTCAAGATTTGGATGGGTTTCCATGCGCTGTTGGTGAGGGGTAAGGGAATGGAGGAGCAGTACATAAACTCCGGCTCAGGCACACCTCTGCGGAGGTTCAGACCTGCTTTCGGGCAGAATACACCCTGACCTTAGTATCTTTATGGATTCATAAATTTGAACAACAAAAAAGTAACAGTCCTAGATGTCTCCTTGGAATGAACGCTTGGCTGCCCAGCATCTGACTGCATCATGTTTGTCTTCTCTTTTCAAACACCAACAGTAGTCGGCCTTCATTGTTACATCCCATCTGCCCTGGTATCTTCTGCCTCTTTGATGTCTTGGTGGAACCTCTCTCCCATCTCTTCACTAACAGCCCCAAGATTTTCCGGAAAGTGATTGAGATGAGAGTGAAGGAAGAGCAGTTTCAGACATTCTACATCCCAGCTATTTCATGTGATCCAACATAGCCTGTTAATCCTTTTAAATTTCCTAGGAACTTCATGATGTCCTTCATTGAAATCCATGGGGCAAGTTCCACAGCATTCATCGTCTGTTCAAAGTTTCTGTCTTTCAGAAGCTTTCTAATATGTGGTTCATTAAAAATGCCTTCCTTGATCATTGCATCTGATAAATGTGGAAAATTGCTTGCAATGTACTCGAAACAGGGGCTACTTTTGTCCTAGGCCTTAACAAACTGCTTCATGATTCCCAGTTTGATGTGTAGCAGTGGCAAAATAATTTTTGTGGGTCAACTAAGGCAGCATTTGCAACATTTTTTTTACACCAGGTGTCAACACTTATATCTTGGGCCAGGAAGGTGTAGAGAAGTGTTTGTCCCTAGCTCTGCTGTCCCATTCACATAAATAACAAGTGAATTTAGTGAAGACTGCTTGTTGTCCTAATAGAATACCACACACCTTCAAGTTACTATACAGTTTTCTTTCAGTGAAACAGAATGTGCCACTGGAATAGAAGCTAGAATGTTTCCGTTATGAAATAGTACAGCCATTAAGCTCCTCTTAGAGGAGTCCACAAACAAACTCCATTGTTCTGAATTGTAATTCCTCCCTAGCTGCTCTATCAATCCTGAAATGTCACAGCAGTAGGTCAGATCGTCTTCCTTCTTGAAATACTTCCTGAACTCCTTATCTTTATGTCTATACCAAGAAAAGGTAGTTCCAGGCACTGAGAGACTTCTGTTTCTTTATATTATGACCCTTACAGCTTACTTTTTTCCTGTGTGAGACCAAGGTCACATATCAGTTCACTCAACACTGACTGTTTAAACAATTGTTGACTTACTCCATCTATGGCTGGTGAAAAATCCATATCAACTTGCTTGTCATCAGAATTTGAGGGGGCCGATGACCTTAGATGTTAGGCACCTTTAAACAACAGGCAAGGAATTTGAGGAACCGTCAGAGTCAGGTAAACTGATAGGAGGTGAAGGTATTGGAATTTCCGGTCCATGAGGATCAAGTCTCTTCGGAGACTTCAAATTGGGGTACACAATACTGTCCTTGTTTCTCTTATTGAATCCTGCTCCTTTACACAGGCAAAAGTAACAGTCACTGCTATGGTCCTGGGGCTCGCACCAAACCATCCCTATCCCAGATGGAAAGGCTTTACATTTCCCAATGTTCCACTGTTGTAGGTTTTCAAGACATGTTTTAAAAATTATGTGGAGAGCCGATGATTTGTCCAAGGCTCCTAATTTTACCTTAAAATATGCATTATATAAACATTTCACTGATGCAGTTATTGACCTACTCTGTTCCTTCATAATATAACACCCATACACGTAACAGAATAAGTCTGACTTATTCATACATCATCATCTTCTAATTCCTGACACACTTGCCATTTCCACAACACAGTATAAAAAGGCATTGCCTCTACCACAAGCTAAGAATAGACTGTTATCAGACGAATGCAGTGTAGGGGCCAAAGTCGGTGGAAAAGGTTTGGATTGACAAACACACGCAACAATAACAAAGTGAACCACGCTCACGCTAACAACAGCCGATTCGCTGTTATCATAAAGCAGCACTGAGCTGCAATGGCACATTTTTAGGCAGTAAATGGCAGTTAACACGAAAGCTAGAAGTGTTACAAAAGAAGCAATGCCATTTCTAATATCAGGGGAGCTTATTTATTTAAAATCACTTATCAGATGCTTTGTCGCAAAAATCATGCTGGATTTTGTTATTTTCATTTTCTATGTCCAGCATCTAAGAAATTTTTGACTGGCTCCTAGAATGTTTTCTGGTTTGTCTACCTATGTCTGAGTGCAATTTGAACAAAGAACTGAATATTATCCAGTTAATGGGCAAGGCTAATGGCTTTAAAGAGGTCTTTATAGAACATACAATTAAGTTTAAGTATCGCCCTCGCACCACTTTGATTAAAGATAAACCACAACAAAATACTTTTTCCACATTTACATTTAATACATATGTTTATAAGGTCACAAACATTTTTAAGAAGCAGAACATTTAAGATCTCATTCAGAACGGATAACAGACGTGCAGAAGTATTACATAACACAACAGCAATTAATAGAAGTAATCCCTACTTCGGTGTATAAGTTTCGATGCAATGACTGTGACTGCGGGTATGTTGGGCAAACTGGGCATAGTGAAATGAAATGGCGTATGGCTTTTAGTGCCGGGAGTGTCCGAGGACAAGTTCGGCTCGCCAGGTGCCGGTCTTTTGATTTGACACCTGTAGGCGACCTGCGCGTCGTGATGAGGATGAAATTATGATAAAGACGACACATGCATCCAGCCTCCGTGTCAGAGAAATTAACCAATGATGGTTAAAATTTCCGATCCCGCCGGGAATCAAACCTGGGACCCCTGTGACCAAAGGCCAGCCGCTAACCATTTAGCCATGGAGCCGGATACTGGGCATAGTTTCAGGGTTAGATATACTGAACATCTAAATGCTGTGAAATATAATAGATTCTCAGCTGTAGGTCAGCATGTCCATGGTCTTAAACACAAGTTCACGGACATAGAGATTATGGAGACTCTAAACAAGGGGCCTTTGCTCGACGTTACAGAGATGTGCTTCGTACACTTAGATCAGTATTTTAATGCTAAACTTAATCTAAATGAAATTTCTGAAAAACCTAGAGTTCTATCCTATTTCTTGATAACATTGTTTACAAATATAAAATTTCCAAGAAATATTACTGTTCTTTGTGCTTTACGTAATAGTTTTTCATATTAGGACCCCTCCACTATCGCTCCATAGGCGATATTGCCTAATGCCCCTCCTCAACGCCTATCTACTTCATGCACATGACATAAGCAAGCCACCACTCATTGTGCTACAGCTGCCATGTTAGGTCTACGGCCGTTGAGGTCAGTCCTACAGAGAAGCTTAACAATTGATAGGGTTTATATTTTGCCTTCCTTCGTTAATTTAGTGTTTTTCATCATTTGCAGGTTTCCGATATTGAACTGAGAAACCTAGTCCAAGTTAACATCTTGGGACACATTTGTACGTTTCCACCTTATCAGGTTACACACAACAGCACAGCCAAGCATAGTAAACATTCTGCTACAGGAATCAAATTTTCAGAGGATGGCACATTTTAGCACACAAAATTATAAACAAACGCTAGCACGATGAGGTTTTGGTGTAATTTAGTTTTATTAATGTAATCTAAGTTCGAACCGAACAATTTAGTGTTTTAACACCAACAAATTTGAATGTATACAGTTTTAACTCAGTATATCCAACCTTGAAGGCCAGTGCTATTGAACTGACACACGAGATGTTAAAAATGAAGGGAATAATTTAAGCAATAGCAAGTAAACAAGAAACAAGATTGAACGCAGTACCCCAAGATGAAAAACTTTGAACTCACACAAACCTTATTTCTTTTTCTTCAGGTTTTTTTTAATTGTGACATTTGACCCACAAGTTTGTGACTTGTAGAAATATGAGACAATAACTTGGTATTTATCTAAATATATATTTTAATATAAGGTCTATAGGAGTTCAACAAAAATGTTGATGTATATTTTATATTAATTGCCAGTTTTTCATGACTTTCTTGCAGCTTATGATGGCACTAAAGAAACGCCGAAACTAGTATTTTAAATAAAGTTAATATGTTGTAATACGTTTTGTATTGAATAGGTGGAGCCTCTAAAAAGCCTGCCTGTTGGCCATGATCGTTAAAGTGCTGAAGTCTAAATGGTCTGACACCGAGGTTACCCGGTTCGAGTCCCGTTGGTTGAAAAAATTTCACCATCAGAATGTTGGCTGGCAGGGTAGGTGAGGTGGTGGTATACAATTTCTAATCACTAGATTGTGTGCCAAAAGCCTGGACTAAATTCCAAACCTCTCCGCAGTGCTCATATGGAGTGAGGGCATATGACGCTGTTGATGGTGATTTGTCCGTCGGATGGGGACGTTAAGCCTTGAGCAGACCCGTTGGTGCTATTCGACAGGAGTAGGCTATGTGCTGGCACTGGGTTTCACCCTCTCCCTACTATCATATATATCACATCATTCATTTCATCTCATTTCATTAACTCCTCTGATGAGTTTGACGCCAGGAAGGGCATCCGGTCATAAAAACCCGCCACAACAGATTCATCTCACCTCATACTTGACCCCGTAGGGAAACGGGACAAGGGTTGGGCAAACAGGTGGAGCCTCAAAAAACTTTTTAAGTATTGGTGATCTTGGTTCAATATGGATAAAATAAAAGATGAAATTTCTTATGGTAAAATAGCGATAAGTACCATTATGGGGGGCCGATGACCTGGATTTTGGACCTGTTTAGACTACTAGCATCCTCAAATCTGTATTGTGCTTTAGAAGCAGTCCCTTGGTCAGTAATACTGTTGTTTAACGCTAGTTTCTGGGATGTGGGGCATTGCGGGTTGGATCCACTGATTGTTTTAACTTCATATCCATCCATTCATTCTTCGTCCTCACGTTTTGAATTCTGGTCAATGGAGGATTATAGATTTTTAATTGACCTTGCATTTTGCGCCATTAGGGGCCGATGACCTAGATGTTAGGCCCCTTTTAACAACAAGCATCGTCTACCATCTTGAGAACTGCCTGCATTGGGGTTCGAATTCACCATCTCCCGAATATAAGCTAACAGCTATGTAACACAAACTGTGTAGCCGATACGCTCTGTAAATCTAGTATAGAAAGGTCCAAAGTAGTCTTTTGTCATTTACAGAAGGTCGTGGATATGTTGTAAACAACAATGTAAGTGGGTTGTCCTGCAATATTTTTATTTTTATTTTTTTATTTTTTTCTCTGTATATCACTCCTTTTTTGTTTTGGTAAAAATTATGATAGCAGCTTTTGCTGCACTGCCTCACAGGTTGCAGTTGATGACGAAATTTCAGGACGCACAGATTCAAAGATGGGAGTTACAATAGCTTTTCGGGACGTGATATTTGTGTACCATGTACTTCATCAGAACTATGTGAACTGGTAGAATTATTAATTTTTAAATATTATTATTATTATTATTATTATTATTATTATTATTATTATTATTATTATTATTATTATTATTGGGTACCTTATTTCAATGCGTTTCTAAAAAAACGTTTTCCTGTAATTGAGTTTTTGTTCACACAAATCGTATCGGATGTAATACATCCACTCACTCGTCCAGTACACGGAGTGAAACTCGAGATGCAAGGTGAGAAGACCACACGTAACTCTTCCGAAGAACTATTGCTGTGAAAAATTAAAATTTAATTAAGATTGTGATCTGAAGTAATTAACATCATATTAAAATTAAAGTAAGGAGATGATTTTATATATTCATGATATAAGATGAACGTCAAATGAGAGATCCTGAAGATTTTACTTAATTTGCCAGTCTTGCGTGCAATGGAGTGCTACGTATGAGTACTTTCCCTCTTCAGGACACATGAGTGAGTGACTAACTGGTGGGAAGGAACCAAGGCACCAGTAGTCTGTCGCAGCTGAGACATCTGTGTAGGAATGTATGCTAGGGTCAGTACTTCCAGCCGATTGAGACCCTACAGTTGACAAAATATTCACGACTGCAGCACAGAATGCCCCTATGCAACCTGCCTTTATGTAAAACATGTTGATATTTGATCCATAATGTTATCATTCTTTCTCTCCCATTTTCACATAAATTCCAGGAGCTTGTGGCACACATTGTGATGTCCCATCTTAGACCAACAGGATCAGTATAGAGTATGAGGGCAGATAGAATGTAAGACTCTTTCAGCTAATACCAGTTATTTTTGAGGTTGCTGGAGCCACCCTGCCTTAATTTGGGCTTTTTGACTGGGAGGTTTACAATCAGATGTCCTTCCAGCACCATATTTTTTTGTTTTGTTTTTCCGGGTGAATATTCCTCTGTGGGAACCATGTTTTTAAATATTGGCTGTCTGGGTTGAAAGCCAGCAGCTAAGCTCAAGGCATATACCTAGAAAATAATAATGAATAAAACTCGAACTCCAAAGTCATTCATCATAAAACAGATGTTCACTCACTGGCACGAAAAACGGAACACACAGTAAATGCTGAAGAGAAGAAAGGATGTGGCATTATCTATTTAATCGAAGTTACTACTTCATCCTATATTTTTTTATGGATAGGTTATTGGCATTGTTTTGTGAGCAGGCAGTGAAGTGTAGATTGTTTATTGCACTAGCGGAACCTGGAAAGCACATCACTTGTTGTAGCGTTGTATTTTCAATCATGCCATTGTTCTGAAGATGTTGCAAAAGCTCTTACTTTGGTGGAAGATGGTCGCAGCATACATTGAGATCTACACCTTCCATAATTTACAGAGCTGTAAGAAGGTATAGGGTAACTGCAGGCTATTCATGGAGATCAGGTCCGAGAAGTGCAACATCGGCAACTTCAAGTTTTAAAAAACAATTTTTTTGACATGCTCTATTGGTTTAAAGATAAAAATTTCATTGTTCCATATTGAAAAGTATCACAGTTAAAATTGAAATAATAAATAAAGAGGTTCAACCTATTCAATACAAAAGAATAAGAAATGCAGTGATTACATTCTTATTTAATAATAAGTAGAAGTGGTACCGGTTTCGACCCTTGTCCAGGTCATCATCAGCCGATTAAAACATGAAAAACAATGCATAGGAAAAAGAAAATAAAAGATCAAGTTCACTCCGGATCATAATTACTTATTTCAATTATATTGAATTATATGTATCTATATATACTTACATTCCCGCGACCGAAGCAAATACTGGATCATTAAGCTATTCTTCATTTTACGTTGGCGTTTGAAACCACAGTGCCTGATATTGAATATATCGCGCTAATCACCAGGAGCTGGCAAGTTACTTCAATTGATCTACTAATCTTCAGCTTCAGCACATTTATGGATTTCATATGTGTTCGATTGTGTTATGACTTTATGCCTGACAGTGTATACAAGCTAGCTCATTTAACCGTTCTCCGCTTTTCATAAACATTATAAGACTTCGCCTAACACTGTGTGTGCCATACTGCTCTTCAGAAAATTACGCACTGTTTCTTTTAAGTGACTTACATTTTATTTCTTCTGAATTTTAGAGTGTCTACCCCCGTCATTTTTATATCACCTCTTCTACTGATCCGGAGTGAACTTGATCTTATTTCTTTTTCCTATGCATTGTTTTTCATGTTTTAATCGGCTGATGATGACCTGGACTAGGGTCGAAACCGGTACCACTTCTACTTATTAAATAAGAATGTAATCACTGCATTTCTTATTCTTTTGTATTGAATAGGTTGAACCTCTTTATTTATTATTTCAATGCTCTATTGGTGGAAAAAATATCTAATTCCCTCCATGGGAACTTAAAATTTTCATTCGGAATTGCTAGGCGGACAATAATTCCATTGTGGAGATTTATCTCCCGTATGCAGTTATCAGACTCGGCCTCTTATAATGGGCTTCTGATAAGTTCACCTGCATACACCCCAGTGTCAGTGAGTAGGGTCTGACACATCCCACTCTGATGAGTCTAGTGTCAGACCTAAGACGAAACGCTAGTTAATAGAGGAAACGCCTGAAAAGCCTTACATCTGATTGTTTTTTTGACATGCTCTATTGGTGGAAAAAATATCTAATTCCCTCCACGTGAACTTAGAATTTCCAAACTTCAAGTTTTCCGCAACCATCACACCACCATTGTTGAAGCACAAAATAAACTCCACTACATTCGAGGGGTCAGTATTAGTTAGATAACTGTCTGAAGAAGACTAGTAGAAGCCAATCTTCCAACCAGACGATCCACAAAAGGCCTTGAATTCACCTAACAGCATCACGCTGTTCAACAAGGGAACACCACAGCTGGACAGTACAACAATGGGAGCCAGTGCTGTTCACTGATGAGTCGTGATTTGGCCTGTAACTGTAGAGGAAGGGTCTATACAATCCCTGGGGAAAGGTATTCCCCTTGTAGATCTCACCCATGATGCCTTTACAGTGTGGTTCTCTGATGGTGTGGGCACAAATCAATATAACTGCAAAAAGAGATTCAATCTTCAAGGAGCATGGGAGCCTTATAGCACATCGGTATGTGGAAGAAATCCTTCTGGAGCATGTTGTGCCTTTTGCTCCATTTGAATAGTATTGAGCATCCGTGGGACCAGCTGGTGCGAACGGTCCGTCAGCACTATCCGTACACCCTAGAGACCTATTAGGGGCTCCCCTGAAGGGTGGGAGGTGATTCCTCAAGAGGACATTGCAGTGTTAATCAGGAGCATACATGAAAGAATTAATGCCGTTATTGGTGCAAGAGGCGGTAATACACGCTTCTGACGATGAGAAAAGTCGGTGAAGTGAAGAAAACCAAAACAAAGGTGAACTTAGCTTTCCCAAAATTTGCTTGAAGTGCAAGTCCATACGTGTTACTTCCTTGTCTCCGGCTTAATTCGATCAAATTGTTTATAGGAAATTGTTCTTTTTCATTGTTGGACACCTATAGAAGTCCATACCACAATATTTTATCATAAAATAGTAGATTAGTGTCATAAGTGACTGGAATTTAAAGTACATCTCTGTTTTTAAGCATTTTAAGTGTTGCATTTTTGTCCTGGGAAGTGTACATTTAAATTTATTTCATTTTTGTATTGTAGTCCAATGGATGCCTTCTCTGGCATACTTAGTGGTAGGCCTATATTGTATTATAGTTTGGCATAGTGGTGATTGGTATGATCGCTGACAAAAGGAATCTTTATTGTTCTTGAAAACTATTCGATGAATAAATAAAGTTCTTAACAGGAAGTGTATTGACAAGGCAGATTTAACCATAATACTATTTTAAATAGTTTTTAATTGAGTTGATCCAAGTCAGTACAGGAACAAACAGTACCTAATATGGTCAAATTTATCAGTAGTGGTGATATTCGTAACATGTTTCTTGTAAGGTACTGAATTCCGTTTGCGTATCAGTACTTTATTTTGAAACACCTGTAGGGCCTATATAAATTGTTATATGAACGAGTAGGGACAAACTAAGAGTGTAACAGTTGAGACTTTTACGACTGGTGTTACAAACGTCTGTATTTTCAGAGTGTGTAGGCCATGGTCCAGAAGTATGATGATCCCGATGTTTCATCGAAAACTGCGTTCGTCATGTGCTGCAGGACAAAGGCCCTACAAGCCCAGAAAATTCTGACATTGTTTAAGAGTTTAACCTCATGATATTTTTGACCAACTCCTTTTAGCCCGGGGAGGTAAAAGAGGCTAGATATGTGTGTGGTTGAGATTTAGGTATACATTAAATAAAAATTGAGATATAGAATGAATTAAGTAATACAGAAGTTAATGTGGTATAATAGGTCTAAGCAAATTGAAGGTTTTTCTAATATGGCGTTGGTGAATGATTCGCACTATACACTTGAAGTATGTTGTTAAGATTCTATGTTTATAATGGGGCCAGTTAAAGATTCATAGCTAACTGGCAGGTATAAAATATTCAAATAAATATTGTTTTATTATTTGCTCTTTTTTACAAGTTGTTGCTGCTGTAGTCTAGGGGTGAGTAGTTGCTACCTGCTCAATGGACCAATATTCATTTCTTGGATTTACTGGACTGCTAATTTAAAATTTTGTGAAATGAGTGCAGAGAACACTTGACTTCTAAGAATGCAGGTGATCAGAGAAAGGTGTGGTTTCTACTTCAACATGGGATAAATGCAGGGATGCTTCCTCGTCATCGTTGGCAGTTACTCATTTCCGAGTTTACAGATTTCCCGGCTAATAGTTCACTTCAGTTCACAGCAGTTTGTGTTTAAACTTCTGGTGAGTGTACAGGCCAATTCTTGTATAGAACCTATGTCCACACATCGCACAGCTGAAGGACGGGGAGATCTTGGCTGGGTTTGGCAAAGTTTGAGTTCCTGTTGCTTGATACCTTCATGTCTGCAGCATTCTTGTTCGAAGTGATGAACTGAGGCACAGGCACTTTGCCGCCAAAGTAAACAGTCCTTGGCCAGCGTTTTCCAGGTTTGTGGATTTATTTCTGCCATCTTTAAGGTTTGTTTCAGTTGGTCTTTGAAACGTCTCAGAGCGGGGGGTGGCTCCCTGTTGTCTTGAACCAGAGCTAA
This sequence comes from Anabrus simplex, assembly GCF_040414725.1. NCBI lineage: Eukaryota > Metazoa > Arthropoda > Insecta > Orthoptera > Tettigoniidae > Anabrus > Anabrus simplex. The sequence continues at coordinate 1,119,844,425 of NC_090265.1, read as the reverse complement.
GTTCACCATAGAGGATCTGGCGTGGTAGTCTGGTGTCATACGGCGGACATGTCCTGCCCATCTAAGGCGATGGCCAACGAGCAGTGCTTCTACACTCTTGGCACATGCTTTCTCGAGAACTTCGAACATTAGAGACATAGTTTTCCCTCTTGATGTTCATGATGGAGCCTTGTTTTTGCTGGCGAAAGTGCTCCAGCTTTTTTATGTCAATGCGGTATAAAGTCCATGTTTCACAGCCAGAGAAGTGTAGAGATGAGTACAGCCTTGTACACTATTAGTTTTGTGTGAATTGTAAGGTTTTTATTCCTGAAGACTGTGTGTTAGTCAAAGGCCACATGGGCAGCACAAAGCCTGTTTTCCACATCCTGTTCTGAAATACAGCTCTTTGACAAGATACTCCCAAGGTAAGTGAAGTGGTCTCCTTGTTCTGGTTTGGTGTTTGAGATGGTAATGTTAAATTCTGGAATGTTAGTCCCTGGTGCAGGCTGAGCAAGTACCTTAGTTTTTTTGGCATTGATGGCGAGTCCAGAAAGGTCATACGCATCCTTGAAACTGTTGACTGTTGCAGTCTCTCAGGTGTAAGAGCAGGTGATGCGGTATCATCAGCATACTGCATTTCAGTTACTCTAGTAACACTGGTATGTCTTCGCGAGTGAAGTCTGGCCAAGTTGATGAGGCCACCATCAAAGTGATATTTAATCTGTATGCCAGGGTTGTCTGTTGTTTCGTAAAGCATGGCTATCAGATACAAGGCAAACAGAGTTGGAGCAAGTATGCAACCCTGCTTCAATCCATGTGTGATAGGGAATGGTTTGGAGAAGTTGTTTTGGTGGAGAATCTGTGCAGTTATACCATCATGAAGTGCTTGCACCAGGCCCACAAAATGCTCGGGACAGCCAAAGCATCTCAGAACTGCCCGCGTAGCGAGTCTTAGAACACTATCGAAGGCCTTTTCCAGGTCATAAAACACAAAGTAAAGAGGCTTCTGTTCTCTGCATTTTTCTTGCAATTGCCTTGCACAAAAGATCATGTCAACAGTACCTCTGAAGGCTCGGAAACCACATTGAGACTCTGGTAGAGTCCTCTCGGAGATGGCTTGAAGGCGGCTAAGCATGATCCTTGCAAGAAGTTTACCTACAATGGATAACAGAGAAATGCCACTATAGTTGTCACATATACAAAGGGCACTAGGAAAGTTGTGCAATACACAAAAACGGTTGGCTGGACACCCCTGTTATGGTGAGGGGTGAAAACCTGTCTAGAAGACAGCAAAGCATGACCTTCACACCAGTTGTTACCAAGCAGGGAGATTGAAAGCAAATTACGATGTCAGTGTGGTGTAAAGGTGAATATCGTGCAATTATCTGCTACAATGTTGTGCGTGGATTAACTGTTGACCAGTGCCTGAAGGAAATTACTCCTGTGCTGGGGAAAGTCTGTCCACATCAGACAACAATTTTCCGCTGGTACAAAGAGTTCCAGAGGGTAAATTTTGGGGTTGAAGACGATCCTCGTTCTGGGCGACCGTCTGAATCAGTGACTGAGGAAAACATTGAAGCTGTGAGGAAAATGTTGCAGCAAGAGAGGCGGTTGACATATTGGCAGGTAGAAGAGACCCTCCACGTCCCTGCACCAGCTATTCACTCAGTTCTACATGACTATCTCCATGTTAGAAAGGTTTGTTCCCTTTGGGTGCCCCATTCACTTTCAGAGGAACAAAGGGCACATCGAGTGAATGTTGCCGATATATACTAAAACAGTTTGAAAATGGGACTTTGCGTAACGTCAATAGCATCGTTACAGGTGTGGAAACTGGCTTTATTATTATGATGTCCCAACAAAATCCCAGAACGAGGTGTGGCTGTTTGAAGATGAAGGTACTCCTGTGACTTTGCGAAAGTCAAGGTCAGTGAAGGATAGGATGATTGCAGTATTCTTCACTAAACGGGGCATCCTGACTCAGGTTGTGCTAGAAACACAAAGGACAGTTACTGCGAATTGGTACAGCGAGACTTGTCTGCCTCAGGTCATCCAGGCTCTCGAGCAGCTCCGTCCAAGGTCACGGCTCAACACTTGGCTCTTGCATCACGGCAATGCTCCAGCACATCGTGCTAATGTAACAGTGGATTTTCTTGCCAGATCAGGATTGACTGTGCTTGATCACCCTCCATACAGTCCTGATCTTGCCCCATATGACTTCGCACTCTTCCCAAAAGTGAAGATGAAGCTGAAAGGGCGGCCTTTTGCATCCAACGAGGAGATTCTGGCAGCATGGGATCAAGAGTGTGAAAATGTAACCGAAGAAATGTGGCAGAGTTGGTTCATTGACTGGTTTCGACGTATGGAGAAGTGTATTGAGTGTGGTGGAAATTATTTTGAAAAAGTCCAAAGCATTCACTCACATTGCAAAACTTTCTTAGTGCCCTTTGTACTACAGTCACCTTTCTTGAAAATAGTAATGATATTGGCATTGTACCAGGTACTTTTAGCATTTTCCAAATTGAGAGGATGAGCCTTGTTTTCAGGGGTAAGCTTCTACCTTGACTTAGTTTAAGGGGGATGTTGTTTGGTCTAGGTGCTTTCTTAGGTTTCAACCTATCAAGTGCCACACAGAATTCCTGTTAAGTTGGTGGCATCACCATCCATAGTTGAGGGGGGGGGGGGGGGGGGGGGGGTGTGGCACATCCCGTAGAAAGTCGTTGGCAGCAGTGGAGCTTCGGTTTAAGAGTGGAGAAGTGTTCCTTCCCGTGCTCCAGGATGTCTCTGCCATCGGTAAGGGTTTTAGCTCCAACTGTTTCCAGAGTTCCAATAGAAGAGTGAGATGGACCGTAGATCTCTTTCATTCCCGCGTAGAAGTTCCCCAGGTCTCTGGCATCAGACAGACTTTGGAGTTCTAGAGCCTTCTCCTGCCACCAGTTGTTCTTCATTTCTCTTATTTGAGTGTGACATTTTTGTTTCAGATCTTAAAACACAGCTTTCTTCACACTGGATGATGGATCTTGAAGAAGGGATAGGTGGGCTTCCCGTTTGGCACTGATAACGCTCAGAATTTCTTCATTGTTGTCCTCGAACCAGTCTTGCCTCTTTCTTTTCTCTTAGCCAATTATTTCCTCAGCTGACTCAATGATAGCACTTTGGAGTGTTGACCATTCTTGCTCCACGTTATTTGTGCATACTGGATTGCTTGCCATTTGATTCATGATCGCATTTTGGAAGTCTGACGATGTGAATTTATCTGAGAGTTTGAAAGTCGCAAACTTGCATCGGGGCTTGCTTGGGTGATGCACAGTTGGTTTCCAATGGAAGGATGTTCTGAGTCGACGGATCAGAAGTTCGTGATCTGTCCAGCAATCATCAATACTCCTCACAGTCCTAGTGATAAGAACATCTTTCTTGTTACACTGTCAGGTGATGACGTAATCAAGGATGTGCCAGTGCTTAGATCGTGGGTGCATCCATATGGTCTTGTAACGGTTAGATAGGTGAAACTGAGTGTTAGTGATGAACAGCTCATGTTCTACACACAGGCCGAGAAGTAGCAGACCATTGGCATTACAATTACCAATAACATTTTTGCCCATTACACTTCCCCAGAACCGATTATCCCTTTCCACTCTGGCATTGAAGTCTCCAAGCAGTTCAGTTTGTCTGATGGTGCTATCTTGGTGATGATGTTCAGCTAGTGGTAGAAATGGTTCTTAGTTTCTTCGTCTTTCAGGGTGGGGGCATATGCAGTGGTGAGTGTGATGAACCTATCTCTGGAGAGTGGTACATATGGAGTGACATGAGCCTTTCACTGAATGCAATGAGTGTGAGCTAATGATCGTTTACCAGTTTCGTCTCAACTGCAAATCCAACCCCATGAATACGGTTCTCTCCATCTTCCTTCCCTTTCCAAAAGATGGTATAGCCCAATCCAGACTCAATGATCTTCCCTTCATCTGATAGTCCAGTTTCGCTCAGTGCAGCGACTTCTATGTTTGGTCTAGCAAACTCATGGGTGATGAGAGCTGTTCTTCTCTCTGGTCTGTCACTGTATTTGTTATCAAGCAATGTTCTGGCATTTCAGGATCCTGTTATAATTTTACATTCATCTGCCATATTTTGACCGCATTTGGGGTTACCCGCGGGGTGCGACTGCCCAGCCAGGTGGAAGAGCGACTTCTGATGTTTAGCCCATATTTTCTAGGGCTTTCCCCCTGTGGGGTGGGCAGCAGTAGTCCTAAATAGGCCTGCCCAGACACAGACGCAGGACTGAATTCTTGAGTAGCCACCGGGTCTCGTGAAGACAACCATCACACATCTGCCGCCAACGTGCAGGTCCAGACTAGAAGGCCCCCAGTTTACCTAAACCTGCCTCCACCATCCTTACCCCATCGTCGTTGGAGTTGATTGAAGTGAAGAAAGTAGCAGGAAAAGTGCCACTGGCATGGATTTGTTTCAGGAGGATCCAAACTTGCCAGGATGAGACCCTCACACTATGGTCTCGAAGCCATATCCTGGGGCACATGTGAGATGAGACAAGCAAGGTAGGCACCGAGATTGCAACAGACTGCTGCAGACTCCTGTTATGAATGAGTAGCACCTTCACAGCCATTCCGTCTGGCATGACCTCATCCGCCTCCACAACCGTTGGGAACCGAAGTGAGAGGTTCCTCCTCCGCTTGTTTGCTGTTGGGTCTTTAAGTGATGGATTCCAGTGTCATTTCCTCCACTGAGGGGACAACCACCCCACCTAAGGGAGCTCATCCGCCCGAAGCCGTTGACCCCTTTAGAAAGTCAGGTTATTTACCGCCGCCCAACACTCGGCGTTAGCACTTTTACAGGTGGGTGCCAGACCAGCCAACCCTTCTACTTTTTTGATTCCGGACTTGGGACCGACCAATGGCGGAGGTACGGATGCTTCCTAATGTACTGTAAATTAGATACTTTGTCCATTCTTAGCCCCAATTAGAAATGCACATTCATGCATGGTTCACACTGAAGATTTTAGAACCCATAATCTGCTCAGGTACATCTGTTGTACATCACTGATGTATGTAAATATAGCAGTTGCTGGTTAATTTAGGAAAATCATTGACTCTAAAGTGTAAATAGGTTGCAAAAGTTTTAAACATCATATTAATACTGAAAGAATTATAAAATGTGTGATCCCAGCCCATTATAACTGCACAGTAATGGTAATTTGTATTGTTAGTCCTAAGTGACTATGTTTGGTGGTATTTTGAAATGTACAAGAAAGAATTTACAGCATCTGTATTCTGTTGCTTAGCTTGAAAAAATAATTTTATTTTCATAACTGAAGGATCTTTCATATTTAAGAGTAATGTTCAATAAAAATAAGTTGACTGTGCTGCCGATCAGACAAAGCATCTGTTGTCTGTGTGAAATAATGTTTGACCAATGATAGCATATGGTTTGTACTCCAAGAAATTAATGTTTATAAGTAACTCAGATTTTCTGTACGTTGGTTCTCATGTTTCTTGTCTAACAGAAATGAATTGTATGCTCTATGTTTTAATTTTGAAATAAATTTCTATTTACTTCAACTTTTGATAGTGCCTGTTCTTTGGTGGCATTTTGATGTGGTGAATACAAAATGTATTGTATGCTCTTAAAGTACTATGATTACTGATGTTTTTTATAGGTTTTTAATTTTTATGTATTATAGGTATGAGCACCAAGAAATAGCCCTCAATTGTGGTACAATGTTGAGAGAATGTGCAAGATATGAAGCTCTGGCCAAAATAATGTTGTATTCAGAAGACTTCTACAACTTTTTCAAATATGTTGAAGTCTCGACATTTGATATCGCTTCAGATGCTTTCTCAACCTTCAAGGTAAGTGGAAACTTACATGTATTCTGCAGTACTTCTCACTGTACATTTGGTATGAAATTTTATTATAGTAGAAGGCATTTACTTTTTAGGTTTCAACTTATAACACTTATTAGTCTGTGAAAACTAATACAAGATTAAGAAAACACTAGAAAATACTTGGAAAAGAAATACTAATAACAGAATTTATTTTAAAAAGTTTTGTTTTATGTAGGATTACCCTCGACACAAAATATTATGTGCACTCAAGTTTAAAGGTGGTGTATGAAATAACCAGTAGGCCTACAGAATATATCCAATAATACCCCTTTCCTTGTTTCATTTCACATTAGGTCATGTAGGTTTGGAGTTTTTAATGTATATTTTAATACTTTTTATCGCAGGTGGAACTTAAGAAGCCTGTTTTAAAACTACTTTCAAGCATGCATCAACTCTTAAGACATTGTTCGTCCAGAACCCGTCATCTGGTGAATCCGAATTTTAACACAATAGACCAGGGCCTCTCAGGGTGCATGCACTGTGCACGGGGCAAAAGACGACTTTGCTTGGTTGACCAGAGTGCAGACCCCCACTCCTCGATTTGGAGCAATAGCGCTGTCTCGCTCGCTCCCCCGTCTCCCTCTTCCTCACTTGTTCCGTAGCGCTCCAAATCCGAGCCGAGCTTAGCCGAGTAGCCCAGAGACGAAGCATTGGTCTGAGCCGAGCGGGACCGATGCACTGTGCACAGGAACTCTGCACCGCTGTTTGCACGTGTGAGATTTTGGGTGTTTGAGAGGCCCTGCAATAGACATTGGGTTGTTTTATACATTGTTTATAAATTTCAGAATTTTATGTTTCCAAGAGAAAATTGATCAATTTTGTCAGGAAATTTTTTCTCGGCTCGAAGTGGTTGGAAAATTGTGTTCTTGGTCACGTGATCTTTTTATATATATATATCCAATGGTTGTGTTGTATGACTTTGAAACATGTAAATGAATGAACTTTTTAATATCAGTTTGTATTGGGTAGAATGATGTGGATCAATAGCCATCCAGTGCAGGGAAAGCTATGCGACGCTTTGCGATAGTGCGGGACACTGCACCATGCTGCGCCTCGCTTGGAGTTGAATCTGCTGATTACAAGTTGCATTTACAGTAACATTTTCTTCACCATTTGCTTAAAACTTTTCTCCGGTGTTTAATAATTACTTGTGATAACATTCAAACAAATGGTATTAAGAGGTCATGAAAAACATTTCCAGTCAGCTTTTCTCATGGGGAACCTCTGGCTGCTTTATTAATTTTTAAAATTTTTTGTGTAACCCCAATTAGAAATGCACATTCATGCTTGGTTCACACTGAAGGTTTTTAGAACCGTTAATTTGCTCAAGTATATCTGTTGTATATATGGTCATCAATTTCTAATTTGTGCCAATTACTTTCAGAATGAAAACTTTCAAGACTGACTACAACTGGCTGGAATTAAATCTCTGCAGGAACATAGTCTTTTTACCACTCTTTTTTTTTAATATCTCAATTTCTATGGGATGCTATATGCATTTCTTTCCGAGCTGAGGCGTTGCAGAACGTAATGTTTCATGGCATAGGTCTCGTGTCACATTTATGCTTCTTTCCTCTCTTCAGCGTTTGCTCAGTTTATTTTTTCTCAAAGGCCCTAATCAGTTTTATAGCATTCATTTCACAGTGAGCTACTGGCAGCTAGATAAGTTCAACCTGTTGTCTTAATTCTTCACTTTGTTCAGTTTTCTTTTGATGCATGCTGAAGCCTGGTTTGGCATGAGAAAAGCTGGTCAGAGATGTTTTCAATTAACTTTGAATGCTAATCACTGATAGTTATTAAATACCAGAGGATAGTTTTAAGCAATAGGCGAAGGTCATCATCATCGGTTTGCCCTTCCAGCGAGCCGGGTAGGGTGTTTGATAACGAGCGTCTTCCAAAGTTGCCCATTCAAAAACATTTCGTTGTCCAAGACAGATTCCCAATTCCATCCTCTTCTCTCCAAGTCTTCCCTCAGTTGGTCCATCCATCTTCTTCTTGGTCTTCCAGCTGGTCTTCTACCTGTTATTCTCTTTTCCAAATAAGCACATGGTAACCTTGTGCTATTCATTCGTTTAACATGCCCAAACCATTTAAGTCTAGATGACCTAAGTCTTTCCTCCGATTCATTTAGACCTAGGTTAGATCGGATCTCATCATTTTTCACATGATCAAGTCGGGTCTTTTGGAGGGTAGTTCTAAGAAATTTCATTTCACATGCTTGAATCCTACTACAATCCGCAGGTTTCCAGAGAATATGTAAGGATGGGAATGAAATATGACTTGTACAGGGTCATTTTTGTTCTTGGGCTGATGACCTCGATGTTAGGCCCCTTTAAACAACAAGCATCATCGTCATTTTTGTTCTTTGTGGGACCTTCTCATCCCATAGTAGGTGTCTAATGATACTGTAAAAGTTAGAGCCTTTGGTTACTCTGCTATTTCTATCTCAGCTCTGTTATTACTAGCCATTACACTTCCTAAATAACTGAATTGGTATACTACTTCAACTTGGTGGTCCTGTATTTTTATGTTGCATTCTGTATTATGTCTGCTGATATTCAGTGCTACTGTTTTTGATGGGTTCAGTTTCATTCCATAATCATCAAACTTCTTACACATGCATTCAGATTATTTTGCACTCCCTCCTCTGTTTCATCCCATATTACCACATCGTCTGCAAACACCAGAGCCCGAAGATCTTTATTACCTTTTCCTTTTAGTTCCTTTAAAATGGTATTCATAACTGCTATGAATAGAAGAGGTGACAAGGCACTTCCCTGTTGTACTCCTTTGTTTGTATTGAACCATTCAGAGTGACCATCTCCAATTGACACAGCTTTTACAATTAGTATACAGCATTTGGATCTTCCTAATAAGGTACTCCGGTACACTAAATTTTCTAAGACTTTTCCAAATAGTTGATATAGGATCATTATCATATGCCTTTTCAAGGTCCATAAACACAATAATTAGGTCTTTTCCTCTTTCCCAGTGTTTCTCTGCCAACATCCTCAAAGCAAATATCAGATCTGTTGTGCTTCTTCCAGTTCTAAAGCCATGTTGTTCCTCTTCTAAGATAGGCTCTAATATATCCCTTACTCTGGCTTCAATTATCTTCTCCATAATTTTAAGGCCATGTGATAAGAGGATAATGCCTCTGTAATTTTCACTTTTCCTTCTACTCCCTTTCTTAAAGATAGGAACTATCACCCCTTTTATCCAATCTTCACGTATTTCGTTATCCTTCCAATTGTTCTGAAAATTTTATACAGCTACTGTATTCCTGGCAGACCAGCAGCTGTAATTTCATCAGCTCCTGCTGACTTACCACTTCTCATCCTATGGAGAGCTTGCTCTACTTCTGACCATGTAATTGGGATATCTTCCTCTAGTGTTTTCTGTCCTACATCCTCAACAATGATCTCTTTAGGGCCATTTAGGAGCTATTACAAGATATTGTCAAAATACTGCCCCATTGTATCCGTGATATCTTTCATATTGCGAAGTATATTACCATCTGCTGTCTCCAGAGCTGTAATTGCTTCTTTATCTGATCTTTTACTTTTTACTTTTACAATAACAATACAAACTGATGTTTAAAAAAAGTGAATTAATTTACGAATTTCACATTTATACAATGGGGTATATAAAGATCACAACACGACCAAGAACACTATTCGAACACTTTGAGGTGAGGAAAAGCTACCTTACAAAACTGATTGTTTTTTCCTGGGAACATAAAATTCTGAAATTTATAAACAGTGTTAAAAAAAGTGTGTGTACATATAGTGTTAAAAAAATGTACGTATATTTATATTCCAAACCTATGTGACCAAACATGAAATGAAATGAGAAATACCAGAGGAAAGTTTTAAGCAATAAGTGAAGAAATTTTACTGTGCATTCAACTTGTAATCAGTATATTCAACTCTATAGGAGTATTGGTTATTTCATAAACAACCTCCAAACTAGAGTTCATATAATAGTTTGGTCAACAAGTCACTTGAAAATAGGATTAAATAAAGATTACTGTACATGTAACGTAGATAGTGGACAGCTCTTCTTGATTCTTTATTACATCCTTCACATCATAGCTCAATAAAAATGTGTACAACACTAGTTTCATTTTCAACATTGCAAAATGACCGAGCTCGATAGCTGCAGTCACTTAAGTGCGACCAGTATCCAGTATTCAGGAGATAGTAGGTTCGAACCCCACTGTCGGCAGCCCTGAAAATGGTTTCCCATTTTCACACCAGGCAAATGCTGGGGCTGTACCTTAATTAAGGCCACGGCCGCTTCCTTCCCACTCCTAGGCCTTCCCTGTCCCATCGTTGCCATAAGACCTATCTGTGTCGGTGCGACGTAAAGCAACTAGCAAAAAAAGAAAAAAAAAATTGCAAAATGAGATGTTGGGGGAGAAATATCAAAGTTGATGGCATAGGACTTCACACTCACTTGAGCCTCTGGAGGGTGGCCTTATACAGAATAATCTTTGCCTTATGAGAATATTCATTAAGGTTACTGGTACATGAGCAAGGAATATATTACAGCTTTTAATACATATATTTCAAAATTCTATTTCATGTACTTCCATTTTTAGAGGGTTATGAAACACAGTCTGAAATATTTCTATGTCAAATAATGATGATAAATATAATGTAATACTGCCTAATTTCATACAGGATGTTTCAAAATTAGCTCAATGAAAAGGATTTGAACATAAACATCCTGTTAGTAGGTACACTTAGATTGCACAGTTCTGTTTAGTGGTCCTCCATTTTTGTCTCACAAATCCAGGAACATACAACTTGACAAAATGAGTGTCTTATTTTTCTGATAAGTAACATGAACTATTAAAAAATTAACAAACACAAATTATGTGCTTTCTTCTAAAAGTTCATGGTTATTGAATTTTGTAAATGTTGAGGTTAGGTTTTGTAATTATTTCTCCATTCATTATTATGTAAAACTACATGGTTTGCAGTGCCAGAGAAAAAATCAGACTTCTAACTTACTTAGTTTCTGAGAAAAGTATACCAAAAAGTTGTGGAAGAATGCAAAAAAAAAGAAAAATTAAACTTGTGTACAGTTTTGGGTAACTCACCACACTTCAAAACATCACTGCTCCATTATCTTCCTATTGTACTGGTTCCTGGTCTCCTCTCCTCTTGAAGTTCCTTTTCTTACTCCTAGCTTCTCTGATCAGTTGCTAGGCAACTTTTTCTCCTTCAGTGAGTGATCTGTGGTGGTGGTGGTGGTGATTATTGTTTTAAGAGGAAGTACAACTGGGCAACCATCCTCTATATAACACTAATCAGGATGAAAAAATGGAAGGGATCCGACACTTCGAAAAATGAAGATATCGGCCAAAGAAAGACAAGGGCCACGAAGGGCGTGAAAATGAAAGACTCCCTAGCCCTCGCAAACCTAATAGCGTCGGGGTCGGAAAACAACAAGAGTTGACCAAGAGAGGTCGGATAGGATAGATGAAAGTGAGGAGCCAGGCACGAGTAAGTGGAAGCAATGCCAGGACTCAGCTGAGGGCCCCGTGGTCGCCAACCCACGCTCCAAAATTTAGAGCCCCTGGGGCCCCTTTTAGTCGCCTCTTACGACAGGCAGGGGATACCGTGGGTGTTATTCTACCGCCCCCACCCACAGGGGGAAGTCATCTGTGGTCAGTGATGTATCCAGTCCACCTCTGCGCCCATATTTTTGAGAACTTTAATCCTACCTACCCACCCATTGTTTGAAACACTCCAAAGCATCTAATACATGTACAGTTATGTTATTTAGTCCTACAGATAGTCTTTGGAATTCACTCCCGTACACAATGGTTAAAGTGCTCATTGGGGTTTTATGTAGTACCATGGAGAGATTTGTTGAATAAATCCTTATTGCAGAAGTCCCTGTAGACTGATAACTTCCAGGTCACCCATTGGAAGAGAATATTTATGGCCATGTTGTTGCCTTACTGTAATCACAGCAGCAATTTCATTGGTGCCAGGAGGGCAGTTGGATTTTCAGGTCTATCATTTGTTGAATAATTGTGGAAAAAAGTGGACCACACTGCTCTTCTCATTGTTTCCACATCTTTTCCAGCACTTCTCCTTATGGTCAAACCATAATAAAGCTGCAACTGATCATTTGCACTGTTTTAAGCCTCCTCTTTCCTGTCAATGGTTGGCTGTAACTGCACTTTTTCCATTTCATATCATTTTTCAGTTTTCTGAATTTTGCTCCCATCCTCTTTTGAACATGTTCACAGCATTCCAATGTAGTAATAAATTAGTGTCTCCAGACACCTTTGCCTTGTTCACTTTCCGATAGCCTTTGGAGTCCCCATCACCTAAGTCATTTATCTATCTATATATATATAAAATAACATGTCCTGACTGACTGACTGATTCATCATCGCCGAGCCAAAACTTCCTTCTTTTGAGACCATATTGGATCCCTTTAATCAACTCTTTAGTTTGTCGATTTCTTGGTAGGAACTGTCAGAGCCTTGCAGTCCTCCCAGTACTTCTTCATATGTGTTGTTTTCTTGCCCTGTCTTGTTTAGAGAATATTCCAGTTGGGATTTTCTTTGTGTGTGCAAAGTTTAAAATGTTGTTTATTTTTTCTAATAGTGTCATCTGGTGTAAGGCCAATTTCTTTCAAAAACACCCTAATTTCTTTTATTCATCTGTATCCAGTTGTAGTATTTTTTGAAGCAAGATTGTTTTGTATTGCATGGTTCATGGTGTGGGTTACTGTAAACACTGTAAACGGCTGAGTGGCCTAGTAAGTGGCCCTGAGAGTCTGGATACCAATTGCTATGGAATGGAAGTGGGCATCTCAGACATATTCTGAATCATGGCCCTCCTTGTGCTCAGATGGCTAGGACTGTACAATCCGCAGTGGTCCCTAACCTGTTAGAGGAGAGATCCTCACTTGGACTATGTGTAAGTAGGGTAGCATCCTGCTTCATGAATTTACAGAACTCGGAACATTTTAAGAAAGCTTCGGACCTGAGGGAGTAATGGAGTCCCACTCCCATTTGACAGGCAAGGGACTCCTTGGAAATAACTTGGCGAACAAAATGGAATTCGATGGGGAGCTATCAGTATTAATGGGGCTTATGGAAGAAAGAAAGTAGAACTGGCTGAGTCAGCGAAGAGGATGCATCTGGATGTGCTAGGAGCAAGTGATTTTCCAGTAAGGGGAGATAATGAGGAAGAGATAGATTATAAAGTGTACTTGACGGGTATTAAAAAGTGAAGGGCAGAGTGTGGGGTAGGGTTGTTTGCCAGGAATACTATTGCACGCAACACAGTTTCTGTTAGACATGTAAATGAGCGAATGATGTGGGTAGATTTGGGAGTTGAAGGAATCAGGACGAGATTTGTCTCAGTGTATTCATCATGTGAGGGTGCACATGAGGATGAAGTTAAGTTTTATGAAACATTGAGTGATATCGTAGTCAGGATCAACAGCAAGGATAGGATAGTGCTAATGGCTGATTTCAATGCGAGAGTTGGAAATAGAACTTAAGGATACTAAAGGGTGATTGGTAAATGTGGGAAAAGTATGGAAGCTAATGGGAATGGGAAGTGTTTGCTGGACTTCTGTGCTAGTATGGGATCTGTCTGCAAACGAATAAGAGTAGGAAATCTCCAGGATGAGGAGACATATTTTGATCTTATAATTAGTGAGAAGTTTTGAACAGTGGATAGTAAACAGGTTCAGGATATAGAAAGAGAATGGGGTGGTATACAGGGATACTGTAGTAGAAACAGCAAGGGAATGCCTAGGAATAGTGATGTAAGAAAGGCACTGGCACCGTGCTTTGACACCGGTGCCAGAGACGGAACGGTAGGCACGGTGCCACGATTTAAATTGAACCGGTGCCAGTGGCACTGCCATATAAATAAATCTGTGAAAGGTTTACAAGAATAAAAAGGTTTGTGACGTGAATATTGATCTTATTTATACCGTTAGCAAGGACAAGAACCATCAATCAAGTCTGCTTTTACATGAGTACATCGAACAGTATGGCGGGCACTGGCGGCTGGCACTATTGCTGAACGAAGCACTATTGTGTGTGGCAACGTGACTGTCTCGTGCCAACGGCACGGAACGTACAGGCCAGTGCCTCACAGATCCGTGCCGGTGTCAGTGGCAGTGCCAGGACGGATCGCTTATACAGTACCTACTGTCACCCCGTCCTACCAAGTGCTGCCGGACCGTGCCACGCTATGCTTTATTCTCTTTCGTTATATTACCGATTGTCTTGAATTCCATGTCAATGGCAGATAGACGAAAATCTAGCCGTTTGTGGAGCTATATCACTCCAGATGATAAAAACCAGTACATAGCAGTGTGAGATATTTGTAAATCTTGTATATCGTTCAAATCGACGATAACATGTTTGAAATGGCATATGCTTCATCGTACCTGAAAGACCCCTTAATAGCTAGGCATGCAGATCAGTTAAAATGGTGGTTGGGAAGAAAGCTTCAGTATCCCAACATTTACAATTTAGCTGTTCGGAAGTTGTGTGTTGCAGCAACATTCGCGCCTGCCGAAGGTGTGTTTTCGAAAGCTGGTCAAATTTTCACTAACTGACTGTCAGCGAATAAAGTGAAAAAAAAAAAAAAACTTTTCTTGAATGTGAATGGAAACATTTGAGAGTTATTTTGTAGTATTTTGCATGTAAGTATTAATATAAATTACCATACGTCTATATGTAGTTCTTTTTTTAAATACATGAAACATAAACGTTTTTATACGAGTCCAATGAATAAGTAGTCATCGTGGCACTAACAATGCCGCGGTACCGGTGTTTTGGCACGGTGACGCGCTTGGCACTGGCACTGTGCACACCAGTGTCAGCAGAGGCACTGGAATTTGCATCACTACCTAGGAACAACTGTGTGTAAAGATGGGAAAAAGCAAACATCTTAGTGGAATGATGAAGTAAGAGCAGCTTGTAAACGTGAAAAGAAAGCTTATCAGAAATGCTCCAAACAAGAAACGATGCTGACAGGGAATTGTATGTAGATGAAAGAAACAAGAGCGAAACAAATAGTTGTCGAATCCAAAAAGAAGTTTTGAGAAGATTTTGGTAATAACCTGGAAAGGCTAGGTCAAGCAGCAAGGAAACCTTTCTGGACAATAATAAAGAATCTTAGGAAGGGAGGGAAAAAAGAAATGAACAGTGTTTTGGGTAATTCAGGTGAACTCATAATAGATCCCAGGGAATCACTGGAGAGGTAGAGGGAATATTTTGAAAATCTTCTCAACGTAAAAGGAAATCTTCCTGGTGGTGTTGCGAGCAACGAAGCTCATGGGGAGGAGGAAAATGATGTTGAAATTGTGCTGTGGAAAGGATTGTAAATAAACTCTGTTGTCATAAAGCAGCAGGAATAGATGAAATTAGACCTGAAATGGTGAAGTATAGTGGGAAGGCAGGGATGAAATTGCATCTTAGAGTAGTAAGATTAGCATGGAGTGGTAAGGTACCTTCAGATTGGATAAAAGCAGTAATTGAACCTGTCTATAAGCAAGGGAACAGGAAGGATTGCAACAGCTATCAAGGTATCTCATTGATTAGTATACCAGGCAAAGTATTCACTGGCATTTTGGAACGGAGGGTGTGATCAGTGGTGGAGAGGAAGTTGAAGTTGTATGAAAACCAGTGTGGTTTCAGACCACAGAGGGGCTGTCAGGATCAGATTTTCAGTATGCACCAGGTAATTGAAAAATGCTACTAGAGGAGTAGACAGTTATGTTTGTTTTGTAGATCTAGGGAAAGCATATGTTAGGGTACCAAGGGAAGAGATGTTTGCCATACAGGGGGACTATGACATTAAAGGTAATTATTAAAATCAATCAAAGGCATTTATGTTGACAATTGGGTTGCAGTGAGAATTGATGGTAGAATTAGTTCTTGGTTCAGGGTACATGCAGGGGTTAGACAAGGTTGTAATCTTTCACCTTTCCTGTTTGTAGTTTACATCGATAATCTGCTGAAAAGTATAAAGTGGCAGCGAGGGATTCAGTCAGGTGGAAATGTAGTAAGCAGTCTGGCCTATGCTGACGACTTGGTTTAAATGGCAGATTAAGCCTGAAGTCTAATATCTTGGAACTTTAAAATAGGTGCAATGAGTATGGTATGAAAACTAGCCTTTTGAAGACTAAATTGATTTCAGTAGGTAAGAAATTCAACAGAATTGAATGTCAGATTGATGATACGAAGCTGGAACAGGTAGATAATTTTAAGTATTTAGGATGTGTGTGTTCTCCCAGGATGGTAATATAGTGAGATTGAATCGAGGTTTTAGAAAGCTAATGCAGTAAGCTTGCAGTTGCGATCAACAGTGTTCTGTAAGTAGAAAGTCAGCTCCCAGGCGAAACTATCTTTACATCGGTCTGTTTTCAGACGAACTTTGCTTTATGAGAGCGAAAGCTAGGTGGGCTCAGGATATCTTATTCATAAGTTAGAAGTAACAGACATGAAAGTAGCAAGAATGATTGCTGGTACAAACAGGTGGGAACAATGGCAGGAGGGTACTCAGAATGAGGAGATAGATGCTAAGTTAGGAATGAACTTGATGGATGAAGCTGTACGCATGAACTGGCTTCGGTGGTGGGGTCATGTGAGGTGAATGGAGGAGGAAAGGATACCTAGGGGAATAATGGACTCTGTTATGGAGGGTAAGAGAAGTAGAGGGAGTCCAAAACGACGATGGTTAGACTCGGTTTCTAATGATTTAAAGATAAGAGGTATAGAACTGAATGAGGCCGTAGCACTAGTTGCAAATAAGGATTGTGGCGACATTTTAAATTCACAGAGGCTTGCACACTGAACGCTGAAAGGCATAACGGTCTATAATGATAATTTGTGTGTGTAGATTGTATTGCAGTAGCTGTTCCAGAAGTTGTGAATGTGGCATTCTCAATATGTGGCCAAAGTACCCTAGTCTTTTCTTGCGCATGGTATCAATATTAGGTCCTAATTTCTGACATACAACGTTGTTAGATACTATTCACCATTGCCTACCTTTTTGATAGCTTTTATTGATACAAGTTCTTCCAATTCATATTTTGATCTTCTGTAATCTGTCAGTGTTGGATTGTTTGTTTCGATGGAATAATATTTCTGCGGCATATGTGGCTTCTGGCTTGATGGCTGTATTGTAATGTTTGATTTTTGCATTAATGGATAAGTATTTCTTTTTGGAAGTTTCTAATGTTTTTTTTTTATGCCTTAGATAACTTGTTTGCGCTTATCTGAATTGAAGGTTGTTCATTTAAATTATTTGTTATTAACTCACCTAGATATTTGAATTGTGTTGCAATTTTAATTTTAGTACCATTAATATGTATTTCTTTTAATGGTGTTTATTTTTGGAGCATAATTTCTGTATTCTCAAATGATATTTTAAGGCCAATTTTATTTGCAATGGAGTAAAGCTCTGATATTTGAGTTTTTACTTCATCTAAATCTTTGGCTAATAACGCAATGTCATCTGCAAAACCAAGGCAATTTGTTTGGATTTTCCTACTTATTTTAATATTTGGAGGGCATTTCCTAAACCATTCTCGCATTAACATTTCTAGTGCACAATTAAATAGTAATGGTGATAAGCCATCACCCTGCCGTAACACAGTAGTTACTTCGAATAGGTCTGATAATTCGCCTCTGAACTTTACTTTTGATTTGGTCTCCTAAGAGTTAATTTTATCATATTTACTCATTTAGGATGTAGTCCCATGTGTTGTAAAATTTTAAATAAAGATTTCCTGTGAATACAATTATAGGCCTTCTTGAAGTCGATAAATGTTATCACCATATCACTATTAAAAAAAAAAAAAAATTGTTATCCATTATCAGTTTTGAGGCTCATAATTTGGTCAGGGCAACTCCTCCAAGGCCTGAAACCTGCTTGATATTCTCCTAGTTCATTGTCAAGTTGTAATTTAATTATATTGAGAATAATTCTAGAGAAAATTTTTATAAGTAATGTCCAGGAGTGAAATCACTCGGTAGGTATTAGGGTCTGTTTTGTCCCCTTTTTTATGTAATGGATGGATGATGGCTGTTGTCCAATGTTATGGGAATTTTTGTTTAATCTGGATGTTGACTAGTTGTTGATGAAGGGCAATTATTGTGGAACTTCCAGCATATTTCCAAATTTCTGCAAAGGTCTGATCTTTTCCAGGTGCTTTAAAATTCTTCATGTCATTCAGTGCTGTGTAAACTTCCTTTATTGTAGGAGGTTTATATTCTCTGTTGGAGTTGTTATCGGTGTATTGACATTTAAGTAAAGGACTTCTGTTGGTTCTTCACGATTTAGGAGCATTTAGAGATATTTAACCAGGATTTGTGCATTGTCGTGATTGTTGTGGGCTGATTCACCATTTTCATCTTGTAATAAGGTTGTGATATTTTGAATTCTCCTTCAGTTGAGTTCAGAGTTTCTTTAAGGTAGGGTCTTTTTATTCTTCTGAAGGTTTTATCTTTCCACTGTTTAACTAAATTTTGAAAAGATGCTTCAGATTTTTGGAACTAGTGCAATAACCATGCTTTGTGTCTTTTCACAATCATATCATCACATGCATTATTCCACCACTGATGATTTTTATGAGGCTTTATTGGGGCCAATTCTTCTGCAGTTTGCAGAGGGTTATTAACTAGGTAATCTATGTTATCTGTGGTTTTAATTTTTTCTGTTGCTTTTTGATAATTTTCCTTTTTAATTAGCAGTATAGGATCTATTTTCCTTTTTGGGTTATAAGTTTGTTGTTTTAGTCTCCTTTGGGGAGTTAATTTGATTATAATTTTAACTGCATAGTGATCTGAACCTGTGTCTATTCCTCAAAAAACCCTGACATTATACATTTCTTTGTGACATAATTTATCAATAAATACATGGTCCAATTGCCATTCACCTTTAGTGTAATCTAGATGTTTCCATGTTTCAAGTTTTTGAGGTTTTATCTTAAAAGTATCTAGATTTTGATATTAGGCCATGATTCCTGCAAAGATCAAGGAGTTTCTTACCATTTTTGTTTCTCTTCTGAGCAGGCCTTTTACCATTTACATCACAATATCTACGTTCTCTTCCTAGTTGGGCATTAAAATCCCCCATTAATATTTTAACAGGGTTTTTAGGAATGTTATTTAGGATATCATCGAGTAGATCCCAATAGTTTCCTATCTCCACACTGTTTTTTTAAAGAGTTATTATCATTGGTAGGAGCATGTGCATTAGTTTTGGTATAAATTTTATTAGCTGTCTTTATCAAAAGTGTGGAGATCCTTGAGGAATGAGATTTAAACTTTTGTATAGAGTTTATTATTTTAAGGCTAACCGAAAAGCCTGTCACTCTCTTTCCTGGTACACCTTTGTAGAGTCTATACCCTTGAGATTCCAGTGCATCCTGATCAATGTTTCTAATTTCCTGTAATCCCTTAATGAGAATTTTGTGCTACTACTGGACATAAAGAAATTACATTTCGGGGATGCCTTTATATTTTAGAGTATAGGTGCTCACTAAGGAAGGATTTTTGGATATTCTGTCGCTGAAGGAGTGAAAAGGCTGGGGGTGGGGGGGGGCATTGTTTAAATGAGTACATCAATATCTCCAAAACTTAACAGTTTACAGGTGTAAAAATTGGTATTTGGAATCTCCTTTGAAAATTAATATGTATTTTGGTTTTGGAAAATCCACTTAAAGGGAGTGACAAAGAGTGTGAATTTTTTAAATTACTATATCTACAGTATATCTCAAAAACACAACATGTTACAGATGTGAAAATTGGTGTTTTGAATCTCCTTTATAATAAAGAACATGGATTTATTTTTACAAAATCCATTTAAAACTGGTGGGGAAGGGATGAGAAAGGGGTTGAATTTTTTTTATGGTGATACTGTAGTTATCTCAGAAAATGAATCTTAGCCCCAAACGGCAATACCACAAACGTGGTTTGCAATGAGGTACTTGAGTTGATCAGTGAATCAGCGAATCTTTATACCATAGGAATTTTCAGAAAATGTCAGAGTGCAGTAGCGAGGCACGATTACTTTTTCAAATAATGAAATCCACGCAAGCAAAGCCGTGGGTAACAGCTAGTGTATAACTAAGGTTAAGTTGAATGGAGAATCCCACGTTCCAGTACTTATTTGTTTTTTTATTGCTAGTCTATGGTACTGTATTTATGCAACATAATCCAGCTTAAAATCTAATTACATTATTAAAAATACATGTTTCATTCCTAATGTGGAACATCTTCAGCTAAAAAAGATATAAAAATTGGCATAAACGAAATAAAAATTCGTATGATGATGATAATGATGATGATAAGATAAAATGTTCTTTCACGTTGGGTTAAAACCTCAACAAGTCAATGTTCGAGTTTAAGATAAAATCTGGCGTAAGGGATCTTCTTTTTTTCAAAAGCTGGAGAAGTATGTACCTTCAGTATCTTGAAGATAGACTTCAAATGTAAAATTTTTAAATACGATGATTGGGGGAAACTCCTAAAGAATAACCGCCAAAGTTGAGGTTGAGTTTTTTAAAGTTTTAAGGTGTTGAAGGGAGTCCGTAATGATAGAAATGAAACATTTGTTTTAAAAAAGAAAATAAAGCAAAAACCTTGTAAATAGTGTGTATGTGTATGGCTGTGAGAGAAGCATGAGGCGAAAGAGGTTAAATGAAAGGGAGAGTAGGGGAAATGTCGTGGGGAGTGAAGCCGACGGGAGGGAAGCGTACGGGATGTTTCTGTGGATCCTTTTTGATGGCCTCCCTACTTAAATTTAGGTTGGAAACCTCTTCCAACAGTATATTTATATTATCAGTTATTTCATTTACATTCTGACTTGGGTTTTGTTGGAAGATAGGAAAACTTGGTCCACCTTTTCAATACAAAAATGTTATAGTTTATTTATAACATATATTTGCACTTGGAACTAGTTTCGACTCTGTTTGGCGTCATCATCAGCCAAAATGTGGGAAATAGGCTAGCCTATATGTTATAAATAAACTATAACATTTTTGTATTGAAAAGGTGGACCCTTTTAAGTCGTGGGAATCTTCCATTCTCAGTTCAATACGGACAAAAATGAAACTCTTAGATTTAAATTGGGTTTTGTTTTCGATCAATCTCAATATAAATGATTTCTAAAATATTCATCAATTTGCCCTTATTCAAAATTCGCAAAATGCTTAAGTCTTTCTATTGTCGTAAAACTGTGATTATATTCGGTCGTGTGTAAGCTCATGGCCGAATATCTCTTATATTTTTCGGCATTTACATGTTCCTGGTATCGCACTAGGAAATTTCGTCTTGTTTGCCCAATATAAGAAATGGCATAGTCTACATGCTTGAATTTGTATATCACCGAATTTAAATATCTCATCCCCAAATTTAAATATCTTATTACGCACAACACTGTTGATTAAATATTAGACGTTGGTTATTATTACTGATATGAAAGGCTATATTGAAATTAAGTCTCTTGAAAATGTTAGTGATCTGATAGATATTTCCGTTATTATAGGTGAAGGTGGCAAAGTTTTTCTTTTTTATGCTCTTTACAGCTGCATTTGGGGTTTACTTTTTATTTTGTTTATCAATCTATCAATGTGGTGTTTTGTATAACAGTTGCTTGTCACTATTTTGTAAATAAGGCTGTTTTCTGAAAATCGTTCTTGGACAAGGGGATATTAAAGGTTCTATTCAACATGCTTTTATGTGCTTCAGGGTGGTGTGAATCTTTCCATATAGTATTTATGGTTGGAGTTGGCTTTCTGAAAATAGAAAATGATAAAGTTTTCTTTTCTTTCTATAGTTAGATCCAGAAAATTTAGTTTATTGTTATTCTCAATTTCTAATGTGAATTTTTTAAAAGGGTCTAAACTATTGATTTGGTCTGTTATATTGGCACTACTATTGATTTTTTTCATCTACAGTTACAAAGATGGCATCAACAAACCTTAGCCAGACGACAATGCTTTTTTCATAGTTTAAAATTGTTTTTTTCTCTAAATAATTCATGTAAATTTCAGGTAAGATGCACGATGCTGGGGCTTCCATCGGGAGACCTCTTTGTTCGTACACTGTGTCATTGAAAGAAAAATAATTGTTGTTGAGGGTAAATTCCAAAAGTAGCATGAATCTTCAATTTCATGATTACTAAATTTTTTTTTGTGTCCATAAGTTGCTCTTGATTATGTCAAGGGTCTCTTCTGTTGGGATGCTGGAATACATGTTGGTAACATCAAATTAATTCAAGGTGAAAGTTGATTTCAATTTTATGTTCTTAGTAGTGTACCCTGGTGGGGTGTAGGCTGCATCATTCAATTAGAATTATTTATTAAGGAATATATTTCATATTCGCTAAGCAAGAATATCATACATTGTAGGCCTACTGGCCATTTCGTAAGGTGTTGTGAGAATAATTTGCATACAATTTTTATTGTTTTCCACCTATTCGATATATAAATTGTTTTTTGTCACTAGAAAATCATTTTACTACAATACGACATTAACAGGGACATGTTTCGCTCGACTTCCGAGCACCCTCAGCCTTTATAACTTTTCTCAAGGTTAAGACATAACATTATTAACTTGACTTATAACTAATTTGTACTTAATTATAATCTTAATATTAAGTGGTAAAATACATTAACAGAAAGACATTTGTGAACACAATAAACAGATTAACATTTAAAATAACAGTGTTAAAATTGGAATAGACATTAATTCTATTAACACTGATGTCCAAAACATGGTAAATACCAATGACAATGAAAAGATTTGGCTTAAATTCTCATAAATTTCTTTGCTTTTACTAACTCAGTTGTTAATGAGCTATTGTATTGTGCTGCTTAAAATTTGAGTCATAAACCCTGTTAAAATTATATAGTATTTGAGGCTTAAAAGTCTTAGTGTACGTGTCAAAGTAGTGAGGAATGTTCTACGTCTTGTATTAATTTGATGCTGCAATAATCTGTTGATTGTGAACGGCTAGGTATATCTTGTTGGTTGATTCCCCAAACTAGTCTTGAATTGACGATTTGACATGTTGCTTGGGAGTTTTTTTTTAGGAGCTTGGTCAGAAGGGACTACAAATCTGAGAAACCGGATGTTGATGTATTATCCTTTATGACAACCTTTATGTGTTGGTGCTGTAACAAAAGAATTTGTGTGAGAGTGTTGTTATGCTGTCTGGTGATCATATTGATGTGCTTCTCTTACCCCTTTGACTGCTGCTATGATGCCTCGCGGTGCTTGTTGTACCACTGTGACTGCTTGCTTTTGTGTTTCTGCTTCTTGTGTTATACATATGAAGAAGCTGTTGTGGCGGGCGAGTAGGGGTCATAGGGGAAGAAACAGTAGGCGAGGCGTTGGGCATTGACGTAGTGTGTGGGGGGGAGTCTTTATGCGTTGTCAAAGTAGGAGTTGTTTGTTTTCGTAGTGGGAGATTTTATATTAAATATCTTAATGAATTTACTTTTTTCCGATTTGAAAGTTTGTAGTAATGTTGGCAATTGCTCTATTAACAGACTCTTTATTTCGATCGCATCATTCAGGTTTTTTTTTCCTTATTGAAATATTGATCCAAATGGATATAAATATGCCAGCCCCATGGTGTAGGGGTAGCGTGCCTGCGTGCCTGTCTCTTACCCGGAGACCCCGGGTTCGATGCCAGGACAGGGATTTTTACCTAGACCTGAGGGCTGGTTCAAGGTCCACTCAGCCTACATGATCAGAATTGAGGAGCTATCTAACGGAGAGATAGCGGCCCCGGTCTCGAAAGCCAAGAATAACTGCCGAGAGGAATCGTCGTGCTGACCACACGACACCTCGCAATCTGCAGGCCTTCGGGCTGAGCAGCGGTCGCTTGGTAGGCCAAGGCCCTTCAAGGGCTGTAGTGCCATGGGGGGTATATAAATATTCTCAAACTCATTAATTAACTTCCCTTTTTCATTCCTTTTGATTATTTTGAGGTGTCTGTCTATTGTGGTATATTGATGGCCAGTTTCTTTCATGTGATTGCTCATTGCAGAATATTTGTTGTGCTTTTAAAGTGTTCCATGTATCTAGTAAGAAAACTGCGGCCAGTTTGCCCAACATATGAAAAATTACGCTGTGTGCATGATAGTCTGGGGGATCAACCAACAAGATGTACCTAGCCGTTCACAATCAATAGATTATTGCAGCAAGCATCAAATTAATACGAGACTTAGAACATTTCTCACTACTTCGACACGTACATTAAGACTTTTAAGCCTCAGATACTATTGAATTTTAACAGGGTTTATGACTCTAATTTTAAGCAGCATAATACAATAGCTCATTAACAATTAAGTTAGTAAAAGCAAGGAAATTTATGAAAATTTTAGCCAAATCTTTTCGTTGTCATTGGTATTTACCACGTTTTGGACAGCAGTGTTAATAGAATTAATGTCTATTCCACTTTTAAGACTGTTATTTTAAATGTTAATCTGTTTATTGTGTTCACAAATGTCTCTGTTAATGTATTTTACCACTTAAGATTATAATTAAGTACAAATTAGTTATAAGTCAAGTTAATAATATTATGTCTTAACCTTGAGAAAAGTTATAATGGCTGAGGGTGCTCGGAAGTTGTAGTAAAATGATTTTCTAGTGGCAAAAAGCAATTTATGTATTGAATAGGTGGAAAACAATAATAAAAATTGTATGCAAATAATAGAATTTTCAATACGGGTCTAAACATGAGAATAGTTACATGCAAGGTGTTGTGACGTCCATACAGATGTCTGTCTCCATGAGGGATTAAGAAGCACAATAACAAGCAAATTTGTATTCCGAGAACTCTTACCAAGATGGAAAGAGAATGGGAGGGTTATTTCTAAACCCAACAGGGAAATCCATTGCCCCCGGGCTGGTCGATATTATAAACAAGCGAACACATCATTCAGGATTTCTTGGAAATTATATCATGGAAAATCCAAGGCTGGAGGAGTGTTTGAAGCTTGCTATTGGCAAACTACAGGAAAAACATGACATTTCAAATTGCCTCTTAGCTATGGGCTAATAGTAAATTTTGCTGGAAGAACTAGTCATGCCAACATAACATTATAGGAGCAGCTATAAAGATTGACTTAGTGTATAAAATTAATAAAGGTAAACTGAATACAGATTCATAATTAGGAAAATTTTAGAAGCATGACCTAATATTAAAAGTTGGTAATCAACGGAGATTTAACGTAATTCTCGGAAATCAGTGACGCTGTTCTCTGATTGGTTAAAAGCAAGGGACACCACAGATGGCGCCAAGTTACCCGCCAAGAAGACGGGAGCTAAAATTGTAATTTTTATAATTACCACCGATAGAAATGGGTTGAAATTTCACACTGAGGCAAGAAGTGTATAATCACTAGGGCAAGGCATTTAATGACCAAAAAAATAGCAAGAAAATGCAAAATAAAAAATGCATTTGACCTAAAAATGGTTTTAAAATGAGACAAAATTTGAAAAAATGACCAATAAATTATTCATAAATCACTTATTTATTAATCCTTTAAGAGACAATTAGCTGATTTGAGAGAGAATTTTAATGGATGACAATGCATTAAATTTAAATTATTTTTGTTATAAACAAAGTAAATACCACTTTGCCACCCCTGGTGAAAAAAATTGAACTGGCATATTCTTCAAATACTCTCCTAGCAAATAGGTGTCATTTAATTAACAAAGAATATTTAAGAAAACAAGCTTCAGTGGCCTGTTTACAATAAATTCCAATTGAAATGCACAATGAAAACTTTGCGTAGATTCTGAAATGAAAATGATTGCCCATTGTCTGCAAGTAACGATTTGTACATGGAGAAGCTTCTCTTTACCTCAGCTGAAACAATTGGTGCATACTGAAAATAAACAGTATCTCCCGGATTCAATTTACAGTCGGTAAGAGAAAAATTTTCCCCTGACAATACTTTGCCAATAAAACACTAAGTTTTATACCCACTGTTCTTTTGCAACACCTTATTCAATTTCATGGATACAACTTCACACACTTCACCACACACATAGCTGCCTCTGTGGATCAGCGGTAGAGTGTCGGCCTCCGGATCCCAAGATAGCGGGTTCAAACCCGGCAGAGGTAGTCGGATTTTTGAAGGGCGGAAAAAAGTCCATTCGACACTCCATGTCGTACGATGTTGGCATGTAAAAGATTTCTGGTGACACATTTGGTGTTTACCCGACAAAATTCATTAAATCTCAGCCATAGACGCCCAAGAGAGTTTTGGTTTACTCGGTCTGCCATCTAGTGGGGGCCTAGAGTAAAACGGAACGTCTAAATTGACGAGCAGACAGCCAGATGGCGTCAAATTGAAATGTCTGCACACGGTAGCTGAGGCCATACGATTATTATTATTATTATTATTATTATTATTATTACCACACACATGATTCAGATCATTCACAACTTTATACACAATTTGCAGCTGCTCCACTAGTGGCACTTGGGATTTTTCTAGAGCACTTATTGCATTAGGGGATCCAAAATTTGTTTTTATGTAGGAAAGTTTGTCAGCCAAGAGTTCCTGTGCTGTTCTTATTGATCCAGCCTCCGTTTTGTCGAAGGAATTGACCCCTTTCTTTGCAACTTCAAAGTTCTCACAGTAATATCAACAAGCCTCAATCCACATTCCCCATCTAGTCAAAACAGGTGAAAAGGGCGAGGGAATTTCAGGAGCTTCTGTTTTGAATGCTAGAACTCTAGATGGGGCTTTTAAAAATACTTTTTTTATGCACCCAATTAACTTGTCAACTTCAGGAAAATTGTCTTACCTCGTCTGCGGTCCGATGTGACGCATGGGCTAGGCATGTCACATGCACCATTTTTGAGAAGAGCGCAAATAACGAATTTGCGGCCTTCACCATGTAGGGTGCTGCATCTGTTATTAAAAGCAGCTCATTGTCATTCCGAATGCCATCGGGCCACAATAGCCTCAAAGACTGGTCAAACAGTTTGCTAATTGTTGACCAGTTAGCTTTGTCCAATTGCTCACAATGTAGTAGAAATGGTTCCCCAGCATTCCCTGCTTCCCGGACGCCTACAATAATGTTGGCTATATATCGTCCCATACTGTCTGTTGTTTCATCTATGCATAACCATATGCTTCCGTCTCCTACCCTTATCCTTATTTCTTGTAATGTTTCGTCATAGCACCTTTCAACGTAGGTTCTTCTTAACGTTTTGGGATCTGATATAGATTTTCCAGTCTCCTCTTCTAAGAATGTACGCAGCTTTAGATGTTTCAATTTGTTCAGTGGAATATTGGCGCATAAAAATGCTTTACACAGTTTCTCACAAAATGGAGAAAATGTTGAAAATTCACCCAGTAGTGTCTGGTGTAAGCAACGGTTTCTTTTATCTTTTAAGACGCTGCACACCACGTTTGTTTTTCTCGCGACATGTTGTTCAGCTGTAAACTTCTTTTCTGCTGAATCTCGCACATCACACACTTTGCAAAATAATATTTTTCCATCAGTGGAAAAAAAATTTTCTCCACAATTGTGCAACAAATTGTTTTAATTTAACAATTGCACTTCCTTTAACTTTGGGCATCTTACAGTACTTGTCAACAAAGAACTCGCTCTACTCTCAGCGTGCGGACGACCGACTTCCTTCTTATCTATCTGAAGTTAAGGAACAATGCCCAGCTTGGGCGAGTCCATTATGCGTCTTACATATAGGGGAAGCTGGTACTGCTTATAGTATGTTTTCTTGGAAGTGTAATCGAGTTGAAAATACTCTTTCCTTGAAAACTAGTGGTAGCAGGTTATGTTGCAAGTCTACTTTCTTTCTTGAGCAAGGTATTCATCTAAGTTAAACATAATAGACGAGTATTGTAAACATAAATAATATTAATTAAATATCCAAATACAATGAAATATAACACTTACCAGAAAACAATTAAAAATGCCAAAAATGACCTAAAATTGGTCCAAAAATGACCTATCTCTTGCAAACGGCAAAAAAAATGCCAAAAAGTGCCCTAACAAATTGTCCTTATTTAATCAGTCAATTCATGAAACACATGTATATATACTCGAGCTATATTTCGACCTTCATACAAAAAAAAAGATGCAAAACCATCAAATGCCTTGCCCTAATACTCGCACGGAAGTCCGGGTGGCTTACAAGACACTGTAAAGTTTATTCAAGCTGTCACTACGTTCTAGAGGTGGGAGTTACATGTCGTAAAATGATAATGTATCCTATTCAATCAGAGTAAGCTGTTCCGGAAATATTATGTTCCACCGGAGACCCTAATACAAAAGTAACTGCCTGAGCTAAACCATGGGAAGGGTGGGGAATTTCTGATAGGCTAACCAATATTAGGAAGCATAGCAGTTTGCTTTAAGTGTGCCTCCTGCGCAGGCGCGAGCAATAATTTTGTAACAGTTTAGAGGCCATGCTGATATTCCTACCATTACTTGCTGGCCAGTTACAGATAATTTTTAGTTATTCGAAATGCTTTGTATTAGGCTTACTGGTGGTAATACATACAGAAGCGTAGTTCCTTGAAATTGTTATGAGTGGTCTTCCCACTTTGAATCTCGTGTTTCATGCCATGTTGTGGACAATGAGCAAAATACCTGATATGATTTATGTGGATAAAAACTGAATTACAGGGTAACGGTTACTTAGAAACGCATTGTAAGAAGGTACCAAATAATCTATATGAATAAAAATGAATCGCTAAATATGTTGTTAAGCGCAAAACTCGGGAACGGCTGGACCAATTCGGCTAATTCTTTTTTTCACATATTCGTCGAAATCCGAGTAAGGTTTTTACGAAGAGAAAAATTGGAAAAAAATGCCAGGAAAAACATAAAAGCCCCATTTCTCTTCATCCATTCAACCTGTTTGTCACTCTTTCCTTCTCCCATGTTTGCGCTTAGCGCTGTCCTCCTCTAATCCAGCGCGTTTGTCAAATATCCGTAAATCTGAATGTTATTGGTTAAAATGGGTGAATATCGGATTATGTACAAAATTTCAAGCTGCATTTGATGCTGTTAACAAAAAAAAGTTTACTAAATAATTGAGTGTGGAAATGTTAATATAATAGAATGTTACCTGAAATGCAAAATCTTCATTGCATAGAACTTAACATGTCGTAACTCCTATTTTATATTCACTATATTTGTATTTTTTTCACTGCTAGTAAAGGAACGTTTCAGCTCGACGTAGATAAGTTCGTTTTTAAATTTAAATGATAAGAACCTGCACTATTTGTGTTTCTTTTCAGTCATGTTCAGAGATTTTTATGTGTAGGCATGAAAAAGTCAGTCGCTGGCCAACTTTTTTGCTATTGAATTTCCATGGGGGGTCAAAGTGAGGCAAATGGTCTTCAGGTATGGAAGTTATTTTTAAAACAAACCCCAAGTTCTTATCTCGCTTAGTTCTCAGTTTGTGACAGGAAGAATGTCTCCTTGGGTTTTGGTTTCGCGCATGAGGCTGGCTGGCTGTCTGGCTGCCTCGACTGCCGGTACGGATCTCCCAAACATTCGTTCTCCAGACAGTCGCATGCAGTGTCGTGTTTTGTTATAGTTGGAGACCTTTGTCTACACTGATTGTTTTTAAATCTTTGCTTCTCAACGAACAAGTTCATTGATTTCTTTGGTTGATTGGTTTATTTTGTGTGTGCTTCCATATACTGTATACTCATTTCAAGACTCATACCGCCTATAAGACGTGGGCGGAGCAATTTTGGTCGAAGAACTCAAAATGCTTCAAGCCAAGTTAATTTTCAGTATAATCGGACTGCACAACAACGTGAAGAGCGAAATGAAACTGAAAGGATTCGAATATCACAAACCCGTGCTGCGCGTCGTTCAGCTAATAATCTTGCAAGTTTGAATCGAGCTGCTGTCAGTTGCGATGTTTCAATTGACTACAGTGCCTACCAATGCGTTGCTATTGGATCTATGAACTCAGTTTGCCAAAACTGTAAGGCAATGAAATACAAAATTGAAACCGCTGGATTGTGTTGCGCAAATGGCAAAGTGAAATTAGTGCCATTGATTCCACCACCAGATCCACTGTGTTCATTGGTTTCAGGAACAGGAACAGGTTACATTTCAGGAACAGGAACAGATTACATACATTTCCTTACAAATATCCAAAAATATAGCAACTGCTTTCAAATGACTTCATTTGGGGCACTATATGTACTTTGGGACAATTTCATGCCAACTTTCAAGGTAACATATAACATTGCTTTCTTTTAAGATCAAAATGAAATTGCCGGTGATTTGATGGCATACCAATCAGTTGATTCCGCTACTAACCAAGATGATGTCAATTATCCACCTGAATTTTTGAACTCACTGGATTTGCCAGGATTACCGCCTCATATTCTTCAATTAAAGGTTGGATCAGTGGACATAATGTTGCAAAATATCAACCAACTGCGTCTTTGTAATGGCACACGGCTGGCGGTGGAAACATTACTGAACAACGATATCGAAGCAACCATTCTAACGGGTAAGTATAAAGGAGAAGACGTTTTGATACCACGCATCCCTATGGTTCCGACTGACATACCATATGAATTTAAACGACTGCAGTTTACAGTGCGGCTCGCTTTTGCTATGACCATAAATAAATCCCAGCGGCAGTCATTGAGTATTTGCGGCATTAATCATGAAAACCCATGTTTCTCGCATGGCCAATTGTATGTTGCCTGTTCCCGTGTTGGAAAACCATCAACTTTGTTTAGACGCCAGGTAATCAAACATTATTGTGTACCTTAAAGCTTTAGAATGAAAAATATCTTCATAGTGTTAATTGGAATCAGTGTTTTCTATGATAGTTATTTCCTACGAAGAAAGAGGAGTAACTTTTGCCACATTATCTTCACGCCATCAGCTTATCAAATTACTTGATTTGCTACGGGGGATAATTACGGCTCTGTGAGGGATTTGAAGACCTGCTGAACAGTTCCCATCTACGTTACAGTAATGTTAATAATGCAGGTAATGAAAACACGTTTTTCCAGTAGTTTGTTACTGACTTTTGATAGCAGTAGAAAATTAATTCATTTGATGTTGATAATGTAGTCATTTGCATTATTCTGATTTTTGCGTGCTGTACAGGCTGAATTTCAGTTCACTCCATTGTCATTAATTTTTGACAGAACAACGTCTGTCGGGTCAGCTAGTAATAATATAATTTTTAAAATCAGCCATTTCACATAGTTTTCATTAATATACATGGTACTCAAATATCAGGTCCTGAAAAGCCATCACAAGTGCCATCAAGTGTATATCTCCTTGCTGAAACTTCGTCTTGACTGCAACCTGCTGCAAACATAATTTTACTAGTACAAAAGAAAAGGGGTGATATACAGAAAAATGACGCTGGACAAGCAACTTACACAGTTGTTTACCGCATATTCCTAACCTTCTTCCTATGGTGGAAGATGAAGAATTTGGAGACTTTTATACTGGATTTCCAGAGCGAGTTGGCTACACAGTTCGGGTCATGTAGCTGTTAGCTTGTATTCAGGAGATGTTCGGTTCTGGC
Organism: Anabrus simplex; assembly: GCF_040414725.1. Classification (NCBI taxonomy): domain Eukaryota; kingdom Metazoa; phylum Arthropoda; class Insecta; order Orthoptera; family Tettigoniidae; genus Anabrus; species Anabrus simplex. Next base: position 1,119,812,966 of record NC_090265.1, on the reverse strand, counting down.
CCCACTGTCGGCAGCCCTGAAGATGATTTTCATTATACTCCGCACGGCTCTACTTCTAAATTGACGTTTTGGCAGATTTTGGCTCCATCTGATGATTATGCACTGAAGCATAGGCATCCAACCAATCCCAATCTGCCATTCATATCGATTTATATCAGCAGAGCACGATCTCGAAACCCAGTTGCCAACTCTAATATTTACATTCGCCACGTGGTTAACCTATCTCACGCAAAGCCCATCAAATGATCAAGACAAGGCAACCTATCTCGCTCAGCGTGTATAGTATTTGGTATGCTTCGCGATCTTTTGCATTTTCCTTCAGTAATTAGTGTGTTTTTCATATTGCTGGAGGGTTCTAGTGACTGAGATCAGTGGAGTGTTCCCTTTGTAGGCCATAACCTCCTTTCTGTGCCAGCCATTAGCGGTGAGTGATGTTTTATTTCCTCATTCTCATTTATTCTTATTAATATATTCTCTTATTAGTGTCAGATGTTGTTAGTAAGTGTAGTTTTTGTGAATTTGTTTTCAATCCATATTCATTAATTTTTCTGAGTATGGTATTACATTTTACAAGGGCTGTTTACCGCGGTCATATTGCATCAGCTGTTCTCGCGGGCGTAGCGCGCTGGCAACAGAGGAAAGGCGATGCTCATTTGTTTTGCGAAACTTCAATTTAGAAGTAAGGCCGTGCGGAGTATAGTTTCACATGTATAGACCAAGAAAATGCTAGGACTTTACCTAAGTTGAGGCCACGGTCGCTTCCGTCCTAGTCCTGAACTATCCTATCTCATCGTCGTCATAATATCAGTCTGTGCCGGTGCGACGTAAAAAAGCAAAAGAAAGAAAAGAGTACCGGATTAATCTCTGCTTACGTCTTGCCTTATAGAACTGTTTCCTCGTATCATTCCCGAAGTCGCTCATCAAAATATTTTGTCGAGATCGAGTGTGTGTTTAACTACAGATACTTGGACATCTTGGAATACACAGAGCTACCTAGCGATTACGGCGCTTTTTATAAATGAAGGTTTTGAAGTATTAGTTCTCGGAATGTATATGGGTCATTGCAAACATTTTCCAGGAATAGTCAAGAATGTGAGCGACAAGCTGGTGAAAGGGACAGTGGGAGAGAAGAAAGTGAGATAAAGATATAGTATTAATACTATATTTATTTCAGCTAATTGCCATATACAAGGAATAAACAAAATCATTCAATGCAGAACTTAATTAGAGGAATTTACCTTCCTCCACACCTTAGTATGTGACAGCGATCACACTGCTTCCTATACAAAGTACACATGCATCCATCATTTGGTGAGTGATACTTAGTCGTGGTGCGTAGTTTGAAGTGAAAGCCATGCACAGCTAGCCTTGTTGTTACGTGCCGTAACTCGTAGTTGGCTTCCTTCCATTTGTCATTCATAATTGCATCTGTACTGTAGAAGTCCAGGCAGATTTCCTATTTCTTTCTCTGATGTTTGCAAAATAAACTTTAGTATTGCTATTTATAAGTATTTAGTAAGGTGCAGTTAGGGGCTTCATGGGACGACAGGTATAGTTAATGTTCCTCCCAAAAGTTGACCTGCAACTTGTATTGTTACTTTTAATACTCAAACCTAATACTACAGTGTAACGGATACACAGGAACTTGATACTGGAAAGTAACCGTTTGTCCCATCCCTACTACATTCTATAGGGTAGTGATCCAGTTCGTTTAACCAATCACTTGGTAAAGTTTGTTCGAGCTGTCACTATGTTCCAGTACTCAATACTCTGTCATGCTGTAAAAATTTGTCGAGCAATTACTATGTTCCAATACATGTAACCATAGTACTTTGTAAAATTTGGTCGAGCGACCACAATGTCAGCGTGTGTAACCAATACACACTATAACATTTGTTCAAGCTGTTACTATGTCTTTAGGGTAGTATAACCAATCGACTCCATAAAGTTTAGAGTTACCAGCAATAATTGCCTACCGGCAAATATCTAGCAATTCATAAACATTTGCGAAAGTGAGTGAAAGTAAAACCTACTCTGTAAGGATCAATGTAAGACAATTTTAGGAACCATGAAGTTTCACCTGTAGACTTTAAGAACGTGAGGATACCTGGTCGGCCTCATGGACGTTAGCAGGCAAGGACGCAAACATTACTTAAGTGCCGGGTTAGGAAAACGAGTGTGTGCCGGGCCGTTAAGGTGATCGTGTTATATCACCAGTTTCTGAGTGCTGGGAAGAAACGAAGATTGTATGTGTAAATTAGGCAGGTCAGATAAAAGGCCTGAAGTGTAAAATTTTCATTTAAATATATCTGTGTGTAAAGTTGTCATAATGTTAAATTTTTAATACTTATAAAATGTGTACTGAACGCTGAAAGGCATAACAGTCTATAATGATAATGTATGCATGTATAAAATGTGTAAATCTCCAAAGTGCATTGGATTACTTCTTAAAGCTGGCATGAAAGCTAACAGGATGCAGTGCTAAACCGTGAAGGCCCATGAGTCTTTTCGTCTGGTTTAGCAAACTACAGGCAGAGATGGGTACAAATATCAATTTAATTATGTAGATTTGTTAATGTTAATGGGGGGGAAATCATATCCTTTAATACGATAACTTGAACGTATAGTTCAAATCTAGGTAGACAAAGATACAAAGTAATATGCAAGTAATTATATCTAGCACGCTTTATATTCTTGATTATTTTATTAGAGTAAATTAGGGTTGGTTTTGAAGTGCTTGAAGTGTTCATTTATTGTTTGCGAAGGAGCGTGATTCAATTAACCCTTTGCGGGCAGAAACATATATATATATATATGGTTGACTTTTCTTATGTTCTGGACGGAAATATATATATGTTCCGTTCGATAATCACTTGTTTATTAGCCAAGGAGGTACTCAAATATACTCAGAGGTGGCAGGAGCTGTTCTCTCAACTCTTCCGGTGTGGGAAATCCCCAGAGTATCTTGCTTAGTTTGTTCTGTTTGTGGGAGTTACGTAATACATATGTTGCGTGACGCAGTTTTTTCGTATGCATACTTCTTACATATTTTCACGGTTTTCCGCTAAAATGGCACCGCGTAAATAGATCAGTGATACAGACATAGTGTCAATATTGGATGATACGGTCGAAGAAGTGTCTGATTTTAGTGAATGTGAGTCTGAGGACAAAATACTGATCAAGGGCCAATGTTACCATCACACTTTGATACTGATACGCCCCCTGTAGAATATTTTCATCTATTTTTTATGACGAAATATTTGATGATATTCTCAGTGAAACTAAATTAGATGGGGACAAAACGAAAAAACAGGCAACACCGACCGCAAAAGAAAAAAAGAACAGAATGAGAAATTGGCATCATCCAACATTGCATGACATAAAGGCATTTATTGGAGTTTTGAGGATCCATCACCTTGACACTTCCAAATTCAGGGTATTATTTGTGTACAGCATAGGTTCAATTGCTATGACTATTTTTTGACATTTTTTCACTTTTTGATGGACAAAGACAAAAAAATAAACCAAAATATCATTGAAAGTAGTTTTTTGTACATATATTTCATAATAGTGGACTACAGTATACTTCAAGTTAACCGCTGTCACATCATAGTGGAGTGTGCCTTGTGCCGTTCTTCCAATGAAAAAATTATTTTACAATTTTTATTTTACCTTCAAACCGCTTCAAATTTGGATTTCTACTCCTAAACAAGGTATGTGGTATATTTAGGCATATTTTCATGGTTTTAGTAAATTTCCCAAAATTTTGCATGTATTTTTATTTTTTTATTTTCTTTGCCATCTATGACCATAAATGACTGTCGCCCGCAAAGGGTTAAGATCATTTTAGAGTCATGTTAGAAGTGCTCCACGTGTGTTTATCTGACTTAGGTCAGTTTCCCTTGATTTTTATAGATATTAAGGCATGTTGTAAGATTATTCAGAGGTACAGGGTTTGTCTGTTAGGTCATCAGCTCAGAGGTTGGTTGGATCCTCAAATAGCACCACCACAGGCTGTGCAGTTATAGGGAAATTACAAAAACCAATGGCAGTACCAAAATGAGGCGTACTAGGCAAGATGAGGAGTGAGGTAGTTTGCCATTGCTTTCCTCACTAGGCCAGACAGTGCTGTTGTAGCACAACTAACCCTATGAGCAACACGTTTCACGATACTCGGACACACTGGTTGTGCTATGAATGTCATTACTCAGTACCACCCACACCCCAGCAGCTTCCATACTGTCACAGCCATGGATGAGACTGAGACTTCAGTGGAAGCTACACTTTCCTCTGGCCTGTGCCAAAAGATGGATGCAAAAGTACTGTATCCATCAAGAAATTACAGCAGGCATAGGTACAGGGTTGACAGTGAATTTCAATATTGTGGGACAGGTTCGATGTCAGATTGTTTTGAATGTAAATATCAGTGATTATGTGTGCCGTGAAGTTTCACCAGTGGACGTCAATAATAATAATAATTATTATTATTATTAGAAGTATCAGAGTGATAAATGGACACGGGTTATGTCTAAATGAATGTTTAATAATAATACTTTGTGAATAAGGCACAGGCCCAATTTATAGAAAGATTTCAAGTAATTTAAATGTTGAGATAACATGTGGCATGTGGAAGCCTTTAATTCGTGCAGTAAAAGTGATTTAAATAATTATTTGTTGATTTAATGTTTTCGGACTCAATAAAAATCATAAATGTGTTTAGAAGCAATAGAGGCACTTGTATATGTTGAAGGCCCAAAGTGGGTTGAGCCAATTTTTTTTATTTTGAAGTCGTGCGGGACAAAAATCCAGCACGAGTTAAAATTGAGTCGTACTGATATTGATGATATAGATGAATCCCGAGACCTACGTCGATGTTACATGCCGATTTTGGTGTTACGAGTGGCAGAAGAATCCATGCACCGAGGATTAATGAACAAAATGATTTGAAGAGTTCCAATGGAACAAATGGACTTCATATGAGAAGAAGGAATAATTTAGCACAATTAAAATATCAAGTAAGGTTCAACCTTTTCAATACAAAACGTGTTGCATAAGATGTTCACAACATAATATTTATTAAATAGTTAGACGTCCGCCTCTGTGGTGTAGTGGTTAGCGTGATTAGCTGCCACCCCTGGAGGCCCGGGTTTGATTCCCGGCTCTGCCACGAAATTTGAAAAGTGGTACGAGGGCTGGAACGGGGGTCCACTCAGCCTCGGGAGGTCAACTGAGTAGAGGTGGGTTCGATTCCCACCTCAGCCATCCTGGAAGTGGTTTTCCGTGGTTTCCCACTTCTCCTCCAGGCGAATGCCGGGATGGTACCTAACTTAAGGCCACGGCCGCTTCCTTCCCTCTTCCTTGCCTATCCCTTCCAATCTTCCCATCCCTCCACAAGGCCCCTGTTCAGCATAGCAGGTGAGGCCGCCTGGGCGAGGTACTGGTCATACTCCCCAGTTGTATCCCCCGACCAAGAGTCTGAATCTCCAGGACACTGCCCTTGAGGTGGTAGAGGTGGGATCCCTCGCTAAGTCCGAGGGAAAAACCGAACCTGGAGGGTAAACAGATGATGATGATGATGATGATGAAGAAATAGTTAGAACCGGTTTCAACGCTCATTGCGTCATCATCAGCTACAAAAATCACAAACGGGCAAAGTACATGTCATAAAAATTGCATTAATAACTCTTGCATGGCTGAATACAAATGACACATCATCATATTTTACTCAAGTGCTTCTAGCTTTTAAGAAAAAGCAGTCTACCATTTGTATTCAGCCATGCAAGAGTTATTAATGCAATTTTGATGACATGTACTTTGCCCATTTGTGATTTTTGTAGCTGATGATGACGCAATGAGCGTTGAAACCGGTTCTAACTATTTAATAAATATTACGTTGTGAACATCTTATGCAACACGTTTTGTATTGAAAAGGTTGAACCTTCCTTGATATTTTAATTGTGAATCTCAGTTCAATACGGGAAAATGAAGTTTTTAACTTATAAAGAATAATTTAGCACTCGTAGGGACTGGATGGAGATTTCCAGCCGTGAGGTGCCATGGGATTTGAGATTTGTCTTGGGATAACATGGTGCCCCATAAATTACAGTACGAAATGAAGAAAGGTTGCGGTTCGATTACCGTTATTGTGCCTCGACCGATGTGAAATCGGATCTTGGTTATTCATATGGGAGTTAAACATGTGTGACTAAATTCTAAAAATTGGAAATTAAAATTTAAAAAATAATATTAATAATAATATTCCAAGTAAATCATGTATTAACTGATCGCTTTGTGCCAAACATGATCGGAATCGTGAAGGTTGTAGATTAATAATAATAATAATAATAAACTGCTGTGAAACGATTGATAGTAAAAAAAAATAATAATAATAATAAGAAGAAGAAGAACTTGCACTATTATTTCTGATAATAATAATAATAATAATAATGGTGAAAAATGAAATTAAAATACTAAATCGATGATGATTACAAGTTAAGATAATAATGATCTCCACTGATGATAATGATAATAACAATAATAATAATAATAAAATAAATTTTGTTGTGGATTAATTCGGATGATGTTGACAGTGAATAGGGAAGTCAGCAGCTGAAATGATGTAATGATGTCAAGATGTTGTAAATAGTAACCTAAGTTTATAATGATAATATTGATGGCATATCCCTACATCTGGATGTTTAGGTTAGAGTCCCATTGTCGTATTCCTTCCGTTAACAGTAGCATATCTTGGGTTAGAAACCCGGCATGGTATTTGAACAATCCCCGGGTTAGTCTCATCTCAGGAAAGGTGAAGGCGACGGCATATTATGTGCTCGCGCTCACTTTCCGACAGGTAAATGGTCGTGGTATTGTCATGAGGGTCGTTGTTTCAACCCTCAGCAGTCAATGGTTCAACCTCCCAAGTGGATAGGTGGTCTACAGTGTCAAATTTATGTAAATAATTTTTCAGGAATGATTTGCCAAATTAATAGGCAAATAAGGGTCAAATAAAATGCTCCTGAAGCATTTACAAGGAAACAGTTCCAAGTTCTTGTTCTTGTAGACTAGTAAACCCTTGGTGACCATTTAAAATATCCTTCCCTTTTCCCTAGGATGGACCCTCCCAGTTTTCCCTTTTGATCTGTTTTTTAATATGATTATATTTGTTTTTTTATGATGAGCCTCAACTTTAATAATTTGAGTGCCTCGTTCAACCCTGTAGTACTAATTTCATTGTGCCCACATATTATTTTTAGATTCCGTATCTTAATTTTTTTTGTTGTTTGTTGTTTGCGTTATACGAACCGTAACACAACTGAGATAAATGCTGGTTGGGACTCCGGCTTTGAGTGGATGCATCAGTTTTACAAAATTCAATTGCATTTCTAATTACTGTACCATTGGACAAACAGTAAAATTGTGAGGAAAAAAAAACTAAAATCTGATTTGGAGGAATTACAAGTGTTAAGGAAATCTGTAACTGACACAAAAAAAAAAAAATTGTAGAATGTTATAATTAAGCATTGACTGCACCACAGTTTCTGAATTAAGCAGTTCAATATGTTTTACATCCATCCGAGAATGAAATGTGCTTTTCAATTGGCCCAGGAAAAATATGCAGGAACTTCATTCCTATCAATACTTGTGAAATATCAAGCAAAATATCAACCCTTCATGCCAATTATTTCTCCGATGAAGTGTTGTAAGGTTTGTCTGCTTTGCAGGGGTGGAAATCTCAAAATGTCATTCACAAGTTGGTAATAGACAAAGTTACACAACTCTTAACAGCTAGACCATCAGCTGCTGGTGTAGAATGTGTTTTCTATATTTGGTGTTCATTCAAAATTAAGAAACAGCCTTGGTGTAGACAAACCTTCCAAGCTTGTGTCTTTGTATAAGCACTTAAATAAAGAAGCTATACATGTGACTGAAGATAAACTAGTTTAGAAACAGGCTTGGTGTAAACAAAGTTTCTAGACTGTGTTTTTATATAGAAGAGCTCACGAGGCAGAAAAACTGGTTAAAAATATGTTGTAATATAATAGCCCACTTCAAAATATTGGTAATACACAGAATTTAGATCGATCCTTCATTATTCATCTTAGGTAGATATTTAATAAACAATGAAGCACACACCAATCCAAAAATATCTGATGATTAGTAAAAATGTAAAATTGGAGAAAAATCTGATTTAAATCAAATAAATCATTGATTTTGATTTTTAAATAACAATTGTAATTTTTTTATAGCCTTATTATTATTGCAAAGCAAGAATCTTCAAAATAAAGGCTATTATTTTCAATTACTTTTATCCTTCTACGAGCATCTAAATTTGTTGACTCTATCAACCTTTGCTGTAGAAAATTCTGTACAGAATCGTATCACCTCTTCAAGGCTATCAAATTGTTTTCCCGTGAGAAATGATCATAGTTGAAAAGTGCAGTATCTAGACTAGATGAGATAGTAATTCTTTTAGATCTAATCCTAGATTTGTTCTGTGTATGGGAACAATCTTACTGCAGTATGTATAGTATGCTTTCCATTGAATGGAAAATGGTAACATTGCCTTAGAAATTCATAAATAGGATCCAGTTGCTCTCATTAAAACTCTTTGTCTGATCAAGTCATTTGAGACCAGTTCAGAATGAACAAAAGTTTTTAATTTCACCAAATACCTGAAATGATCTTTCTGATTGAAATTCTTCAGCACAAGTATCTGCTGCTTTCTTCTATCAGGATTGTGTTATTTTTCATTGTGTGTCACAACAAGTTTGAAGATAAGTTCTTCATAGACATAATTTTCCCACTGGGGCTTAGCTGCAGAATTTATGTGGGGGTGTTCATCAGTATTGTGTATTATGTCAAGTTGGTGGATATATGTAGCATCTCTGACTTTTAAAACAATAAAAGCTGCTGACAACTACTGTTGCTAGCATAGTAGCTGGTCTTTGAATAGTTTGCAGATCTCATTTTCTATAAATGAGAAAGTTTAATTGAGGCGATGGGTGCAATAACCACTTAAGTCTACTTAAGTCTTTTTCCGGCGAATGCATTTTTATAATCCTCAATATGTTCATAGATCCTCCAAATATTATTTTGTTATATCAACGCTAGATGGCAGGAGCTTGTATTATATACAGCTGTGTAGCAAGTCGTTCTTCCGGCGAACAGCTGGACCGACTTGGGTGCTTCAAAGTGGTGGTATCACCAACGTGCAGGAATTGGTGACTGTTGTTTGTGGTTTTGGTATTGTTATTCTGTAAAGATGTGTGATCAGGAGGCAGATGATGGTAAAAATGAGAAGTTAAATGAAGGAACAGGTTTTCAAATGCAGAATAAAGGAAAGAAGAGATTACTTCAAGACTCTTGGAAACACGTACAGAATAAAGCCAAGAAGAATCATGGTGATAGCTGTGTGAACACTAGTGGCAAGAATGTTTCCAGGAAAGTATTTAGTTATACTGATAATTGTTGCAAGAGAAACTGCCACACAATTTTTCGCAAAGAAAGACAGGAAGAAATGTATAATTTGTTTTGGGAACTGGGTGATAAGGTGGTGCAACCCTTTCCTTTGTGGCCTAATTGATAAAAGGGAAGTGGTCTCAAAAAAGCCCTGTCCTGTTCACAAGAACAGAGGATATTCATTGATACCACATGCAAAATGATGAAAGGAAAGAGGTCTGTAAGGAGTTCTTGTAAAAGTCTTCAAGTCACTGAATCGCAGGCTTATGCTTCAGGTAACACGTCAGTTCCCTATCGGCAAATAATGATATTTAATATTAAATAATATTGTAGGAATGTTTCTATAATATTATTTTTATATTCCTGGAACATTCCTGTAATATTAAATTGATATCCCTGGAACGTTCCTAGGTTTTGTATTTCATCTTTTTAATTCTTTAAGTACCGGTAACTCTTAAGTTGTTTTATGCCTGTTTTCATCATTTGGTTTTACAGGGAATCTCGTAATAAAAGAGAATAGGGGAAAATATTCAGCCTTTCCAAACAAACTGTCTGATGACATCTGGAAAAGAATCGAGGAACACTGGTCTACATTTCCAATGAAGGAGTCTCACTATTGCTGGGAATATACCAAGCAGGAATATTTTGAAAATCCGGGCTTTAATGTGAAGAAGCATTTTACTGCAGTTCAGTATTATTTTGAATCTGCTGGAAGAACTCTTGCAAGGAAATACTCTACATGTCACAGCTATTTTAGAGAAAATAGCCCATACTGTTTTAGGCAACCAAGAACTGATGTCTGAATTTTTTGCACTGAATCCACAAGATTATTGTATGTTAATCGTAATGATCCTTGTAAAACAATGCATAAACTTCACATGTAAAAGGCAGAAAAGTATCAGTCACTGAAACAAGAGTACTTGGCTAAAGTGAAAGGTGATAAACAGATGACACTCTAATATTAGAGTTCGATTATGGGCAGAACAGGAGATAGTCATGGGCATATCACTTGCAAAATGATGAAAGGAAAGAGGTCTATAAGGTGTATTTGAAAAGTCTTCAAGTCGCTGAATTGCGAATTAGGACTGTTGCGTGCTCATGCTTCAGGTAAGATGTCAATTCCCTATCAGCAGATAATGATATTTAATATTGAATAATATTGTAGGAATGTTTCAATGATATTATTTTTGATATTTCTGGAATATTCCTATCATATATTTTTAATATTAAATGAGATTAAATGCTTAAGATAAATGTTAATGTCCCAATTTTGTAGAAGGTTATTGTGGTTGAATATTTCTAATATTTACTGTCGTAATGATTTTTGAAGTAGATTCTATTGCTTTTTAGAATGTTTTGCCAGGCAAAATGCCAATTCAGTGTGTAATTTCCTACATAAATTTATCTCAAAGAAACTTGCAACCTATAAGAATGTAAAGAAGTCTATTCCTTCCCATTTTGAGGTTGTGATGGCAGCTCATCTTATAAAAAGAACCTTTTGTCTTTTCCTTCAAAGTTTCAAAAGGCACTAAATTCTCCATTCAGAAATATATGTTCTTTGTTTCAAACTTCGGGGTCACTTGCGGTATCTGCTACCTATAATGCTGGCTTCTAGGGATGGGATGAACGGTTACTTTCCTGTATCATGTACCACTGTATCTGTTACAGTGTAGTATTAGGTTGCAGTATTAGGATATAGATGTAACCTAATACAAGGTTCAGGGCAGCTTTTGGGAGGAATAGTCGTAAACCCCCTGCTGCCTCTTGCAGCCCCTAACCAGTACATAAATAGCGGTACTCTATCTCCATCTCGCTTTCTCCACTACCTCCATCCCTTTCACCTGGTCGTCACTTACTATTCCAAGAAATGTTTGCAGTGACCCATTTACATTCCTAGAACTACTACGACGTAGTCAAAACAGGAACCTGATAAGTTACTTTTTATCATGCACATTATTACATATATACAGCATACTGATAGACAAGCAAAGAATACCCAAGTAATTTATATTAATTCATGATTATTATTTCATTTATAAAACTATACAAATTAAAACCCAACATGAGCTGCAAAACTTTAGGGGAAGATTAGTCTATAGGTAGGAATTCATGTTTAAAATCAAAATCCTGCCCAAGTTTTTTGAGCTTAAGCGTGTTTGGCGTGATCGTTTATCACTTGTCCTGCTTTAGAGAATAATCTTTTGCAGAACACAGAGGTAGCAAGAAAGTTGAAGTTCAGCCAGACCAAGTTTGATAAGTTGGATAGAGGTAACAGTTCTCCTTGCACCATTGTAGTGGGTCCCGACTTTGGCGCAGCAAATCGCCATCCAAATAGGGGTTAATTTCAATGGCAGCCGCTGACAATGGTGTACCTAATAAATAAAAGAATGTCTCATGGGTGTTTGTTGTTGTTGTTGTTGTTGTTGTTGTTGTTGTTATTATTATTATTATTATTATTATTATTATTATTATTATTATTATTATTATTATTATTATTATTATTATTATTATTTATCACCATCATATCAACCTACCTGTGGGTTTTCTCGAAGATGTCACCTTATCAAAATCAGTCCAAATAGAGAATTCACTCCTGTTGTCATCTCTTTCCAGAACTTGTTTACCATCATCTGCGTTAGCTATAACCTGCTCTTGTTTGTTTAATTTTGATAGCAGATCAATTGCACGCTTCTTTACTAGTTCTCTTGCAGTCTTGTCTGTGAATGCCACTAACTTGAACCTTGGATCCAGAAACATACATAAGGCAATCGCTTCGTTGTACTATAGATTTTTGAATCTTGTAGTGAGTCCCTCATGTAATTTTACAACGCCGATTACTGTTTCACTGAAGGGCTCAATTAACAGTTTTCGGCAAACATTTGTGAGGCCATTTGTCAAAATAAGTACTTGGCTGCCTGTTACATATGACCACTCAGTATGAGTGTAACCTCTTCAAATGGCTTGAGAACAGTACAAAGTTCCTTACAAAATGTCCATTCCTCTTGTGAAAGGACCGGGATACCTCTATTTATGGGAGCTGTTGAAATTTTCACTGCGTCCTCCAGTTCACAAAACCTTTGTAACATATGGTAGGTGGAATTCCACCTCGTGGGGACTTCCTGAATAAGTTTCTTGAGATGAAAAGAACCCATGTTCTTTTGTGCTGTCAGTAGCTTCTCCATGCCCGTCGTGCTTCTCTTAAAATATGCCACTACATGTTTTACTTTCTCCAGTAATCATTGTATCTGTTTCATTGCATCCTGGACGATGAAATTTAAAGTGTGCGCATAAAAGGGAAAGTGCTACCATAGAAGTTCATTTACAACAGCATTTTTCATATTAGATGCGTTGTCCGTTGAAACAGCTAAAAAAAATTCGGACAGATGAAATTTGTCTGAAATACACCTAATTTCACCAGCTAAATTAACACTTGTGTGGCTATGAGGCAAAATTGAATATTCCAGCAAAAATGACTGTAGTTCGAAATCTTGCAATTATGAAGTGTGCAGTGACAGCTAGGTAGCTCTCTGAATTCCTAGACGTCCAGGAGTCTGTAGTTAAACAAACGCTGGAAGCTGACATTAAATGTTGACGAACAACTGTCGTACACTGTTCATATGCTGCTGGAATAAGTGGTGATGAAATAGTCTTCCTATCAGGCAAAACATAGGCAGGGTTTAATCCAGTATACAAAATGCTGCAAAACCTTCATCTTTCACTATAGAAAAAGGCTGAAAATCCACGGTAAACAACTGTAATAGTAGCTTGTCCAGCTTCTTTTCCTGTGCATCACTCATTTTTCTTTGCACTGGTAAGAATGATGAGAGCGACTGTTGCTTCACTGCCCCACGGGCTGCAGGTGATGATGAAGATTCAGGAGGAGGGATAGGTACACGAGGTGGCACTTGTGATGGCTGTCCAGAACCTGATATTTGAGTATTATGAACATTATCGAACCCACATGGGCTGGTAGAGTTTTGAGAGTTTAACACGGAAATATTTATTGTTGGGTGCCTTCTTTCAATGTGTTTCTTCAAGTTAGAAACCGTTCCCATGTAACAAATTTTTGTCCACATAAATCACACCGGGCAGATTTATTTACATCATCTGTGACAGTGAAATAAGACCATAGAGGACTCTTCTTCTGTCGTTTACTTATCTCGCACAGCACAGTGTAAAACACAAAATATTAACTGGAAAGACCACGTGGAACTGTTTCGAGAAACTACACAACTGTATGTATTACCACTTGTAAACCTAATACAACGCTCTTGAGACAACTAATGCATATCTGTAATTCTGTAACCGGCTGACAAGTAAGTGTAGGAGTGTCAGTTCTGCCTCTAAGCAGTTACAAATGTATCTCTCATGCCTGCGCAGGAGTGTGAGCTTAAGGCTAGCTGCCATGCTTGCTTGCTCCCTTGGTTTCACTGAGACAGTTACTTTTGTATTAGGGTCTCGGATGGAACATAATATTTCTGGAACAGCTTACTGCGAAGGAACGGGATACAGTATCATAATTGCAAGTTATGAATCTCATTCCGTATTGACGGTTATCACTTTACAAAAGAAGACTCACTACACTCCTCAGCATAGTGTTTTTATTTAACAGTCAGCAAGATTTATTAAACGAGAGGACTTTGTATCTCAATGTGTTTTTAACTCACCAATCATGATCACTGTCACTTCACATCATTACCATTTTTAATTTGTTTGTATATTATGTAATCATTGTTTTACTACTGAAGATGGCCTTGAGATTAGGCTGAAACATGTATAGACTTTGCTTCATCTAACAGATGACTTGACTTGTATTGATAGGAGGATTTTATAAATATTTTCTTTTGTACAGTATCATAATACGATATGTAACTCCCAGGCTTCCAACCATTTCATTTTTCCGTGCAGTGTGATTTACCACTGAAAGAAGAGCTGAACTTCAAAGAACTGCATCGCCCTGGCTTTAAGTTAACAAAGACAAATTATGTTCTTTCTTTACTCAAGTTTTTAAAACCAGAGAATGCAGATGCACTTAAACACACATTAGATGAAGAAACTATTCAAGAACAAAATTTCATAAACTCCTGTTTTATTATTATTATATGAAGTTTAATCAGAAATACAAGATCTAGAGTTAGGTTCAGAAAAGAAATCTCTGAGCCATTTGAAATTCATATTGGTCTTCGACAGGGAGGTTGATTATCCCCGTTGTTTAATTGTGTGCTGGAAAAAATTATGCGTGAATGGAATAAGGTATGTCCACCGACTGTTAAGAATGGAAGAAATATTCGACTAAATTGTCTTGCATTTGCTGATGATCTAGCATTATTAGCGAACAGTATTGAAGAAGCTAAATTTCAGGTAGAGGAATTGGAGCGATTAGTAGCGAACGTTGGGCTGAAAATTTATTTTGAGAAAACAGAAATTATGCCATCTTTTCAAAATATTCAGAAAATAAAGGTTGTCGACAAATTTAAATACCTTGGTGAGATATCTTGGGATGCTAATGCAAAAGCATCCGTAGATAGTAGAACTAAGAAATTGAGACAAACACAAGAAGTTACCCGGCCGAGTTACAAGAAACAGTCTCTTTCAATTAATGCTAAATTTTGACATTATTACTCAGTCGTTAAGCCAGAAGCAACATATGCAAGTGAAACATTACTTAAACTGAATACCCAGTATACAACAGACAAACTGCAGAAAGTTGATAGAAGAATTCTTCAGACTATTATTAATAAAAAACACCAGATTGATGGCCAGTTGAGACTTTTACCAAATTCAGTACTTTACAAGGAAAGTGAATCGATCATTGACACGATGCAAAAATGGAGGATTGCACTCTTTGGAGACATATACCGCTTACCAAATACTAGACTCTTGGAACAACTTTTTGATTTGTTTTGGAATAGTAAAACAAAAAACACATGGTTTAAAAAAATACAAATGGATTTAGATGAATTGAAAATTACTAAAGATTATATTGAAAATAGAGAAGAGAGGCTGATTCTAAAAAACAAGTACACAGGACTATCACTAAAAATATTGCAGTGTAAGCGGTATATTACATCTGCGGAAGAACGGGCCGCAAGATCGTCCAGAATGGAAAAGTTTTGGGAAAGGAAAAGTTGTCAAGTGTTAAAAGCTGAACTTTGTTGTATAAAGTTTGATTTTGGTGCTCCAGTGTGGGCATAAACAGTGTAAATAAATAAATATGAATACAGTTTTACTTAGTCTACCTTATCAAGGCAATGCCAGTGTATTTGTTATTCTCTGATTGAAATTGGGTATGGGCAATAATCTTCATATTGAGGCCAGTTTTGATGGATATGTCTTAATTTTTGAGAGTAGGAATCTTTATTCCACCTAATCTATATATTAATTTGATGTAATTGTCATTAACTCATTCAAGAAACTTTTGGACTAATTTTGATCATGAAACAATCATAAAGTGGAATAAAAACTCCTACTCTGATAAATGAAATTGGGTGACCATACTTGAACGTAATCATTCAAAGCCTTATCTGCATATTCTTTTGCATTTATATCTACTAATTACAAAGGAAAATTAAAAAAGTCTGACCCTCTGTGTGTGGGGGGGACATAGACGAAGAATACACCCACAGTATCCCCTGCCTGTCGTAAGAAGCGATCAAGGGATGCTAAATTTTGTACCATGGGATTACCTGTGATTAATACCATCATGCAAGGAACACCATGAGTTGACTTGTCTTGCGATTAGTACAACTGTGAGGTATACCATGGGTGGATCACTATGGGTTTATAGTACACATATATAGCATCCACCAGTATGACGGAGACTCATCCTCTGTCCAGATTCAACTGAACACCCCAAAGAGATAAAAAGAGACTGTGCTCGCTGGGGTTGGTTGGAGCATTTGGTTATGGACATCATGAGTCTGCATTCTGAGGAACACCATGGGTCTAGGTGTTGCCTGTGATTAGTACCACTATATGAGTGACACCGTGCATCTGTGTTGCCTGTAATTAGTGCTCACTATGTAAGGATCATTATGGGGTAGTAGGGGTCCCTGTGATTAGTACCACTATGTAAGGAGCACCATGGGTTTGAGTTGCTTATGAGTGACACCAGTATGTTAGAAACACCATAGGTCTGCATTACCTGTGCGTAGCACGTTACTTCGAGTAGTAGCACAATGAGAGGAACACCGTGAGTCTACGTTATTTGTGATTAGTACCACTACATGCAAAATACCATTGTTCTACTTTACTACTGAAATAAAAATGAAATTGCGTATGGCTTTTAGTGCCGGGATGTGTCTGAGGACTACGGCTCTCCAGGTGCAGGTCTTTTGATTTGATGCCCGTATGCGACCTGCGCGTTGTGATGAGGATGAAATGATGATGAAGACGACACAAACACCCAGTCCCCGTGCCAGGGGAATTAACCAATTATGGTTAAAATTCCTGACCCTGCCGGGAATCAAACCTGGGACCCCTGTGGCCAAAGCCCAGCACGCTCACCATGGAGGCGGAAGACTTTACTAGAGACAAGTGCCATTATGAGGGGTTGTTGACCTGGATTTTGAACCGTTTTAGACAACAAGCATCATTGATTCAGGATTGTGCTTTGGAAGCAGCCCCTTGGTCAGTATATACCATTGTTTTAAATTTGTTTCTGGGAAGATGGCATATTGCGATTTGGATCCACTGATATACATTCATCACTGTTGGCAGTCTTTTTGAATTCCAGTCAGTGGATTGATTTTGGAATTATTTTCAACTTTCACTATTGTGACTTGGTTCTGGTCAGTGGATGAGTTTGGAATTGTAAATTGTTATTGCGTTTAGTCTCATTTCATACCATTAAGGGCCAATGACCAAGATGTTAGACCCCTTTAAACAAAAACAAAAATCATTTCTCCTTTTCCAGCTCATGCCGGGTCAGGGTATTTATTGCACTTCTCCAACTTCTCTTTCCTTCCACCATTCCTCTTCCACAATCTTGTCCCAATCTAAATTTAATCTTCTTATGCTGCTCTTCATTGATTCAATCCACCTTGTTCTAGGTCTTCCTCTTGCTCTCTTGCCCTCGCACCTTGCCTCCAGCATCTGTCTTGGAATTCTATTCTCCTCCATCCTCTTTACATGTCCAAACCACCTTAGTTTGTTCTTGTCAGTTCTCTTATTTAGCTTTCCTATCCCAACTTCTTTCCTAACATCTTCATTTCTCACTCTGTCTTAGGAATTTCATCTCACTGGCTTGAATTCTACTCTCTTGCCTGCTAGTCAAAGTCCAAGTCTCAGCTGCATAAGTCAGTATGGGTACATAGTAAATTTTGTACATTAACTCGTTACTTTTCCTTGGTACTTATTTGCTCCAAACAAGTTTTCTTACAATTTGGTAAAATGCATTGCCCTGCTGTACCCTCCTGCTAATTTCCATATCCACCATAACATTTTGCATGAATTCACTTCCTAGGTATTTAAAGCTGTCCACAATTTCTAAGCTCTGACTTAATTTTCACAGTGCCCTTTGCTTGCCTCTCCCCTCTCGACATCACCATAGTCTTGCTTTTATCTGTACTGATTTTCATGACATACTACTCCATTTTTTCATTCAGTACATGTAGTTGTTGTTGCACTTCTTTGCTGTTCTTTCCTCAGATCACATCATCATTTGCAAATAGCAGTATCTTCATCTCTTTATCTCCATAGGCTTCCTTTGTTTCCTTTACAATTTTTTCCGTGAGCATAATAAACAAAAGAGGTGACAGCACACTACTCTTAGTCCAGTCTTACTCCTAAACCATTCTGTCTTTCCAGCTGGGGTCAGTACCCATCATCATCATTATCATAAAAAAGGTCTGTTTGGACATACCCATATTTCTTGTTAAGGTAAAAAAATTGGTATGAAACTTTCAGAAGTTCATTATTAAAAAACAGTTTAAAAATCACATTTTTTGCTCAATTTTACATATACCATATATATAATGTTATAAAAATTTACTTACTAATCAGTATAGGGTAGCTTTTTCTCCACATTCAATTTTGAGTGGCAATTTACAATGATGATTGTCAGTCTGTGCAATAACGACTCAAGTGAACTCGCATTTAAATCAAAATGTTAAAGAACTGGTGAAATTTAAATTTACAGTGAAACGGAAATATTGTTAAGAACTGCCGTTAAATTATATGCATAAGTTAATGAAAAACTTGGACATTTTCAGTGTTTCAAAACTATGGAAGTGATTTTCTCAAAACATTGTTTTTAGACAAGTTGTTCTTGCGCTCATCGCCTCAATTATACCTCTTTAAATTAAGTGCTATTGAAAATTTTTCATGCCTTCATTAATAAATTCTTCTGGTAATGTTGAGTAGACACTGGAAGCACGGCTTCAGTTTTAATGAAAAAAGCTGTATAAACTTGCAAATATCCTCATGCTGAAGGAACTCTCATAAAATATTTAACAAATTTTTCTGACATTTTTAACTTCATCTTCTCCATTTTCCCCAGTTTTTTTCATGAAAATCACTTGCAATTATAGTGTCTTTTGTAATTTCATATCCCATTAAGAGCACAGTTCAGGATCTTTTACCAACACATTGTCACTAATTCCCTGTACTTCTAAAATTTTATTATCCATATACTTAAGATTTTATCATCATCATCATCATTTCCCAACTCCAATTTCCCTGGTGTGGTGTATAAGCGCTCTGCATTTCCTTCTGTCTTCATACATCTTCTGTTCCAGTACGTTCTCCCATTTGTGTCACCTCTCCTCCACATCTGATCTTACAATCTCTATCCATTATTTTCTTGGTCTTCCCTGTGGTCTTCCTATGAGATTGGGGTCAAAATCTCATTATGTGCCCATACCACTGAAGTCTGCATTTCTTTATGACTTTAGTAATTGGAACCTGGATATCAGCTACTTTCCTATTCACTTCATTTCTGATCTTGTCCTTTGTGGTAGTTTGGTTCATGGTTCTAATGAATCTCATTTCAGTTGCTTGGATTCTGCTGAAGTCTTTGTTTAGTAGGGTACATGTCTCTAAACCATACATGAAGATTGGTACGAAGTAAGTTTGATACATAATTGTTTTTGCTTTTTGTGGTATTTTGCAGTCCCAGAGAAGATTTCTGACTTGGCTGTAGAAGTTTGATGCTTTCTGTCTCCTGCTGAGTATTTCCTGACTAACAGTATTGTGTTTTGAGATTGTGCTTCCGAGGTACTTGAAGTGGGAAATTGATTCGATTTTCACTCCTTCCAGAAATATGTTTGAGCTTGTTCCTTCACTGTTGGTCATTTCCTCTGTCGTTTTGCTCATCTTCAGTCCAAAATTTTCGAATGTATTGTTACATTCGTTAAGTTTCTTCTGAACTTCAGCTTGTCTCTCCCCATAAAAGCACATCATCGCCAATACCAGGGCATTTTGTTCACTGTCCATTTTCTTGATAGATTTTATGACCTTGTCCATTACTATTTCGAACTGGAGTGGTGATAGGGCACTTCCTTGTTGTGCACCTCTCTTTGTTTCAAACCATTTTGATCGTCCGTTGCCTATCTGGAAACAGCTGTAGCACTTCTGGTATAGCATCTGGACTTTGTCAATCAAGTACTTTGGCACCTTTAGGTCTTCCAGACCCATGTATTGTTTCGAGGAACACTATCATATGCTTTTTCAATGTCCACGAGATTTTTTTCCGTATTCCCAGTACTTTACTGTTAGCATTTTTACTGCAAAGACCTTTACCCGTGTGTTTCTTCCTCAAGCAAAGTTTCCGCTATCTTCCTAAGTCTCATTTCTATGAACTTTTCCAGCAACTTCAGTGTGTGTGACAACAACATGATGCCTCTGTAATTTCCATATTTTCATCGTTTGCCCTTTTTGAACAGAGATTTTGTTTCCTTCCCAAATCACAGATAACCCTCTATACTGTATAGCCAATTTAAGCCTGGTATTCCAGCTGCCTTGATCATGTCTGGGCCGAGATTGTCAAAGCCTGGGGACTTTTGTGCTGTTTTTACTTCAAGCTGTGTTAATAGGTATTTATTGTTTTTGGCTTCATCTATACTACAGTCATTGGTGATGGTGTTGCCCCCACCTCTATTTAACAGTATGTTGAAGTACTTCATTTCATCCCTGATTCCTTTGTTCGTATTAAGCTACCATCATCTGTTTCCAGTACAAGGATGATATATACAGTGAGTCAAAGTGAAACTCATGCACCACTGTAACTAGTATGTGTTTATGAACAGGAATGTGGACAATAATTTATGTTTGCATTTTATGTGTGGAACAATAAAGGTATGTCTTGAATTATTAAGTCACCACAGGCAAGTTAGCATATCCCTTAACTTAGCAAGATATAACAGTTTATTTGCCTACATGTTGCTGGAGCACGTCAAAATGAAACTCTTACAGTCCTACATGGACATATAAGAGGACAGTACAAATGCTGTATGTTTGTGTTTCGACACCACATTCAGTTTGTTATGGAGAGTTGTGAAGTACGGGCAAGTTCCGGTGCTATCATGGGGCGTCAAAGAGGACAATCTTCGAAAGAAGAGAAGTGATGACTTTTTCACCATAAGAGAGGAAAATCACTCCGAGAAATTGGTAAACTTGCAAACAGGAGTCATGCAACTGTACAGTTCGTTATAGATATAAAAGTACACGCAGCATTGAAAATAGACAAAGTGAGTAGGAGAAAAATGTTCAACCTCAGGGAGGAAAGTTGGATAGTAAGACAAGTGAAGAAAAATCCAGCGATTAGTGCTCCGAAACTGGCTGTTATGGCTGAGGAACATACCAACAAGAGAACACATCCAGAAACTATTCTACTTATCCTAAGGAAAAGTAACAGACATGGACGAATAGCTAGGAAAAAAACATTTGTTAGCAAAAATTAATGGGAAGAAATGGTTGAGCTTCGTTAAGGAGTATATAGAAAGAGATTTTGACTTCTGGAAGACCGTTATTTTTGCGTATGAAAGCAAATACAACCTCCTCGGATCAGATGGAAAGGTCAATGTCTTGAGGAAACCAAATGAGGAGTTGAAATTTAGCAATCTACGTCCAAGTGTGAAACATGGTGGAGGTAGTGTAACTGTCTGGGGGTGCATGCCAGCTAGTGGACCAGGAGAGCTGACATTTATTGATGGGACCATGGATCAACACGTGTATCTAAATTTACTGAAAGAACATTTACGACCTAGTGCTCAAAAGCTTGGAATACTTGATTGATTTAAGTATTAGCAAGATAACGACCCGAAGCACAAAGCTCATAAAATATGGATGTGGCTGCTGTATAATTGCCCTAAAGTATTGGAGACACCTCCACAGTCTCCAGACTTAAATGTGATAGAAAATTTATGGCATTACTTGGCAGTAGCGATAAGAAAATACCAGATTTCGAGCAAAGATGATCTGAAAATGGCTTTAAGTGAAGAATGGAAGAAAATAGTTCCATCTTATTGCAAAAAGTTGGCAGAATCTATGCCTAACCGTTTAAGAGCCGTGAAAAGTGCTAAAGGGTGTCCTACAAAGTATTGACTGTTAAAAACATTGTGTTATTAGAGATTGCTCAGGAACTACTTGAAAGTGTATGAGTTTTACTTTGACCCATTTCATGCATGTTTAAGAATAATCTATTAATTTTCTTTGTAAGTATAAGAAATAGGAGTTGATTTACTCTGTACCTTAGTAGAGAAATGTGTATTTGTTAAATCAGAACCAAGAAGAAAATAAAGTAATGGTTATAATTTTGGTTAAATCCAAATAAGCAAGCTTCCCTCTAGTGTATGAGTTTCATTTTGACTCACTGTATATTTCTTTTAGTGTTTACTACTTTGTATAGTGGTTTGCTACTTCCTTGACAGTCTTCCTCTATCCTTGTAGTAAAGTCATTCCAGCACTTTTCCTTTAATTCTTGGATTAGTCTTTTTACAGCTAGTTTTTTCTTCTGGTATTCCTGTGCTAAATATTCAATTTCTAATTCATTTCGTCTATCATCTGTTTTCTGTTTTTCGTGGTCTAATTTTCTTTTCATTCATATTTCTTTTACTGCTGTCTTCATTCAGTCATTCCACCAAGGTGTTTCCTTCTCTTTTGGTGTAACACTTGTTTTTCTGCAGATTTCCGTGGCTTCTTTTACAAGGGTTTCTTTGAATAAGGACCATTCTTCTACTCCCCCTTTCTAAGTTTTGGGTAATTTGGCTGTTATCCTCGCTTCATAGTTTCCTTTCTTCTCCACATTCAACAGCCATGTCTTAATCTTTCTTTCCTTTAATTTTGGGCACATGAACATCTTTTAGGTCAGTGACTAATAGCCGATGGTCACTATCGAGGCACTCGCTGGGTATGACTTTAACATCTGTAACTTACTGACCTACTTTTTCTATCAGTGATAATGAAGTCGATCATAGTCTGAGCAGGGGTCGAAAAATACCGGGCGCCCAGTCGCCATGGCGCCTGAAAATTTTTACCTTGCACCTGAATTTTCAAATTCGGTTTTGAAAATTTATTTTTTGAAATCTGGAGTTCCCTTACATGTACGTTCCCATCACTTTACAAAGTAACAAGTCGTGGTGTTTCCCGTGCTTTCTGTAGCTCATATAGTCTAATATGTGCAATAAATATTTTCAGTGCTTTTGGCAGAGTTTTGAATTCTGTAATTGCCCTTCGTACCTTGAAACTAGACGGTTCAGTTCGGCACGAGAGCTGCCTAGCGGTCATGGAAGACATCGTTCTAACCTGTCAAACAAGACGTAGCCTTTCATGTGGACATGTCATAACACATCGAGTTCCATTACAGATGATCAGCTATCGGTAGCAGAGTACAAAGATCAGACCAGAGTTGTAGAGAAATGCAGAGAACTACTACGTTAAATAATTCCACATACGCTACATTATCGCCTTCCTTCCCGTGACTAGCCGTTCCTAAACTATTCCCGCCTATGTAGTGCTGATAAATTCCCATGGAATTCTTTCTTGTATTTCCACCAAACATTGCTTATAATTTTAATTTAATTACAGCATCTTGGTATTGAACGGTTTGCACTTTAGAAATACGGTTGTTTTTATTCGTGCGTATATGGGAAATTGGCAACGTAGGATCAGATATCAAAGCCCACGAACTCGGAAGCTAGTATGTTTTATGTTTCTGTGTTATACTTCACAAAGTTGGCAAAATGAAACAAACAAAGCCGCACAAATTGACTGATGTCAGAAAAAAACAGCGTACTCTTTCGGATTTCTTCGTAAGTAGGGCGCGTAAATGTAACAAAGTGATACAGAAGCAAGTGAATGTGAGAAAACACTTGATGGAAGTGCCGATTGTATTGTTCAGAGCGACAGTGACGGGCGTGAAATTTATGGTGTTCAAAACAATGATAAGTCAAACATTAAGAATATGTCAAAATTTCAGTTTTCAGGCAAACTGAAATTTCAGCACGTTTAGCGAAGTGTATAAAAAGAATGGATGCTAATATGTTACAGCATATGGCATCTTATCATATTGCAAAAAATGACAGACCCTTCACTGATTTTGAAGGTTTGGTTGCATTGTTAAGCAAGTTGAATGTTACTGATTCAGAGAAGTATGTAAATGATACACAATGCAGAGAATTTATTTCATACCTTGCCTCAGATCTTCATGAAGATTTTATATGTGACATTAAGGAAAGTTCATGTCGGTATCTTACTCGACGGATCAACAGATAAATCTGATAATGAGGAGCTGATACTTTACATTCTTTTTTTTTAATAAGGTGACTTTCTATTGTGTCAATGGAGGATGCAACAAGTGATAGCTATATGGATGCTTTAAAAACAGAATTGCTTCAGTTAGGGCTTGGAGAACTTTTCACGGTATAAAACTAATAGGTATAGGGAGTGATGGAGAGCACCTGTGAGATTGGTGTCCATAATGGTTTGGCTACAAAAATATCTGAAAAAATTGAGAACTTGGTAAAAGTTCATTGTGTTGCACATCAATTTCAACTCATTGTTCTTCACTCACTGAAAAATGGGAAACTTAAAAATCATTGATGAAATTGATTTTACACTCAGGAAATTATATACGTTTTATCGACATTTGCCAAAACGACCGCAAACTTAAGAAAATTTTGGAGTTGTTGGAATGTGTAATATCTAAGTTGCAGTACTTACACCAAGTTAGATGGGTAGCTAGCGAATTAAATACTTTGCATGCAATTGTGAAAGACCGGAAATGCCTAGTGGTGCATTTAGGGACTATTTCTGAAAGGAAAGGTGAAGAAGGAATCACGGCTAAAGGTCTTCTAAAGAAGATCAAGGACTTCAAATTTGTCATCCCAATTCACTTCTTGTATAACTATCTGAGTATATTAGAAGACTTCACTTGTATTTCAGAGGCATGATCTGATTTTAAGTCAGATGAAAGAGCATGCAAATAATGCAATTAATTCATTACAGCAACTTCCAAACACCAAGGGTCCAATGGCGGAAAAGTTTGTTTCTGCTATAACACTTACAGGAGTTTTCAGTAGAATACAGTTATCAGGTGTGTCGAATAAGAATTTCATGAGCGACGAGGAACATATTTTGGCAAGTGGGATTACCTTTCTGAAAGACACATTTCTTCAAAATGAGGACATTCAAAGTACCACTGGTGTTTTTGACACATTTCTGGCCATCAGAAAAGTAACTGGAAAATTATGGCAACAGTGAAATACAGCTTCTTGCCACTCATTTTTCAAAACGCCTTCAAATTGAGAATAACAACGTAGAAAACATACTGAGCGAGTGGTACGAGTTCAAAGTAGTCAGGAAAGGTCTTCCATTGAATGATCTACTTGAAAAATCTCAGACTGTGAAAGGACAATTTCTGATTTTAGGAAAGCTCCTTAATATAGTGGCAACAATTCCTGTATCGACTCATCACGTGAGCAAGGGTTCAGCACGATGAATATTATTAAACGCAAACTGCGAACCAAGCTTGCTGAGAAGAACTTAACTGTTCTCATGATATCTTTGAATGGACCCTCTTTAAAGGACTTTGATGCAACAAAATGTATTGATCGTTTGTGTTTTGGTGGGAAATCAAACTGGCACATGTAGTGTAATTTTAAAAGATGCTGGCCTTGTAGGTGACTGGTGATTATTTGGGTTAGTATCTCTTAAAATATAAATTTCCATTCTCACATGAACTGATGGATTATACTACTTAAGGTAACATTTCAAAGACAATAAGTAGCTTTATCCTAGTGTAACCTGTGGTTTTCATAATGTATATTTGCAAAACATGTGCTGGCTCCTGATAAAAAGGGGCTGACTACTGAATTATTTCTATTTTTTTCTACTCCTGGTCTTGAGGTTTTCCATCCCAGCTGTATGTAGTTATTTTATGGCTCTCCCTTTTCTGATACCATGTGTTCTGTATGGTTAAATTGTTTCGCACAGAGAAATCAATCAGGTTCTCTCCTTCAGAGTTTCTGGTAACATAGCCATCTAGGCCAGTGTTTTTCACATCCTAGTCTTTCTTTACCAACTTGGGCATTCAGATCACCCATTCATAGAACTGATGAATACTGGAAATTATATCAAAATGTATGCCATAGTTTTTGAGAAACAATAGAATGTGCAGGCTCACTCTCTTCAGGGAAGAAGACTTTCGAGGTTTACGGTGAGGTTGCAGTGACAGGTTAAGTGGCTCAGACAGTAGGAGCGCTTGCCTTCTGAGCTCAAGTTGTCAGGTTTGGTTCCTGTTCATTCTGGTGCTATTTGAAGGTGATCAAATAAGCCAGCCTTGTGTGTCAGTAGATTTACCTGCATGTAAAAGATCTCATATGGGATAAAATTCAGGCACCTCAGCATGTCCAAAAACCATAAAAGTTGTTGTTTGTGGGATGTAAAACCAATAACATTATTCTTCTGAATACTCTATTTTTATTTGCATTCATTATAATATATTGAATATTTGAACTACCAGATAAGCCGATGTATAATTGGCCAGGAATCAGTTAAGAATTTTGCTGTAACCAGTCAGGCTTAAGTAGGAATTGTTAATGTTTGTTTCAAAAACAGCATCTTTGTAGCTTTTCTAATGGAGCTGTGAATTTAGAAACAATCTCTTGAGAATCCTCTTGTAAATTTTTTTTCTTCTGGTTTCAGGAATTATTGACCCGCCATAAAATTCTATGTGCTGAATTCTTGGAAGTGAACTATGAAAAAGTGTTTTCACATTATCAACGGCTGTTGAATTCAGAAAACTATGTGACTAGGCGCCAGAGTTTGAAACTACTTGGTGAATTATTATTGGACAGGCACAATTTCACTGTAAGTATAACCTTTTGACTTTTATTATTGCTCTTGGAAGACATATCTCTCCTGTTGGCATGTTTCAGGAAGTCATGTAATATGGACATTCAGATATAATAGCTCTAAGTACTTTAATTTGGTCAACTTAGTGATAACACTCGGCCCTGTAGTTCTAAAAGTATGTACCAAAGTCGTGCAGCAAAATACTGGTTATGTTAACCCAACAGCATGGAGTGACATGTAGCGCATGTCATGCAGTAGCCGTCTGCTGCTGTGAAGTGACGTCTCTGACTCGCATTGCGCCACATCTGCATCGTCGTTCCATATCTTGAATTTCCTTAGAACTATGTCCGAGTTGTCTTCACAGCCATCTAGATAAAGTTTCATTCTTTCGTTTCGTGTATCTATCGATCCATTTTAACAATTTTCGCCTAGTTATCAATGTGTAAAATTCATTGACTGTTCGTATACTTTTCCCGCAATGGCGTCTGTAAAAAAGGATAATTTTTCTAGCAATGCTATACAGACGAGTGTTTTAATGATTATGAGGATAGTAGTTATAATTTTAGTGATGATTCTGATGACAGTGATGTTGATATTGCCGAATTAGACTGTGATGAGGCTGAAATGATACAGAAGAGACTGTTGTTTCCGACACTTCGTGCTAGTATGGTAGTGCTGCGTGTAAATTTTACTGGCATGACATGGATAATAAACATTTTGTAAGGTCTCTTCACCCCAAGGTTTAGCACTAAATGTCGTGCAACCATTAATATCTTTCAAGCTTTTTAAAAATTTTTTTTTTTTACTGGAACTTGTCCAGCTGGGTGTAACGGAGACAAATCAATACACTTTATCTGTATACAAAGGCCCGAGGAATGTTTTTTCCATTTCGATCTAGGGTAAGGTAATTCATTCCAGTCAATGAACATGAGGTGTATGTTACCTTAGCCCTGTTCATGTTGATGGGAAGAGTGCAGAAACTAAATTTTTAGGTCTTACTTCTCAAAAAATTGTACCATATTTGATTCATTTATTTAGACAAATTTGAATTCATATGCAAATTACCTCACTTCAGTGATGAGACTAAACACACTATACTGTCTATGGTGGACCGAAAAGCTATTTCCAATATAATCAAAATTGGTTGGAAATTAACAGAGATATGGTATCATAAAACAATTTGGTGCACAGGTATGCTAGCCTTTAAGTGCCCAGTGTTAGCTCCTCCCGCATCCAGTGAAGGCTAGATTTTTAATTGCTCCCACTAAGAAGGGTTAAGGGTGATGTAAAATGTAATTTAGAAGGAAAATAATATGAAGCTACCTAATGCTAATGGAAAGCTCCATAGTGCTTGCAGTCAGTGTAACATTATGCTTCAGTTCAAGAATTTTAAATCTGAATTACACATCCTTATTGTTTGGTTATGACAATTTACTGATGTATACATAAACTTGAAGTATATATAAACTATATTGATTGTAAGAGAGTTGATGTGATATTTACTCATTATGATAAGATGTATTTTTTTCATGAATGATTACTCAAATTAATGAACTTCAGTTTCAGCTTTATTCAAAATCATCCTCAGCCTCCTGCAGCGTTAAGGTTTGACGTAAACACAGACATATTTGTTGACATATTTGTTGCTGATAGGTTGTGTTTATGTGATGGAGACCATTTGTTTTTATAAAGTGCATCAACTGGAGAAAACAATTGGTACCTTCTTTCTGGAATTTGTATTAATCATTCTCTGAAGAGAAAAATTACCTTAGTGATTTCAATAAGTAATCCACATCAGTACAGGTATTTGAGCCAATTCACTATCAGCCATGTAAAAAAATGATTAAACCATCAGAAGTGGCTGAGTAGCCTAGCAAGTGGTCCTGAGAGTGATACAGTAAAATAACAGTGTAACATAATTTTGGAGATCTCTGAAATTAATTTGTTGTAGTGAAATTTTATATATTTCTCCAAATCCAAGGCAACCCTGAATGCAAGACAGCCCTCACATTTTCCTTCAAAAAAATTAAAATGGTCTTCAAAAGTGCTTTCTGAAATCATATGAATGCCTTTCTTGTACAGTATGCATTTTTAGTCTATCTTTATCTATATTTCTCCAAATCCAAGGCAACCCTGAATGCAAGACAGCCCTCACATTTTCCTTCAAAAAAATTAAAATGGTCTTCAAAAGTGCTTTCTGAAATCATATGAATGCCTTTCTTGTACAGTATGCATTTTTAGTCTATCTTTATCTTCACGCCAACGCCGAACATTGGCTTTAGTTCTGCCATATTTTATTGTGCCTGCACAATTCTTCTTCATTTCCGTGTGTTTAATAACCATTAACTTAAAATTGGCATCGTAATATCGACAAGAACCTGTTGAAAATTTGCCGGCAATACCTGTTCCACGTGTCGTTACAATACGATGATCAGTCACAAAAATATCCCTGCTGTCTGTAAAAATGCTAATTTTACTAAGTGTCAGGTACAGTAGACGCCTTATAACTCCCTCTGCTTGTATCTGTTTCAGCTGAAATATCATGCACTATGTAAGATAACAATTCATGCATAATCCCGACTTACTATAACATGATGCCTCGTAACTCTTAAGTTTCTGGTTCAAACTCTAGGATGGTACTCCTGTCTCCTCACTTCAGATGACTCTACCATCAAGATAATCTAAACACACTGATCTGACATGTAGATACAATCCTACATAACTAATTTCTCTTCAAACAACCCATAAATAAATCATAATCTGTACACAAATAATCATGCACCCGGTCTCAACCGTATTTAACTACATACTACGTGACCGCCTATACTGGCGTCGCTGCATAATTGTCTACAGTATTTACAAAGAACAAATGCGAACTACTATTCTTTCATTATTGTGATTGATCCACTTATCTGCTTTTCATCTTTTGCTTCAGTCCAGGCCCTCTGGGCCTGCCATGGGTGCTTAGCTCACCATTGAGTTACTGCTGGTCACTCTTGAAGTCTCCAGTTCCATTCCTTCCGGCACTGCTCACCATATTGAAATGCCGCCTTCTTGTCTGCTGGTACTGTGGTATTCTGCAGCTCATATGCCAAAACAATTGAAATGCCGTCTCTCGACATGTTTACACACTCGTGTTCTTCTATCTAGAAGTAGGAAATTTATTGGCTACTTCGGTTATAAGAAATTGAGTTGGTATCCTGTAGCTTCTAATTAAGGATAACAATCCCATCACTTCCGATATCTGTCCTGCAGCCTGCACTGTCACAACTATACGAGCAGCGTAATTAACATGGGAAAATGAGTTTCCCAGTGTAAGCGAGGATTACTATCACTTCACGAGTTCATTCTCCTACCTACACTAACAACCATTCAGCATACTACATCTAACTGCCCTTTTGTTGAACTGTTAGGGTCATGGCAACGATCTCACACACTCGAAGTCTCATACAATTCACAAGTGGGGTAGTGAAGCCTCTGTTCAGTCTTATAAAGGCTAGTCCCTCCCCTAGGACTCATGTTCTTCCCCAAGAAACATTAGCTCTTCTTTGTACTGCGGCTCACTTTCTCTTTAACGAACACTCAAAAATTGTTTATTCCACTAATATGTCACAATTAAGAGACATTAAGTGTCCTGCGCACTTGACAGATCTAAAGATAAATTATCTTCTTTCTATTTCGCTCCAGGCAGCCCAGTTACAGAAATCAGAGATTATTTTGAGGTTATTCCAGTCCTGTCTTCACTCATATTTCCGTAGTGTTCGTTGGTAGTTGGGACTCCCCCTGAAAAAGTTTGTGTCTCCTTTCTCTCTTGCTGGCTCGCTGGCTCGCTGCCTCTCTTTCACCAGTGCCACACCCCTGCGTCTCCTTTGTGTGCTACGCTTACCAAACTCTGTTTTTGTTCGGTGGTGCCTCCCTGTTCGTAACTCGATTAATGTCTATCTTGCGCATTATGCGTCAGATATTGCTCCTAGGACCACCATATGATACGGTTCAATATGTACTATACAAGGTCTCCCATATAAACTAAGACCGTCCAAGCAGCATTTTTACTCTCTGATACATGAGCTGCAGTATTGGAGGCGCATGCATAGTTCTTGACCTTGCAGACAGCGTGCATGTGTTCGACCTTGCAAGCATCAGTCGCCAGTCTGAATCTCAGACAGTGAGACAGTT
Organism: Anabrus simplex; assembly: GCF_040414725.1. NCBI lineage: Eukaryota > Metazoa > Arthropoda > Insecta > Orthoptera > Tettigoniidae > Anabrus > Anabrus simplex. Next base: position 1,119,782,036 of record NC_090265.1, on the reverse strand, counting down.
ATCATTGCAACACCGTATTTTTGTATGTAAAAGTTACTTTAAATACGAGTCAGCTCGATGGATATGCGATGAATTTGTTTAGCAATTTTCTGGTGAAGTGCCACCTTCACGAGCACAGATTCACGTAATTGTAAATAATTTTGAAGCTACTTGCTCAGTGCTCAATAAAAAAACATGCACGCACATGAACAGTTTTAACAGAGAAAAAGCTAGAAGAGATCGGTGCGACTCTCGAACGGTCACTGAATAAATCACTCACCAAATTAGCACAATAAGTAGGGGTTTCGGTTTCTTCTGCACACAGAGCTACAAATTTGTTACACATCAGACCGCACAGGTTTACACAAGCCCATTGTTTAAAACCAGCTGATCCAGCCACAAGAGTAAGATATTGTGAGTGGTATCTTTCATCATCGAATGATCGTTTATTCGACCCACAACGTTTGTTCTTTTCGGATGAGGCCTGGTTTCATCTTAATGGTTGTGTGGGCAGTCATATCACGCTATTAGAGTGTAGAAGATCCTAATGGTGTGTATGAAGTCCCTCATCATGATAGGAAGATTCCTGTTCGGTGTGCCGTTAGTGCAAGATGAATAATTGGGCCTATTTTTTTCCGAGACGACAGTAAATGCAGAGAGGTACCAAGGTGACATTTTGATGCTGTTCTTCAATCAGTTAATGCGAGAAGAAAAATCACGTGGGTGGTTTCAGCTCCCGCTCATATAGCAGAAGACTCCCTTCTTACAATCTTGGAAGTGTTAGCAGACAGAGTGATCAGTGTTGGTCTATTTCCCCCTCGTTCTCCACATCTAACAGTGTGTGCTTTTTACTTGCAGGTAAACTGAAAGAAAAGTGTGTGGAACAAATCCTCACGCACTGGAGGAACTGAAAGAAAACATTACGAATGAAATCAGAAACATTACACTGGCAGAACTTGCTTGCATCAGCCAGAATGTGGTTACCAGATATAATGCCTGTATAATCCAGGAAGGAAGACACTTCCAGTATCTTTTATAAGTTAAGATTGCATATAAGTTTGTATACGTGCTTACAGCAGTGCAGCCGTGCGCAACACAAAATCAATTGAGGCAACTGCCATAGTGTAGAGTACAAACACCATGCGTTCAGTCTTCGTTTATATGGGAGACCCTGTATACATATACTGACCCTGGCCTAATACATTATTTGTAGTACAATGTGGACGTGAAGATTAAATATTTATTGAATTGGGCTACAATGAGCGACTTGTGCGCACTCTACAGTTGTGCTAACAGTATAACCTAGGACACTGTCATAGCTCAAATTGATAAGAGCATCTGACAAAAATTCAAAAGTTTGTGGGTTTGAATCCCACTGGTGTCCGATTGGCCCTTTTTTTTTTTTTTTTTTTTTTACTTAATTTCTCTTGTATATGTACTGAACATGACTTATATTGGAAGTTTATTTCAAGTAAAGTGTAGTGGTGAAAATGAAATATTCATTGAATAGGGTTTCACATTTTCACACCAGAGATATGCTTGGTTATCAGTATATCAGGCAAGGTGCTCACAGGGATTTTCAAAAATCGGCGTGCAGTCAATGGTGGTGAGTAAATTAAATTAAGCCAGTGTGGTTTCTGAACACACAGGGGCTGTTAGTACTGGATTTTCGCTATGCGTTAAGTAATTGACATATGCTGTTAAAGGAATAGACATTTATGATTATATTTTGCAGATCTAGAAAAGGCATATGCTGGAGTACTATACTCCGCATGGCTTTACTTCTAAATTGACGTTTCGCAAAACAAATGAGCATCGCCTCAACTCTTTTGCCAGTGCACTACTGCCGCGAGAACAGCTGATGCAGTACGACTGTGGTAAACAGCCCTTGTAAAATGTAATCCCGTACTCAGAAAAGATAATGAATCGGGATTGGAAACAAATTCACATAAACTAAAATGTAATACCATACTCAGAAAAGAACATGAATCGCGATTGGAAACAAATTCACAAAAACTACACTTACTGACAACATCCGACACTAAAAAAAGAATACATTGTTAAGAATAAAAGAGAATGAGGATATAACACGTCATTCACTGCTAATGGCTGGCACAGGAAGGTGGTTATGGCCTGCAAAGGTAACTCTCCGCTGATATGAGTCACTTTCTTGCCACTTGTCTTTCCCGAACTATACTGAGACAAGTTTCTATGTTATCATTTCTCAAGACAGTTAACATCCTATGACTATTTACAGTATATTTTCAAAACAGAATTTTGAAGTTTGCAAAAAATTACTAATTACTGTATTCTTTTGTTTTCAAATTAAAGATGAAAAGAAACCTCAGAAGTGTGTATGTGTTAATCATGTGTGGTAGTATTGTGAACAAAGTTTTTATTTAAAATAATTTCAGATTTCTATCACATCGTTTTTTAAGTATAATTTTTTAAATTTTCCCTTCCATTAAGAAATTTTCACGAATACCCTCATTTAGATTGGTCTATAACATTTTAACAAAAGTAAACGGAAAAAAAAGGAATTTTAAATTTTTTTTTGATAGATGCTGTGTGGAACTGAAACTTTTTTTTTTTCCCCCAGCCAATTTTGAAATATTGATGCGACACATTCATTCTTGGCCTTTATGATTTGAGGTGAAATCGCTCAGTGGTGCATGTAAACTAGCTGCAGTGGTGGGATCATGTGAAGCATGTGGAGAACTATAGTACTTGGAAGAATAATGTACCCAGCCATGGAAAGTAAGAGAAACCAAGGGAAAGCTGAGGCGATAAGAATCAGACTATCCGCAAATAGAGGATTGTGGAGGTGCTTTGTTAATTCAGAATTTTGCAGACAAAACACTGAAAGTTGTAGAAGTATTACTTTTTTAATATTTGCTTTACGTCGCACCGACACAAATAGGTCTTATGGCGACGATGGTATAGGAAAGGCGTAGGAATGGGAAGGAAGTGGGTGTGGCCTTAATTAAGGAACAACCCCAGCATTTGCTTGGTGTGAAAATGGGAAACCATGGAAAACCATCTTTAGGGCTGCTGAAAGTTGGGTTCGAACCCACCATCTCCCGGATGCAAGCTCATACCTGCGCGCCCCTAACCGCATGGCCAACTTGTCCAGTTGGTAGAAGTTTGTAATGTATGTATGTACAGTGAGTTTCTCTCATTGGTTGGTCAGTGGACATGTTGGGTCTGCCATTGACTCATTACTCCTGCTACATGGCATAGTAACAAGGGGGGCAGTTCCCTTACTTTCTCAGTTGTGTTCCATACTTACAACATTAAAAAGTGTCAATCTGTCGCTCCAACTGTTGTCTAGTTATGTGGTAGTTTGGGATATAATTCTTATAATGCCTCCACATATGCACATTGTAAGAAAAGGGTATTTATGTACGATCATTTTGTAAAAACAGAATATTGCGGGGAAGTCGTTCGACAGTTCTTAACACAATTTCCAGATGTACGCCCTTCACGTAGAGATACCGCACAGAAACTTATAAATAAATTTAGAGGGTGTCTTCACCCAATAAGAAGTAAAGGGTAAAATATAAGTGTGTTTAATGAGGAGAAAGTAAACAAAAATTGCAGAAAAAAATTAAAATATACACCTACAAAATCCCTTCAACGACTTGGACAAGAAACTGATGTTTCAAAGAACTCAGCATTGCAAGCTACGGAAATATTAAAATTGAAAACGTCATGTACAAACGTGCCAACTCTCCCGATTTAAGCAGTAGACTCCCGATTTTTCACCGTTCTTCCTGATCGCCGGGACCAATCTGCCGATTTTCAGAGCAGTTTCAGTAATTTTCATATTATTTTAAACTCCTGTGCGTTTCCTCGTTCTATCGATGTATGGCTGGTCGATAGTAGTTCTAATAATCACAACCGGATGGCAGTACAGGGCATGGTGGCCAGACATGTGCTCCTCTTTGATCTATAATACAGTCAAATACTCAAGTAGCTTAATAGGAAGTGGAAGTCACAAGCGAGTAACCTAACCTCAGAAGTAGCACGCCATAGACGTCTACCCGGGGCAGGTCCTGCATAAGTGCTTGTGTTACATCACGTAATAGTGCTTCTTGGTTGTATGTCTTTATATTTGTTTTCGCCAAAATGTCAAGAAAGAAATGTGATGCAGTGTTTAAAAGCACTTACAGGGAAGAGTTTCCGTGTTTCGGTGAATCCAGGAAGAGACCAACATTCACATTATCTTCTTCTTCTTCTTCTTCTTCTTTTATGACCACATAGGATCACTTTAGTCAGTCCGTCGTTCAGGTCTCTTTGAAGGGATTGTTCGGGCTTTGCGGTCCTCCCAGTACTTCTTCAGACGCTCCGATCTTCGTGCCCTTTCCTCAGTTGAAAATGTGCGTGTTGTTGGTTTGTTTTGTGTAAGGGTAAAGCGGAGGTTTGTATTCTTGAGTTTTGTATTCAATTTTATCTTATTTTTGGTGTCTTCTGTTGTAAGGCCTATTTCCTTCAGATCCTCTCTTACTTCTCTGATCCATTTACATCCTGTTGTGGTATTTTTTGAGACGAGATTGTGTTGTACTAGTTGTTTCAGAAGTCTCGAGTCCTGCATCCTCATGATATGTCCAAAGAATCCCAGTCTCCTCTTACGCATAGTATCTGTAATGGGTTCTAGCTCTTTGTACACGACTTTGTTAGGTATTAACCGCCACTGTCCATCTTTCTGATATTTTTTGTTGATACAGGTTCTTCCAATCCTCCTTTCAATTTTCTGAAGTCTGTCAGTCTTTGATTGTTTATTCAGGTAAAAGAGTGTTTCTGCTGCATATGTAGCTTCCGGTTTTATAACTGTGTTGTAGTGTTTTATTTTTGTATTTATTGATAGACATTTCTTTTTGTAGATATCCCATGTTAATTTTTGTGCTTTAGCTAATCTATTTGTTCTTACTTGGATTGAGATTTTTTCATTTAAGTTATGTGTTATTACTTCTCCAAGATATTTAAACTGAGTTACTATTTTGATTTTATTACCATTTATGGTGACTTCTTTTAGCTGTGTTGGTTTTTGGGGCATAATTTCTGTTTTTTCAAATGATATTTTGAGGCCAATTTTATTTGCAATGTTTTGAAGTTCTGATATCTGGGTTTTTGCTTCTTTTATGTCCACTGCTAGTAATGCTAAATCGTCAGCAAAACCCAGGCAATTTGTTTTGATTTTTCGGCCAATCTTTATTTTGGGGGGAGATTTTCTAAACCATTCCCTCATTACCATTTCTAGAGCACAGTTAAATAATAGTGGTGAGAGCCCATCTCCCTGCCGTAGTCCAGTTTTAATTTCAAATGTCTCTGATGTTTCCCCCCTAAACTTCACTTTTGACTTGGTATTGGTGAGAGTCAATTTTATCATGTTTATTAATTTGGGGTGTAGTCCAAGGTGTCTTAAAATTTTAAACAGAGATTCTCTATGGATGCAATCATAAGCTTTCTTGAAATCTACAAATGTTATCACCATATCTCTGTTTCTTCTCCTGTTATAGTCCATTATCAACTTAAGACTCATGATCTGATCAGGACAGCTCCTCCAGGGTCTGAAACCTCCTTGATATTCTCCTAGTTCTTTCTCAAGTTGTAAACTTATCCTATTAAGGATGATTATTGAAAATATTTTGTATGTTATGTCTAGGAGAGAGATTCCCCCGTAGTTATTAGGGTCGGTTTTGTCCCCTTTTTTGTGCAGAGGATGAATGAGGGCTGTTGTCCAGTGTTCTGGTAGTTCTTCTTTAATCCAGATAGAGACAAGTTGTTGATGGAGGGCAACTTTTGCTGAGGTTCCTGCATATTTCCAGATTTCCGCAAAGGTCTGATCTTCTCCTGGCGCTTTGTAGTTTTTTAATTTATTCAGAGCTTGGTAGACTTCCTTTATTGTGGGGGGATTGATGTTTTCTGGTGATGTTTTTATCGGGGTGTTGGTGTCCAAATGAAGGAGTTCTGTAGGTTCCTCACAATTTAAAAGCTTGTTGAAATGTTTAGCCAGAATTTCTGCATTGTCTTTATTGTTATGGGCCAGCTTACCATCTTCATCCTTCATCAGTAGGGTCAGGGGTTCATATTTTTGGAGCTGCTTTCTGAAGGTTTTGTAGTAGTCCCTTGATTTAGTTTTACTGAACTGTTCTTCAATTAACTGCAGGGTGTCCTTATGATGTTGTCTTTTTATTCTTCTTAAGACTTGGGTAGTTTCTTTTCTCTGTTTTACTAGCTTTTGATAGGATATTTCTGTCTTTTGGGACTGATGTAATAGCCATGCCTGATGTCTTTTCTCCACTGTTTCATCACATTCACTGTTCCACCATTGGTGTTTTTTACGTGGTTTAATTGGAGCTAGGTCTTCTGCAATTTGTTTAAGGTTGTGTACTAAGTCTTCAAGTTTGTCTGTGATTTTTATTTTTTCAGTTGCTTTCTGGTAATTTTTGTTGTTGATTAGCTGGGTAGGATCTATTTTTCTTTTAGTTTTAAGGGCTTGCTTTTGTTGTCTCCTCTGGGGAGTGAGTTTAATTTTAATTTTAACTACGTAGTGATCTGAACCTGTGTCTATTCCTCGGAGGACTTTGACGTTATAGATCTCTTTGTGGTGGTATTTGTCCATGCAGACGTGGTCCAGTTGCCATTCTCCTTTAGTGTAGTCAGGGTGTTTCCATGTTTTGAGTTTTTGAGGTTTCCTCTTAAAACATGTAGATTTTGAGATTAAATTATGGTTTCTACACAGGTCAACTAGTCTCTCTCCATTTTTATTTGTTTTCTTGTGTGCTGGCCATTTTCCGATGATGTCACGGTATTTTCTTTCTCTGCCTAGTTGAGCGTTGAAGTCGCCTATTAATAATTTTATATGGTGTTTGGGGATGTTATCTATGGTCTGGTCCAATAGGTCCCAAAATTCTCCTGTTTCCTCCTGGTCTTTTGAGGAGTTGTTTTTATCATTAGTGGGAGCATGGGCATTTATTATAGTATAGATTTTATTAGATGCCTTTAAGGTGAGCGTTGAGAGTCGTGGAGACTGTGATCTGAATTCTTGAACTGAGTTTATTATTTTAAGGCTGACCAAAAATCCTGTTCCAAATTGTGGGACATTCTTCATCACTCTCTTCCCGGGTATACCTTTATAAAGTCTGTACCCTTGAGATTCCAAGGCATCCTGGTCAGTGTTTCTAATTTCCTGTAATCCCATGATAAGAATTTTGTGTTGGTCCATTATGTCGGTGATCACTTTTAGTTTACCGGTTTGCATGAGTGAGTTTATGTTGTGTGTAGAGAAGTATGTTATCTGCTTTGGTTTGATTCTTGATTTTGTCTCATTCGTGTATGTAGTACTGGGGTATTTCCGTGCCTCCGACTTCACGGTATCTTTCAGGTGGCAGCCCACCGTATCCGAATGCTGCCTTCTCTGAACTCTTGGTTCAGCCGGTGGAGTATTCCTTAAAAGACCTTCCATGGTTGACTGTCAAGGTGTCACCTGTGTGGGACTAGGTCCCGAATTACAACTCTGGATGTGATCCAGTGAGGTGATAATGAGGCCGCTCCTCTGGAGTACAGACGCCTTGTGCAGCCGCCCCTAACCTGGAGAACAGACGCTGCATAATGGATTCCAGTGGCATTTCCTCCACTGTGGGGACCATCACCCCACCCAAAGGGGCTCATTCGCCCGAAGCCGTTGGCCCCCTTAGGGAGTCAGGTTATTTCCCGCCGCCCAACACTCGGCGTTGGCAATTTTACAGCTGGGTGCCAGACCAGCAAACCCTCCTCCTTTCTCATTCCGGACTTGGGACCGGACAATGGCGGAGTTATTTACTATATGAAGGTGTGATTTTTCAGTTGCGCATGGTGGGAAGTGCGATATACTTAAACATGTGTAGATGAACAAACATAAGGAGACTGTCCAGTGTGTAGAAAGAAACCAGAAACTGAAGTTTTCATGTAAAAACAAAGATGTAAATCCTGTGACGAATGCCGAGGCTTTATTTACGTCATTTATATTAGAACATAACCTGCCTGTAAATTGTGCCGACCACACGTTGTCTTTGTTTTGCTGTTTTGTTACTTGTTCGTGAAATCTTCAGCAGCTGAAGATGATCTCTTATGAGATCGAAACTAGTACTGCGATATGTATTTTTTAGTGAAAATACGGTATACGCTGGATTATCAGAGCTAATGACTGGGGTGAATAACACGGATAATCCAAAAGCATGTGTTTATTTCAAGAAAAATGCCTTCTATAATTTAAAACAATACAGTACCATACATAGTAGGCTATAATACATTTACGAGGTGCGGCAATTAAAAAAACGAGACTGCGCCCCTCCTACACCGTGGTCGCATGGTGGGAGGTTGTCATTGGAATGTAGTTGACCTTGATCCTTCCTGAGCAAGCACACTTCGTTTCGTCGTTCTACCTGCTTTAGTTTGATTTTGAGACTTTATTGTAGCGGACGCTGTTGTTGTAGTCGTGCTGCAATCATGGTGGTCATAAAACTCGAGGAGCGCATTAACCTGAAATTCCTAGTGAAATTAAAGAAATTACCCATGGAATGTTTTCAAGTGTTAAAGGAGGTGTTTGGTGACAATGATATATCACGTCCACGAGTGTTTGAGTGGCACAAACGGTTTACTGAAGGTCGGGAAGAGGTTGAAGATGATGAACGTCCCGGACGACCTGTGACTGTCAGAAGTGAAGGAAACGTCCAGAAAGTCAGCGAAATTGTGTGGAAAGACTGATGTCAATACTATAAAGAAGTCCTAATCAAGCTAAGGGAAAGAGTAAGGAAGAAAAGACCAGATGCATGGAAGAACGGCTCATGGATTCTTCACCAAGACAACGCACCAGCCCACAACACCCTGTCTGTGAAGCAGTTTTTAGCTGACAAGTGCATTCCTGTGCTAGAACATCCTCCATATTCACCTGATCTTGCTTCCTGTGACTTTTATCTCTTCCCAAAAGTGAAAAGTGTATTGAAGGGAACACATATTCAGTCTGTGGAACACGTAAAAGTAAAAACGACAGAGTTGTTGCGCAGGGTGACGAAGGATGACCTACAGCATTGCTTCGAACAGTGGAAGGCACGTATGCAATGGTGTATAGATAGGGGAGGGGAGTATGTTGAAGGGGATAAAAGTGTATTGTAAATTTGTTTGCAATAAATCACATTTTTCACATCCGTCTCATTATTTAATTGCCACACCTCGTATAAAGATAACTCGCCTATATTATTGTTCGCTGAAGCAGTCTGTAATGTTTCTCTACTTTTGGTTGTTCATCTACTTCCTTACTGCGAAACATCTTTTGTGTGCAGTAATAATGTCACCATATTCAAACCCCCTTTGTCTCATATAGTGAAAAACTAGAACCTGTTTTCCAGTCATTGACCGGGTCAGGGATGTAATGAATGAAGCAGATATAGGCTGTTAGTACTATGGGGTCGCCACTCCCAAAGTGATTTATTAATGAATGATAGATGCTATGAAATGAGAATGGAGAGTGTTGCTGGAATGAAAGATGACAGGGAAAACCGGAGTACCCGGAGAAAAACCTGTCCTGCCTCCGCTTTGTCCAGCACAAATCTCACATGGAGTGACCGGGATTTGAACCACAGTATCCAGCAGTGAGAGGCCGACACGCTGCTGTCTGAGCCACGGAGGCTCCCTTTGTCCCATATAATCCAATAATAATAATAATGGCGTATGGCCTCCGGAGAGGACTGGTGCCGGTCTTTTTCTAGTAGACGGCCTATTAATATTATTCAATAGTGTATCTATACACTTTAATTGCCTTCTTTTTCATCATCTTCACTTAAACTGTCAACGTCACTACCATTTCCAGGTCAGTCATTAGCAATGTCTTCATCACTTCAGTGTTGAAAGTCTTGTTCACACGTATCACTCAAAAACCATTCAGGTTATCCTTGTTAATTTCATCAAACGCTTCAGCTTTCTTTAGGATGAGCAAGAATTTCTTGAGAACTGTCTTTGCGGATATCCCATTCTTCTATTTGTGATTGAATTTTCCTCCATGATTGCGATAGGATGCACGGTTTTACTTTTCTACAGGCCGTTGCAACTCCATGTACTGCATCCAATAAAGAATATAGTTTCCAGAAATTTGATAGAGTAACAACACTTTCTTCCATCAAAATTTTTCAAGAGTTCGTTTCTATAATGTTGCTTCACAGATGCAATAACGCCCTGATCCATAGGCTGTATCAGTGCTATCACATTCGGAGGAAGAAATTTGGTGACAGTGAATCCATCGTCTGAAGTTAACGAACTTTAGTTTGGATGTGAAATTGCGTTATCCAAAAGCAGCACTGCTTTCTGTGGTAATCATTTGTTTTTAAGAATTTTTCTTACTTCCGGTACGAAATGTTCTTGAATCTAATTGAGGAGTATTTCCCTAGTCATCCAGGTCTCCTGATTCTAATAAATAGGCTTGGTTTTTGCTTTAATCCCCTTGAATGAAGGGGGCTTCTTGGCTTTTCCAATCATTACAAGCTTCATTTTGTGGTTTCTGCAGGCATTTCCATAGCACGTGATTGTAACGCATTCTTTTGAAGATTTGTGCCCAGTAGCAGACTTTTCCTTTTGTGAAGCGAGTTTTGTAGGAAATTGTTTCCACATTAGCCCTGACTTATCAGCATTATAAATTTGATTAGGAAAAAAATTTCCTCTCCTATAAATTTCTTAAAGCTGCTGCAAAATGATGCGAACGCTTCTGTATTTGCACTAAGACACTCCTTTCATCTTTGACAGATGCCGTGCTGCTGAAGCATTAAAATCGCCCTCTAAGCCTAGCACTTTATGAAAAAAAAAACTGGCTTTCTCAGAGCACATGGCACCCAAAATTGGTATTCCTTCTGCTCTCTTTTGGTTAAACCATTTCAGGAACACAGAATCAAGCTTCCAATAAAAAGATGTATTCATACTTTTCCATTTCGTAGGGCCAGAATCTTTATCGCAGTCATATATAAACATAAACCTTTTCCTCCAGATCTGTACAGTTTCACAACCTAATGGATCTGTTTGGTGAAAATGCAGATAAAAAATAACTATGTGATAAAATATCAAATAAAAGGTCAACTAAAATGTCTACTCACTCCAGGAGTGTGTCAGCGTGGGTGCTCCCTCCTGCCCTCCATCGCAGATGACCTACCATCTCGGGCATCTGCTCTTATTCCATCCTTGCAGTCATTCTTCCGTGCGCGACTGTCTTGGGCTTATTCAGGCCCCCACTCTTCTTTCACTCCCACAGATAACCAAATGCTCACCACTGGTGACCCAACGCCTATTACATTGAGTCAGGCAGCTGAGCACTGACCTAGGATACTCTCTCTGACATACTTTCTTGTACTCTTCTGCTGATCTCTGTGTCTCACCATATTTACTTTCTACTTACAACAACCAGAATCTACGACAAGGCTAACTACCTTATTTCTACCTCCTCCCTATTACTTTTAAATTCCATTTCCTTTAACATCTTTATACAACAGTTTTTTAACTGCATCTAAAAAATTTATATTCCCTGTTTTTTCCCACTCCTTCACTACCCATTCTATGATCTTCTGTTAGTTACCTGGCTGGTTCATGGCGTTTAATTGTTCCTCACTCATGTATTTCACTCTCTCCATTAGAGTTCCCTTGCGCACTATTAACAAGTGAAAATCTTCTCTTGTTTCTCCACACAATATACATATCGAATTGTCTTTCATTCTTCTTGTCCATCCCTTATCCATATATATACCCGTCAACCATCAAATTAGTCCTCTTCTTTCTACCTTATTCACGTTTCTTACTCTTGTATTAACTACTTGATTGATTCTGTTGAACAGGGTTAGGGTCGCTCTCTTCCTGCAATCAGCTTCCAACTCCTGTGCTTGAATGTCTTTAATCCTTTTTATAGTATTCCTTCAACACACTTCATTCCTCCTTTCCTACTCCTTCTCACAGTAGTTTCCTAAATACAACCTATCAGTAATATCTTTAACCTTATCTATCCAGTAATCCTCATACATACTCTTATTTTGGTGCTGGTAAGCAATTTGCAGGAGTATGCCACCCCTACCTCTTTTTAATCTTTTCCAATAACTCAACACTCTCTTCATGATATCGACCTCTATGTACTCATTACACATAACTCTAGCCGTTACATTAGCCATGCAATTGGGAAGGCCCATCATAGTTTTACTAAATCTACTGACTATCTGATTTATTGTAATACGTTCCTTTTCACCTCCCCATACTTCTACCGTACTCCATATAACACCCTACTTATTACCACTGCTTTAAACACCATTCTCTGGATGTTATAATCGATACCTGGGAATTTATTTTTCAATGTTCTTATACCTGAAAGTGCTGCTAACCCCCTCCACTTTGCTTGTTTAATTTGATCGGACCCTTTACCATTCCTACTTATACAAACACCCAAAATACTCTAGTTTATCGGTCTCCTCTATTACCTCTCCATTTAACACCCATTTCTTCTTTGTCTTCCTTTAACTACTTTTTCTGCATACTGTCACCTTTGTCTTATTAATATTTATTCTCAGCAAACATTTACTAGCATACTCTGATATCTCATTTTTTTTATTATTTTTTATTTTTTTATTTTTTTTAAACCCTCTCTTGTCAGTGTCATCAATAAGACATCTGCAAATATCAAGCCTGGGATTTCTTGTTCTCCTAACACAGGACAAGCCCTCTTCTCCTCCCCATGCCTGCCTAATATATAATTTATGAATATCGGAAATAGAATTGGAGATAATTTACAACCCTATTTTAAACCTATATTTGATTCAGTTAAACCACTTACAACCCCTTACTCTATTCTAATGCTACAATAAACTTCCTCATATATGGCCTCAATTGCGCATCTCATCTTTCTTGAAATTCCCACCCTACCCAATCTCAAGCAGCGCCCTCCTACTCACTGTATCAAAGGCCTTTTCAAAATCCAGCGCTGCTATATACACATTTCTTCCTTCCTTCCTTCCTTCCTTCCTCACGCATTTATCAATTACTGTCTTAACTCTCATTACATTATCTATCGTCCTTCGTTCCTTCCTAAAACCACTCTGGTAAATCGATAGTATGGATAACTCTTCTGCCCAGTTTCTCAACTTGTTCGCTAATATGCCTGTATACAGCTTATTCAATGCGTCTAATAAAGTTATGCCCCTGTAATTACTAGGATTATTCCTTCCTCCTTTCTTTTTTTAAATAGTAGGTTACCTTTTTGCCATTCCTTCGGAAATTTGACGCCTTCAAACACCTTGTTCAATAACTTCAATATACTCTCCTCATCAGGCTATTTTTTTCAGCTTCTTTCCAAAATACATTTATTATTCCATTCCCACCCCCCTGCTGTCCTATTTTTCGCTTTACCTAACACTTCCAACACCTCTTCCCCTGATATTTCTTTATCCAGCTCATAACTCCCTACGACTATCTCTCTCCCGATCGCATCAGCCCCTTTCTCTTCCTTCACCCATCCTTCCATCCTAGCAGTTTACAAAAATATCCCACCCATTTTTCATAGTCAATTTTAGGTTTTACATAACTCGTCTCTCTCCTGTTAATTTTGTTGATTCTCTCTCATACCTTTTCTCCTTGCTTGTTTTTACACTCCCTGTTAATCACCTCTGTTTGTTCCTTCTTCCATAACTTTTTCCTTTCTATTTTTCTTTTGTACTCCCTCCTCAGCCTACAAAAATTTTCCCTCTCTTCCCTCCTTCCATGCTTCCAGAACTCTCTTAGCGCCCTCATGGCTACTTTCCTCAATGCTTTGCACTCCCCATTATACTAACCCTCTGCCTCTTCTTTCTTTTTCCCCTTGTGTTTCTTTTTACCTCTGCTATCCTCTTAATGGGGTATTCTAATAGCGCTACAGCCCTATCCACATTATTACATCTCAAGGCTACTTCACACCCTACCTTAACTCATTGGCCCGAGCCACGGAACCGTTCTGTGCTTCGTCTTGGTTTACCAAATGCCGTACAACGAAATGTCTCACTTTACTACGTAATTCAACTTTTCCTCAACAGATGGCAGAGTGAGTTGCGTTTGTGATTTTTGTAGGGACTCCTTCTTTGCAATGTTATATGCTCTTTGCTAATACATATCGATAGTGTGCTTGGTAATATTGGTTTGAAGTGGGCTGGCTATCTCTAGACTTCGAGATTCGCTTGTAAACAAGATGGCTGCCAGTAAAGAACTGAAATTTACCGACAACCCCTTTTAGAATGTAATGATGATTAGGAATGTCATTTTCTCAGTGAAATTAGTAGTAATGTTAGTAATAGTGTGAGAAATGCTTCTGAAGAACAAATAGATGTGGAAATCAGAGAGGAAGTGCAAGGAGAAGACTGTGTTACGGCTCAGCAGACGGACTGAGTACAGACCCGTGAGGTTAATAAAATAAAATATTTTCAATATATTCCTTATTCTGCAGTTCGTGGTATGAAAACCATTTATTGTCATGTATATTTAAATCTTTAATGGTCTTGTAAGTAAGAAATTTCACATGGTACGAAGCAACACTATATTTCCTCCGAAATAATCCCAGCCCCAATGCAGTTTCAAGCCAACAAATATGCAGAGCTCAGTGGGTTAATAATTTGGAAATTCTTTTTTCTAAATAATTATGTAGTTTCACTTTTACCTCCCCTGTCCATTTATATTTAGTAAGTCTCATACCCTTTTATCTAGCCCTCCTCCCTTGTCCCACCCGATCCTCATACTCCATTCTCCTTAGGTTTATAAATACCTAGGCACGATGAGATTTTGCCCAGTCCATAACCTCAATCTTATTTATTCTTGCCAGCATGTCCTCTGAGCTGATGACCAAATCAGTAACACTCCCTCCTTGTCTCGTAATGCAAGTCAACTTCCCCTCCCTATCCCCAGTCTACCATTCATTCAGAATGTACAGATTACCTGCCGAGCATAGTTCCAGCAGTTTCTGCCCATAACCATTCTCCCTGTACCTTCACTCCATCTCTCACTCGTCATTATTTCCTTCCCCCTTTTTTTATATACTGGACTTACACCTCCTATTCTTGCATTCCAGTCTTCCATCATCATCCCATCTTCTTCATACTTCTCACTGATCCTGCTAATTTCCTCTATCAACTCTTCGAAAAAAAACTATCATTTGCATATGCCAAGTCTCTAGGGTAGTTATATAAAAAAGCCAGGCATACCTCTTTTGTCTCTCCACCCGTCTTAAACCTAATCCAAATCACCTCCTCCATCTCATTTTCTATTACTTCAATCAAATTGCTTATTTCTTTCTTTATTAATAATGTTATTCCACCTGGATTTCTTCCCCTCCTCCCCTGTTTTCTTTTTGTTATGTTCCTTACCCCATACCCCTTCCACGATACTCTTCCCTACTTCTAACCATGTCTCCAAGAGGGCCACAATATCAAAATTATCCAATAATTTCACCACCTCCCCATTACCTAATTTGCTTATCACCCCTTCTATATTTATGAAACCTATCTTCCAACACAGTTATTTATTCCCCTGTCCATCCTAACCCCTCCCTCCCTTATACTTGTTTCCTTCTGTTACATTGGTCGCTTTGCTTCCTGTTACCCTCACTCCTCTTCTTTTGGCTCCCATTTCCTCCTTTCTGACCATTTTACCACTCTCTTTACCCCCCTTCTTGTCATGCCCTTTATTTTTCTTACCCCAAAAATCTTTTAAACAGGCTTCTTCCCCTACCCAGTCCTTCTAGTCATCTTCTTTCTTCTCCTTCCACTGCTCCACTTGTGTATGTCGGCTCCAAACCCTCCTCACTTGATGTTCTCCCCGTTACCCCTACCTCCTCTGTGCACTGGACTTTGCTCACTTTGTCACTGCTATTCACTGCTCCGTCATCACAACTTGCGCTTGTCTCTACCTTTCTTTCACTTTCACCAGCCAACTGGTCGCCAACCTGCTGATGTTTGCCATCCATTTCCTGTAGCTTGTTCACCGACCACACACGTGACCATCTTCCGTTCCCAACTACCAATTGTTGACCTCTAATATATGCTCTCAGGCCTTGCTGCCTAGCTGCCCATAAATTTTTCCTTAAAATTTTAAATTCTTTACTTGCTTCACTACCCATATCACTCTTCAACCACACTTCTTCCCCTTTTAAGTTTCCTGCATTCCTTAGCACAATATCCGCCATCAGTGTGGATAATGTCGACACTTTAGTGGGCCTATTGCCCTTCCTTCTCCCTATTCTATACACACAGTCTATGTCCACCTCACTAAAGTTAATCTTCATTTTATTTTGCACCACATTCACCACTTTATACATTAGATCCACTTTCTTTTCTCTTGCACCTTCTTGCACTCCATAAATAAAAATATTCTTCCTTCTTTCCTGATCGCATCAGCGCCCATATGACAGTTTGTAGGGGGAGCCCAGACTTGGGGGTACGTAGTATTTTTAATATTTTGGATGATAAATGGCGACTTGTATTCTGTGGTAGAATAACCCACGGTGTTCCCTGCCTGTTGGTGGGGAACGGTACTACTGCTTCTACGTAATACTGACTTTTAAATCATTTTCTTGAAAGGAAAACACCTGACTAGACTAGATTTTTGCCTTTCCCTGAGAGCTAAGGGGGGGCCGCGGCCCCACCTTGCCCCCGGGTATGGGCGCCCTTTCCTGATCACCATTAGCTCCTTCCCTCTTCACCTTTACCAGCTCCTCCTCCAGATTTTTGACCTTCTTTATTGCTCTCCACCTTGACCTTTAGCTCTTTCATCTCCTCTTTGATGCAGTACTTCATATCCTTAGACTCCTTTATCAACTCCCTTACTTGTTCTGTTAGACATGCTTCCTTCACCACCTCCTTTTATTGCCTCAATTTCTTCCCATCCAAGAACGCCCACTGGGCCTGGACCTGGATTCATCTCCACACCACGTACTGTTAGCAACACTGTCACCATCACCGCCACAAGCAGCACTGCCAGTATCACCTCTTTCATATCCTACTCCTTATTCTTTTACCTTTTTTTTTTCAATTTGCTTTACGTCGCACCGACACAGATATGTCTTACGGCGACGATCGGATAGGAAAGGCCTGCGAATTGGAAGGAAGCGGCCGTGGCCTTAATTAAGGTACAGCCCCGGCATTTGCCTGGTGTGAAAATGGGAAACCACGGAAAACCATCTTCAGGGCTGCCGACAGTGGGGTTCGAACCCACTATCTCCCGATTACTGGATACTCTTTTACCTCTTTACTCATCCATCTGCTCTGCCAACTTCCTGTGTTGTTGCAAGGTGTTCGCCATTCCTCAGCACTCACTCAGCACACCCGTACTCTGCTTGCTCAATCAAGACTGTGCATTATCACAGTCCCTTGTTAAGGCTATGAGTGTTTTTTGATTGCTTTTTATGTCTCACATTGTTTGAACTCCTGTTCTGTAATCATTGGCTAATTTGCTTGCAGAGACTCCATTATCTAATTTCTGAATGATATTTAATTTTTGTTTGAATGTTAGCACTACTAGTTTATACGTTTTATACCAGACATTTTTCACACCACAACCCACTGTATCTTACTGTATGACAATTCGTTATCAGCTGTTGAGCATTTAAGAGGATCCCTCAGTGGAATGCAGACAGCACTTGAAATAAGCCAACCCCCACCTCCTTATGGAACTTACACTTAGCTATTACAAAACAAGACAGGACAATGCAAGAAGTTGTCAACCTGTCACAAAGTACCATACTAGAAATAACTTACCCCCATGGGGACTACACTGCAAAAATATGTACGAAGAATACCAGGACTATACTGCAAAAATATGTGAATTCTGTAAATACTGTAAATTCAAAAGTTTCAATTTCAATTACAATATTTTTAATAAGGCAAAAACTTGCACGGTTAATCCCCAAGCCGGATAATGCATGCCCGGATAATGGAGAGTAAACTGTACATACACTTGTAATCATAACAAGTATTGATTAGGTGGAAATTCCCTACCCTATAATTGTAACTGTCGATCTATCAATACAGACATGAAAATAATAGCAAATGAGATGGTAATTTTTTGTCAAAGACTCATACTGCAAGTTCAGACTGGTCAGTTGCTTAAGTGCGACCACTGTGGCAAAGTCCCCATCGGAGTGGAAGAGCACAAATTCTTGAATCTGGTTTGCGGAGTCGTCTTCCACTGCGACCTCATTTTAAACCCTGGTGATGAGTTAATGGATGACATGAACTGTGGTATGAGCCACATCCAGCACATTATGCGCAAGGTCCATTGTCCCTTCTTTATGTCCTTCAAGTTGTCAGTGTTTCCAGAAAAAGTCAAGGTAACGACCTATCTTTGTGATATGAGGCTGTATATCCTGCCACCCACGTGGTGCTATCAGTGTCAAAGGTTCAGACACATGGTATCTCGTTCAAATTTGTCCATGTGTGGTACATGGAGAAGAGAAGCTCATGGTGGGGAAGAGTGCACACCTCCGAACAGTTGTACCAAATGCCGTAATCTTCGTTCTTCATGAGAGGGGAAACTGCTGGTCTATCTCAGCAAGGAGTGCACTGTAAGTTTAATTCTATGAATGCACCTGTGAAGACTCTAGACTTCATTGTGATAGCATAGAGTCTACCAGGTTCATCATTAATTTCTGCAACACCTGTGACAAGTGCTGTGCCCAAGGTAGCAGTTGCTCCTGTGAGCAATGCTGCAAAGAGTATAAAGCTCAAAGATGAGGTTATCCCAGCCTTGACCTCAAAGAAGCATATGCCAGCTGGGAAACCCAAGCCGGCACAGTAGGGGAGGAAGACAGTCTCCCTACCCCAAGAGGTTGACGAAAGCTGCGCCCAAGCCGCTTACAACTTAACGCTTATTCTAGTAGTTCACGCTGTCACTGTTACACTGGAATTGTAACGGTTATGACAGGCATCTTACTGAGCTGCGTTTGCTAATCGGACAGTTCCGGCAAGTATAGTCTGTGTTCAAGAAACTAATCTCAGACCAGGGGCCTATTCCACAAAAGTATGGTCTTATACATTACAAGTTACTAGTGTGAGTTCTTGTAATGTATGGACTTGTACATTTCTGTTCCACAAAAGATTGAAAGTTTCTTGTATATTACCAGTGAATTGTTACAAGTTTTACAAGTGACGACATATCAATAAACACAATACGTCATAGCATGAATCAGCTGTTTATCTTCGTATTCCATTCGTTTAATTATGTTATGCTTGCCGCATTTATCGTAATATATTTTAAGGTAACTTATGCAGTAAAGATTCAAAGAAATAATATTCCTGTGAATTTATTAATGTTATGATGTTATTTTTCAGTTTATGATGATACGAAATTACTCCGTTATTATCACCCATCCTGTTCTTCCGTGATCCTCGCATATGTTCCACGATAGTCTGACATACCTTGGTCTGTCACATGGTCTGTCATTAGGAATCAGTTGCCGCTAATAACGATATTCGGCCGCCAAACTTAATTGTTACGAAATTGCAAACTCTGCATGAATTGTTAAAATGTCAAGAAAAACGAAGTTATTCATTTTGAAGGAAATAGAAAAAAGGAAAGATATTCGTTTCGGTGCATTCAGCGAGATTCTGAAAAAACAAGACAAAATAAATGGTTGGATGGAAATATTTGACTTGGGAAAAGCTCATGGAGCTTTTGAGGGGAAAAGTTGGGCGTATGTAAGAGAGATTTTGCTCATTAATGATTCCAGGAATGTCCTTCTTGGAACATGTTTGTTCAGTATTTTCAGGCCAACGAAAATTTTGAGGAAATTTTACATCATTTATTGCAGCTACCACAGAATGTATTGACTACAGACTGAAGATTTTTTAGTAACTGTTGTTTAGCAGAGAGAGATTTAGGATGTTTTAACCTATGCCCAATATCTATCAAAAGTTCTTCCACTTGTATTGTGTTTAACCTAAAACGTTCATTGTATTGAAATACAGTGTTGAACTGGAAGTTTATTCTTTCCCTGTACAGACGGTAGTTTTCATTTTCATCACTATCACTATTGCTAGACCACATATTTATCAAAATGTATCTGAAATAAGCATATTTAAATAGCACTAGTACATTTACGTATTAATGTCCTTTCACTGGTAGAGAATACTTCCCAATTCACTAGTAAGTTACAAGTACTAGTACTTTCGTGGAACACACTCATAAAAATTCACTAGTAATTTGTAAGTATGGAGTAGTAAAGTACAACTGTAGAAAATTCTTTTGTGGAACAGAAAATTTGGTATTGGTACTAGTTACTAGAGAATTTACTTGTAATGTACAAGACCATACTTTTGTGGAATAGGCCCCAGGTCATCATACGGTCTTGAGAAATATTTGACTAATTGTCAGCTATACTTAACGGAATGGGCTTATGATAACCACGCTTCTGGTGGCAGTGGTTTTTTCACTTGTTCTGACATCTACAGTGAAGCGGTTCCATTAAGAACCCAGCTGGAGGCCACATGTTTTGTTTTCTGATAACTACTGTTTGCAAAGTTTATTTCCCACCAGAACAGCCTCTTAATATCAATGATGAAATTTTGATCTTTCCTCTTACTGGATGATTTTACCACCCATCACCCGGGGCTCTGAAATAACTTGCTCCAGAGGAAGGGAGTTGGAACAGGTAAGAGGAGAGCTGGATTTACGCATTTTGAATACAGGGGAACTAACACATTTCATTGTAACACACGATACTTCTCCCGCATTGACATTAGTCTGTGCAGCCGTGCGTTTGCTCCTCGGCTTCGCTAGGATGTACACGGTGACCTCTGCGACAGTGACCATTACCCCATTATTCTTACTTTGTTGAAACAGAAATTCATCAAGGCTCCTCCCCAGTGGATTCTTAAATGTGCTGATTCACCAAAGTTCACATCACTACCTGTCTCTTTTGCTAGTTGCTTTGCTTAGCACCGACACGGATATGTCTCATGGCGACAATCGGATAGGTAAGGCGTAGGAATGGGAAGGAAGCGGACGTGGCCTTAATTAAGGTACAGCCCCAGCATTTTGGTGTGAAAATGGGAGACAACGGAAAACCATCTTCAGAGCTGCCGACAATGGGGCTAGCTGTCTTTAATGACACACCTCTGCATCTCCTCCCCTCCCCACTCCAACTGGTTCGCCACTGCACGTTTTCCTTCTCCCCGCGCTTGCCGGCTGTTTAGCTGTTGAACGGGACCGGCTCTATACTTTGCTTCTTTTCGTACTATAATTATTGAAATCCTTTAAATAACATTCTGTTTCACACATAATGATAATAAATAACCTAAACTAATATACCCATATTTTATTCAAATGTTATATTTTCATTCCTGCTAATTCCGGTGAATTGTCACATTCGTGGGTACAACTCCGAGTTATGTACCACCGGGCGTGGACAAACGTGGGATGGGGTACCGCGTCCTACCTACGCTTAAATTAATTTTTACTTCTAAAACGCCTTAAAGCTGTCAGTAGTGTCCTTTAGAGTAGACGTACATATGGAATTAAATTGAATCACCCACCACTAAATAAATCTCCCACCTTTTTTATTTAAAGAAATTACGTGCCCGGGTAGAGGATCTCAATGAATGTAATGAGATTCGGTACCTCGGGATATCAAAACCTGGTTACAGGTCCAGATCTTCTTTTTATGTCCCCTTCCCCCCACCCATTTTGTGTACGCTATCAGTTGTGTCATAACAAAACAACATCACAGACGACAACAACAATTATAAACTCAGAGTTTGAAACTACTGGTATTTTCCGTATTGCGTACTCTGGTATAATTAATAGGCCTATAGGTAGAATGTTTTACTTGTACTGAACGATTCATTTATGTTTTTTAGTGACAGACACAACACATTTCAATTGCAGCAATGGTTGTCGAATAGAAATCAATTTAATGCATAGGCAACTTTGATATGGATGGCATGGAATGTAGTAAAGTTTGACGTAATAAGAAAAGCCTTGAAAAACAAAAAAGATGTGCATTTATATATGCAGTAGATATACAGTAATCACAGGCAGACCTGTAGTCTTATTTTACCGGTACTTTTGCGTTATAGCTGACGAAGGTCTATGTATTCAACAAGTACCGATATTAAAGTATCACACTACAGTCTTCTGGGTATAATGGCAGTTAAATACGCAAAAAGTTTAATGGCTATTGTACAAACTGGTACAACAACAAACAATTACAAGGCAACACAATAAATGACTCCGTATACATTACATCGGGCAAACTCCCTGTCATTAACTGATAGTAAACAAAAACAATCTTTGGTCTATTCGAAACATTACAAAATAGTGAAGAGAGAACCGAAACAAAACACAATTAACAACAGGCACCATGCTTTTTTTTTTTTTTCTAATTGCTTTACGTCGCACTGACACACACAGGTCTTATGGCGACGATGGGATAGGAAAGGCCTAAAAGTTGGAAGCAAACGGCCGTGGCCTTAATTAAGGTTACAACCCCAGCATTTGCCTGGTGTGAAAATGGGAAACCATGGAAAACCGTCTTCAGAGCTGTCGACGGTGGGATTCGAACCCACTATTTCCTAGGTGCAAGCTCACAGCCGCGCGCCTCTAACCGCACGGCCAACTCACCTGGTGCAAACGTTTTCATAAACATTTCAGAAGATGTACACTAATACAATGTGGAAATTACAAAGGAGAGATATGAGGAAGGCTCATAAAGTACGCAAAGTGAAGCACCGTTTCTCTTCGACAACTAAGCAGATGGGCAGGTGCGGGGAGAAGGGAAACGTGCGGTGGCGAACCAGAAGGAGGGGCGGAGGTGTGGCACAAAGCAGACAGTGTGCCAGCTAAGCATTGGCCAGCAGGTATTCATCGCTGTTCGCACGGAACTTGAAATGTCTCAACTTTTAGGCCCCTTAGTTAACGTCCTAATGAATGTCGACACCCAAAATTGTTGCTGACATTTTTATGTGTACCTGAATGTGTTTTCCAAGTTGCATCGCGATCGGCGTCTTAACCATTGCCGATGTTTCCTTGCAAGTTCTTGTGGTAAATATTTTCTTAGATTCATTCACACTATATGGCTCTCTTTTTAGAAGATAATAATTCACCTCTGACATACCTCATCATCACTACACGTATCTGTATTCATTTTAATACACTTGAAATAAAAAGCACTAAACCATACAGCAAAAATTACAAGTACGCCCACATGGTCGCAGTGAACAAACAATACAGAAAGATATAGAACTCGGCGGGAAACAGCAGCTGTTAACACATGGCACGTGCACACGCTATAGTGCTGCCTATGGATTGTGATCGGTCTTTCGTGGTTCCAATGAGACTTTGATCGTTCTTTCATAAAATGCTCAAATTTCAACTGCGTGTTTCTCAGACGCTAATAGTTTATGCTTAGCCATATTTAACATGATAATAGACTTGCATAATAGCTGCCTACTAGTAGTAATATCTCCCATTTTATTTTCTATTTCTTTAAATATTTTGTGGACCCTGATCGTTTTTTCCCCTGTACCCGTTAACTGTATTTATTCATAAATTAGTTTCGACGGACTGAAGAACCTAAGTTATTTTTAAAAAATGAATACATAACATTACAATTACAACTATGACCATTTAGAAGTCAAAGGTTTGTGTATTAGGCTATTGTTATGACAAATATGCCCATTCCCACAAACCTACTACTCTGGCGTAGCAAAGGGTGAGGCGCTACTCCCACATAGCGCGTCCCAGGTGGTGGATAGGGAGGTCCTAACCGGCTTGCTGGCGGTCTTGAGCGAAATAAAATAACTCTCTCGGACCAAACACACAACACCCTGTGAGTGGGGGACGCAGACGAAGAATACACCCATGGTATCCCCTGCCTGTCGTAAGAGGCAACTAAAAGGGGTGACCAAGGGATGATCGAATTAGAACCATGAGACTACTTGTAATTAGTACCATCATGCAGGGAAACACCCTGGGTTGCATTTACTTGCATGTAGTACCACTATGTTGGGTACAAAATAGGTTTGTGGTCAGTAGCGACAGTGTGTGCTTCCGGCTGGGTTTTACAGTACCTGTGATTAGTACCACTATATGAGCGACACCATGAGTCTGCCTTGCCTACGATCAGAACCCTCTATGTGAGGAACAGCACGGGATAGTAAGAGTTCCTGTGGTTAGTACACATATGTGCAGAACACCATAGGTTTGCAGTGCCTGTAAATGGCACCTCAATGTGAGAAACACCATAGCTCTGTGTTACATGTGCACATTACATTATCTGTGAGTAGTACCATAATGTGTGGAATAACGCAAGTCTATGCTACTTTTTATTAGCACTGCAACATGACAAATACCATGGTTGTACTTTCCTAACGATAAGTACCATTATGACCGGCCGATGACTTGGATTTTGGACCCCTTTAGACTACAAGCATCATCGATTCAGTATTGTACTTTAGAAGCAGTCCCTTGGTCAGTAATACTATTTTTAATGCTAGTTTCTGGGAATGTGGGACATTGCGGGTTGGATCCACTGACTGTTTTAAATTGTGGTCAGTGGAGGATTTTTAAATTGCGATTACATTTCGTCTCATTTCGTACCATTAGCATTGTTAGCATGATGGCTTTCTTGACTGGATTGTCTGCTTCGCATGTCAGTTAGCTCCTGAAATGAAATGCCGTATGGCTTTTGGTGCCGGGAGTGTCCAAGGACAAGTTCGACTTGCCAGATGCAGGTCTTTTGATTTGACGCCCGTAGATGACCTGCGCTTAGTGATGAGGATGAAATGATGCTGAAGACGACACATACACCCAGCCTCCATGTCAGCGAAATTAACCAGTTAAGGTTAAAATTCCCAACCCTGCCGGGAATAAAACCCTGGACCCCTGTGACCAAAGGCCAGCACGCTACCCATTTAGCCATGGAGCCGGACATTGTGCTCCTGATTTGACCTGATGAAGCTGTGTGAATGATTATCCAGCTGTCAGTTAAGGATAAAATCCTTGGACGAGCTGAGGCTTCTAGGTAGGAAGCAGATGTGCTATCTATGTACCACAAATCTGGTAAATTTCCTAGCCGGGAAGGACAGAACAGGTTGTTATTGTTGATAAACTGATATAGTTAAGGAGACAGTGTTCTTCACACTTCGGTCATACAGTTTTCTCTTATGTATTAAAGTCTGTCAGTTTGTTTTCTGTTTTTCCATGTTTTAAATGTAATTCAAAATAAGCAAGCAAGCGTGATAGTTTTATGTGACTACTGATATCATGTTCATAGTCACAGGACCTCCAGTTTTTGTGGATGTTGGATCTCGTGCACATGACATCATTCTTAAGTCTCGTGTCCACTGATCAGGATTACAGTATTTACTTCTGATTTTTCATGTCATAACTTCTTTTCATACATAGAGAACTGTTTTAAAGCAATGAAATTAACTATTTATGAGCATGGAATGTAGAATTTAGCATCTACAACTTTGAAAATGAGCATAGTGCCAAAATAGAATATATATTTTCTCCTATCAGTACAAAGTGTCAGGTGCACAAGAATTCACAATTGTTTAAACAAAAGTCATGTAATTTGACATCTTAAATTCATTCTTCTGTCTGCAACCATGAACTAAAATTTATGAATTTTTTTTTTGTTTGTATCCAAAATAAGCTGAATCAAAATTTAGCAAATATGTTAAACTCAGATTGAACCATAGTTAATGCATGCATAAGATTGCATTTTGTATTTTGCTTCATGTGGAGTTTAATTACATCCTTGAGCGAATTGTAGTTAGACCAGATTTTTTTAATGTAACTTAAAAGTAAAATTAATTACCAGTGCACAACCAGTGAGGTGGTGTTTCTTGTTCTGATATGATTTGAGGGCCAGTTTTTAGCCTCAACCAATTATAACAGGTATAATAACTTTTAAGGGTAATATTTTAATTTCTTTCAGGTCATGACAAGGTATATATCCAATCCTGAGAATCTTAAATTAATGATGAATATGTTGAAAGAAAAATCTCGAAACATCCAGTTTGAAGCCTTCCATGTTTTTAAGGTTGGTGTGTTTAGTTAATTTCATTTTTATTTGAATGCTTTATCATTATCCTTCATTTTATCAAACGTTATCTCATTTCAGGTGTTTGTAGCTAACCCAAATAAACCAAAGCCTATTCTGGACATCTTGCTTCGCAACCAAGAGAAATTGGTTGAATTTCTAACTCGATTCCACACAGATCGATCAGAAGATGAGCAGTTCAATGATGAAAAGGCTTATCTTATCAAACAGATTAAAGAACTGAAACCTTTGACTGAACATTAACAACAGCGACACTACTGAGACTTTCTAGTGAAAAAACAAAAATATCAAGTGCATATATTAACATTGCAGAACCAGAAAAAGTTGCTTCCATTATTTTGTAAAAGTTAGGGGGGAGGGGGGAGAGGATGAGAGAATAAAAGGAAGCAAGTTTTGTAGATCATGGATGGTAGGGCTATGTGAAAGAACTGGGTTCTTATCTCGCCTGAAGTTAACTAGTCCCATTAAAAAATCTGTTGCTGATGCTTTTGGAAGTGAGAAAATATTCCATTACAACACATTTTTCCAGTCTTGTCATTCTTCTCTCATCACTGGTACCAGTATTTAAACACACTCCTTCAGGGGTGGCACTAGTGGTGGATTAGCATATCAGGTGCTGGTTTTGAATGTTGTTGAGATTTTTGTAACATTTGGCCTACCAAATAAAATAATTCAATTTTCCAACAACTAAAATATATTTATGATAGTTTTCACGTTTAACTGTGAAGAAAGTGTCAAAAGCTTATCACTGCATGTAAGAAGTTCGGAGATGCTTGAATATTTTATTGGTTCTGTGTCACATTTGAGTTATTGATTAGTGAAAGATACAGCTTGAGCCATTCCAGCCATTGTTGAAAGCAGTAGCAAGTGTGAAAAGTGTTTTGCATTTTGACACAATGAAATAAACTGCTATAACCATTGTTTTCTTTTATCATCCTTGCATCCTGTGTTATGTTCATTACTGTGTGATATTTGAAATTTTCAGAATGGAATGAAATCCTCAGGTTACCTAGGTTCTTAACTTAAACTCTTGACTTTGTAGGAATATACGTATGATTTGAAACTCGTACAGTTTGATGAAACCTGTTTTTCTTTGTTCAATACTCTATGCAGTGTTGTTCTGTTACCAAATTCTCATTGCGGAACAGCAATTTGAAGGGATGTGTGTGTGTCTGTAAGTGGGCTTACCCTCATTTTGAAGTTTTCCATTAATTGAAGGTTTTTTTGTTTGCCTAAAAGAAAAATACTCTCTATTCACATTATCATAACTTTTGCTTTACATCATCCACAAGACTTTATTTTATTCTCATGTTCAGTTATGTTAGTTTTTGACAGAATAATAGTTTAGTCTGAATAATATCAAAATATATTTCATAGAACTGCTAGAGCACAATAAATTACACCTTTATTTACATCACACAGTTTCCTAATTTCATGTAGGAAATATTAACATTACATTGTAGTGCAATTTCATCTTTCTGTCTGTAATGGTCCAATGCCTTAGATGTAACTTTGGAAGTGAGAAAATATGTATGTATAATTGTATATATATATATATATATATATATATATATATATGCCTAAAAAAAAACACCATCCGAAAGTGACATCAGAATTTACTTAAAATTTGAAAAAGAAAAAATGAAAAAAAAAACCTCAGGGATCTGAGCACAGTAGCCAAACACAAATGCTTATTAATACAGAATAAAACAAACTCTGTATGGCTGTTGAATGTTATGTGCCACATTCCACTAAACTAAACAGAGTACTTGTGTGATGTTTATGGATTGCCTGTCGAAAAGTTCCCGTACTCAATCTAGTGTTTCATTAGTGCCAAAAATGTCTCTTGATCCTCTTCATTTTCATGTGTTTCATCTTAAGAGCATGGTTTCAAGTTTTTCTAGAATTGATAGTGCACTGGAGGCACATACTTGATCAGACTAATGCTGTCCTTAATTTCTTTCATAATGGCATGTGGTTCCATATATGTACTTTTTTGGAAATGGAACATTGTCTAAAAATGCTCTTCTAGTCTAATTTCAGCTTACTCAAGTTACATTTGCAAAAGTATTTGAATGGATTACTTTTGCTGATCTTCAGCTCTTAGTTCAGTCACCACACTCGCCTTGGTCCACTATAGATTCACAATTAAGTATTTATTTATTTTCCACCTAGTCGATACAATGATTGCTTAAGGCAATTTTTAATGGTCAAAAGTGGTACATGTTTCGTATATTATCAACATCTTCAGCCACATAACTCCAAGATTTGTTTGTTTAAATCTTGTCAATTTAGTAGGTTCGAATCCCACTATCGGCAGCCCTGAAGATGGTTTTCCGTGGTTTCACATTTTCACACCAGGCAAATGCTGGGGCTGTACCTTAATTAAGGCCACGGCCGCTTCCTTCCAACTCCTAGGCCTTTCCTATCCCATCGTCGCCATAAGACCTATCTGTGTCGGTGCGACGTAAAGCCCCTAGCAAAAAAAAAAAAAAAAAATCTTGTCAATCTTATGTTAATTTTAAGGACACTTCCTCTAAAGCATTACTTTGTCAATTTTATATATTTTTCATCTAAACAGTGTTATGTGGCTGAAGATGTTGATAATATACGAAACATGTACCACTTTTAACCATTAAAAATTGCCTTAAGCAATCATTGTATCGACTAGGTGGAAAATAAATAAATACTTAATTGTGAATCTATTGAAGTGCGATACGGACCATGAAGCTGATTTTATGTAATTGGTCCACTATATCGCTGCAACCAATGACAAGCATACGTTGCACACCATTGGAAGGAGAGCAGTCATGAGGGTTGGCCCATTCATTCTGTCCCTTCAGTGCAGTACAGTTTTCATTGCAATGAAATTCCTAGCTCTATAAAATCCCTTATAGAGCAGTGCACTGCACTAAGGGATTGGTATTAGACTAGAACTATAGATGGCACCTCTTAATGCCTTGGCCGAAGTGAGGGTTGGCCCACTTTTACACTCATCACTTAAGTAATTATCATTACTTAATCATTTTATGAAAACGATAACAGTTTGCTACTTAAATATAATTTAGGTAAATTTAACAAGAAAAATTAAGCTCATCTATCAGAATCCTAAAGATTTTCCCTTTTTCCTCATTTCAGAATTTATTATAAGTAAATATGTTCACATTGTTTCTCAATTTTTTTGGTAATTTTTTGCATTTATTCCCTCATAAGTTTCTATATTTTAGTACCTATACATTGGACATCACATGTAAGCAGCAAACCCATTGTAAGGACTCATCATCTGGTTGAGGTGCAATGCAAGTGTATTTCTTCTTTACTAGTAGCCATGCTGTAAATTAATTTCTGCATCTAATTGGAACTTTGTTGCTTTACTGAATTACTAATAGAGAATCAAGAACACTGAAGTCTAGTTTAACTTGAGCAATACTGAGCAAAATATTTCAACTATTATTGCCTACAAATAATTACTTAGCTTGTGTAATTATTTGAAGCTCATTTTCTTCTCTCAGGTAGTAGTAGTAGTAGTAGTAGTAGTAGTAGTAGTAGTAGTAGTAGTAGTAGTACAGGTTTAATTTCCCGTAAAACAATTTGTATAATGTGTGTCCATGCATGCTCTGATACCGAGCAAGTTGGCTATGTGGTTTTGGTCAGGTAGCTTTGAGCTTGGGTTCAAACCTCACTGTTGGCAGCCCTGAAGATGGTTTTCTGTTGTTTCCCATTTTCACACCAGATATATGCTGGGGATGTGCCTTACGTAAGGTCACGGCTGCTTTCTTCACATTCCTATCACTGTCCTATCCCATCATATCCATAAGACCTGTCTGTGTCGGTGCAACGTAAAACAAATACAGAAGAGAAGAATATGATCTCTGTTTTAAGAAGAGTTGTTACAGTAACAAGTTAATTCAGAGACAGATATAAAAGTATTTGTTAATAATGTATTATAGCTATTTCCCTACTTATTTTTGAAACCTTTTCCTGGCTAACTTAGGATTATCTCGGGAACAGTTGTGTAAGTGCCGAGCATTTTCAGCTAGCATAATGGCCTTACATTTCTCTTTCTGTTGCTTTTCAATTTTTGGATAGGTCGTGATTGGATCTTTCGATGCGTTGCTCATTGATAATGACCATAAGAAATCCATATACCATCCAGAAAATTTTCAGACTAGTAATTGCAGTTCATTACATTGTAAGGCAGACACACTTGTCCATATTGCACAGGTCGCATGCCAGCGGCATGACTGCAAAAAGCTGCCCCGTAGTAACAAATGCAATGTCGCACACTGTCTAGTGGAGGGCCAGTGTTGCCACTGATATGCAAATTGTACTAAAGACCACCAGAGACAGCGTCTAGTGTTTCACATATGCTACTTAGCAAGAGGAGGAGTGTAGGGTTCAGTTTACTTGGGTGAAAATGAGAAGCAGTCTTCAATTTAACATCAGAATAGTGCAGTTAGTTGGAGAGCATAATTATCTTTATAATTACTCTTATAATAATTACTCAAAATAATTTGATTACAGGAGAAATTTTTGAAAGAAGTGGGAGAGGCATTGAACGAAGAACATTACTACAGTGATTCAGCATAAATTTTTATAGAGTATGCAGTTTAATTTTTCATAATCTTCCACAAACGTCGCTACTGTTTAGAAAAATTACATTTTGAAATTACCTGTGCCAAAGTTTGTGGCATAAGTTTTGAAACTAACCTCAATGTTACTGCACTTACAATTTTTGTCTTTAAGATTTGAAACATCAGTAGATAGTCCGCACATAGATAATCGAGAGTCTACTGTTTACCATAATATAGTATAACATACGGTAGACGTATTATAATGTTTGCAATTTACATTCATTCATTACCAATTTTTTACTGATGGCTACAAAGCTAGTCCTAGGGTGGGATTGGATTTGCAATCGAGTAGTCTTTTATAAGCTGTGTATACAACTAGCATCATAATATCCTCTTCTGAAGAGAACATTCTGTAATATTTCTATACAAGCAAGCTTATTTTGGCAGGTATAGGCTGTTTAACATGGCATCATACAGATAGGTTTGCGGCAGCGAACTGTTGCGCAGATGGCATACCAACTGGGCAGCAGAACAGATGAATGCAATTGCAGATAAGTGGGTGCAGCCTGCCAAAATCTTAACAAATCTTCCTCCAAATTCTTGTAATTTTCTGCTTTGTAGTCTCGTCATTAAGCTTTCTTCAGACTTCTTTGAGGAAAAGCCAAGATGTTTTTTTAAAACTTAGGTGAGATTTTACCTTGAACATTGAATCGGCACATTAACTGTGATTTGTGAGGTCTACAGGAATTATGTGCAATAAAGGTAAAATAAATTTTTGTTGTATTATGTAGTGGGTTTCTTTCTTTCACTTCCTATAAAATTTCTGTGAAGTTTCAGTCTCTGATTTTAATTTTAAAAAGGTGGCAGCTTTTCCATACTGCCCTATTCATAATGAGAGCACTAAAACTTTGCTACATTCCTGTTAACTTGCCTAGGCATATTGCCATAAACTGGTTCTTCACTATCAGTAAAGAAATGCAAGGTTATAGTCTCATTTTCTGTCAGATGTGTGGTTTGTATCAAGCTGTAATGAATTCCATCCAAGAAATCAGCAAGGTAAAATCTCCACTAAAGCTTCGATAAATTTTGTCGCTCCAAATTTATGTCCATAAAAGAGCCTCTGTGGCTCAGGCGGCAGCGCGCCGGCCTTTCACTGCTGGGTTCCGTGGTTCAAATCCCGGTCACTCCATGTGAGATTTGTGCTGGACAAAGCAGAGGCGGGACAGGTTTTTCTCTGGCAGCCGGCACAATTTCTATCCTCACCGCTAGATGGGGGCTTCATTCCATTCCTGACCCAGTCAAATGACTGGAAACAGGCAGTGGATTTTCATTTTTCACAAGGAAGATTAGGACCAGTAAGTAGTAATCCAGTCAAGAGGGAAATTAGGATAGCAAATGGTATTCCTTCTTTGAACGGATCATTTGTTAAATTTTAAAATAAGAAAATTATTGTTTGGAAGGCAACCTGGTTTGCACATTATGACAGCCACTTGCATGGCTATTTTCTATAATAAAACTAGATTTTTGGTTGTATAGAATTCGTGAAACACTGTGATTTCTGTTGTAATAATGTGTGACTGTTAAATTAGTTTTATATTGTAATCTTGCAGATCATATGCTGAAATATACATATCAAAACTTTTTCATCACCTTCGAACTCTAGGTCATGCCATGAGGCCCTACATATTTTGTGAAATCAATGACAAAGCTTTAAAATGGTGTATAATTATTTTGAAAACTACAATCTAAGAAATTCTTACACATAAGTATTTTCAGAACTACTGACCAAAAATAGAATGAATTGTATTGAATTTCACCATAGATGCAACCCACATGTGTAGTATACCGGTACATTATTTCTTTCCTTTGATTTCTTCAGAATGGATTTTACAACATATAAAAGGTCGCAAATGAAGTTTAACACATACAGTTTATTGTATTCTACAGTCTGCATATTGTTAAGTAATATTTTCTTGTTGTTATTGTTAGTGGGATATTGCTCACTGACAGGCTGGGGCTCCAATGAAATGACAGATTCTGCTATCTAGTCAACTCATGAGGTAGATGGCAGAATCTGTTGTTTCATTTGAGCCTGAGCCTTTGCTATATGGTACATGGTAAAGATATGTGGCTTATCCATAATTTATTAGAAGTAATAATTTTAGCATCTGTTTATTGCTACTACAAGAAGGTCGCGGGCCTGGAAGCATTTTACAGAAATACCAGAAAATAAAGTGCAATATAGTAGTTGTTCCCAATGTGTTAGTTTTGAAAGCAGAAAATGCATCGAGTATGATTCGCCATTTGAACAGCCATTGCAGTTTATGAATCTCATTATTTGAAGAGCCATATATGTAAAGGTTGTTAATAGACTAGCAGCCTTTGTAGGTTAACCCTGTGTTTGTGTTCTTCATTTTTTACAATTAGTTAAATACACAGTCTTTTGTAAGAGATTTGCTGGCTAATAGTGTTAATTTTGAGATGCAAGAGATTGAAATATTAGGTCATCAGGAATTGTTGTATTTATATATTATTCCCACACTCTTGTTTTTATTTTTAAAATCTACATACAGTATATCATTCATGGTGTGGGCTGTGGTGGTCATGTCCCAGTTCGTCAACCATCGGCAACAGCTGGATGGTCCTGAGAGTCGGGATACCAGTTGCTATGGAATAGGATTGGGCATCTTGGACTTATTCAGTCTTGGGCCTCCTTGTGCTCATGCGGCTGTGACTGTACAATCCAGCATGGTCCCTAACCCATAGACTCTCTCCGGGACTGTATGCAAGTAGGGTAGCTTTCTGCCTCGCAGAAATTTACCACACTCAGAATATTTTAAGCAAGCCTCGGACCTATAAGAACAACAGGCAAGGGACTCCTCGGAAACAACATGGCAAGCAATTTGGAATTTACCCCCTGCGGGTGGGGGACGCACATGTAGGATAAACACGCGGTATCCCCTGCCTGTCGTAAGAGGCAACTAAAAGGGGCCCAAGGGGCTCTCAACTTGGGAGTGTGGATTGGCGACCACGGGGCCCTTAGCTGAGTCTTGGCTTTGCTTCCACTTACTTGTGCCTGGCTCCTCACTTTAGTCTATCCTGTCCGACCTTCCTTGGCCAACTCTTGTTCTTTTCTGACCCCGACGGTATTAGAGCATTTGAGGCCTAGGGAGTCTTTCATTTTCACACCCTTCGTGGCCCTTGCCTTTCTTTGTCCGTTACTTCATTTTTCGAAGTGATGAATCCATTCTTTTCCTTTTTTCTCTCTGCCCCCTGTAGGTGGGGACGCAGAAGGAAAATACACGCACGGTATCCTCTGCCTATCGTGAGAGGCGACCAAAGGATGATTGTCTTAGAAGCATGAAACTACTTTTGATTAGTACCATCACGCGGGGAACGCCATGGGCCACCTTTACTTTCGAGTAGTACCACTATGTTAGGTATAAAATAGGTTTGTGCTTAGTAGCAGCAGTGGGTGTGGACTGGGTTTCCAATACCCGTGAGTCGTACCCATTTGAGCAACACCACGGGTCTGGGCGTTGCCTGTGTTTGGTACCACTATATGAGCGACACCGTGGGTCTGCCTAGCCTGTGATAAATATCCCCTATGTGAGGAACACCACGGGAATGCCGGCATCCGTGATTAGTACACCTAGGTGAGGAACCGCATCGGTTTGCGTTGGCTATGAGTGGCGCCATTGTGTGAGAAACACCATAGGTCAGAGTTACCTGTAGTACGTACAATGCTTGTGAGTAGTACCATCATGTGTGGAACACCGCGAGTCTTCGCTCCTTTTGATTAGTACCTCAACATGACACATACCATGGTTCTACTTTACTAGCGATAAGTAACATTCTGAGGGGCCTTTGACCTGGATTTTGGACCCCTTTCGACATCAAGCATCGCCGATTCAGGATTGTGTTTTAGAAGTTGTCCCTTGATCAGTAATACTATTATGTATGATAGTTTTTTGAGTCAGATCCACTGATGTTTTTAATTCATATCCATCCATTCATTCTTCATGACATTTTTTATTTTGGTCAGTGGATGATTTTGAATTTTTACTTTGTCATTTCATTTCGTACCATTAGGGGTCGATGACCTCGATGTTAGGCCCCTTTAAACCAAGAGCATCACCATCATCAATTTGGAATTTGATTGGGGAGCTATGACAGTCTTATGGAAGAAAGAAAGTAGAACTGGCTGAGTCAGCAAAGAGGATGTAATATTCCGGTAAGGGGAGATAATGAGAACCCCATGCAAAGACAGGTAAAGCCAGTGTTTCTTTACATGGCTGTCCACACATATTCAATGTGAAGTCTGGAGCTCGAGGGACCCAGTTGAGCAGTTCAATGGAGTCTTTGCTTAAAAAATAAGCCCTGAACGTGACTGCTCGTGTAGATAGGGAAATTGTCATGCACGAACTGTATTGGCATGTCATCTGGATAGCACTCTCACACTGAAACAATATTCTACAGAATGTACAAATATTGTCCGTATGTGAGATGGTCGTCCATCTAATGAAGCACTCCAGCCCCATCAGACTATATCCACTCCGAACACGACACAAATATGCGACCACTGCGTGAATACTCGGCTGTACATCTTTTATCATATTGGGCTTCCAGTGGCCTATAAACATGAACTGACCTGAAAGAAGTCTTGTCCGAGAAGGTCGCATGATCCGAATTACAATTTAACTCGACCCCTGCCAAGCACATCAATCGACCATCTGTTCATCGGAGAGAGATTCTTTGGCGGCAGCTTTTGTACAATGTTCTCATAATCATTTACAGACCATATATGGACATTCCAGAAAATTTATTGCCTGTATCCGGTTTCAACTAACATATTGTCTTCTTAGTATAATCCCACTTTAAACCAGTGCTTGGTAGACCTACAATGACACCTGCCACTGATGGATCGCTCTCTGAGCAGCCCTAGGTGAAAGACCACTGTCTCACGAATGCTAAAATTGATGTGTTGGACTTGCTGTATTGACGCGTGTAAGTAATGTGCCATGTCAGAATTTAAAGAAATGTTTAGCATCAAAATTAGACATCATCATGGTGTATACGTTTAGAAAAAAAAAAAAAGATTGATCACGCTGGGATTTGAACCTTAGCTGTTTTGGTAGGAACGAATTTTGTAGCCTACAGCTGACCCACTGCACTACATGGTCGCATGCCATGTGCTTATAATTTCATAGTGCTGTATGCAACTGCATGTTATGAGGAGGAGAGAGAAGAAAAAGGATAGAGTGAGAGTAACTAATACAATGAGCATACCTGCCAACCCTTCCAGTTTACCCGGAAACTCCGATTTTTAATTAGTCTTCCGGTTTTCCGATTTATTGTTACTTCCTATTTTTGACCAATGTAACCTCCAGTACGGTCAGTACTCTTCTCCTGGGATGAATTGTTATGTGTTTGTGTAATTTACGCAACCTCATTTTTAAGCACATTAAATTTGATGCTTTGTTTGACGGGCGGTTCATCCGTCGCCTCAAGTATCGTATTTCCCGCTCACTACAGCAGTGTGTGTGTGCTGTTCAGGTGGGAATTCGGGACGGCAATCGTCCTACGAGTCAGGGAAGGTCGTGCGCACTAGCGACCGCTAGGGATTCCGTTGATCGGGACGAAAGAGAGTTTGTTATTGTGTGGTTCGCGCGCTCGTTTCTGTGCGTAGTTTCGTTGGAGTATTAGACCACATGTTTTTTCTTGCAGTTCTGTGCTTTTCCCCCTGTCTAAGTCGTATGTTGATAATGTACGAGACATATTGATCTGTTTTGTATGTGGTAGTTTCGCGTATTTCAGTGCTTTTGTGTTGATCTTAGTTCATAATTTTAATGACTTGAATGTATTTCAGAGAGTTGTGTCGGTGAAAGTTTGTGGTATTTTCTCTTCACATGATGACTAAAAAACATAACAAACGTTATCTCCAAGTGTTCAAGTATACCTATAAAACTGAATTTCCCTGTGTCGGTGTGATATAAATATCTCGCATGGAGGGAAAAGTGATATTGTATCTCAGTGCCACATAAAAACACAAAGATAGTGCTAGCTGTCTCGAGAGGAACAAAACATTAGGTTGGGTGCTAGAACAAACACATCTGCCATAATTAATTAAATGGCCCGTGATGCATTTAGTAAGGTGATTCAAACTTTAAAGACTGAACCTTTTGCGATTTCAACTGATGGTCGCAATTATAAAGATAGTAAGCTCTTCCTATCGTCGTCTCGTTTTTCAACAAAGAATTGAAAAAGATTGAAAATAGTTTGCTATCCATGGAAAATTTGGAAGGCAATTGTACTGGTATTAATATTGCTAATTTGCTCCTGGATGTTCTGAAAGGATATGACGTTCCAGTGGCAAACTGTATAGCCTTCGGCGCAGATAACGCTCCTGTTATGATGAGAAGAAAAAATGGTGTTGCTGTTTAACTAAGAGAGCAGTGCAAAAACATTATTATAGGATGCCCATGTCATTTGATTAATTTGGCTGCCATGAAGGGTGCAGACTCCCTTCTTGTCAAAATTGATGAGATGCTAATTGATGATGTTGAGTCATCAGTCCATAGACTGGTTTGATGCAGCCCTCCATGCCACCCTATCCTGTGCTAACCTTTTCATTTCTATGTAACTATTGCATCCTACATCTGCTTGTCATATTCATACCTTGGTCTACCCCTACCGTTCTTACCACCTACACTTCCTTCAAAGACCAATTGAACAACTCCTGGGTGTTTTAAGATGTGTCCTATCATTCTATCCCTTCTCGTCAAATTTGCTAATTGATATTTATTATCATTTAGACAAAAGCTCGAAGTGAAAAGATCATCTCAAAATGTAACAAGCTTTGTACCAAACTGATGTTAGAAAAAATGTTAAAGCATGTGTGTGCACACTGGTTACTCTTGGGGAATGTTTGGAAAGATTGATTTCAGAGTGGGAGCCTCTTCAGAGTTTTTTTTTAAGGATGAGGTAAAACGGTCCAATGGCACAGACACATCTCTGAAGTATTTCCAAATTCCCAAGCTAAGGGCACATGAAGATACAGAAATGGAACCTGGTCCTTGTGTCAGTAGAGTACAAGACCAAGCTTCTGTTATTTCTGGACAAAGGAAGGTGGAGAGTAGTTGATCTCCATCTGTGAAAATAAAATAAAGGAGTCTAGTTGCAGTGCCAGTATTTCAGGAGAGGAGAGACTATTTCTTTTTCTTTCTGTGTTCAAACTTTAATAAAGCATTTTGCTCATTTCTGGCATTTATCATCCCTACTTTTGAGAAAACTAACAAAGTTCTTCAGTTCCAAACACGTCACATTCATGCCATAAGATCGATGCTGACTGATGTGGTGAAGGACATTCCGTGTAGGTTTGTTAAGCCAGTGGTTATAAAAAATATCCTACAGTTTTAGAAGTGGTCTATCATACGAGGGAGAATCAGAAATCTGATGATGATTTAGTAATTGAGTGCTCAACATCTCGTCTTGTAGAAAATCTGGCACCTGAGAAGAAAAAAATTTTTGTTTGCGCATCAGGAACTTTATTGCAGTTTGTGATTATATTATTCATAAATTTAATTTGAAAAGTGATGTTTTTGTTAATGCTCAAGTAGCTGAGATAAATTCTTTGCAGACTTCTTCTTTCAATGCCATAAAGTATTTTGTTTCAAAGTTTCCTGTTATATTGCCAGTGAAAGATGGTGAAGATGACCAAGAAGCAATGAATGCATTACAGTGCCAGTTTTGTGCTCTCCAAGCGGAGGATTTACCATTGTTGTGCAAGAAGAAAGAGTAAATTGTTCTTGGTCTGCTATAGGTAGGGTTACTACCTACGTGACAACGACTCGAAAGCAGGAATTTTGAGTTCAAAAACCAGGTCAGCATCAAAATTGCTAATTTTTTTGTTAAAACCATTTATTCAGCGTACCTTATTCATATTGCTTGGCGACAAGTGAAGTCTCGAAAGCAGGAATGTCACTGACACCTTATTCATGTTGATTGTACTTATCGGAGCTACTTATTTTATTGAGCAACTCCTTATTGTCTTTTAAATAGTCATAAAACTGGTTACAAGTGAAGTCTTTCACTGATATCAACCACTTCACAGAGTCAACACTTAACCTATTTCTTTCTTTGCTCCACTGTGCATTTATTAAAGAAAAAATCCTTCTACGTTGGCATTATGTGCAGGAATTGCAAAATACACTTCTGCCAATTTCAGTAGCTCGGAAGAACGTGTAATAGGGATGTAGTGAAACACTACCGATAGATGTCTCACGAATAGTACCCGGTATGCGCTTGTCGATCGTCATTTGTTTGTATGTGTTTTTAATGGAAGTTACCTAGTTAAATGCTGAAGTTAAAGATATTTATTATATCGTTACGGCAACAAAGACAACAAGAAAATTGTGATGCCTGACTTGCTGTGTCCCAATGTCCCAAAATCAAGGTCTACCGTACTCATACCATCAATTTCCTAAGCAAGATGCTTTCCGTAAAAAGTGGTTGCATGCGATTCGTACGCAGGACCTATGAAATAAAAATGACTCCTAATATCAAAGTCTGCTCGAAACATTTTACAGTTGAAGATCGTCATTACTGAAACTGGTAAGTAAGCTAATTAGTACTAATTAAGAAATAATTTTATAATAAGGTAGTACATTCTGAAAAGTTAATATGGCCTATTTCAATAATTTTAGGCGAAAGACGAAGACTTAAGGAGAACGCTGTACCTTCGATATTGTCATGGTATGGCACCGGTACCTTGGAAATAACTCCAAGAGCAAGAAGATATAGAAGTAGAAAAACAGCCAAAACACCGTGTGCGGTACGGTACGGTACCCTGAATCACACAGTGACCTATAATTTGACACTGGAGCACCATCAATTTCAGACTTCCTGAACAGGAAATAACTCATTACTTCCAAATTTGAAATTTTTATACCGGTATTTGTCTTATGGTCCGAAAGAAGATCCTGAAACTCGTACGCTACACGGAAATGAAGTTCAGTCGTACTGGATGTAGCCCCAGGCACTGCTGTCACACTAATGTCGTGCCTTATGTACGCCTATAACCGGCAAAGAAAAGAAAAATACCGTATTAGGAATGTTTTCAAAATGCTATTTGTACTTTAAGAATTCAATCTTGACAAAAATGCTAAAAGGAGGAGTTGCTGCATTTATTCCTTACTGGTACCTTTCAATCAACTCTTGCATTTTTCCGCATATGTTTTCGCCCCTTTTCTTCAATTCTGCTTCCAAATCCGCAATCGTCATTGCACCTATACTATTTCCCGTCTTGTTGAAAACATGTAACAGAATATGGTAACTCCATTTTAATGCATTTAAAGCAAAAGTTTCGTTTCGATGATCGCAAATGTAGGAATACTCCATATGTCTCATGTAAAACAATCGAGCAGCGGAAAGCGCATACCGGGTACTACCATTACGCTGCCTAGCGGACAACTTTCGCGTGATACATCCCTATAGGGATGTACTGAAACACTACCGATAGATGTCTCACGAGTTACACCCGGCGTGCGCTTGTCGATCGTCATTTGTCTGAATGTGTTTTTAATGGAAGTTGCGTAGTTAAATGATGAAGTTTAAGATTTAATCAAGACCGACTACAATATCTCAGACCTATCGAAACTGTCCAGTATGGCGGATATCGGCGTGTTAGCATGAGTTTGTTTTGATTGTGGAAGTTGTGTTGTTGCTCAATAATTACGTGGAATTTGAATATTATTAAATTTTATATATTTATAGCCTCAAAGAAGCTATGGAGCCTCTTTCAGTGCCGTAAGAAGCTGTTTATTCTTAAAAAGCTTATTTATTTAAGCAATTTACGTGGTGATGAGGTTAGGCAAAAGTTCAGAACAGCTTACATTTTCCAGCGCTACGCATCCAGGCGCGATTGCACTGTCACTTGTTTCTCTCTCGCTTCTCGCGAAGGACTTGATCGTGCGGTGGACAGAGCTGCCAACTGTTCATATAAAGAACTAGTCCTAGTGCAGCGGCGCTACTTTTATTTACGAATCTCATTAACGCAGAGGCGCTACTTTTATTTACGAATCTCGTGACAAAGCCATTGGTCTGGATTGGTTAGGCCATTGGTCTGGATGAAGCAAAGGGGGTCTGGGGGCGTAAGCCCCCAGGTTAGAAGCCGCGAAGCGGCCCTAGGCCTCTAATATCCCGCGTGACAAAGCCATTGGTCTGGATTGGTTAGACCATTGGTCAGTGGCAAAGCCATTGGTCTGGATCAAGCAAACGGGGTCTGGGGGCGTAAGCCCCCAGGTTAGAAGCCGCGAAGCGGCCTTAGGCCTCTAGTATCCCGCGTGACAAAGCCATTGGTCTGGATTGGTTAGACCATTGGTCGGTGACAAAGCCATTGGTCTGGACTGGTTAGACCATTGGTCTGGATCAAGCAAAGGGGTCTGGGGGCGTAAGCCCCCAGGTTAGAAGCCTCGAAGCGGCCCTAGGCCTCTAGTATCCCGCGTGACAAAGCCATTGGTCTGGATTGGTTAGACCATTGGTCATTCACAAAGCCATTGGGCCTGGGGGCGTCCAGGTTAGAAGCCGCGAAGCGGCCCTAGGCCTCTAGTATCCCGCGTGACACCTCCATTGGTCTGGGCAGTTGTGTATTTCTTGTGCGCGGGTTGGTAACGGAATTCACTTACTTCATTGCTAGGAGTGACGTCATATCCCGTAGCGTCTCACCCAATGGAAATGCTGGTACGTAGTTAGGCGATGGACTATGGCGCGTGATAACTTCTATTAGGTTATAAAAGCAAAATTATTTCTGGGGGGTGGGCCGATGACCTTCGATGTTAGGCCCCTTTAAACAACAAGCATCATTTCTGGGGGACGGCGGGTGGGTTCATAACTGTCGCAGTGAACACATCGCTCCTCCACAAGGTATTCCAATTAAGATTTCCAACATATTACATCCTTATCATGCTATAAAAGTAATGTAAGTCTTACTGAATTTCTATCCTTTCCGGGACTGGCTTACTTTTGTAGTCAGGTATGTCGCCTGATTGGGGAAAATACTAGGATAGGCATCAGTAGTTAACTTTGGAAATTTGCGTGGCACTCGAACTGGATCACCACCTCCTATGGGTATAAGGTCTTCCCTAACAATACATTTAGGATCAAAATGATTAACACACACAACACTATTATCATTTGGTTCGAAGTTTTCCCATTTTTGCCTTAATACTGGGTCTTTCGGAAATCTGAACACTGAAACTTGTTCACTACCCTTATAATTGGATTTACATCCAGGCACACAGCACACACGACCCATCGTATTAAACTATACACATACTGCACAGTTAACTGAAAATATAGAAAAACACTTTTAGTGAAGAACACTAGAACAATAACCGTATTGTTAGGGAAGACCTTATACCCATAGGAGGTGGTGATCCAGTTCGAGTGCCACGCAAAGTCCCAAAGTTAACTACTGATGCCTATCGTAGTATTTTCCCCAATCAGCCGACATACCTGACTACAAAAGTAAGCCAGTCCCGGAAAGATCCGGAAATTCGTAAGCAAGAGGTACGATTGAGAGATGAAAACAATTTTCAACAGTGGTGCAAAAATGATATAATTGATAATTCCCAGTGTTTTACAACTGAGGTGCGTAAGCGAAACCTAACCCCATTTCTTGTAAGTGAAAATGAGGATTATGTTTCTTTTATAAATTACAAGAGGATGATGTGCCATCAATTCCGGTAAGTTTTAAAGTGACGAGTTCTTTAGATGTTCAGGTGTACCATAGGAACATCACTATACCTAATCAACAGTTCAGATGGATTTTGGAGAGTGAAGGACAGGAAGGCTTGAAATGCAACAGATGGAGCAAGTTTGATTCATTGGTAAGTCACCGTGGACATTTTTCAGATTCTAGTGTTACAGTTAGTGAAAGACTAATTATGTTAATAAATTTTGTAAAAGATGCTCTCAGAGTGGACAGTGACTCCAACAAACTGAAGGTTAATAAAATAAAATTTGCACTAGAGCAATTGGAATTATGTGAAACAAATCAGGTGCGTTATTCCGCAGAATTGTTAGTATGCGCTGCAACTATTTCATTTTCATTCCCTGGTGCATATCATTTCCTCAGATTTACAAATGTGATGACTTTGCCTCACCCTGTGTACTTGAGGAAATTTTTGACTAAAATAGGTCCAAACTGTCCAGGCATTGGGCCTTCACAGAAAGCATTCTTGCAAGAAAAAGTAAAACTTCTTAAGGAACATGAAAAAGTAGTAACAGTGATGCTGGATGAGATTTATGCAAATTCTAAGTTCTCGTATAAGGCTGGTAGGATTTATGGAGTGGTTGAAAACTGTTCGCAAGTAGACCGAGCAAGTACCATGCAGGTTTTCATGTACTCTTCCTTATCTTCTGATGTAAAGGATGTGATAGGTCTTTTCCCTCTGAAGAACATGAATGCTGACACCCTTTTAAATCTAACTAATGAAGTTATAAAAGTGATGCATGAAGTAGGACTTGATGTTGTTTGCTTAATATGTGACAAACATAGGACCAACAGGAAAATGTTTGAACTTTTATGTGGTGGTTCCCTAAAACCGTATATACCTAACCCGTTCGATTCATCAAAGAGCATATTTCTTTTGTTTGATAATGTACATTTACTGAAGTGTTTTAGAAACAATTAGTTAAGTAGACCTGATGAGACCTTTTAACATCCCTAATGTTCAGGAAATATTTGATGCGATTGCTGGCATGTCGAATATTACTGACGGTGCAGTTAACTGTGAATACACCACTGTTGCAGCCAAGTTTTCCGATTTAAATGACTTATTTCATTCTGAAAAAAAAGTATGTTACTGAAGTTGGCACCAAATTTATGAAGGAAAGCCCTATATCCATCTTCCATAGAGAGGCAGAATGTTACACTAGCAGTTAATATTTTCAATCTAAAGAATATCGCTGCACTGGAAATGCTAAAAAATCAAGGGGTGGAGATTTCAATTGGGACTGTACAGTTTTTGAAAGTCATTTGTAAGTGGTGGAATATTTGTAATGTGCAGCACCCAATGAAAGGGACATATACTCGAATTGATGATGCCCATCCTATCAGTGGCCCTGATGATCCGAAGATTTCATTTCTAGAGAGTTTTAAACTTTTTCTTGATATCTGGCACATATCAGTCACCGATGGCAAACTGACCAAGGAAACTTATATTGCCTTGACCCATACGCTTGCAGCATTGGTTAGGTTGTGTAGGTACCTCTTCGGTAAATATGATTTTTCATACGTACTTACTGCCAAATTGCAAAATGATGGATTGGAAGGAAGGTTTAGTGCCTACAGACG
Organism: Anabrus simplex; assembly: GCF_040414725.1. NCBI lineage: Eukaryota > Metazoa > Arthropoda > Insecta > Orthoptera > Tettigoniidae > Anabrus > Anabrus simplex. The sequence continues at coordinate 1,119,738,043 of NC_090265.1, read as the reverse complement.
GTTAAGTGGATGTACTTACAATGTATCAGTAGAGCAGATTTTAGAATCTGAGAGGAAACTTAAAGTACTGGGTATACTGAAACTTAAGTCTGCACAGCTTGGAGAGTTTTCTTTAAAAGATTTCTCATTGGCCATTAATAAAGGTGCAAAGGTAGAAAACAACATTGAAAACTTAGAAACTTTGGAAACAGCCCTAGGAGATTTGGACAGTATTGTAATTACTCCAGAGACACGCAACATTTTGGTTTGTATTGCAAGCTACACTACTTTTAAAGTTACTGAAAGATTAGGTAGTAAATGTTCTGATTGTTTGCAAGCGTTGCAGTCAGAAGAAGAAATGAGTGAACTTTGTGATGAAGATATATATTCCTACTTTACTCTGGTAAACCGTGGTGGACTGAAGTGCCCCTCACCCGTTCTTGTATTTCTGTGTACTCAGATGTTCAGACTGTTCCAGGTTCTGATTAGTGAAGTTTATGAACTGGACTTTTTAAAATTAGACAGTCAGCAGTATGGTTTGTTAACCTTAGGCATGCAGCTAAGTGAGTGCATAATTAGTAACTGGGATGATGTCTGCAAATGTGGTACCCCATTAAAATATCTTATTAAGAAGTGCATCAAAATTATCTCTAACATTTTTATAAACAATTATATTCAAGTCTTAGAAGAAAACAGTGCTTCTAAAGACATACCCAGGAAACTAGCAAGCCAAAAATCGAAAAGGAAAGTTGATGACCCTAATGAACTGAACCTGCAGATACGCAAACAGATGAAACTAAGCAGCAAGTAGTTGCATGCTCCAGTAATAAGGTAAATATTAAGTTATCTCTATTTTTCTGTGTTTATTATTATTATTATTATTATTATTATTATTATTATTATTATTATTGAAATTTTGTATGAGAAATGCATTTGTTTGAATGTTTTTTTACATAATGGGCTGTGAGTACTTGTGATGTTGCATGGTATTTAATGTAAGGTTAATAATGCTATTTGTTGACCTATTTATCTTATTTGAAGTCCAAAGTTTCATATGTGAAAATATTTTATGGTGTGTCTGTTTCAACCTGACGTTTATAAAGTAATTCTCCCACTGAAATTACAATTGGATTTACAATAGAATTACGCGATAACGCTACTTTTGGTGTATAATTATTCATATTTTGAGTTAGTTACTTGCATTTCATGACGTTCGACTTGTGATGTTTCCTTTAGTTAGCTAGGAATGAACACGCCTAACCTACTCCTCAGCCTCTCACGTCGCCCACCGATGTCCGCCATGTTTTTTCTGTGTTACGGTCTGATGTATTATAATTGTAGTTGGTCTTGATTTAATATATCGTAACGACACAAAGACAACAAGAAAATTGTGATGCCTGACTATTGCTGTGTCCCAATGTGCCAAAATCAAGGTCGACCTTATTCATACCATCAATTTCCTAAGCAGAATCCTTTCCGTAAAAAGTGGTTGCATTCGATTCGTAGGCAGGACCTACGAAATAAAAATGTGACTCCTAATATCAAGATCTGCTCGAAACATTTTACAGTTGAAGGTTATGTCATTACTGAAACTGGTAAGTAAGCTAATTAATACTAATTAAAATAGTTTTATAATAAGGTAGTGACATTCTGAGGATTTAATACGACCTTTTTCAATAATTTTAGGCGAAAGACGAAGACTTAAGGAGCATGCTGTGCCTTCGATATTTTCATGGTGTGGCACCGGTACCTTGGAAATAACTCCGAGAGCAAGAAGATATAGAAGTAGGAAAACAGCAATAATACCGTATGCGGTGGTGGAGGCAGATCCACATGAGGTAGCAGCATTTGAAGAAGTTGAAGAGGTGCCCAACATAGAAGAACCATCTTCACAAGTGCTAGAATAGTAACAAAAGATGTAGGCACTCAAACAAGACAGCGTGGTATCCTGCATATTGAAAATATGTCAAATCCATATGCTATATCACTCTATACTGGATTTGAGGACCTAGACCATTTTAATTTAGTGTTCTCTATTCTTGGAGATAATCGTTTTACCTTACAGGTGTTTCCACTTTCTCCAGAATACTGCTTCCTTATGACAATAATGAAACTGAGAACCAACAAGTCGGATGTTGAACTGGGACTGTCAATTGGTGTCCGAAAATCTGTGGTAGGCCAGATTTTCTGTGTGTGGATTATTTTTATGTATTATCAGTTTAGTGAGCTGAATATTTGGCTAGACAGGGATACTGTATTTGCTAACAGTCCACTTTCATTTAAGGAGAAATATCCCACTACAAAGGTAATTATAGATGCCACTGAAGTCACCATAATGAAACCAAAAAATCCAACAGTTCAGCAAGCAACTTTCTCAAATTATAAAAATTGTAATACAGTTAAAGTACTCATAGGAATTAATCCATCTGGTTTTATTTGTTTCATCTCTGACGTATATGGGGGTGCCATTTCTGATAGACAATTATTTGTACGTTCTGGATTATTGGAACTTTTAGAAGAAGGAGATGGCAGTAATGGCTGACAAGGGTTTCAACAATCAAGACCTGCTATGTGTAAAAGGTCTCTCTTTAAATATCCCTCCTTTTTTAAATGGTAAAAAACAGTTTACTCATTCTGAAAATCTTGAAATAAGGAGGATTGCCCAAAAAGAATTCATGTTGAAAGAGCTATAGGATTAGGTAAAACCTATAAAATTCTACAATCAAAACTGCATCACAGTAAAATTCGCTTATCTAGTAGACTTATCTTCGTTACATGCTTTGTAACTTTAGAAAATCCATTATGGATGGGTAGGTATGAAACAAAATGTATTGCTGTATCATTATACAAGATGAGGTGTTTGAAATTTTAATCTGAAAATTGCAATAATACAGTAAGCTACTGAAAAACTTAGGAATGTCATACCACATTTTAAGACAGCAATGCTGAACATCATACTGTTTGTAAAACTTGTCTAGTTCAAATGACATTTCCTTTATGAACAGATTGTCTTTCTCAACCTCAACAATAAGCATGTCCTCTGCTGTATATACAACAAAAAGGCAATATTGTCGTCCCGTTACATAAAGCTGTCCTTGCACTTGGTAAAAATAATTGTGTTTACTTTTCAATGAAACATTGTTACCCACCATTTCCGATAAGGCACTGCACTGACACAAACCTTTGAATGTTCCTGGCTGGGAAGTCCTTTTAATTCGAAAATTGCATCATCACCAATAAGTCCATCACACGATGCTGCTAAATAATGTTTGTCTGGATGTATTATTAGTCCACATTTCTTCACATTATAGTCAGTCAACTCCTGAAATCTCAGCCTGGCTAAATTCTCCATCTGCAAATCCCATTTCATATTATTATTATTAAGAAATGCTGATGGCTTCAGCAACTGCCTGGCAAGTTTCTCGGGATCCCTAGTATGACAAATTCTTCCAAAGGTACTTGCAGTCAAGCGATACTGCTTTTCATAAAACCAAATAGTTTCCTCCCACTGATCCCTTGTGTCTTTTTCCACTTGAGCTCCTTTTCCCTCATCAGCAACTAGATTTTCTGTATATGATGTCAAACAACTGGCATCATACAAATGGCCATGCAACACTCCTTCCACAGATACTTTCCTTTTCTTTAAGGCAAGTGAAAATGTAAGTTTGTGATGAGAATTTTGCACAAGAAGATGTACATAATCTTCATACCCACTTTGATTTATATCGGAGGGGGGTCTCACTTCATGGCAGGGCAACTGACTATCAGGAGCTAATGGTAAATGTTCCACTTTAATGGGGCTTATTGTTTTCTTAGCACTAGCTGGTCGATGGTAGGTCTGTAAAAGCTGTCTGCACGTTTGAACACATTTGGTTTCCCCACTTTTCGAAAAATGCTCTAGAGCATAACAGACAGCAGCAATATGTTTACAGCTTGCTTTGGGACCAGTTCCAGCCACACACTCACATTCTGTTCCTCCAATATTCCCTGATTTATTTAACAATAAATTTAAATTATACTTCTTATTCTTTGTAAATTCTGACCGGACCTGCCTTTTAAAAAACACTTCATTGTGTTGTACACAGCACTTTACAAACTCAATAAATCTGTCATTGAATAGTCTGTACCCTGAATCACACAGTGACCTATAATTTAATACTGGAGCACCATCGATTTCAGACATCCTGAATACGAAATAATTCTTTCATTCCAAATTTGAAATCTTTATTTTTCTCCTATCATCCGAAACAAGATCCTGAAACTCGTGCGCTGCAGGGAGATGAAATTCAGTCATACTGGATGTAGACCCAGGCACTGCTGTTACACCAATGCCGTGCCTTATGTACGTCTCTAACCTGCAAAGGAAAGAAAAATAACGTATTAGGAATGTTTTCAAAATGCGATTTGTACTTATACTACAATCTTAACAAAAACGCTAAACGGAGGAGTTGCTGCATTTAGTCCTTACCTTTCAATCAACCCTTGCTTTTTTCCGGAAATTTTTCCGCCCCTTTTCTTCAATTCTGCTTTCAAATCCGCAATCGTCATTGCACCTATACCATTTCCCGTCTTATTAAAAACATTAGCAGAATATGGTAATTCCATTTTCATGAATTTAAAGCAAAAGTTTCTTTACGATGATGACAAATGTAGGAATACTCCATATAAGTCTCATGTAGAACAATCGAGCAGCGGAAAGCGCATACCGGGTACAACCATTACGCTGCCTAGCCGACAAGTTTTGCGTGATACATCCCTATATTGACACTATTTAGAAAACCAGCCCAATTCTTAATGACTGGTCTCAAGAAATTTCCATTCTGCTTTTGCACTTCAACATACTTCTGAAGATTTACAAATTGGTCAAATAATCTAACATCATCAATGTGTAGACCTTTCGCACTAAGATATTTAACAGTATCTTCAAGGTCAGTCCAGTTGAAATCTGAAGTTAGTCATCCATTTAAAAGTACTGAATTCTTCAAGTGGTTGTAACCATTTTCCAACGTACTCCAGTCATGCATTATATACATCATGGACTTCTTTCATGAAGGAATCACTGTCTTCCTGCAACCCTTCCTCCTTCAAAGTTTTCATCATTTCTTTCACTTTCATAGGAACAAAATTATTCGTAAAACGAGCTTGTAAATGCCAACAGTTTCTTCAAGTGCCTGTTTCACTTCAATAATGAAATTATTCTCCTTTTCAACATGAAGAATGTTCTCTTGAAAGACTGGCAAAATATTAAATACATTTCACTTATTGGTGAAAAACTTGTTCATAATTGTTGGCACAGATATCCACGGATAGAAAAAATAAGACCGAAGTGCTGGATACAGTGCAAGCATCCTTTCAACAGCTGGAAAAAGTGACAACCAACGAGTCCTTGTACGTATGCTTCAATAGGGATTTGTAATTCACATCAACAAATTCACAAAATGCTTTTAGCTCTTTATTCCTTATGGTAAATGTAGAAAAGTAGTTGAACATATTTAACACAGTGCATTCAAAGTCAATTGACAATAAATCAACTCCATGTTGAACACAATTATGCAACACGTGTGCTTGGCAGTCTACTCCAATCAAGGTTTCATTAAGCTGAAATTTGAGGTTAGAAAATATATTATTGTCTCCTCTTCTTTTCAGGCCACCGAAATTTGTATTGCAGTTATCTCCTCCAAATGCACTTCTCCGAAATTCCATTTGTTGCAGGTCATCTAACGCCACTGAAGATATTGTTGCAGTTTTTTCATTACTAACACTGTGCAGGTCAATTAACTTCGCTTGCAGCCCTCCTTTCCTGTAGTCGAAGTACTGCATGCGCACAGGAAACAGTTTTATGTTCCCATGATTGCTGCCATCCGTACAAACATCAATACCGGGCGAGTTGGCCGTGCGCGTAGAGGCGCGCGGCTGTGAGCTTTCATCCGGGAGATAGTAGGTTCGAATCCCACTATCGGCAGCCCTGAAGATGGTTTTCCGTGGTTTCCCATTTTCACACCAGGCAAATGCTGGGGCTGTACCTTAATTAAGGCCACGGCCGCTTCCTTCCAACTCCTAGGCCTTTCCTATCCCATTGTCGCCATAGGACCTATTTGTGTCGGTGCGACGTAAAGCCCCTAGAAAAAAAATCAATGTAAGATACGTCTTTGACTTGTTTAATAGCACTTTCTACACAGTGAGGTCCAAGTACATTATTGGCAATGGCCTCAGACCTTGTACGAGTACAGTGAATATTTTTCCCTATTTCAGAATCAGGAAATAATTTAGATGGAAGCTTAAACGTACAGTCCATAGTTTTGTAGCTGCCGTGATGAACAGCATTGTGGTACACAAGAACTTCCTCTGCAGCAATCACATTTTCGTTTAGTGATGTGTTCTTTTTGAAAAATGTCAACACATTATTTGAAGTTAATGCACTTTGAACATCAGCTTTATGTTTGCTCGCTGTGATATCTTTCTAAATCCGTAGCTCCACGATTAGCCACAGAAACGTATGTTCCTGGTTCTTTTGCTTCTTCGTCGGTGCGGCCCCTTTTGAAGCATTTATATCTTTTCTCCAATTCAGCAGTGAACTCACACTTTCTTTTCCCCATAATACATTTAACGTACCAACTGATCACAGCTGATATTGTAGAGTAGATCACAAGGATTGTGGCACAACTAAGCAGCAATATGGACGAAAATTGTCTTTAGCTTCCGTTTCTGTATGCTATCACCGTCACCAACATCGACTTCGACCAGCGATAATATACTAGTCAAAGACTACAGGAATTCAAAAAGTTCAAGCTGCAGCTGAAGTCAAAGATTATGGAATGAGCGAGTCTAAGTTTACGAAAATGGGTTTCCAGTTGAAAAAAGTTCATTTTAAGTTTATTCGACGAAAATACGGACAATCAACAAACAATTAAAATAAATACGGACGCCAGGAGAGACGCTAAAAATAAGGGCATGTCCTGGTAAATACGGACGTCTGGTAATCCTAGCTATAGGGGATATACGATGTGCAGATGGTGTTTCAAATATGATAGAATCGCAAGAGTAAAGCTCTCCACGTAGCAATGCCGAGTGTGAAAGATTGTTCAGCCGGGTAAAAAAGACGAGGACACAATTCTGATCATCTCTGAATGACGAAAATCTCAATAAACTATTGGTGGTCAAATCAAGTCTAAGTGGAAAGTGTTATGAGCAGCAGTATGCCAGTGAATTGTTGAAGAGGGCAAAGTTAGCTGCCAGTTCAATGCTAAACAAGTAAACACAGCAGTCTCTATCAGCTACATGTGTATATTCTTCACCATTTGGTAAGTTGTAGTCAGTTCTTGACTTATCTGTCTAAATGTTACTATTCGTATGTATGTGTCATAAACGAGAATGATTATTAGGTACATATTCTTGCAATCATTTTTGTTTTCTTAGTTTAAGATTTTAAATGTAATGGTCAATTCGCATTGTAACTGTAGATATATGTGACTTTTATCTTGTCCTCTTTTTACCGAGACCGTGGCGCAATGCACTTGATGAAATCCAAGAGTTAAAAAATCTTCCTATTTTTGATTTCTAAAAGTTGGCAGTTATGAATGAGTGAGAACTATGGGCCATGTTGCAAAATGCATCCAGCTGACTGTACAAAGCCGAACATAGTCGAAGTGGACTTTCTTATATTTCACATCTCCAAAGATACAACAGTTTATTATTATTAATTTGTATACATAGTACTTTGAAGTTCAGAAAGACTAAAATCCACATACATCGTATTAAACTTGGTAAATGTGTTCACACCGTTGTGTGTTGCCATTTTGTGGTCATAACATTATGAAGTTCAGATAACACCATACAATCTTGTAACACTGGATTTTCCTAACGTAGAACATCGTAGTTTTGAGCCAGCAATGCAGGGTGTAAATAATACCATCAAAAAAGTCAGATGCATTTCATGTTATGTAAAAAGCGATGGCCCAATCGGATTGCCGGAGAAAATTTTTCATTTCATGAAAATGAAGTTACTTCCGGACACACCATTCAAATTGACAAATTTGCTGTATTTTCTGTGCCAGAGCACAAGCTGCAATGTTTCAGAGGAGATAAGGGAAGGGAGGGAAAGTGAGTTGTATTATAAATGAAGACAGAGATAATACTTGGTGTAAATGCATAAGGTTCTCGTTCATTTCATGTAGTCGCTTCCCAGTTACAGTAGGCAGTGTATTTCTTTTTCCTGCACACATTGGCTACTCAGTTTGTAAAAGAAATTGGTGAGAATGGCTCTGCTTCAGTACATCAACAATGAAATGGCTGATATCCACCTAGCCTACGGGGTTGCAAATGGCAACAGAAGAGAAGCTGCACGGATTTATAGCGGCCGGCACCCTAATGCCTCCAATGTCATTATTCAAAATTGAGGACCATTGACAGGCGACTGTGTAGAGGGAGCTTCGTGCCTCAGATGCACAACGCTGGCAGAGCGCCGTTGGCATGGAATCCGAGTTTGAAGAGGCTGATGTAGAGGAAATAAATTATAATTTGTCAATCATTACGAGATCTGTAGTGAGGAATGTTAACGCTTCTCATATAACTGTGTGAAAGGTATGGAAGGATCAATAATTATATCCAGTATCAATTGGTGCATGAATTAACACCGCTGGATTACCCACAGTGCCTAACTTTTGCAAGGTGGTTTTTAAACAGCTGCATGAATATTCCGCGCTTCTTTTCATGGCTGAATCTATATTTATAAGGAAATGCGTGGCAAACTCCAGAAATCAGCATTTTTGGGCTGAGAGAAACCCTCATGTAACAGTAGTGAGCACATTTCAGCAAAAGATGGTTTTCCATGGTTTCCCACTTTCTCACCTGGCAAATTCTGGGGCTGTACCTTAATTAAACTCACGGCTATTACCTTTCCAATCCTAGCTCTTTCTCATTCTTGCATGCATCGCCAAAAACCTTTGATGTGTTACGGAAACATTAAACAACTACCGTAAAATGGGGTGAATAGGAACAATTTTAACTTTTGAAATTGTCTGGACAACGCTTTACGAAAGATACATGAATTATTTATGTGGCAATATATGGGTATAGGTCAAGTTATTACCTGGCCAAATTATCATGGTCTTAGCAGTTGCCATTCACAAAATATTTTTATAAAACATGTGTTTCTATTTACCCAGCAGTGGGGTGAATGGCAACAGGTATGGGCGCCCGCAAGGGGGGGGGGGGGCGCTTGCCCCTTCTGGAATTCTAATAAGGTTGATGTTCAATTGTTTAATATCATACCAGATTATACAGACAGTCATCTGTTATAACCGGAAATTTCTGTAAACAATTTAATATTGCTGACGTTGTATTGGCTTTTATATTCAAGAAAAATATTCTAATAATGTCATACAATAGGCTATTAATGGAAATATTGCTTCAGTTTCCAATGTGGTTACGCCTGCCCTAGTTGCAGGTACCGTATGTTTCTATTACACTAATCATCATCATGAGTGCCGAGTAACTACTTTTGGCTAATTTCTTGCGAACAAAGTGACGATTGCTATTGTTGTTGTACAGTATGTTCTTAACGTGTAGTGTTAAATCATCTACAATCGAATCATTGTATAATAGTTCATTGATTCTGGGATGTTTGTGTTGTTATCAAAGCGGCTATTATAGTGAGAATTGATTTAGTAATTTTTATCCGTTTGACTTAACTGTTATAAGTTATTGCTAATACAATCAAACGATTTAGCGACTTTTATGCATTAGAAATGGATATAAGACGGTTTTTCAAAAAATCTAAACGTAGTAACTTAAGTGAAGGGGCTAGAAGTTCTGAGGAAACAAGTGCGTCAAGTGACAGTGTTGAACAGAACAAAGAGTGCAGTGTTCGCGAACTGGAATCTTCATAAGATATAGAACAAGGCTGTGATAAAGCGGAACTTCAAGGGGGGATTATTAACGAAGTATTTCTAAAAGATGAAAGTGACAGAAAAGACATTGGCATGTTCTTAATGCAGGAAAATATGTGTGACACTCTTAAGTATGAATTATTATTAAAACCATGGGTCCCACAAGTAACCTACGATTTTAAAGATGATTTGCGAGCTGGAACCAGCCGCGCTTTCAGACACCAGTGGTTGAAGGATTATTCTAGGTGGCTATGCTATTCTCGTGAACTGAAGGGTGCTTTATGCCGAACGTGTGTTCTGTTTAAGCCGAGCGTTAAAAGAGGTCTTCAAGATTCATTCATTACGAAACCTTTCACAAAATATAAGGACTTCAATGTCAGCGCCAAAAACACATATAAAATCAAACTGGCATAGAGAATCATCAGAAAAGGCGAAAAACTTTGTGGACATCTACGAAGGAAGGCAACTCACGGTAGCTGGATCAAATAAATAGTAGTCTCCACCATCAGATTGAACAAAATAGAAAGAAGCTGGAACCAATTTTGTCAACTATCATTTTCTGTGGCACCCATGATATCTCACTTCGAGGGAAAACGTCAGACAGCGGAATTTTCCATGATTTATTGGAATTCCGCCTGGAGGCGGGAGATGCTCAACTACAAGAACACCTCTCAAATTCTTAAAAAAATGCCAAGTACACTTCTCATCGAATTCAAAATGAAATGATAAGATTTTATGAACAGGAATTACGAGAGATACTCGTTACGGAAGCAAATTCATGCAATGCTTTCTCTGTTATTGCTGACGAGACAGCGGACATATCCGGAAGCGAGCAGCTGTCTATTGGAATTCGGTTCGTCAACAATACATCTAGTTATGATTTGAAAGTATGTGAAGTATTCCTTGGGTTTCAGCCTTTGGAAGAAATGAATGCCAAGTCAATCGCAAATTCAATTTTGAATTTTTTAACAAGCTCTGGTCTGGATTTAACCAAACTATGTGGTCAAGGATACGACGGTTGTGCTACTATGGCAGGACGTGAAGGTGGAGTTGCAAAATTAATACAAGATAGGTATCAAAAGGATATTTTCTGTCACTGTGCTAGTCATAAACTTAACCTGGTAATAAACGACCTCAATGAACTCTCTGTTGTGAATAATGCGGCAGGTACCATCAAGGAAATAATTCCCTTTTTTCGTGAAAGTCCACTCCGAAGAAAGCAGATCTGTAACTTGCCTCTTTTCTGTGAAACAAGGTGGTCCTCAAAGTACAAAAGCATTAGGCTCTTTTCAGAAAACTTTTCCAGTATCATGAAGGCTCTCAAAATATTTCTAACTGCCGAAGTTTAAATTCCAAGACTCGACAACGTGCACCTAATCTTCACTGTTCAGCATCGAACTCGGCCTTTATTGTTGCAATTCACGTAATGGCAAAATACAGTGGCATTTTAGAACTCGTAACAAACTCCCTTCAAGCGGAAGGACTGGAGCTCTTCAAATTTAGAGAACATATCTTGTTGCTACTGGACCTTTTTAAAAAGCAACGATCAGACGCAATTACCCACTTTCAAAGAATATTGGTAGATGCTGAGGACACAGCTTCTAATAATGGATTTGAAGTAACGATCCCTCGCCTCGCTGCCAAGCAGCGTCACAGGGCGAACCACAATGAAACTATGGCTGAGGACTATTACAAAGTTTGAATCTACATTCCCTACATGGACTCATTGATACAGTCTCTAGAGTCGCGTTTTGGAGAACAAAACAGAACCATACTAATGCTGTATTCTCTCCATCCACATTCTTGTGTTATGAAGACATTAAGAAAGGAAGATTTTTTGCATTCCATGAAAGTTGTTTCTAATATCTACAAAATAGACAGGTTTGTGGTGGACGCATAGTTGTGGTAAGAGGTGTGGCAAACCAATGACTGTAAACCAGATATGAATTTCCTGGAGCTTTTAAAAGAAAGTAAGGATTTTTACCCAAGCGTAGGTGTTGTTTTAGAAATTTGTATATCCCTGCCCGCGGCAACGTGCAGAGCGGAGTGGAGTTTCAGCACGCTTCGTAGGGTAAAATCTTGGATTAGATCAACAATGACAACCGCTCAACCTAGTGGGCTTTGCATGCTGTCTTTGCACCGTGAAAGAATGGCTGAGGACAAACAGAAGTTTATTAAAACGTTCTTACACGATTTTTCAGAGAATAATGCAACTTCTCTTACCCGATTCTGTTGTTTAAGGACATATTACTTTTAAAAAAGTAATTTAAACTATTAATCAGATTTAAGCGTGGTTTACGTCTATTTAAATAAAAGTGATGGATAATATTTGTCATGTGATAGATATGTTTTGATTGAATGAATGTGTATGCTGAAAATCGTATTACGAAACTAAGCCTTCATTTTCCTAATGCTGCTAAATCAGTACAGACTTTTTGATTCGTACGTTTTTCTTCTCATTTAAAGTAGACAGAACATTTGCGTAGCTAGGGCTTTTTATCACTGACGTGAAACTAAGTGTGTGAGGAAATAAAATGAACATTACAAAGTTTTACATAAAATTAGCTTCATGGTCCGTATCGCACTTCAATAGATTCACAACCAAGTATTTATTTATTTTCCACGTAGTCGATACAATGATTGCCTAAGGCAATTTAATGGTTAAAAGTGGTACATGTTTCATATATTATCAACATCTTCAGCCACATAACACTGTTTAGATGAAAAATACATAAATTGGCAAAGTAATGCTTTAGAGGAAGTGTCCTTAAAATTAACATAAGATTGACAACATTCATGTTGGTAATAAACGACCTCAATGAACTCTCTGTTGTGAATAATGCGGCAGGTACCATCAAGGAAATAATTCACTTTTTTTCGTGAAATTCCACTCCGAAGAAAGCAGATCTGTAACTTGCCTCTTTTCTTCTCATTTAATGTTGTCAATCTTATGTTAATTTTAAGGACACTTCCTCTAAAGCATTACTTTGTCCATTTATGTATTTTTCATCTAAACAGTGTTATGTGGCTCAAGATGTTGATAATATACGAAACATGTACCACTTTTAACCATTAAATTGCCTTAGGCAATCATTGTACCGGTATCGACTAGGTGGAAAATAAATAAATACTTGGTTGTGAATTACAGAGTTTGTCATTCCGTACAAGTATTTCATTATTCTAACAAGAGCACTGCAGGATATTCATGATTGGCTGTGAAGAAGAGGAAAAACATGATGATCCACTGTAACGGTGAGTACAAAACTAGATTTTTTAAAACATTTGGGAATATTATTTTTAAGTAACTGACAAATTATCCCATTGTGTGTGCTATTCGAATAATTAGGCAGGTTGAGTTTTAGAGATAGTTCTACAGTTGAATTTAACATAGTGACTTGGTATTATCTCAAAATATATCCATTTGTTTAGAAAATCCGCCAACATAGTTAACATTACCATTTTAAGAACAGCTTAATTTCTAATTTTTGGAAATACGAACTGATCATTATATCATTTGTAACCATTTTAAGAACTCAACCTTTTGATAATGAATCACAGAAGAGGAAACACTAAATTTTGTGGTCAAAATCTCTGAACTAAAAGCTAAATATCCATTCATTCCGGTCATAAAGTAGCCAACGGTTTCAGAGCAGCAAAGTGCTGCAACGAAAATGGGTGGGGGTGGGGCTGCTTGCATATCATCGTAATCTAGGTAGGTAATGAAACGAAATAATTTATCTTCTTTATAGCAGGAAAGTTGATCTGGAAAAGTGTTAATGTGCCCCCCCCCCTGGAAAAGATCTTGCGGGTGCCCATGGCAATAGGCATACGTATTACCATAATGTTGCTATTGTACCTTCATTTGGGGGAGTGGAAACAGTCTATATCTATTATTAATGCTATAAGTGGGGTACAATAATGGCATAAACATCCTTTCTCACAACTTTTATGTGTATTCGCCAATAAAATGAGTAGGTTAAATTAAATAAAAGTTTACAGTATTCAGATATATTTCTAAAATTTACACATTTACAATGTCAAATGGTATTTCTGTGCATAAAATGCCTACTAAAACATATATTACCTGTCCTGTATAAATGCAAAATTTAAAAACAAATGAAGTTCATGCCAGGCATTTTGTTTCTGAACTTCTACCATTTTTTCCACGAGAATCAAGTTATTGTTTTACAATAATCCTCACATATGGGTCCATTGCGTAACCCCACTCAGCACATACACTTAACCTATCTACAAGCAATTCTTCTTCTTCTGCAGTTCATACTGTCTGTCCACCTTGTTTCTTTATGGTAGGTCTACCCTTTCGAGTCAAATGATGGTACAATACAGAATAGTTTATTTTATGCTTCTTGGTTGCGTCCCTATAGCTGAGGACATTGTTTGTGATATAATCCACTGCTGCCTGGATCGCTTCTTGGCTATGTTTGTGATAGCACTTGATCCTAGGATCGTGTTTATAAGTTCGGGGCATGATGAAGTTCTTGTTTCTATTCACCCCGCAAACGATCATTTGTGCTGAAAAATCAATGGAGTTAGATATACAAACACGTGTAAAAATATAATGATGCCATAAATATGGCATCTTTTAATAAACATCAGGCTAAGTATTTCATAAAATAAGATTTGCCTACGCTAACATTTTACCTACTGTCTGAATGAAGTTTTCCTGCGCCAATTACTTCGTGGTGATTTGGCTGCACTTTACTTGGCAATGGCTTCCAGAAAACAGTGTGGACAACCTTTGAAACATGAATTTCTCTTCAGTATTATGTTGTGTCTCAAATATATCCAACAAATTTTAAATTGCAACAATTACAGTATTATTTACAGCCTTTACTGGTTCTTGTTTCTATTCACCCCATTTTACGGTACCTAGCAAAAAATAAAGGAAGGAAACATTTCTTTATTGGTTTAATGTTTCCGCTGGCCTTATGGTGACCATTTACTTGGGCCATATGTCCTTCTTCCTCGCCTGAGCAGTGATGAATTCGTGGTAGAATCACTGCCTGGATTATTAGAAGATTTCTGGGTATTCGGTAGCGAATTTGACTGCATCATGATGGCGCTCTACCACATTTAACTTGCCGTGTCACGCAGCGTTTAAATGAATAATAGAGGACCCGTGCTGCTCCGCAGCATTCATTCTAAATAGGTCAGATAACTCGTCTTGTTATGCCTGTCGTCATATTATTTTGTCCGCCCTTTTGAATGGTTTTATGAACATTTAATAAGAAGCACATTATGGTACACCGCAGTTCATACTCAGAATTCATCCATTCTGACGACATCATGCCGTCTGTTTGATAAAAATCTATCCACGTATTCGCTTTTTATCCTTCAGTTCTTGGTATTGTTTCGTAGAAGGCAATGACACATTTAATCGCAGTTCTTCTATATAGAACGGTTGTCTGTTTTTCTTACGCTTTGCTTTACATCGGAGAGACACAGATACGTCTTTAATGGTGACGATGGTGGTATTAAGGTACAGCCCTAGCATTTGCCTGGTGTGAAAATAGGAAACTACGGAAAACCATCTTTAGGACTGCAGACAGTGGGGTTCGAACCTACTATCTCCCGGATGCAAGCTCAAAGCTGCGTGCCGCTATCCGCACGGCCAACTCGCCCGGTGAACGGTTGTCTTGTGAGCTCATATGTTAGTCTCGAACGAGCTTTTTTTGCCAGGCAGAGAGCTTCACTCTTTTTAGTGTAGCTAGGTTATCCTTCGATAGATGTTCCCAGACAATGTCTAAAGCGTATATCATGATGGGGCCTGTTCGTGCGTAGACCATTTTTACCTCGGTAGCATGTAAGTTATTTGGAAGCTGGGAAAGGTCAGAGAATCAAAAAGTATCTAGCAGGGAATAAGTATTCTTCCGTGATCAGAGGAAGTGTATAGGTACTCTCTGGCTTGACAGGTAGTAATCAATTATGACTGCTTGCAATAACATTACTAAGGATGAAAATCACATATATCAAAATATTAATGAAAGTGTTAGTCTATTAGCAAACTGCTAAGTACATAATGTATTGCGGGTTAGGGTAAGCCTTCACCTGCATTTATCAGAGTGATCTTTTGATGATTTTGTCTTAAGATTACTCAAAGTGGGTTGAACTTAGAGATCTATCAATGTCGCATGATTCACCGGCAGGTAATTCGCGAGAGTATAAAACAAAAATGAAGCAAATCGGTCCAGTTTCCGATTATTTTTACACTTGCAACAGAAAGTATTGGCATGCACTATGCTGTACTATTGGGAGCAATGTAACATGCAAGATGTACACGTAGACAGAGATACGGTAGAAAGGGCCTACACAATATTACGTACGATATTTTTTTTGCTATGGGCTTTACGTCGCACCGACACAGATAGGTCTTATGGCGACGATGGGATAGGAAAGGCGTAGGAATTGGAAGGAAGCGGCCGTGGCCTTAATTAAGGTACAGCCCCAGCATTTGCCTGGTGTGAAAATGGGAAACCACGGAAAACCATTTTCAGGGCTGCCGATACGTACGATATTATACAGGGACACGAACAACGAGCGATTCCGAAAGAAAAATACAGTATTAGAACCGCCACATAATTATTGGCACAGTGGAGCCCTCGTTAAAATCTCCCGGGTTCGCTTGATGAGAAGACAGTAGCCCTTGCTTAGTGGACACGGTAGGTTTACTAAGCCAACAAGTTTTACAAGCTTTTACCAATTCACGAATTTCACCGTCCATACCTTTCCAAATGAACACTTCTCGGATCTTTCTCGGGTTTTAAAAATGCCTAAATGCCTCCCTAATGGGGTCTCATGGTAGTACTTGAAGATCATAGGTACAAAGACAGCTGGAACCACAACTTTCATCTTCTTATCATGCCCCGACGGGCAATATAAAACACCATTCCTCAGTACATAAGGGGCAACATGTTCCTCAGAAGAAAGGGTTTCCATGATAGGGGCCAGCGTCGGATCTTCACGTTGATACTTTTCAATATCCTTAAATAGCATGGGAGCATCAGTTACAATGCCATTTACACCAGGAGGTATGGACTCGTGAAGTGAAGACCTGTCTTCGTGTTCAGAGGTCTCTACATCATTGGCAAACATACGGCTTAGGCCGTCTGCCACAACATTTTCAGTTCCTCTTATATGCCTAAAATCAAATTGGAAGGCAGAGATTCTGATGGCCCAGTGGGCTATACGACCAGTACGACGCGGCCTAGCTAGGACCCAACTTACGGCTAGGTTATCTGTCTCCAAGTCGAACTTGACATGTTCCAGATAGAGGCGGAACTTTTCTAGCGCAAATAAAACTGCCAAACCTTCAAGTTCATAAATGGAATACTTGGCTTCTTGAGCCGATAATGTCCTAGATGCATAGGCGATGGGTTGCCTTCCGAGTTCAGTCTCTTGAAGAAGGACTGCAGCCACCGCCGACGACGACGCGTCGGTTTGGACGATAAATTTCTTCGAGAAATCAGGCATAGCAAGGACAGGGGTGTTACAAAGCGCTAATTTGAGGTCTTAGAAAGCGGCTTGTTGAGAAGGTCCCCACTCAAATTTGACGCCTTTCCTACGGAGTAAGTTCAATGGCGCCGCTCTATTAGCGAAGTTAGGAATAAATTTCCTGAAGAAATTCACCATGCCAATGAATCTGGCAATACCTTTGATGTCCTTAGGAGGTTTGAAATCACGGATGGCCTGTGTTCTAGAATGATCTACAGCGACACCATCGGGCGACACAATATGCCCTAGAAATGACATGGAAGGCTTAGCGAAAGCCACCTTGGACAACTTCACCGTTAACCCTGCCTTACGAAGGCGACTCAGGACCTCTTTCAGATGATCTAGATGTTCTTCAAAGGTCTCAGAAAATACAACGACATCATCAAGATAATGGTATAGATACTCAAATTTGATGTCGGAGAAGACCATGTCTAGCAGTCTCGTAAGCACAGCTGCTCCCGTGGGGAACACGAAAAGCACGCGGTTGTACTCATACAAGTTCCAATCCGTGGCAAAAGCTGTCAGATGTTTAGATTCTTCAGCTAGAGGGATCTGATTATACGCCTGATTGAGGTCTAAGATGGTGAAGAACTTAGCTTTTCGAAACCATGAACAACAAGAGTGAAGGTCGGGAAGGGGCACAGATTGTAACACAACCTTCCGATTTAAAGCCCTATAGTCAATCACAGGCCTGAAGCCACCTTGGGGTTTCGGAACTAGGAAAATAGGCGATGAATACGCCGACTTAGAGGGTCGAATAATACCGTCCTTCAGCATCTGATCGATGATCTCCTTCAGAGCCTTCATTTTAGGTGGAGATAACTTATAAGCTGGAAATCGAACAGGGATCGAATCCGTAACTTCAATCTTGTATTCAATAAGCTCAATAACACCAAGAGTATCTGAGAAAACTTCTGGAAACGACTGACACAACTTACGAATACGATCAGCGTGCTCCTCAGGTAGGTGTCTAAGGTCTAACAACATCTCCTCCTGGGTAGGCGAAACAGATGAACATGACACAGAACTACATTTAAGTAAGGGGATTTTGAAATTACTAGCAAACTTGAAAGTGTACGACTTGCTCTGAATATCGAGCACTAGACCGGTGTGCGACATGAAATCCGCTCCCATTGTAATGGGGCAAGACAAGTGCTTAGCCACAAACAGTTTAACTTTCCAAGTGAATTTCAAAATTCGAATTTTGGCATGCAGGGAACCTAAAATTTTCAATGGAGATGAGTTATCTGAAACACATTGAACCGTAGACGAACAAAAATCAGAGAATTTACAAACAGATTTTAATTTAGAGTACCATTCAGCCGCAATAATGGAACAAACACTGCCTGAGTCTAATAGAGCAGTTATAGGTTCATTATTCAATTCAATTTTGAGAAATGGTACAGGGGCGGGAGAATCCTTCGCAATCCTAAGACATTGTTTGGGACCTTCAAATGATAAATTAGAAAACTGAATTTTCCCTGAGTTTTCGTCGGATTTAACAGGGGCTGAGCCTGAAGAAGGTGGGCACGCCGACTCAGCCGATGCCGCTAGTCACTTTTGATTGTTGTTGGAAGGTGCACCTGAAGTTGAGCAGGAGGGGGTGCTATTAGTATTAGGACAATTCTTAGCAATATGGGAAAAAGCACCGCATTTAAAACATCCTCGAGATGACCCTGCTCCATTCTTTGCCCCGTTGGATTTGATCAAAGGGCACTTGTTCCGGAGATGGGCTGCAGACCCACAAGCATAGCATTTGCGGGTTGCGATGGTTCGGCGAGGTGGAGGCCGAAGATTACTTAAAGAAGGAGGGGGCTCCCTCGCCACACGTAGTGTGTCAGCATATCTAACTCCTTCGGCTGAGACAGCCATAGCTTCTAATTCGGCAAAAGTTTGCGGACGCGACGCAAAACACAAGTATGACCTATACGATGGTGAAATTATTTCCACAATGGCGTGAACAATTTGATCTTCAGGGAAATGTAGAGCAAATACCCTAGTGTAAAATTTAATGTCTTGGATGAAGTCGGCAATGTTTTCATACAGTCGCTGTACTCTATAATAGTACTTCTGTATTAGAGAGGACCTTGCCCTAGCCGGAATGACGTTTGCCAGAAGGTGTGCATGAAAATCTTCAATAGTTGATTGTTCAGCAATTGCTCTTACTATTTTGTCAGAGAGGACACCAATGGAATAGGGATAAATAATCTGAAGGATTTGACACGGGGAAAGCGAAAACACAAGAGCATGATCTTGAAATTCAACTAAAAACCTTAAGAATGCAATGACATCATTAGTAGAATTAACGGAGAACTTAGAAATACCCCCAAGTAACATTGCTAATGTATGAGGCAAACTACTGAACCCGGGTGACATAGTAGGTAAAGGCCTAAGGGGCGTAGAAGCTGATTCAGAGACTACATTATTTACAAAGAAGGGTGGGATAGAAGTTGGACGCTCAAGCTCCTTTTCCAAAGGTGCGGACGTCTGTTGGGTAACCGCACATGTAGTTCTTTCTTCCCCTTTTGGAGAAACCTCCTCGCAAGCGATGTTTACCACAGTGGGCTGGTAGGTTTTGGGAGCCGCTGCCCCAGTTAACAATTGATTAACCTTATTAGACATTTTATACAGGTGTTCATCAAGAGCAATAGCCTCCTTCCCCTGAATGTCACTTAATTTAAGAGACAATAGATCACTCACCCTATTATAAAATGGTACAATCTAGCTTGCACACGTTTAAGTTGATTAGGAGATGGATCACCCCCTTCAAAAAAACTAACTACAGATGTTAGCTCAGTAGTATTATCAGTGATCGTGGAGAGAGCGTCGTCAATATCTTTCTCCCCCAAGGTGGGGATACTAATCGGCAAATCAAGAGAATCTTTAAACTTAGTGTTATCGGCCGCAACCCTGCCTCCAGATTGAACATTTCTAATAGCTAATAGCCGGGATGGAGGACATCGCGAGGGCCGGACATGATGACAAAAGATTGACAATTTTAGAAAATAAGAAAATTCCAGCGACGGAGAAAATTTTTAGAGTTCAAAACAAAAGAAATGTTTAGCCGTCAAAAGGGGCAAAATTGAGACCCATTCGACCATGCTCTGCTGCCACTTGTTACGAAGTTATCCGTGGAAGGTAGAGGTGAAAGAAGGTGCGGACTTGGATGGGTCTAACTACAAGTCCGAAAGATGAATTTAAATTTTCATAAAGGTTATATTTTCAGAACTTAACAAGTAACACATCAACAAGCCAAAATCAGGTACAAGTTATAATTTATAAACCAGAGCACGAAAGCACAAGTTTTAGGGGATCATTACAAGTTCTGGCTTCGAGCCTCAGTTACACAATCCTTGAGCTACTAGCCCAACATTACCAACGTACACCCATTTATTCAAAGGGCAGAAAACCCCTTCATTCAAGGAGCACTTGCTTCCAACTTTTAACCTCAAGTTTCCCAGAGGCACTTTTCAAACACAAGAAAGAGCTGAGACGCTCTCAATTTTTCAAGCCTATTAAAGGCAATAGCAGACTATTACACAGATTGCCATCAAGGCACCGCTTACATCAAATGAAACGGGGTATCTCGTACCCAACCTACTGGGCCTCAGTGGAAAAGAACAGATTAATTAAATGGCTCAAAATACCAAGATGAATGGAGGCGTAGCTTGCACTCCTACATGAAACCTTATAAAACCTAAGGGGCACTAGGCCGATGATTCAGGGGCTATTCCCAAACTAGGGAGGTGACTCGTATAAGAAAATTTTAATACATTAAGAGTAGAAAATCGGTTATTAAAACGTAGTCACCTCAACTCAAATGAAGGGGAGCTCGAGCACTCTCTATCCCCGATTTACAGTAAAGTAATAAGAAATTTTTACATAAGCCGACACTAAGTTACATTTTTAGAGAGATAGTTTACATTGAAAAGGTTTCGGACCTTCCCCGAGGGCTAAACTGCTGAGCTAGCAAGAAATAAAGATGTTAAAAGGCCGTTACCTTTGTTGAAGAGCTGCTGCCCGAAGGAAAAGGCGCTACCCGCCCCCTGCTATACTTCCATACACTAAGCTAGATGTTGTTGAAGTGGCCGAGAGCCAGGAAAATCAGCAGTTTTTATACTCTCGGGGAAGATTCGAGACCTTTCATGAATAATAAAGACACACCCACTCAACTTCATTGGGTAGCTTACAGTTACACATCAAAATTGGAGAAGAAATACCCGATTGGCCAAAAATTAATTACAGAAATTTACGATTGGCTAAATTCAAAACTGGCGGAAAGAAAGATTAATATTGCCAACCCACAAATGAAAGAACAACATTTAGTAAATAACAAACTTATGAATACAAAATGTCTTCAAGAAAAGTTCCTTCACTTCGCACCAGGGTGCATGATCATAGTTTTTGCTAGAGACATCTGTGAGAAAATATCCACACTTCTTGATAATTAGTAAACAAAAACAATTCGAAATTAACACAGTGACATCTTCTGATAAACGGTTGAATTAATTCAGTTTTAAAAGTTCAGAGTTTCAGCTGTAGAGGAGTACTATAAGGCGGAAAATTCAAATGTGCGGCGTATAGGTGTACCAACCGGTACAATATTATTAAGAAATTCCCTCTCAGTGAGGAAGTACTGAAACATGCAAAGGTTGTAGATGATTCAAAAATTGAAGATGCGCAGTTTTCTTCTGTACAATTCTTTAGGGAATGATTTCCATCATAGCTGCCGATGAAGGACAATGAGTCGGTTGAGCACGCAATGAATGTGCTTCAGAACCAATTTGTAGCTCTTCAGAATGATGACTGTGCTACTGCTGAGAGTGAGAATCTGACAAATGACACCAAATGGGCTCGCTTGGTGAACATTTGTGGAGCTAATTGTGCCCCTAAGTATGATAGGATATCCAGGCTAATGCTTTCTGTTCTGACTCTACCACACAGCAATGCTGAGTGTGAAGAGTGTTCAGCTTGGTGAAAAAGAAGCAAAATGAGTTTAGGTACTCAATATCAAATGAAATTCTGGATTCTATTTCTGTTTTGAAACCCAGAAGTGCTGGACCATGTTACTAGAGTAGTTTTCCTCCAGAATTTTTGAAAAAACAAAGAAAGCAGCTCATCTCCATCTGTCATTTACAACCTGTGATGGATGATAGCCTGCATACTGTGAACTTGACAGAATTTTGTAAATAATTGTACACATTTATTTTAATTTCGACGGTGATATTCATGTTGTGACCCGCAAGTTTAAAGTGCAGAAAAACACCGTTTGTGTACACTGTGAACTTTTCCCAGTGTTAAGTGAAAGCAGATGAGCACTAATCAAGATGTAACTTTGTGTATTTCATTTCAAGGGTGATCATAACATGTACTTGACTTGTATTAGTACTCTTTGTAATCTCTCCCCTTGCCGTTCTTTTTCAATGTATCTCAAGATTTAAGATCGCATGCGCGTGTCAAAATTTTTCCGCTTTCGGATCTGGATTTTATTTTAGAAAATATGGTTGTAACGGACAGAAAACGTGTTCAAATCTCTGATATAATGTAGTGGACGTGAATCGTGATCACATCTCAGGTGTTATGTTTCAAATTCCTATAGAATCAATGCACAGGTTAGCGTAAGAGTTCGAAATTTAATGAAAGAATATTTTCTCCAGATCTGTACAGTGATAAACCTAATTGATCTATTCGAAGGAAATAGAAATACAAAGGAAACCAAAAATAATATAAAATAAAAGGCAATACAAGGCTAACGGCATAAAGGTTATCCACAAATACAAGAAACTTTCTTATCTGTGGTCGCACTTGTCCCCTTAACTCTCGCAACCTTACTCACTACTCTTATGAGTACCGTAGCTCCCCTCCAAGGGAACACCTACGTTCACCCCCTCTGTTCCCCTACCACTGTTAGCTTGCAGAGGGGAAGCTCACCTCACCAGTGCTGAGTCGAGTGCTCTGAATCACATTCCATACCAGAGGATCGCTCTACACCTAGTGCATGGCCTCTCACCGCTTGACTCGACTGGGATTTTACTTTTACTGCTGCCGTACATTTGCTCCTAAATATACTCAGAAACTTGCATAACTTCCCAGCACATTTCCATTCTTTCACTAACCACTTCAAAGAATATTCCCCTTACCCGGTTGAACAATAATCTTCAACTAATCCTCAGCCACAAACATACGCCTTTCTTCACACGTTTCCGTGCACACTGTCAGTGAATGAAAATCCTATATTTCATCACCACATGATATACACACCGTATTATCCTTTAACTTAGTCCAGCCCCTGTTCATATATATTCCTAATATCCACCATACTGAACCTATTGTCACCACCCTGTTCTCTTTCGCCACTTTCATAATCCATACCTGGTGTAACTATGAAGGGGAGGCGGGCGTCTTAGACGGTGACATCGTCTCTCAGGCCGGGACAATTTTTTTGCGGTGAAGGAGGTGCTCGGAGACGGTGAGGGGGTTGGCGGCCGTGGCCTATACTAGGAACTGTCCTGGCATTCGCCTTAGTGCAGGAGAATGGGATACCACCGAAAACCATTCTCTGGATAGTCGACTGTTCGGGCCAGCTGGTTTAAGCCCATACATATCCTTAGGGTGGCTCTCATTCTGCATTCAGCTAAAATTTCTTGTTCTGCAATATCTCTTACACTCTTAATCACATATTTCCAATAAATAGCACTCCTCTTCTCCCTTTAATATTATATACTCACCTAAACCCAGTCTATCTAAAGCAATCTTCACATTATCAACCCAGCAATCACCATAATTGCTCTTCTTTTTATACTGGTAAGTCGAATGCAGAATTAGGTCTCCTTCACCTTTTCTCAATCCGCACCAGTAACTAAACACCCTTTAAGAAAGGTCAATCTTGATATACTCCTTGCATATAACACTTTTTCCTGAGGTCGCGGCACACAACGGCAACCCCATAACAATCTTGCTGAACTTACTCCCTATCTGTTCTAATACCCCATACTCTTTCTTCACCCCAAATCTCTGAAGCATACAGCATTCTACTCTTCACCACTGCATTAAATATCATTCTTTGTATATCATAATCTACACCCCGAAATTTATTTTCCAATATCCTAATTACTCAGAGTGCAGCTTGGCCTGTCTATTTGGCTCGCCTAATTTGCTCAACCCAACTACCATTTCTGCTTATCATCATCCCTAGATACTCAATCTTATCCACCACTTCTATTTCTTCCCCATTTTTTGTCCACTTCTTCCCCGGTCTCTTTTTGTTACCTTCCCTACAAACCATCACCATTGTCTTGTTACTGTTGATCCTAAATGGCCATTTCTTCGCAAATTGCAACCTCGTTAAAGCTCTTTTGTAGACCCCCAGCTGTCAACGTCAACAATAATACATCATCAGCAAAAATCAACCCTGGAATTTCTTGTACCCCTACAACTGGACAGTCCCAATTCTCCTCCCCATGGTCACATAATAAGCCGTTAATAAACAACCGGAAAAGATTGGCGACCATTTACACCCAACTTTCTATTCAATCAATCTATTAACCACTCCCTCCTCTACACAAATACTACAATAGACTTTGTCATATATGCTTTTAATCGCTCAACTCACCTTCTCTCCAACACCTACCATCCCCACTCTTTCAAACAAGGCCTCTCCGCTCACGGTATCGAACGCCTTCTGAAAGTCTGCAGCTGCTATAAACACTTTGGAACCTCCTTTTCTCACGTATTTACCTATTATTGATCTCACAATCATTAAATTAGCCGACGTCCTCCTCCGTTTCCTGAAGCCACTCTGGAATACCGATAAAATAGAATAGCCTTCTACCCACTTCCTCAGCCAATTAGCCAAAATATCCGTGTACGCCTTGCTCAGGGAGACCAGCATGGTTATGCCTCTATAGTTGGTTGGGTTGGTCCTCTCTTTGTTTTTATAGTTAGGACATATGATTCCCTTATGCCATTCTTTCTGGAATTTCGCCCCTTCGGATACCTGTTTTAGAAATATAACCAAACTCTCCCTCATCTGGCTACTTTTTATCACTTCCTTCCGATAAACATATTTTGTTATCCCATTTTCCCCTCCCACCGTCCTGTTCTTTAATTTACTTATCACTTCTACCACCTACTGTAACGTGTTCAAATCGCTTACCTTATTTTTCTTCTATGCTCAAACCCAACGCATCGTTTCGCGACACGAACTGTCTGCCTTCATGCCTGCCACTTGACTGTCTGGACTGTTTCATCGCTCCACGCGAGGCCCTGTGACGTCATCGCTTCTCGCATGTTCTACGGCGACCTTGGTTCCGTATATATACGGGCTGCGTGTGCTGGTTCGATGTTCAGGTGTGGATCAAATGTTGTGATAGGCAGTGGAAGCTCTGGAAGTGTGCGCGGCTGGCCCGTGTACATACTGGTTTTAAAATTT
Source organism: Anabrus simplex (assembly GCF_040414725.1). NCBI lineage: Eukaryota > Metazoa > Arthropoda > Insecta > Orthoptera > Tettigoniidae > Anabrus > Anabrus simplex. The sequence goes on along the minus strand of NC_090265.1, from coordinate 1,119,712,234 downwards.
CTCCGTTCAACGTACTGGGTGAGCAGACTTCATATTTCTTCTCATATGAACATTCATTCTATTTTGCCTTTTTCTTCGGCTTGTTAATTGGAATCCGAACTTTAGTCCTTTTTAAGGGCATTACGAAATTGTCACTCTGGTAAAATTCTAACTCCGAACTTGAGATAGAAAAGTGAATCGAGAATGTGGACTGGACTCGCGATGTGTGATGTGTGAACTTTGCCTTCCATTCATGTGATGTGGGAGCTTCGCGGCCTGATCAGTACTCTGTCTCCTTATCCCTCCTGATTTTTCTTCTTTCTTCGCCTCATTGCCCTCCTTTTGCCTTTCCCTTCCTTTATTATTTTGTCCTTTTGTTTACCTTTGTTATTTAAGATGGTGTATCGCGGTCTGCTAACCCTTTTATGATCTATCTACACTCGGTAGCTTCGATGTTCATATGTTTTCCTATATGGTCTAAGCTGAAACACGAATCTGGGGGATTGTGGTAGTATCTTGTAAAGTACTCCCTTTTTGGTATTGTAAACCTCTCTTCAATTAAAATTACTGCCGATTGTTTTTAACTATCTTATTCCGGTTCATCAAATGGCCCTCTTATGGGAGCTTGTATGTAAACAAGAATATTGATTTGCTCAGGTTTAACCTTTTCACTCGAATTTGTACGAGTCAAGATATGTGTAATACACGGGGCATTTACCCCTTGGTTGTACCTCAAAAACAGTTGTAATTCTCGGGGTTTTTATCCCTAGTTGTAACCAAAGATAATGTTGATTTTTTACGGGTCATTTTACCCTTCGTTGTAATTGTGTGTGTCTATCTAAACTAGATTATTGACCATTGAAATAGTCCCTCGTGATCTGTTTTATATCTTTTTGGTGGATCTATATTTTGTATTTTTGAAAACTTTATTCAATATATATGTTATCTTTAAAAAAAGAATTCTGTGCTTTGAGAGTTCTCTTTTCTGGTATTCCTTTCCTATGATTAACATGCACTTACCACGATAACTCCTCTTGGGTATGGCCCACCATTAATTTTTTTTTTGAATGTTCCGAAGTACGGCTTTGTGTATTATGCCTTCCTCTGCGCTCCGCTCTGCTGAGTTTATTGCCTTGTGAGTTAGAACTTGTATACTGGAGTATCCTCTCTCTTATGCATTGATCTTGAGTTTGATACTTGCGAAAGCCGTTTCTATTAACGCTCGGCGATATGGTGGAATCGACCTTTCATTTTTGATCTCTTCTAAAAGGGGATCGGTAAGCTCTGGCCACAAGTGTGAAACTTCATGACATTTTACAACAAAAAGTGTACATAACACTACTCGCCTGTTATTCTTTTATGCAGAATATGACTACCCCTCTCTAACCCTCTTTCAACCTCATAACCTCCTTCTGCCCTTACCCACGCTTCCTTCTCTCCTAAAAGTACCTGGAATGTTCTATACTCAATTCGTCTTTACACTCCCTGTTTATCGCTTCCGTTTGGGCATTCTGCCTTGCATTTCTCCTTTCTACTAGCATTTTGTTAAATTCTTTTCTCAACCTGCAAAATTGTTCCCTTAAACCCCTCCCACCATGGTTCCTGTACGCACCTAGAGCTCTCATGACCAACTTTTCCCTTCTCCTTACACTCTTTATCGTACCATCTGTCACGATTTACGCAGTGGAACTGGTGTGTGTCACTCATATAATGATTCGTAACGGTTTCATAAATAACGGACTTTACTTGTAGCCAACTGCGAACAATCAAAGGGATGACAAACGACAATCGAATTGGAAACAGTCTGGCAACAGTGAAATATCCGTGGATGGTACAAGAAAGAATAAGTGTGATTTTTAACAAAATTTGTGTATTCATACTACTTGAAACATAACTAAAACTGAACTCAGTATATTACAAATTTCAAAACTAAGGTACAACAAGATTTTAACGGAAATGACGTCATTGCGATGGATGAACTTAGAGAAAAAGGCGTAGTTACAACAGTATTTTATGTACAGAGTCCTAGATCCTACATAATTTTCACAATAATAATAATAATAATAATAATAATAATAATAATAATAATAATAATAATAATAATAATAAGAATAATAATAATAATAATAATAATAATAATAATAATAATAATAATAAGAATAATAATAATAATAATAATAATAATAATAATTGTACGACGTTCCTAGCCTATAAATTAAAGGGTGCACAGTCTGAGAAGAATTAGGTGAGTAAGTCTGCCACAGGGAAGGTCGGAGAAGGAAGGGACGGATTCATAAAATCGGGAATCGTTCGTAAATAACTAGATGAAGTGCCGCAGTTTTCAAAAGTTCACTTGCCGGATGGTTCGTTTAAACTGAAGTCCAGGCCCACTTTTCATAACTCAAGCCTTAACCGGAGATACATTTACTTAGCTTTTTAAACTAGTCAAGAGAAGTACTGAAGTTAAATACTTGTACCGGTACATAATATGAGCTACGTATTCTCGTAAAAGAAAAGGAACGGGGCAAAATGACAAAATGGCAAAATCATAGCACTCTGTTGCTCACCCAATATAGTTGAAGCAGTAGCAGAATTTCGCAGTGATGAAGCTGGGAGCAGGTAAGACGACCCTCCAATCTCCCCTCCGCGTGGCAATCGTCACTATTCTTCCTTGCCTCTGACATGTTAAAAGTTCTAAGAAGGAAGAGATAGCAGGGGGGAGTGAGAATGTGATACTACAGGAGTATCTGCCTGTCCCCATGCGCAGCATGCTGCCAGGCCAAATGTGGTTATGGGTATTAATAGCGGTATAATCACGTAATAAGGGCCAGGAAAAAACCACAAAGCCAGAAATAGAACGATGCCTACATGTAAAACCTGAAATTTTGTAAATAGCACATGCAAGGATTTGCTTCTGGAGAGGTCCTGGTAATTGCGTTAGTTGGGAACAGGTATCATGCACAAGTCATAAGCCTATTCCTCGCCAGTCCAGTTATTGAGGGGATCAGTTTTTCTGAGCACTGCTGTGACTAGCGCGTGCTTTGCAGTTTGCCGAACCATGCGTCAATAGCCACTAGGGCCTGTCGCACCGCTCGACCTCCTTGGCGTCCCTCGTGCCCAGTCTCCGATCCCGGAGAATGAGGCCAAGCCCACAAAGCGGTGACCTGCTGAATGGATGCGGGACATGTCCCCGGGCCTCCTTCCTCTCTGCCCGAACCATGGTCTGGTGTACAGGGTAACTGCGATGAGTGGTCGGGTGGCCTCCCGTGCAGTTAGCGCACACCGGCGCCTCCTTAAGTGTAGCGTTGGCCGTGTAATGGTGATCACCGGAGCGCTTGCACTTCACTTGGAGCCCACAGCTAAACTGACGGTGGCCTCATCTCAAACAGCAGAAACACTGCAAGAGCTGCTGAGGGGGACGTTCTATTCTCTCCTGACTGCCACTACCCACTGAGGTCCTATCCTGATTGACTCATCGCTCGACTGCCTTCCTGGGAGCAGTTCTGGTTTGCGGCTGGGTGGCCCTCTCCTGGTGGTCCGATGTCGTCTTCTTCTTCCTCCTGGACCGAGGGTGGCGTCTGCTTCTTGGCGGGAGCCAAGAAGCATGGGTCCGTACTCACCTGCTTGTGCTTCTGCCTCCTGGCTGTCTTCGTGTTCGTCGTCCGCAGCTGACTCCTATCTGGGGACGTCATTCAGCCTGTCCCCCGACTAGGCAAACGGACGGCCTGCAATGTCTCGGACAGCCACCTCTCGTAGAGGTCGGCCCACTCCTGACCCGGCGGGCGGATGATGAGCCCCAGTAAAGGACCAGGTCCGCGTCCTCGAGTTCACTGCCCGTCGCTCGGAGTTCCATGAGGATGAGCTTTGCCTCCAGTTTCTAGTGCATGCCCTTTCGGTAGAAAATCAATAGGGCCGGCAGATCTGGGCCGAAACATACTGCCCTCTCTGAGTCTGCCTTCGACCATTCCATTACGTACTGCACCTCCTCCTGTTTGCCCGCGCTGTTGTCTGCCATCCTGTTTGTACCTGAAACAGTAATGCCTGAAACGAGAGGAAGAGCACTGAAAAGTGCTTCCTGACAATGCTCTTGTGTGCTCTTAAAAGTGCACACACTCAGACCGAAGACCGAGCGGTCGGGATGAAGAATTTATAGAGCGAAGGAAGGTTCTTGAAGCACAATATACTTCGAGAAACAACACACACAGTGACGTGGCGAGTGACATAAGCCATGGGCAATAGCAAATAGCAGTTCAGTATGTAACAGCATGTTGATTGAATCAGGTGATGTGCGGAGCAAGTGCCGGCCGTACAAAGTCAAATAGGCAAGTAAGTGCTCGTTACACATCCCTCTCTCTCTTCTCAAATCATCTTTCTGCATGCTTTTTCCACCACCACTCTCCTAATAAAGTATTCCAGTAACTCTAAAGCCCTAGTAATATTATTACCCTCTGCTGTTACATCGATCCCTATCCTAATAATCTGAAATTATGTATCTTCAAGGTAGTTGTTTAACTTCGATTTGCTCTCCTCTGTCCATATATGCCTGAAAACTCTGCGACATTTTTCCTTCCCCCTCCTTCTAATCCTCTTATTCCACTATCCCTCTCATAATTCACGATTGCATATACGGGGAATGATGTGATTCCACCCAATTAACCACCCCAATCGTGCTTATTCTATCTAACATATCTTCCAAACTAATTACCAAATCAATGACACCTCTTCCCTCGTTCGTAATATTTGTCATTTTTACTTCCCTATCACCCTTCCACCACCCATTCAGAATGTACATGTTGCTCACCCCACATAATTCTAACAACTTCTGCCCGTAACCGTTCCTCCCTACATCCTCACTTTTCCTACATCCGATCTTTAATCCCGTTCCATTCTTACCATACACTGGGCTAAAACTACCTATTCTCGCGTTCCTATCCCCTAACAAAATTAAACCATCCTCTTTGTACTTCCCGCTAATCATACTTATTTCCTCTATATAGCAAAGCAAAGTCACCTCCGCACAAGCCATGCAGGCCCTTGGAGGAGAGGAAGGTAAAGTCTTCCACCATTGTTAACCTCGGCACGTGAAGGGGTAGAGTGGTTAGCATTACGCCCGGCCGCCTTTGTCCCCAAGAATTAACCTGATACTCATTTTTGGTGTAGACTGAGTGAACCTCAGGGCCATATGCACCTCCGGAAGAAGAAATCTAGTTTCTTAAATTTTACGACTTTCTGACTGGAATTCGAACCCACGTCCTTCCGGGCGAACCGAGCACACCTTTACCGCCTCGGCCAGGCAGCCACTATTTCCTCTATATATCCTTCGAAAATTAATCATTCGCATATATTGAGTCCCTCGGTGGATTGTATATAAATCCCAAACACACATTCTTCAACTCTCCTCCCGGCAACTTCAACATCATCTCATTCTCTATCTCTACAATTCGGTCACCTGACACTTCTTTAACTAATAACGATATACCCCATGGATTCATTTTCCTTTTTCCTTGCTTCTGTCTCGTTATATTCCTTACCATGAATCCCTTCCATGTTAAAGTTTTCCCTTCTTCAATCCATGTCTCTAAGAGGGCCACTATATCGAACCTCTCGACCATCTTACCTCCTTCTACATTACCCAATTTCCAGGTATTTATCCTATTTATCCTTCCTTGGCTTGCCATAGTTATGCTGGATTTGTTTACTCAGAGATCCCTGTTCTATGTATTATACTTTTATTTATTTCCTGCCGACTTATTTCAGTGTCCTACCTTTTTCTTCATGTCTGCTTATTATGCTATCGTTCCTACGTTGAAAGTAAGGTAGCACTGGTCCCATTGTTTCGTGTGGTGATGAGTTTGTTTGTTGTTTTTGACTGGAGATATTTTACTTCTCTTCGGCTTTGACGTCTGGCTTGAGCTTATGTTCTGTAGTATGAATTAACGCTGATACTGCACGATCCATGTTCTTCTTGATGTGCCATATGAATGCGTGGCATGCGGCGTGTAAGTTATTTTGGTTATGGTGTCGACTGTGAAAGCCAGGCCTATTTGCGGCGACCCGGATATCTGGTCTGTGCTCTCAGATCGAGCTCATGAGCCGCTGACTGATTCTTGTCGTGCTGTTACGATTCTGGATTATTATCGTAATGTGTCTTGATATCATATTATTTATTCCTTCTGCTTCGCATATTTGGTCTCTGAGTTTGTGTGGGAGGTAGTATGGTCATCGGAGCTGTGTTATTTTCAGTATCTTATGGATATTTGCTTTTATCATTATTCTTATTTTATATTGCTATTGTTTCCGGCTTGTTCATCCGATTTACATACTTATTTCGGGATTTCACTCTCATTTTACTAGTTTCATTTGACTCATGTTTATTTGTTTCTGTAACTATGGCAACTCCTTTTTTACCTAGTTGTGTTCATATTTGTTTCCTTTTCTGCCAGCATTGCTTCACTGGCGTTTTGGAGATTGTTGGGAGCCGTGTGTTTTTATAAAAACCTTGACTTTATCTGGGGAGCCGTGATAAAATGTTCTTGTGTGAAAGCTGCTACTTTCACCTCTTTATGACATCTGGTCCCTAAGAAAGAAATATTTTCGATCACGTTTTAATTTTCACTGTCTGGTAATGATTGAAAATAATTGTATTACTTTTCATGATACCTCTGTTGCGACAGTGTACCATTTCATGAGGTCCATTTTGATTAATCCAACGACTCGATTGCGATTGATATATCTTCACAAACTATGCATGTGAGTATTCGACTCCCTGTGTTTCCCCATTTTGCCTTTTCCATGCCCACATCTTAATCTTTTCTTGCTAAGCTTGTGTTAATACACATTATTCCTTTTTAATTGACCTCTGGGCTACGCTATTGTCTCTCTGCTTTGTGGACATGCCTTTTACACTTTGTTTCTCTAGTCTAAGTGACCCGGCTTCAGTTCCTGGCAGTTTCTAGCCAGTTTCGTCCGATCGAGAGAAAATAGGTAGGTAGGTAGGTAGGTAGGAGGTGTAAATTGTAGCAGAGCGTGGTTCGGTCGGAATGTTTAATCGAAATATTCAATTTCGGTGAAGCAGAGCTGAAATCGTTCATGGCATAGATTTCCCTCACGTAGTGTTTATACGTCATTGTTGTTGTACTTCGAACCAACATAGTTTCTCTGTATGCATTTTGCTACGTCCTGCACGTAATCTTCGTGCTTTTATTTTGGTTTTCATTATTGTTTTATGATAATCTCCTTGTGCTGCCCCGCCCACTTTATCTGTAAACTATGGAGAATTAAAGTGATGTAATAGTCCTCCCAGTTTTGATCCACATAAGAAAGAAGGTATGCCGAATGATTGTGCCTCCTCTGAACCCAGTGCAAATCGCAGCAATACTCATGTCATGGTTAGTATTTGTTGCAAAGAACTTATTACCGATACGAATACGAATACTGCAGATCAGATTTTTCATTCTGTTACATGTAGGCCAACCCATTTTCGTCCTGCTTTCGGCAATGTTCGTAAATGGAACTTAAATTCTCTGGAGAGGAAAAAGGACTTTCAGTTGTAAAATTCTTGGAAAGGGATTAAGACGTAGCGACATGTACCTCAATGTCCCTAGATCTATTTGTTCCCGTCATTCGTCGTATGTAGAAGGGTGTTCTAGTAAATGGTTTCGGTTGCATAGAAACAAAATTCGATGCTGGGCTGATTTCGCAAAGGAACCTAACGTTATGTTTGGCCTATCTGATAATACTTCATCCTTAAACAAGAGATACTTAGGAGAACGCAAGGTCAAGAAGAACCTATCGACAAATACGCTACTGGTATTCTAACATTTTTCAATCGCCTTGCTGTTAGCGTCCAAGAAGTGGAAATCTTCGACAATTTCTATCATAAATAAGCCCCTCGGTACAAATTCTTCATAAAGAGGTATGTAGTAAATTGTGTGTACGACATAATCAGTCTTGGTCGTGAATTCGAATCGACTCTTCACTTGAACAATCTATATCAACCTTCTGCCGATTGCTCTTTTCCTGACACCGCTTGCCGTACCGCATCAAAATCTGTCTCTTTCGCTAGATCGCCTACCCGTGCTCAATACACAGGTAGGTCTGTTGATCGCTTTGAATTATCTTGCTCCTCTGATCGCGTACCCGGTGCCCTTCTAAATCAGAATGTATCTCGTCGTAAGATGCTGATTTAGGTCAAGTGTTGGAACCGTGGGAAGGCTGGACATGTCATTAGACATTGTAACTCTAAGTCTTATGTAAAGTGCAGTCATTGCGGCTTGACTGTTGTGTTTTGCAACATCTAACCACGGTGTAATGTAAATCAGGGAGACTGACTTCGCACCAACGTAACGGCCCAACGTTGATATCCCAAAAACTGCATAAATCGTAGAATTTGTGGACCGCTTTCAGCCTCACCCTGGGCCACTTTCTCGTTCGGGCTCGGTATACGCCTTACTTGACACTGGGTCTTGTAGTTCCTTTGTAAATCAGTCCTTGGTAGAGGGAATGATCTTAAAGTAGGTTCGAGATTGTGATTGCTCCGAAACTTACATGTCTGCCGATGGTCATCGCGTTCATCCTATAAAGCGTGTCAGAATTCATATGAAAATTCATAATTAATCCTGAGACTGGAATTTAAATGTTGTCACAGAGTTGACTCTTCCTCTCATTCTAGGTTCTGATTTCATTTCAGCCACGTGATTGTCTATCGACCCTATTAGTCGATCCTTTGCCTTTCGTTTTAGATCCAATGGCAGTTTCTCTTTTGAAAATCCTCCCGGAAACAAACCTTTACGCGATCTATCGAACTGCAAACCTTTTATCGATCAATCTGATCTATCTGAAAACCAAGCCCTCGTGCTGAACAATCTTCTCGGAGAATTCACTGATATACTTTCTGCAAAACTAGGATGCGCTAAAGAGTTCTCTTATTGCATCGAATTGAAAGACTGTACGCCTTTCGCTTGTTCCCCTCCCAAACTCACTGCCATGAGGAAATATATCAACGAACTCTTAAAAAGGGGTGTCATAAGTCTTTCGAAGTCTTCTTTTAATAGCCCCGCTTTCTTAATCGCCAAGAAAGACGGTCAACCTCGTCTTGTGGTGGATTATATTTCTTTGAATCGCCATGTTGTGTTTGTTAGTTTTCCTCTTCCCACTATCGAGTCCGCTTTACAGTCTTTCGGGAAATCCCAATTCTATTGAGTTTTTGACTTCAATTCGGTGTATTTTCAGATATCTCTTGATCCTAGTTGTCGTGAATTTACGGTTTTTGCCACTCCTTTCGGTTTGTATCAAATTAACAAGGCACATGTGCATTTCTGTAGGTGGTTATGCGTTGAGTCGCATACTCCAGTCAGTCTTTGGAAATCGAAAGTTCCCCTTTCTGTTCGCCTATTTGGACGACGTTGTAATTTTTTCTAATACGTTTGAGGAACACGTCACACATCTTCGCGAGTTCTTCACTAGACTGAAGAGACGTGAGATCACTGTCAAGTATCCTTGTGTTCTAGGCGGATCACGTTCTTGGGGCACATTGTCTCCAGCTCCGGCATCTCCGTAAATCTTGAGAGGGTAGATAGTATTCGCGAATTTCCCAGGCCTAAAAATCTCCGAAGTGTTCGCAGGTTTCTTGGCATGGTGGAATACTATAGTACATTCATCCCCAATATTTCCGACATTTCGGCTGCTTTAAACATGTTAAGGAAACCCTCGTTTCTGTTGAGGTGACGCTCAAGTATGCGCCTTTTGTAGACTTAAATATGCTCTTCGTCAAGCTTCCGTGTTGCACAGTCCTGATTTTAATGGTGACTTTGTTCTTCAATACGATGCCAGTGACATTACTGTCTCTGCCGTGCTAAATCAGAGGTTAGAGGATGTCAGTTTGGTCCCTATCGCACATTTCAGCAAGAGGTTGCTCGTCTCTGAAGTCAAGTATTCTACATACGAAAAGGAATGATGCTTAGCTGTTATCCTAGGCGTTGAAAATTCCACTCGTATCTAGAGTATCTGCATTTCTGGCTTCACAAGTATAACCAAGCGCTATCCTTGATGAGCGCTAATGTCTGAATTTAGGAACGACAACTCGTTGAATACTTCGATTATCATCCTATAAGTTCACTGTGGTGCATGTAAAAGGTAAATACAATGTTGTTGCCGATTGCTTATCATGCATGTTTGAAGGCATAGAAAAACCTGATTGTGATTCGGATGTAGTACCGACTCACATTCCCGTCAATATTCTTCAAAATTACCCCCTTTAGATTTACTAATCTGGCTGAATTTCAAAAGAAGGATGATGAATGTGTTCGTATAATGGACATAATCTCTAGGAACGAACAAGATTGGGAATCTTTCCAGGTGAACATAGGTCTGTTATGATATAAGAGTCCTCGTAACTAAACTTCAAAAATATCCGTTCCCCTTGCCTTAATGTGCCGTTTCCATGTGGAACGAGGGCGACAGCGCGAGTGACGACGGAGAACACGAGGCCCGGAAACATGGGGCCGGAACAATCTGGACCTGCATCCATCTATATACGTCGAGAACTCAAGAGAGTGAACGTGAAGATACTCACTTTTAAGCGCGAAGATGTATAAATGTATGTATATAATGTTAAGTTGTGTGTAGATTATGAAGTGTATTATACAAGACGAAACCAAAGGGAAGAGAGTTGGTAAGAGTGACGGTGCCGACACCTATGTATCGATAGGCATTGATATGTTCTAAAGATGAACTTGCATATCTAAGGTAATATACTTCTGTTCCATGTCTTTGTTCTAGTGAGAAAGGCGGAATACAGAACTGCGTCATTGTTGTTAGCTTGCTGTTGGCGAATATTCGATGTATGTTGTAACGTGCTCCTGCCATAACCCTTCGATCTACGTTTCTACAAGCTTCTGGAAACATCGTCGCATCTACGTCTCCATATACTTTGCAATATCCACGTTTCTACTGGACTATATGCTTTCTATTATTATTATTATTATTATTATTATTATTATTATTATTATTATTATTATTATTATTATCATTATTATTATTATTATTATATGCTTTTGTCATCTATACCTCCACGTATCATTGGATTGACCTTACTTTGTGCTCACCCGCCTTTCCGCTCCGGCAACTCTCAACATACTGACTGTCATCCTATGTTTGCTTTACACCAACTACGTCATCTGCCACGTCACTTAAACCTTCTAGAATAGACTGTTCTTCGCTTCCGGGCGTGTATATATTGGAATGCCTGTACTTGTTAGTACATCTCCGAAAGAGCATTGTCTACTGTCTGTACTTTTAAGTACGCAGTACGAGCATTGTCAGGAAGCACTTCTTAGTGCTATTCTCTTTCAGATTTTATTTCAGGAAGCGACAGGTACGATGGAACTTCGAGACGACCTACCAGAAAACTTCAAGGATGCAGTAGGGGAGATTGTTCTCTGGGTCGACCACAGGACCGTCCCACTGAACCACGCCGCCCCTGCGCTGCTGGTGCAGTACCGACCTGGGGAGGACACCTACAGGGAGGCCTACCTCATCATCGAGCTCCTCACGAGGCTCGAGGGGGCCACAGGGAAGGAGCTCTCCCCTGACGCCGTCGAGAACATCGAGAACTGGGCGATAATAATTCGCCCCACGGACCCAGGTCAGATCAGCCGCTACGAGAGGAGCTTCTCTGCTTACTTTCAGGTCACCCGAATACCAGGCAAGAGGAACTACACTACCGGCAACGGCAGCCAGGAGACTGCCACACAGACGGAGCCGAGGAATGAGGACGACGGCGGCGCTCCCGAGCGCCGCGACGGCGCGACCCCAGTTGGAAAGCTGTACTTTACGAAGTATACGCAGACCAACAAGGCCGCCAACCAGGATCGTCGACCCTCAACCAAGATGAAGTGGACGCAGACGCAGGCCTACCAGGAAGGGCCTGTTACCCGGGCGCAAACCAGGAAAGCGCTCGTGATGGTGGAAAGCAGCACAGCAGTGGAGAAGGACGCCCCTTGGTGTTCTGATGCTGCTGCCCAGGCACAGCCTGCCTGCATGTCTGTCGAGCTGCAGAACTCGATGTGCGCCCCACAGGCAGGGAACGCAGTCGAGTGCTAGCACCGACCAACGCCGCCGCCGCCAGCCAGGAGAAGGAAGAAGACGGCGACGCTGCGGAGCCACCAGCTACCCCGGGGTCACCAGACCGGGAGGAGGGCCACCAGGACGAGGCCTCTTCCCCTGTCGAGAAGAAACCCCTGGGAAGAAGAAGAAGACGACACCGGACCAGGAAGCAGAAGGCGACGCCGGCCCATCAGGAGAGGACTGCCCAGCTGAAACCCAGGACTGCTCCCAGGACAGCAGTCGACCAAGGAACCAATCAGGAGAGGACCTCAGCAGGTAGCGGCAGTCAGGTGAGAACAGAACGCCCCCCTCAACAGCTCTTGCAGTGTTTCCGCTGTTTGAGGTGGGGCCACCGACAGGTCAGCTGTGGGCTCCAAGTAAGGTGCAACCGTTGTGGTGGTGATCACCATTACACGACCTGCGCTACACTTAGGGAGGCGCCGGTGTGCGCCAACTGCGCGGGGGCCACCTGGCCTCCCATCGCAGTTGCCCTGTATACCGGGCCATGGCGCGGGCAGAGAGGAAGGAGGCCCGGCGCCATGTCCCACAAATATCCAGCAGGTCCCCGCCTCGGCGGGCTTGGCCTCATTCTCCGGGATTGGAGACTGGGTACGAGGGACCTCAAGGGGGTCGGGCGGTGCGGCAGGCACTAGTGGCTATTGCCGCATGGCTCGGCAATCGGCACGGCCCGCGCTAGTCACAGCAGTGCCTAGAAGGACTAACCCCCTGAATAACTGGAATGGCGAGGAATAGGTTTATGACTGTGCATGATACCTATTCCCAACTAACACAATTACCTGGACCTCTCCAGAACCACATCCGTGCATGTGCTATCTACAAAATGTCAGGTTTTACATGTAGGCATCTTTCTATTTCCGCCTATGTGGTTTTGTCCTGACCCTTACTACCTGATTACACCACTATTGATAACCACCACCACATCTGGCCTGGTATTATGCTGAGCATGGGGACAGGCAGATACTCCTGTAGTATCACACTTCCACTCCTCCCTGCTATCTTCTTCTTCTTAGAACTAATAGCATGTCGGAGGCCATGTAGATTGAGTCGATGGTCACGCGGGGGGGGGGGGGGGGAGCGGGCTTCGGGGGCCTCCCCCCCCAAAAAAACGTCTTAGGCAGACTGGCATCAACTTGTGTAAAGTGTGTGTGTGTGTGTGTGTGTGTGTGTGTGTGTGTGTTTGTGTGTGTGTGTGTGGAGGGGCCACTGACCACGCACGGCTTATCGTGCGATGCGGATTCCATTCCCGTCCAGCTGGAGAAGTTAACATCGTCGGACCTGGGTGGGCTAAAACACTTCACATACAAATTGATGGAAAACTTTAACTTAGCTATTTTAAGCGTGTTGGGTGTTAATACACTCTTGATTTCGAAGGCCTTGGTTCGTGCCTGAATTCTTACTACTTTCTACTTATCAAAATCATTTTTCACGTTCTACAAATTATTGATGTGGACTGAGGGTAAACATCGCCAACAGAATTTTCTCAAGCTTTCTTAATTCGGAAACTAATTGGCGGATGAGTTTTCTCCAGTATCGCGCAGTCGGAGTTCCCTTTTTTCTCTTCCTTTCATGTCCTTGTTGTTTTCATCCTCCTCTTTTCCCTCCCCTTTCTCTTTCACTTGGTTCATTAGGTTTTTGAAAAAGCGCCCTAGAGGTGTTTGATTGGTATTTGTATTTGTGGCCAAATATTTTAATCATTGTAGAAAAACGATAGTTGCTCTTTCAAAAGTTTTTTGTCTATTTCCTAGGAAGAAAATCATCTGAGATGATTATGTATAAAACCCTTTTCTTGGAAAATTGTAACTAAATCCTGTGTTGTAGTTCCCTTGTATTGGTAAAATCTACTGTGAATATTATCTGAGATCGTGAGGTATGAAATGTATTTGAAATTTGTAAAATAATCCTGTGCGGTAGTTTTCTTTTACTTTTTTCCTGTTAAGGGAAGCTTGGGTATCGCTTTGGTGATTCATGTCCAGGATCTCTCTCGGACCTATTGTCCTTTTATTAATCTGTGTGTAGTGTGCTAAAACATACTATTCCAATTATTATTATCATAATAAAAAGGTTGTCCTTTCAAAAGATTTATCACTATTCCTCTAGAAAGAATATCTTCTGAGATGATCACGTATGAAACATTATTTGAAAACTGTAACAAAGTCCCGCGCAGCAGTTCCTTTTTACCTCTTTCTTATTTGTGAATTGTTAATTTGATTCTTAAGGGAACTTTCAATATCGTTTTTGTGATTTATATCCAGGGTTTGTTTCGGACCTATTTTTGCTCTTATGTTGATCAGTATGTATTCTTGCCAAAATTAATGTTCCACTACAGTTGTTTGTCTAAAACTAAGGAAATGTGATGTCTTTGTCACTCTGCTTGTTCTCTTTGGATGATACGATCAAGTTCTTGGTGCAGTATTGCCATTACTTCGAAATCGTCTTGTTGCTTCTAACAGCAGTGATGGAAAATTTATCATGCAGGAAACATAAAATGTATCTTGTTTCGGCATAAAACGCCTCAATGTGACGCTTGGAAAAGGTTGTTGTTAAAGCAAGTAGATTGTGAGAGTAGATTGATGGTAGTTGAAGTGTATACAATCTGAGTCGTGAGAAGGAGTCGAAATGCTCCATGTATATTCTAAATGTGTGCTAATACTGGCAAACAGTAATGAATTATTAGCAGTTATACAGAGCCAAACCATTACATGGAAACCAAGGCTATAATTGGAAAGTGAATGTCGGTATCTTATGGATAGTTACTCATATTGAAGAGTGTATGCATTGTTGTACTTAATAATGATTCTTTCTCAATGTGTTAAACTAATGCTAGCTTGTTTCAGGTTTGCTCTACATGAGAGTGTAATAATGGCTCCCAAAACAAGCCCATGTATTAATAATAACAAGGAGAACTAATATGTGAGAGCGGGTTCCGACGAGACAATGGCGTGGTTCTGAGGTAGGATTACTTAGACCATGCGCTTCCTCTACCCTGGTCTACAAGTCAGTAATCATCCTTAAATTTATAATGTCCTTTCATGGTCAGATTTTTGTTGCAGTTCTTATTAGCTGTAATGTAAGATAGTAATGTTAAGATACGTCCTGAAGTAGTTCGTTGAGACGTGAGAATAAGTGCACAATAAGTGATTTGATCCTGAATTATTTGGCATATAGCAATTTACACATGCGTTTGGTGACACGGTGTTATAAATTTCACGGTATCGTGTGCATGAATGCCTATTCATAGAAAGGAGTTGACGTCGGCATTGTGGTATCAATATTACTGCAAGGTTTATAGGCTTATGCGAGCATATCTGACACGCGTTAAGGTATGATCTAGGGATATCTAAGGTGTGATGTAAACGCTGGTAACACACGGGTAATGGAAATGTGATTCGCTGCGTGTATTGTGATAGTGAACTTCGTGAATTCAAGGGCTAATTATTCTTCGAGTAGTTGATCACAGCATGTTATTATAATAATGGTAAGCAAGAAACTACAGCATATCGTGGTATTAGAGAAGATGTTGCGCGGGTAAGTAATACAATAAATGTTAAGCTACGAGTGATAATAATATGAAATGATATGATATGAATATATAAATAATGGTTTGTGCCAAGTGAATATTAAGTGCGTGCAATGTCGATAGTTATGATGATAATTAATAATTCAGTGTGGTATGATATCGTGATATGCTAACGAGGCTTGTGATGAGCTCATGTGTACTTGTAAGTGATTGCTGTAGTGAAATGTGCTGTGTAATGAAAGTCATGAAGTTAGTCTGAGATGTGATAGTGAAAGTTCACCAGATAATTCGTCACGAAGAGCGTGTCTTGTTTACTATAGAATCAATAATGTAAATGGATATGTATGTTACATATGTAAGTGTATATTAAGATTGTAATGCTGATTATTATTAATTACGAGACTATGTCGACCATTATGATTCGATCCAAAGTCACGACATTATGAATACCGTATTCGAGATTCACGTTTCGTTAGTATGCTTTTCGACCGATACGGCAGCGATACTCTTGCGACACGTAGGGAACTGACCACACACATGGCTACGACGATACGTTCCATGATATCTGTTAGGTTAAGAGTAGCACTTCATGGACATAGTAATTAATTATACGTAGTGTAGATATCATCTGATGCTTTGATTTGATATGTGAGTTTAAATATTTCTTGTTGATACATGTGTTGTCTTCTCATCATTCATATCACCCATTAGTGCTATGTTAAAATGATCCTCGCAGGTATGTGTCAGGATAGATGTGCTGTTATTGTTACGTTAAGGCGAGCATCCTCAGGACAACATAATTTGAGTAGCATTTAGTAGTGATCATTTCAGTTCAGTTTAGGTTAGGTGACCCACGAAAAGGCGTTATTGGCTGGTCCAATTCGACG
Source organism: Anabrus simplex (assembly GCF_040414725.1). NCBI lineage: Eukaryota > Metazoa > Arthropoda > Insecta > Orthoptera > Tettigoniidae > Anabrus > Anabrus simplex. The sequence goes on along the minus strand of NC_090265.1, from coordinate 1,119,695,725 downwards.
TAAATAAATGTAAACTCCTTACAAATGTACGACATGGAGAGTATAAAATATGACACGAAAGGTATCAAAGACAACGTAATTAGACAAAGAATATTATTATGGAGGCAATTCCATTCAGATAGAACATTTACAATGAGATCTCAAAAATGGTCGTCAATCTCAAGGTTAATGTAAATTAAATTGGCATTGTGAACTAGTGTTCGTATGCACAACTAGCTTTTGGAAAGTGAGAATTAAAAAAACTGATATCACTGCATTATGCTGACGTAGAGTCAAACCAGTGAATGGTTTCGATTGCAATGATTACATGTGTTGGAAGGTTAAACGCACGCTTTGGTTTCGTCCTGGCTTAGATAGGGATATTTCATTGAATAAACGGAATCCAATCCAGAATATCTCCATTCTTTCATTAGTTATTAGCTGTAAGCTACCTTACCTGTAAATTAAATTCCAACCTCATGGTCACAATGAATTATAAAATAGTTCTATCCTTAGTACAAGGGCAGTCTTGTGACATGCATCGCATGAGTTACGATAACAGGGACTATAGGCCAGACATCGATGGGTTACGTGAACGCTGGTGATCCACGAAATATCACTGTAATATTTGTCACAAATTGAAGAGAGTAATTGTTTTTACTCAAATAAAGTCTCAAATCCCAGGTTGATTAAGAAATAATACGAAATATTTTATTTTAGAGAATACATACTTTACTGCCTTACAACTATTTCTGCTACGTCGCAGCGCTTCCGTAAATGTTTTGTTTGTCCAACACTGTCGTCTGTGATGTCTTTGCTCACTGAAGTTCTTTGGTGTCGTTTTATTGATTTTTCTCATTCGATGTAATTTGATGGGCTGTCACTTCAAGAGCACTGTAACTGATTCATTAAACGATTTATTGGTCCAGGGATCATGCTATTTTCCTTTTAATATATATGTATTGGTCCAGGGATCATGTTATTTTTGGTTCAAAAAAATACCCGCACTCCCATTCATCGGTGCCAGCCAACGAGCTAGAAAGAGAGCTAGAGCTCGTTGGTGCCAGCCCTGGACCTTAAAAAAAAACAAACGACGGCGCGAGCAGCGGAATGCAAGACATATGGACAAAGATAACAAAGATCACAGACATAGCACTCCCATTCATCGGTGCCAGCCCTGGACCTCAAGAAAGAAACAAAAAACGGCGCAAGCAGCGGAATGCAACATAATGGACTCCTGTTTATAGCTCGTATGTACGTATTCACATTTCTTGCTAGTAACGACGGTATTTTTTAATCAACCTGGGATTTGAGACCTTATTTCAGTAAATCAATTATTACCTTCCATTTGTGACAAATATTGCAGTGATATTTCGTGGATCACCAGCGTTCACGTAACCCATCGATGAACTGGAAACCATATGCCACAAATTAGACTCGAGAAATCTGATCGCCCGATAGGATTCCCAACTCGACCTCCCGCAAACGACGCGATTCACCACTATCAGAGTTATGGAACTCGAACCATCAAAATTATGCACCAATCCAGACACCCCAGCTAGCCGAGGTACTGCGACTCTCTGTAACAGCTCCCACAACGAGAAGAACCCGTCAAGACCCTGAGTGTAGGGGACTCATCATCCATCCGATGGGGCACATTAAGGCCTATGATTTTAAATTATCATCATGATTCTCATTTGGGTGCTCATCCCGGGCAACTTAAAACCTTCCATAAAATCACTCGGGTGTATTACTGGCCGAATTTAAAGAAGGGTGGTTACGAATATGTTAAGATTTGTGAAAGTTGTCAAAAAATAAGCCTGCTCAAAATGGTCAACTCGGTTTTCATTCCGCCGATGTTGCTAATTCCCCTGGGGAGAACTTGTTCATCAATTTTTCGGCCGTTAACAAAATGGTAACATCGGTATATTATCTGTCATTGATGGTTTCTCCAAGTTCATTTGGTTGCTTCCTGTTCGTAAGATTAATTCCAATGTCACTATAAATATGTGAACTAAACATGTGTTGGGCATCTTATCTTCCCAAGTTTTTATATCAGACAATTCTTCTGATTTTAGTTGTGCCAATTTCTAAAATATGTGTTTTTCTTGGGGAATTAAACACGCCCGTCTCAGCCCTCACCACCTCCAACCGAATTTCATCGAGAGATTTCATCGTAATCTTAAAACATGTTTGTCTGCCTTTCACCATAATAATCAATCCCGTTAGTATTCCCATCTGTCTTTTTAGTCTAAGGTTCAACACAGCCATCCATGAGTCCATCCGATTTACTCCTGATGAACTGTCCTTGGAGAGAATCCTCAACGGTTTTGTCCAAGGTCCATGTATCCTTGCTGAAACCGTACCATTCAAGGAACCCGTAAAATTGTATTAGCCTATGTCCCTAAAGTTATTATACCATTTTGGTTATATTAACTGAAAGTGGAATAAGCCTGTAGTTTACTTCAAAGAAGGATTATGACAGAAGGGAATTTAATTTAAGTACTACTCCAAATTGGCAAAATGAAGATGAAAAAAGAAAAAGAAAATCGGAGTAAGACCGAATTAGACTTATTTGAATTCCGTGATTTTAGGACTACAACAATATAGTTGTCTGGAGATACCACCATTCTTTGAGGCATTATGTTGGCCTTAGTGAACGAACATTTGTACCTGCATATTCCTTCTAGACGCATGCATATTTGTATAATCATGTGTAAATTCGCCTTTCCTAAACGTCTAAGTTAACCTTCATTGTAAATTTAGTTTTAGTTGCGCGCGCGTATTTAGCTTTAAGTTTTGACTCTTATGTAAAATGAGTCCTCCTTGCTATATCACCAAGGAACGACTCATTTTCCAATGGGTGGTGGGAAAGTGGTGCCGCACCTCGTTACATTCATATCTTACTTTACTGATGTAGCATTATTTACGATGTCATAGATCAGTCAGTTGTGACTGGTTAGTATTCTCCATGCTTAACTTGACGTGTAGTTCATCCCGATTAGACAGATGGCACCTCATGTAACGGAGGATTGCCAAAGCATTTCTTTCTAGCTTTTCTTTGATTCGTGTGATCTCTGATCTGGGGGACAATAATGGCTTGTATAAAAAGATGGAGACGTCACCTAGTCTACGAGATGATTTTCATCTCATATAAATTGCATTTCAAAAAGATTCATACTTTACCTTGTATGGCTCTCTCAGTTCAGATTCAATGAATATGATTACTTAGAATCAATGCAGTTGGTGTCTTCAGTCTTCAGGTATTTATCCCATTTATCCTTCCTTGGCTTGCAATAGTTATGCTGGATTTGTTTACAGAGATCCCTGTTCTGTGTATTATTATTTTATTTATTTGCTGCAGACTTATTTCAGTGTTCTTCCTTTTTCTTCATGTCTGCTTATTATGCTATCGTTCCTACGTTGAGCGAAAGGTAGCACTGGTCCGATTGTTCCGTGTGTGTGATGAGTGTGTTTGTGGTCTTTGATTGGAAACCTTTTACTTCCCTTCGGCTTCGGCATCTGGCTTGAGCTTATGTTCTGTACTATGGTTTAACGCTGATACTGTACGATTCATGTTCGTCTTGATGTGCCATATGAATGCGTGGCATACGGCGTGTAAGTTATTTTGGTTATGGTGTCGACTGGGTGAGCCAGGCCTATTTGCGGCGACCCGGATATCTGATCTGTGCTCTCAGATCAAGCTCATGAGCCATTGACTGATTCTTGTCATTTTACAAAGGTGAAAAATGAGAGTATCCTCCTAATTCAATACAATAAATATTCCGTCATTAGACGGAGTGAATAAATTCAAACATGTTTCGGCTCGTTTGAGCCATCTTCAGTGAAAAATGAGTGGAGATTTGAAATAATTTACATAATATAAGTTGAAAAATGCTAAAAAAACATTATGAAGGAGCAAATGATAAAACAAACAAAAGAGAGCCTAGATGGAAACAAAATTGGTACAAATATACAATATTTACATCAATATGCGGAGCAAAAAAACAACTCACTGCGACAAAATTCAGTGAAAAGGTGTTAATTTAAAATTATAATTGAAACTAAATACTGTGTTAACCTAAGAAAACAAAGGAATGAAAAAACAAATGATGCAGACGGAAATGAACAATAGTAGCACATGGTGAGGTTGTGGACCACATAGTTTACAAAATATTGGTTAGTAACAATAACAAACATGTTGAAATCACTGTCGAAAATCATCCTTGTTTTTTGAAAATAATTCTGACCTTAAAATGGAAGGTGATAGTTGTTAGCCAGTAGGCAGCTCATCGAGATAATGCACTCAGGGATAATAATAATGGAATAGGAATAATGTAATGATGTTTTTGAGATATAAATGCGAGTGACGATTGTGAGCTAATATTTTTTCCATGAATATAAGTGACAACATGATGACCGCTAGGGTACATGTTAGTCGTGCAGATATTTGTGATTATAGTAATATAATCAGTCATCCAGGGAGTAGTAATAAGATAAGGCTCAACAACTAGTATTATGCAATACAGAGACTTTGTAATTTTTCATTGAGGCTAAGTGAGTGTATCCTTCGAAGTATCCATAACTGATGGTGGTGATGATTTTGTTCATGTAATTATGGTTATTTATTGCATGTCGCGGTGTTATTCCTTGCTATGATCTATGAATATTATTATGCAAGGGGCTTCAACATAATCCACAAGGGAGAGATGATATTAATAAAATAATAATAATAATAATAATAATAATAATAATAATAATAATAATAATAATACAAAAATGACCTTGATGCGATGGTAAAATTTGTCGTATAAATAATTGCGGAGATTGTGCAATTGAGTGATAGTTTATCAGTGTACTTCAAATCGTAGGATTTCTTTTGGCGATTTTTCATGTACTCTTGTCATGTGAATTTTGATACAGGTTTGTTGCACTTTTATTTATGAGATACTCCACTATTCAGCTAAGTAACTCGGGAAGTGGATGATTATTTGAAAATTGAATGGAGGAATACAGTCGGGCGTAATCTGAGAAGGAGGGGAAACTTGCCAAATAATTTTCCAAAGATATTTTCCAGAATTTTTCCAAATAACTTTTCAACGAATTTTGTTAAAAATTTGTGAATTAATTTGTAAGAATTCGTCAAGAATTTGTAAAGGATTTGAAATAATTAGTGAAGAATGTGTTCGTTAAAGAAATATTGAATAGTTCAATAATCAAATGTAGTAATATTGATTGTAACGGCACTTTTGCTAATATTGTGATCTGTTCAATATTGCAGTTCGTTAGATCAACGGTTTACACCAGAGCTATTATTACTGAAAAGGAGTTTAAGGAACAGTGGATTGTAATGACTGGAAACCAAAAGCATGCAGTGTATATAAGTTCATGTAACAAAACCAGAAGCATTAATATTATGTTGAAATTGAATATTATTATTTTTATTTGCATGTCCAGGCTGTCATCTTAATGAATGTTATTGTTTTGTTCTGGTTTATTTTATGCTATGTTACCTATCCAATCATCTATGGTGTGGTGTTGAGTCATCAGTCCATAGACTGGTTTGATGCAGCTCTCCATGCCACCCTATCCTGTGCTAACCTTTTCATTTCTACGTAACTATTGCATCCTACATCTCCTCTAATCTGTTTGTCATATCCATACCTTGGTCTACCCCTACCGCTCTTACCACCTACACTTCCTTCAAAAACCAACTGAACAAGTCCTTGGTGTCTTAAGATGTGTCCTATCATTCTATCTCTTCTTCTCGTCAAATGTAGCCAAATAGATCTCCTCTCACCAATTCGATTCAGTATCTCTTCATTCGTGATTCGATCTATCCATCTCACCTTCAGCATTCTTCTGTAACACCACATTTCAAAAGCTTCTATTCTCTTTCTTTCTGAGCCAGTTATCGTCCATGTTTCACTTGCATACAATGCCACGCTCCACACGAAAGTCTTCAAAAACATCTTTCTAATTCTGATATCAATGTTTGAAGTGAGCAAATTTCTTTCCTTAAGAAAGCTCTTCCTTGCTTGTGCTAATCTGCATTTTATGTCCTCCTTATTTCTGCCATCGTTAGTTATTTTACTACCCAAGTGACAATATTCATCTACTTCCTTTAAGACTTCGTTTCCTAATCTAATAGTTTCTACATCACCCGCCTTCGTTCGACTGCACTCCATTACTTTTGTTTTGGACTTATTTATTTTCATCTTGTACTCCTTACCCAAGACTTCGTCCATGCAATTCAGCACCTTCTCGAGATCTTCTGCACTCTCAGATAAAATAACAATATCATCGGCAAATCTCAAGGTTTTGATTTCCTCTCCTTGGACTGTGATTCCCCTTCCAAATTTATCTTTGATTTCCTTTACTGCCTCTTCTATGTAAACATTGAAAAGGAGAGGGGACAAACTGCAGCCTTGCCTCACTCCTTTCTGGTTTGCTGCTTCTTTTTCAAAGCCCTCGATTCTTATCACTGCAGACTGATTTTTATACAGGTTGTAGATAATTCTTCGTTCTCGGTATCTGATCCCAATCATCTTCAGAATCATAAATAGCTTGGTCCAATCAACATTATCGAATGCCTTTTCTAGATCTACGAATGCCATGTACGTGGGCTTGTCCTTCTTGATTCGATCCTCTAAGATCAGACGTAAAGTCAGGATTGCTTCACGTGTTCCTACATTTCTTCTGAAGCCAAATTGATCTTCTCCCAACTCAGCTTCAACTTGTTTTTTCCATTCTTCTGTAAATGATACGTGTTAAAATTTTGCAGGCATGAGATACTAAACTAATGGTGCTGTAGTTTTCACACCTGTCAGCACCGACTTTCCTGGAAATAGGTATAACAACATTCTGCCGAAAATCGGATGGAACTTCTATTGTCTCATACATCCTGCACACTAAATGAAATAACCTTACCATGCTGGTTTCTCCTAAGGCAGTCAGCAATTCAGAGGGAATGTCATCAATTCCAGGTGCCTTGTTCCTATTTAGGTCACTCACAGCTCTGTTAAACTCTGACCTCAAAATTGGGTCTCCCATTTCATCAGCATCAACAGCCTCTTCATGTTCCAGAACCAAATTATCTACATCGTTACCTTGATACAACTGTTGGATATGCTCCTGCCATCTTTCTGCTTTGTCTTCTTTCCCTAGAAGTGGCTTTCCATCTGAGCTCTTAATATTCATGCACCTAGATTTCCTTTCTCCTTTCTCCAATCACCTATAGCCCTGCAAATATTAATTTTTTAAGGTCTGTGCCGAAATAGTAAAGACGGCCCTGCGAACGTTCCACCCGTTGGGACTCTTGCTCTGCCGACTGAGCGACCCCGGAAAAGGGGACAATATTAACCACAAGTGTAATTGATCTAAAACACCACCTTCAACAATAAGAAAAACCAAAGGAAGCTCGTGATCACTGAAGAAATGCGTGATGAACATGTCATATTTTTCCATATAAGATAAAGGAGACATTGAATTAAAGAGAAGTCTCATGTACTGCACACAGATACAAGTAATGTATTAAGTCATTCGGTCTGTGATTTGTTTGTTTACTCTCCAAAGGGAAGTGTGCAAGTAAGTACACATAAATGAAGAATTCTTGTTTGATGTCATTCCGATGTTAGAAAAATGTTATTTGAAACTATCTTCCACTGTTCTATGAACAGTAAACGTAAGTATCTCGTCTTCTATGGCTCGAGAGTTCGTGGTAAACCTTAGCCCCTTCGACAATCTTCCACCGTTGATATCGATCCAAAACTGAAGATTTACAAATTATATAGCCCTTTTTCCTAAGATCTTAAATGATTCCATCCATCCATCTGATTCTTGGTTGACCACATCCTCTCTGTACCCCTGGATTTCCATTTAGTATAACTTTAGGTACATCCATATCATTCATCCGTGCTACACGTGCCTGGCCCACCTCAATCTGGCTGATCATCACTATTCTTCTAATAGGTGAATCTTTATAAATGGTGGACAATTCATGATTGTACCTTCTCCTCCGTGTTCCTCATAAACAGATTGGGCCAATGATTCTTCGAAGTACGTTTCCAAGGCGTTTAGTATTCCAGTGCCGTTTGCTGTTAATGGCCAATTTTCCGAGGCAAATGTAAGCGCAGTTCGTTTAAGTGCTTTCTAGACAGTTTATTTGATGGTAGAAGTCAAGACCCTTGAGGAGAAAAGTCATGTTAGAGCAAAATATGCTTTCTTGTTTGCTACTAGCCTCTGTTTAATTTTATAGGAGGTATCATTTGAGTAGATCACTGTCAATCCCAGATATTTAAATTGCTCAACTCTCTCAAGGGTGTAATTGCCCACAATTACTGAGGCTGGCATGTTCTCCTTGCATGCTTTCCCGCCAGCCATTTATTTATTTTTCTGCTGGTTGATGTTCAGTCCAATTTTCCTACCGACCTTGTTTAAGGGCGATGAATGTCTCTTGTCTTTCCTTTCGAATTCTTGCCACTCTATCTAAACAGCTTAAACAAGTAGGCCTACAGTAAGTGCACTTATCTATAAAAATAGTTCCCCTGTGCAGAATGTTTGCATCTCTCATCACCTTCTCCAAGGCACCATTAAAATGGAGACATGGCAGCGCGTCTCCCTGCCGTACCCCATTTTGAATATCTAATGTCTCAGACATCATCCCTACTGTCCTTATACTGCTTCGTGTATCACTCATTGTCATTCTCGCCAGCCCTGCCAATTATCCAGGAATTCCCACTTCTATAGTAGCATGACACAATACTATACTATCATATGCGGCTTTGTAATCACTGAAATCAAATCAAATTCTATTGTCTCCTCTAAAATGTGCCTTAAGGTGAAGATCTGACTTATAGCTGATTTTCCTGGGATAAATCTACATTGATATCACCCAGTCTCTCTCTTAACAATGGGGAGAAAACAATACAATAGTACTTTGGAGAATACTTTGTACACCAAGCTAAGAAATTTAATTCCTCTCTAGCTAACTCAAGCTGACATAATTTCTTCTTCCCATTCCTTAAGCATTTTCTCCTCACCCCATACTGAAGTAACTATTTTTAGGAAACTCGATTCCAATTCACTGTCACCTTGTTGAGGAGTTCTGCTGGGATATAACCTATACCTGTTGCTTTGTTCTTCCTTCAGTCTCTTCATGGCAGTTCTCACTTCTAGAGTATGTGGGCTTATATTTTCATCACGGTCATTTCTCCTTGCAGTTCTATTGAGTTTCTTGGTATCATTCTGATATCAAAGAGTTTGTCAAAATGTAGCCACCATATTTCACATACCTCATACCACTCACTAACAATTTTCCCTGTTTCATCCTTTATTACGCTAGTTTTGGTCACAGAAGTATTTCCATGCAGCCAAATTGATCTTCTCCCAATTCAGCTTCAACTTGTCTTTCCATTCTTCTGTAAATAATACGTGTTAAAATTTTGCGGGCATAAGATTCTAAACTAATGATGCGGTAGTGTTCACACTTGTCAACACCAGTTTTCTTGGGGATAGGTATAACAACATTCTGCTGAAAATCGAATGGCACTTCTCCTGTCTCATATATTTTACACGTTAAATGGAATAACCTTGCCATGCTGGTTTTTCCTAAGGCAGTCAGTAATTCAGAGGGAATGTCTTCAATTCCAGGTGCCTTGTTCCTATTTAGGTCTCTTACAGCTCTGTTATATACCGAAGTACCTAATTATTATTATTAACAAATACATCGCAAATGAGAAATATCCCGGTGGCATTGGTAACTAAGAGTAGTATAATAATAACCAGCATACTGATGTGGGCAAGTTTTCCTTCGTAAACAGGACCATAAGGGATTGGAATCCTCATCCGGTATCAAATCGTTTAAGATGATGATTAGTGCTAGTGTCAAGCGAAAAATAAAAGCTGTAAACGACGGACACTGAATTTGTGATTTCCTGCTGGATTTAGAATGTTAAATTAGTAGTATTTCTTCTAATATTTTCTCTCCATCGATTGCTTGTTGTACTCTTGTTGTTGTAGTTGTTGGATATTTTTGTTTTAACTTGAATATCTGACCTCAAAATTGGGTCTACCATTTCATCAGCATCAACAACCTCTTGTTGTTCCAGAACCATATCATCTACACCTTTACCTTGATACAACTGTTGGATACTTTTCTGCCATATTTCTGCTTTGTCTTCCTTCCCTAGAAGTTTCTTTCCATCTGAGCTCTTAATATCCATACACCTAGATTTCCTTTCTCCAAAGGTTTCCTTAAATTTCCTGTAAGCAGCATCTACCTCTCCTAGGACCATACAACCTTCGACATGCTTGCACTTCTCCTTCAGCCATTCTCCCTTAGCTACCTTGCACTTTCTATCCACTTCATTCTTTAATCGCCTGTATTCTTTTCTGCCCTCTTCTTTTCTAACATCCTTGTATTTTCGTCGTTCATCAATCAGGTCTAGTATTGATTCTTAATTGATCTTTTTTCCTTCCTAACATTTCTTCAGCAGGCCTACTGCATTTTTCACGACTATCCACCCTTCCTCTATTGTGCTTCCTTCAGCCTTTTCATTTAGTCCTTGTGCAACAAGTTCCTTGAAACAATCTCTCACACTCTTTCAACTTGTCTACATCCCATCTCCTTGCATTCCTTCCTTTCTCCAATTTCTTCAACTTCAGATGGCATTTCATGACCAACAAGTTCTGGTCACAGTCCACGTCTGCTCCTGGGAAAGTTTTGAAATCCAACATCTAGTTTCTGAATCTCTGCCTAATCATAATGATGTCTATTTGATACCTTCCATTGTTTCCGTGTCTCGTCCACGTATACAGCCGTCGTTTGTGGTGTTTGAACCAAGTATTGGCAAGGACTAAATTGTGATCAGTGCAGAATTCAACCAGCCGACTTCCTCTTTCACTCCTTTGTACCAATCCGAATTCTCCTACTGTATTACCTTCTCTATCCCTATTATGCTTTTATTGTACAGTTCTATCATAGGTTAGTATCTCTCCATGCGGGAGTACAATCCTTGTATAATTGGTTGTGTTACTGTTTAGTTTTAGGTAGCTTGTGAATTTCAAGCTTGCTTGGGTCCGGATATGGTGTTATTTTCTCTGCTACAAAGATCGATTGAGTTATATATTGTAAGATCTGCAGAAAATAAATAAATAAATAAATAAATAAATAAATAAATAAATAAATAAATAAATAAATAAATAAATAAATAAATAAATAAATAAATAAATAAATAAATAAATAAATAAATAAATAAATAAATAAATAAACCTGCTCAAGACAAATAAGTAAACAAACTACAAAATGAAACTGAACTCACCGCTATTTACAAAATATGTTGAAAGTGATCTTAGGCTGCAATGCAAGCATCGCATCTTGTAATGCGATTTTAAAATACACTTTGCATTTCATGGACAGTGGCGGAATGCATAATGTTCCTATTTTTAAATTTTTAATTCTTCTACAGTTCAAAGATTATTCCTCTAAACTACTCCTTTGCGATTCCCCAGAGATAAAAGTCGCAGGTGCTTAAATCGGGCGAACGAGGGGACCATAAGACTTTACTGATTATCTGATCATAATCAAACACTTCCTGCAACCGTCGCACCATCCTGCTGGATATAACCGTATCCTTTTACTTCTTTAGTCAGTTTTGCTAAAAGCGGTTTGAGAATGTTGTGAATATAATGATCAGCAGTAATCATGTCCTGAAAAAATATCGGATTGATAATTCGTCGGGTACAAATACTGCACCATACACCCATCCTCATATCGTGCAGAGATCTGGTCTGTAAAATGTGTAGGTTCTTTGTATCCCAGAGCCTATTATTCTGTGCACTGACGTATGCATTCAAATGAAACCAAACCTTTTCACTCACAAAGAAGCATGTCTGGATCCTCGATATTATCGTGCACACTATTCAATAGTTAATTGAAAAATATTATTTTTCCAA